>NC_135892.1:7941335-8541335 GCF_964194155.1 Cetorhinus maximus
CTCTTGAGCATCTCCAATTTTCATCTCTTCCCCCATTGGCAGTTGTGCCTTCAGCTGCCTGGGCCCTAAGCTTTGGATTCCCTCCCTAAACCTCTCCCCCTCTCTACCTCCATTTTCTCCTTTAAGAGGCTCCTTAAAACTTTTCTCTTTGATCAAGTTTTTGGGTCACCCACCCCAATGTCTCCTTATGTAGTTTAGTCTCAAATTTGTTCTATAACGCTCCTAAAAATCACTTTGGGATGTTTTATTACATTAAAGGCATGATATAAAGGCACCTGCTTGTTGTTCATGTATTTGTGAACCTGAATCCAGTTGTTCATTTTCAATTTTGTACCATCTTGCCTCAAGAAAAGTGGTTGGAAGTTGAATCAACACGCCCATAGTGACAGACTATTGTCTTATCTGTTAGTCAATCCAATTGTCCATCAGTGATCATAAAGTTAAGTTGTGCTAGACGGATCTGATGTGTGAAGATGTTTCTTTAATGTTGATTCATTTAATGTTGATTCAATGTTCTCCATAAGAGAACTTCTTTTTGCTCATGTATTAAAGCCACAGACTTAAGACTGAGATTCTTCAGTGTGTCACTGTACCACACGCTATCTGTGAAATGAAGCCAGGCTGTGTGTGGCTGGAAACAATGAACCACAGACTACGTCTTCCACAGATGGAAGATTGAGGGAATATGTTCCTTGCAATTAATTTTGGGTGATTTTTCTTCCCCTTTCTCTTTGCCTCTCCTCAAGACAATGACTCATACTAGGGGTACATATTATAGAATTATAGAGTCATCTATGGCACAGAAGGAGATCATTCAGCCAATCGAGTCCATGCTGGCCCTCCTTGGAGCAATCCAGTCAGTCCCATTCCCCTGCTCTATCCCCAGAGCCCAGCAAGTTTATTTCCCTCAGTGCCCATCCAATTTCCTTTTCAAATCATTGATGATCTCTGCTTCCACCATCCTTGTGGGCAGTGAGTTCCAGATCATTATCACTCGCAACGTAAAAAAAGTCCTTCCTCATAATCCCCCTGTATTTTTTGCCCAAAATTGTAAGTCTGTATCTCCAAGTCCTTTTACTGTCGGCCAAAGGGAACAGCTTTTCCTTGTCTACCTTATGCAAACCTTGTACACAAGATGTGTGTGAGTCCAAACAGTGAATATAGGGAGGGGTCTTGACCGTGACAGGGCGGCAGCTTCACAACAGAGGCTATTCCCGACCTAACCCGATGCCCACATTCATACATGCTCATCTTTCATCTCGGGTTACTATATAGTGATCAGCAGTGGGGGGCGGACAAGCTGAAGTCCAGTTACATTCGTGTTGTTATGACCACAGGAGGAGAAGCAAAATGCCTCCCCTAGTCTCCCACTCCAGGTCTGACGGTATTTTTGTGAAGTTAGAGAGGATGTGCTTTGCCAATGCTGCAGGGATCCCACGACTTATGCTTTTAGATTGTAAAGAATTAGTCAGACAGGTTTCCTTAGGTGAAACAAAGAACAAGTTAAGTTTACTGAATCTATTTCCTGAATTTAAAAAAATACTGTGTAAATTACAACCACCATTCATACGCCACATGCACTCGCCTGGGCCCACACACACACACACACACACACCAGTACAGTTGGCTGAATAAGAGGGCAGGCTTGAGGATGCTTTATAGTTAGCAAAGGAGATAAAACAAAGGAGTATAAGGTTAGCTGTTCTTTGGCTGGTCTTGTTGTGGTGATCCCATATTGTGGCTGTTTGTCCTACTGGGTATAGTTGTATCGAGTGAGATTTTCATGTTTTATTCCCAAAAGATCTTGTTTTGCAGTAGACATCTCTTCTCAGGATGGTTACTTTGCAAATCTGGCACAATACTTTTTTTTTTTGCAAATCCGGGCCCAAGACCAGTTTTAAAAACCAACAAAAGATGACCAAAAAAATAACAAAGTGGGAGAAAATAAACTTTGAGGGTAAACTAGCAAGTAATATAAAAATGGATAGTAAGAGCTTCTTTAAATATATAAAAAGTAAAAGAGAGGCCAAAGTGAGCATAGGCCCCTTGGAGAATGAGGTCGGGGAAATAATAAGGGGGAACCAGGAAATGGAAGAGGGGTTGAAGAAATACTTTACTTCAGTTTTCATGGTAGAAGATACTAATAGCATTCCAAAAATATTAAATAATTAAGGAGCAATAGGCGGCGAGAAAATAAATACGATAACTACCACTAGAGAAAAAGTACTAGGGAAACTAATGGGACTAAAGGCCAATAGATCTCCTGGACCTGATGGATTGCATCCTAGGATATTAAAGGAAGTAGCTACAGAGATAGTGGATGCACTGGTAGTAATCCTTACTTTCTGGGAAAGTCCCAGAGGATTGGAGAACAGCCAATGTAACACCTTTATTCAAAAAGGGAGGGAGGCAAAAAACAGGTAACTATAGTCCAGTTAGCTTAACATCTGTCATTGGGAAAACGTTGGAGTCTATTATAAAAGATGTAATAGCAGAACATTTAGAAATACATAATCTAATCAAGCAGAGTCAGCATGTCTTCATGAAGGGGAAATCATGCCTAACAAATTTATTTGAATTCTTTGAGGAGGTAACAAGCAGGATGGATAAAGAGGAACCAGTAAATGTAATATATTTGGATTTCCAAAAGGCATTCAATAAGGTGCCACGCATAAGGCTTCTTAAGAGTCTATGGTGTTGAGGGTAGTATATTAGCATGGATAGAGGATTGGATAACTGATAGGAGACAGAGCGTTGGGATAAGGGGGTCATTTTTGGGATGGCAACCTGTAGCTAGTGGAGTGCCACAGGGTTCAATGCTGAGATCTCAATTATTTACAATATATATTAATGACCTGGATGAGGGAAGTGAATGTACTATCACCAAGTTTGTGGATGACACAAAAATAGGTAGGAAAGCAAGCGGTGAGCATGATACAAAGAGTCTATAGAGGGATATAGACAGGTTAAGTGAGTGGGCAAAAACTTGGCAGATGGAATATAATGTGGGAAAATGTGAGGTTATGCACTTTGGCAGGAAGAATAAAGGAGCTGAATATTATTTAAATGAAGAAAGACTGCAGAAAGCTGCAGTATAGAGGGATTTGGGAGTCCTGGTGCATGAATCACAAAAAGCTAACATACAAGTTCAGCAGGTAATAGGGAAGGCAAATGGAATGTTGGTCTTTATTTCAAAGGGAATGGAGTATAAAAATAGGGAAATCTTGCTAAAACTATACAAGGCACTAGTTAGATCACACCTAGAATACTGTGAACAGTTTTGGTCCCCTTATCTAAGGAAAGATATACTGGCATTGGAGGCAGTCCAGAGAAGGTTCACTAGGTTGATCCCGGGTATGGAGGGATTTTCTTATGAGGAGTGGTTGAGTAGGTTGGGTCTGTGCTCATTGGAGTTTAGAAGAATGAGAGGTGACCTTATTGAAACATATAAGATTCTTAGGGGGCTTGACAGGCTAGATGCTGAGAGGTTGTTTCCCCTTGTGGGAGAGTTTAGGGCCAGAGGGCATAATCTCAAAGTAAGAGGGCACCCATTTAAGACAGAGATGAGGAAGAATTTCTTCTCTCAGAAGTTAGTCAACCTGTGGAATTCTTTACCACAGAGGGCTGTAGAGGCTGGGTTGTTAAGTATATTCAAGGCTGACACAGACAGATTTTTAATCAGTAAGGGAATCAAGGGTTATGAGGAAAAGGCAGGAAAGTGGAGTTGAGGATTATCAGGTCAGCCATAATCTCATTGAATGGCGGAGCAGACTCGATGGGTCGATTGGCCCATTTCTGCTCCTACGTCTGATGGTTATGGTGAGAGAGGGAGAGAGCAAACAGGTTTTTCAGCCTGTTTCAGTAAAGCATTTGTCCTAATCTCTCACCTGCTTGGCAAACATTCCCTTAGCACGCCCTGCTGGCTGTATACTCCAGAGGAATTCTATTGGTCCATGTCTGCTGAAGGCATGGTTTTAGAACAGGTAATTGTGTTTTGAGGTCTCATCTCACCATTTGCAAGGAGAGTGTAAAGCCAACAGGAGATGGGGGTCTTTCACACTCCCCAGGGGGTCGAGTGTCTTTTTCTTCCATCCCACTAGGTGGAATGCAAGCTATATATTGTAGCCGCCTGGGCAGTCTCCATTGTATTTAGAGGGTTTCAGTTTTTATATAAATCCAGCTAGAAAAAGAAAAATTAGAAATTGTATCTTTAAAAAGAGAGAAAAAGCACATCCTCTTAACAGTATATGGTGTAAATGGCAAAAAGCTAACTGTGATATTGTACTGCAGCCACAGGACTGGCTTCATTCCACTGCGTTTAGCTACTAACTTATAAACATTGGAGCAGAATGGCTGGAACTGCACAAAGCATGTAAAGCAAAAGATCGAAAGAAGCAGAGATTTGTTGCTGCATTTCCCGACATTACAACAGTGACTCCACCTGCGCACTTCTTTGTTATCAGCTGGGGTGTGATGGGCAGCACTCTCTCGCAAAAGTTAGAAGATTGTGGATTCAAGCCCCACTCCATCGACCTTAGCATCTAATTGAGATCGACACTCCAGTGCAGTACTGCGGGAGTGCTGCACTGTTTGAGCTGCTGTCCTTTGAATGAGACTTTAAGCTGTGAGCTCCCCTGTGATATTTTGGATGAATGTAAAAGGTGCCACAACATTTTTTTGAAGAAGAGCAGGGGACAAATATTTATATTAGCGCAGTGCTGTTTGTGGGAACTTTGCAGTGTGCAGTGTAACTGCTGTATTTCCTGCATTACAACCTTGCTTCTGGTTTCCAATCCCATTCAATAGAGTCAACATAATAAAATGACTGCTCGATTGCACTGGGTTTGTGGAAGATTTACATTCAGAATCATAGAATTTTTATAGCACAGAAGGAGGCCATTTGGCCCATTGTGTCTGCACTGGATCTCGGAATGCGCAATGCACCTCGTCCCACTCCCCCACCCCATAGCCCTGCACGTTCTTTCTTTTTCGAGAATAATCCTGTTCCCTCTTGAATGCCTCGACTGAACCTGCCTCCACCACACTCTCAGTCAGTGCATTCCAGATTCTAAGGGGGAGGCAGTGGCGTAGTGGTATTGTCACTGGGCTAGTATTTCCAGAGACCCAGGGTAATCCTCTGGGGACCTGGGTTCAAACGGCAGATGATGAAATTTGAATCCAACAAAAATCTGGAGTTAAAAGTCTGATGATGACCACAAAACCAACGTGGATTGTTGTAAAAACCCATCTGGTTCACTAATGTCCTTTAGAGAAGGAAATCTGCCATCCTTACCTAGTCTGGCTTGGGTGTGACTCCAGACCCACAGCCATGTGGTTGACTCTTAAATGCCCTCTGAACAAGGGCAATTGGGTGGGCAATGAATGCTGGCCTAGCCAGTGATGCCCACATCCCATGTACAAATAAAAAAAAAGATGCTGCATTAAAACATTTCTCCTCATGTCTCCATTGCTCCTATTGCCAAACACTTAATATGCAAGTGAGTTTGAGCGGAACCTCAAGGAAACAAACACTTCTCAGAACCCGTGCGATTGTGAGCGCAATCTGCACCCAGGTTACTAACTGCGCCCCAAAGTGGAAACTCTTGGCACCAGTTTTGCTTCCAAGTTTGGATTTGACTTTCTGCTTAAAACTGTCACTTTGTTAACAACTGTTATTGCTCCAAACAGTTTTTTCAGGGGCAGTCTGCATCTGCCTGACCCACTATACCCGCTGTTGTCAGGTCCTCCTCATACACTTGTTGCGTCTGTTCTAATTCTGGGTATCTCACAGAATCTGCCGCCAAGTACACTTTGGAGATGACTAGTTGTTTTGCAGCATTCCGTGCTTTATATTATCAAGAAAGCTTATGATGCTTTCAATGCTGACTAAACACCCATGTGTGTGGTGTCCTCTGGGGAATGGTTTTGCTGTTACAATATATTACAGGAATTCTGTGTTGCTTGTTTTACTGATGTAAATATACCTTAACTTTATTGTGTTAGCAACAGAAGTGGGAGCAATGTTCTTGTCAATACAGAAACTTATATGATTAAGTAATCTGGCTGCACTCAGTGTGTTGCAGGGAGATGGATTTACGTGGCATTCTAGTGAAAATATTATTGTTCATGCAGTCCTGTCGTAAGCAGAGTGGTTTTTACTGGGATACAATACATAGAAAGTTACTGTGTTTCTTTTCATGGGAAGCATATATTATACAATTAAAATAACTGACGATGCAATATTGGTCAAAGCAGAGAAAGCTCTGCCCAGGTTGAGTATGATCCTTTGAAACTAAGAAGTATGTTGGTTTGAAAATGCAATGTTCCTTCCTCGGGAATCAGACCAATTTCATCCACTGAGAGGCAATTGATATCAACATGAGGTGTAGAGTCTTCAGTTAGTAGGTTACTGTCGCATTTGGGGTGTTACTTTCCACACCATTGAAGTAGACTTTCCAAACTGTAAAAATATATCAAACTGATAGACCACAGTATAAGCATTTGAAAATACCTTGGTTAAAGAATTTAACCGCATTAACAATTCTCGAATATTACTAAAAAGAGAGACATGTTGTTGAAACTTTTCATCTTGCACTCATCAGGACAAACACAAGGATGCCAAATTTCAAACGCTCACAACAATTTATACTACAGGAGAAAAGGGTGCTGATTGGTTGGCAAGTTGATTCTGATTGGTCAAGGTGTTCCATGGAGAAAGCAATGGGGAGCTATAGGCTCCCCAAGCTTGCAGCTAATTCAAAAAAGGCTCAAGGCTTGAACATATTATCTTTGTTTGCGGAGAACAGGTCACTGTGTATGACTGTATAATATTTCTCTTTAATTCAAGGCATGGCTGTACCAGATTTTGATTCGCAGTGTAAACTAATCAGATGGCGGGGTGGAGAGGGAAGATGTGGAGTGATTGTGCTACATGGCTATTAATGAATGGGAAAACTCCAACCATTTTTCTTAGGGTTGGCTTACCTTTTTTAAACGAGAAAGGCGAGGGTTCAGGACATCTGCTCAGGGCTGGAAAGGAACATGCAGTGGGAGGGGGAACGATCCAGTCGTTATGGTCCATGTAGTTGCCAATGACATAGGCAGGGCAAGGAAGGAGGTTCTGCATAGTCACCATGAGAAGCTAGGTACCAAATTAAGAAGCAGAACCTCAGAGGTAATAATCTCTGGATTATTAGGTGTTCTAGTGCATGTGTCACAAAGAGTTAGTTTGCAGGTACAGCAAGTAATTAAGGAGTCTAATAAACGCTATCCTTTATTACGAGAGGATTTGAGCATAAAAGTAAGGATGTTATGCTGCAATTATACAGGGAATTGGTGAGACCACATTTTGAATATTGTGATAAAAGCAAAGTACTGTGGATGCTGGAAATCTGAAACAAAAACAAAAAATGCTGGAAAAACTCAGTGGGTCTGACAGCATATGTGGAGAGAAAGGCAGAGTTAACGTTGCGAGTCCGTATAACTTTTCTTCTGAGCTGAAGGGAAGTAGAAATGTGGTGAAATATATACTGTTTAAGGGGGGACGGAACAGGAGAAGCTGGATAGAGGGCCAGTGATAGGTGGAGGCAAG
Organism: Cetorhinus maximus; assembly: GCF_964194155.1. Taxonomy (NCBI): domain Eukaryota; kingdom Metazoa; phylum Chordata; class Chondrichthyes; order Lamniformes; family Cetorhinidae; genus Cetorhinus; species Cetorhinus maximus. The sequence goes on from NC_135892.1 coordinate 7,948,927, forward strand.
GGAGAGATTGCGAAAGGTGTCAGAAACAAAAGGTCAAAGGGTTGTTAATAGTGGTGGTACTGGCTAGAGGAGCTGCTAATGGTGACATTAAGAGTGGAAAGCAGAATGTGATAATGGCCGGACCAGAGTAAGCACACTGGAAAGTGACGGGTGGCCCTAGTGGGGATGGGGTGGGGAGAGAGGACGGTGGTGGGAAAAAAGATCGGAAAGGCTAAAAGCTAGGGATAAAAAAATGAATAAAATGGAAATGAATTTAAAAAATAATAATAATAAGTGGAGAAAAAATTTAAAAATTAAAATGAATAAGAAAAATTAAAATGAATAAGAAAAAAGGTGGTGGGGGTAGGGGGCGGGGGTGGGATCAGAAAGGGGGTGGGGATGGAGGAGAGAGTTCATGATCTAAAGTTGTTGAACGCAATATTCAGTCCGGAAGGCTGGAAAGTGCCTAGTCGGAAGATGAGGTGCTGTTCCTCCAGTTTGCGTTGAGCTTCACTGGAACATTGCAGCAGGCCAAGGACGGACATGTGGGCATGAGAGCAGGGTGGAGTGTTGAAATGGCAAGTGACAGGGAGGTCTGGGTCATGCTTGCGGACAGACCGAAGGTGTTCTGCAAAGCGGTCACCCAGTCTGCGTTTGGTCTCTCCAATGTAGAGGAGACTGCATTGGTGAAAGGAGTGTTTGGGCCCTTAGACAGTGAGGAGGGGGGAAGTAAAGGGGCAGGTGTTGCACCTTCTGCGATTGAATGGGAAGGTGCCGTGGGAGGGGGTTGAGGTGTTGGGGGTGACGGAGGAGTGGACCAGGGTGTCCAGGAGGGAACTATCCCTGCGGAAAGCTGACAGGGGGGGTGAAGGGAAGATGTGTTTGGTGGTGGCATCATGCTGGAGTTGGCGGAAATGGCGGAGGATGATCCTTTGAATGCGGAGGCTGGTGTGGTGATAAATGAGGACAAGGGGGACCCTATCATGGTTCTGGGAGGGAGGGGAAGGTGTGAGGGCGGACGCACGGGAGATGGGTTGGACGCGGTTGAGGGCCCTGTCAACTACCGTGAGTGGAAAACCTCAGTTAAGGAAGAAGGAAGACATGTCAGAGGAACTGTTTTTGAAAGTGTCACCATCGGAACAGATGTGATGGAGGCGAAGGAACTGAGAGAATGGGATGGAGTCCTTACAGGAAGCGGGGTGTGAGGAGCTGTAGTCGAGGTAGCTGTGGGAGTCGGTGGGCTTGTAATGAATATTGGTGGACAGTTTATCACCAGAAATTGAGTCAGAGAGGTCGAGGAAGGGAAGGGAAGTGTCGGAGATGGACCATGTGAAAATGATGGAAGGGTGGAAATTGAAGCAAAATTAATAAACTTTTCCAGGTCCAGACGAGAGCATGAAGTGGCACCGGAACAGTCATCAATGTACCGGAGAAAGAGTTGTGGGGGGGAAGTTAACTCTGTCGTTCTCTCCACAGATGCTGTCAGACCTGCTGAGGTATACCACCATTTTTTGTTTTTGCCTCAAATATTGTGTGCAGTTGTAGTCTTCTTATTTAAGGAAGGATGTAAATGTGTTGGAGGTGGTTCAGAGGAGGTTTACTAGATTGATACCTGGAATGAGTGGGTTGTCTTATGAGGTAAGGTTAGAAAGACGGGGCTTGTTTCCACTGGAGGGAGGGGTGACTTGTTTGATGTATATAAGATCTTTAGCACATTGTTGGTTGTTGGTCCTTGCTGTACATACAACGTTATTAATAAGGCGGAAGTGGAAAGGATGTTTCCTCTGGTGGGTGAGTCCAGAACTAGGGGAGCACTGTTTTAAAATTAGGGGTTGCCCTTTTAGGACAGAGATGAGGAGACATTTTTTCTCTCAGAGGGTTGTGCGACTTTGGAACTCTTTGTCTCAGAAGGTGGTGGAGGCGGGGTCACTGAATATTTTTAAGGCAGAGGTAGATAGATTCTTGTTAGGCAAGGAGATCAAAGGTTATCGGGGGGGTAGATGGGAACGTAGAACTCGAAACACAAACAAATCAGCCATGATCTTATTGAATGGCAGAGCAGGCTAGTGGGGCCGAATGGCCTACCCCTGCTCCTATTTCGTAAGTTGGTATGTATTTTAGTTGTTGCTTGTGGGCAGAGCTTTTTATATATAAGCTGAAGGAAGATTGTGGGCAGCAAAGGCCCCTGTCTTCATGATGTAGCTGTGGTGGCATTGGTGGAGGGAGGGAAGATCAAGAAGGAGGTTCTTTCTTCTTCTTATGGGGCACGGTTACCCTTTGGCAGTATCACGCCCTGGACCAGCGCAGGGAGGAATTCAATGACCTCACCAGGACAGTCAGCGTGGACGGGGTTGTGGTGCTGGAGTGGGAAAGAGAGGGGTCTCCTCATGGGCCTGAACCTGGTCCTGGCCAAAGTGGTGATCCATGGGTCCAGATGGAATGTGGCCCTTGGGGGTGGCTCTACCTGGTGGCCTGCTGCTCTTCCCTGTGTGGACCTGGAGTAGGAGCTGCTGGTAAGCTTGAGGCCTTCTCCAACAAGTGGACACCGGGGGGGGCTGTGATGTTTGGACACTATCGAGACAAATAGTCTCATTTAATTTATTTTGTCTCCATTCTTTTGTATAATTTGGGTGTTTATTGTTTCTACCCCTTTATAAAGGAGGCACTTGCATTAAATTAATCTTCTTTTGTTTAGTGATTGGTGCCCTAACGCACCAATGAAAAGAGTAGAATACTAAATGTGTTAATAAAGTTTAAAAGCACTTTCAAAAGGCCAGCAAAAGTTGAAAAGGAAGAACACCGAATTATAAACAGAATTCGAAAAACTAGCAAGGCTTGAACATATTCCTTTTGCTTGCAGAGGATGGGCACCTGTGGGTTAATGTATAATAATTCTTTTTTCTAATTCCCAAAAGTCTTCTCACTGATTCTGTTTGACTGGTTGTCTAAAGGTAACAAGGGATTTCTGATATCTTCAAGATTCATGAACAAGGAAATGAATAGAGAACAGCAAGAAGATGACTCCCCCCCGGAGAAAGAAAGAATTGCATTTATATAGCACCTTTCACAAGGCCAGGATATCCAGAAGTGCTCTACAGCCAATGGAGTACTTTTCAAGTGGAGTCACTGTTTTAATGTGGGAAATGCAGTAGCCAATCTGTGTACAGCAAGGACCAACAACCAACAATGTGCTAAAGATCATAAAAGCCTGTTTTTGGTGATGATTGCGAGGATACTGGGCAGGACACCAGGGCTAACTCCTTGTTCTTCTTCGAAATTAATGGCCATGGAATATTCTATGGCTGCAGAAGAGGATGGACAGAATCTCGGTTTAATGTCTCATCCAAAAGACATCCAGCCTTGATGCCTTGATCTTTGTGCTCCAGTCCTGGAGTGGGGCTTCAACCCAGAACATACTTCATGCTGAACACTGGAAACAGGCTCTAATCCCTGCTCGATGACTCACTGGAAACATTATCACCTAAATTCACTTTCTAACTCTCTGGGGAGAAATCTATCTTCCAAAAATTGAATTGTTCGAGGGTGACTGTCCCCATCTGAGATCCCCTGTTACAACCTGGAAACGGTAGCATCTGGCTTATGTACTGACCTCATTACTATTCCCTAGAGTCATATCACTTATTTTAAAATCTAATAACTCTCCTCCCAGCGTGTTAGATCTGTCGGTGGCTGAATTACCATTAAGTGCTGGAATTGATGTTTTCTGACTTTGGTGAATTAGTCTTCATTTGCGACCATAATTTGTCACCTGTACATATAATTTAAGGTCAAATGTGAAGTGTCTTATCTTCTTCAGGTTCCTTGTGATACTGAGCAATATTAATATATGTCACTGGCACTTTTATCAGTTTGCTGTGCTCATTAACCCTTAAAGGCACCAAAGGGGCAAAGAGGCAGAGCAAAAATGCCAGCTTTGGGTTCAGATACTCAGTTTGTGTGCACCCGATCCCAAAAGTTGGACAGCAAACCAATCCTAAAGTCAGGACAGCTGGTCCAACTGGGAATATAGACTTTAGGCACTTTCTCAACTAGCCCCTTAAATCTTGGTTCATGGCCACACTGAGCAGGCAGATGCCTTGACCATTTTTATTCCTCTTTGAACGCTTAAGAGTAACACTGTTCAATCTCAGCTCCACCAAGAAAATACTTGTTTTCTTGCACTCAGAATGGGAGAGAATATGTCTTAACTCCTATTATGTGCTCTGAAATGCAGAATACCAAGAGCTGTGGGTGGCCATGCTGTAGGGTGTGTTCCAGTAACAATTTAATGCAAGCTTTAACCCTGATTGTAATCCTTGCTGAACTATGGAGTCTCCATGCACACAGAAACTCTAAATTGAGCTGATTAAAGTCTAGCTGACAAAGTCCACTCAAACTAACCAACCCACGTTTGAAACCTGTTTCAATTTTTGGCATTCAGATTTTCAAAGATTTATTTTACAGTTTCTGTAGGAAGGATATCTGATACATTTCATAATTGCTGCTGAATATGAACATTAAGCATTCTGGGGGCAATTTGTGCCTGAGTCCAGTCCAGCCTTTTATTATGTGCTCTTGGTGTAGGAAGATCTTGTTTCAAAATACGTTTGCATCTTTTAAAAAAATCAGATTTCATAGCTTATATTGGTAATGCGAGTATTTGATGTTTTATAAATTGGCGAGTAAGTTCTGGTTGGCTATGAGATAGACATCTCCTTGGAATAGGTGTGTTGGGTGGGTAGTTCTCTTGCCTTAGAATTAGAAGGTGTTGCTTCAAACCCTATCCCAGATACTTGAGCATAAAGGTCCCGGCTGACACTCCAGTGCAGCACTGAGGGAGTGCTGCACTGTCAGAGGGTTCTTGCTTTTGGATAAGGCCTGTTGAGTGGGGTAAGATGTTAAAATTTTTAAAATCTCAAGCCCGCCCCCAATGGATAAAAGGTAGGTAATTTTTGTGGCATATTGCATAAAAGTAAGCAATTTCACCAGGTTTATAACTCTCCCAAGATGTAACTTGAAATATTAATGTTTTCCATTACACAACCTTTTTACTTCCCTCATGGTTAGGGGTTTGAGTTAAGATTTTTGAGTAAAAATAGTACAAGTTATATTTCTTGTTCAAAAGCTGTCATTCCCTGCAATAATAAGTGGAAATGATGTTCCATATTTAGGCACAAGTTTATATTGTGCTCTCCCCCTCCATTGCATTACTGACTGACTTCAGAGGACATGTTTCAGGGTGTTCCCAGGTCATCCAGGAATTCTCCTCAGCTCTTTGGTCCTGTTTTTGGGCATTAAGGGAGTTTCAATACTTTGGAGAAGAGAAGTTAATTCTTCTGTTAAAAAGATGGCCTATTGATGAAGAGCAAGTTTTTTTTTGCTTCTTTTTGGTTCTATGCTTCATCTTTAGTTTGAGTTGGGCCTTGGGCACCTTTTTTAGGAATGACAGATCTCTGTTCTAGAGTCCACTTCCTTGGCAGAGCAGGCACCTCTCTGATCCCAAATCCTCAAATGACCCAGCCTTGGGATTTGGGAATTGGTCAGAAGCAAGAAAGAAGTTGACTCTTAACTACCCTCTGAAATGGCCTAGCAAGTCGCTCAGTTGTATTCAAGAAGGCGGCTCACCACCACCTTCTCGAGGGCAATTAGGCATGGGCAACAAACGCTGGCCTTGCCAGCGACATCCACATCCCATGCATGAATAGGAAAAGACAGATGTCCCGCTCCAGCACACTTCCCCTGTGGAATTTTTATGTGATGTTTAAGTAAGCATTGGGATGTGGGGCAGAGAGGAAGTGCACTCATGCACATAGGCATTGTAATATAGATTGATGTAGATAAATATGTGGCACATTGCAATCACTTAATCATATAACAAATATTCCAGGCATTTTCCAACAAACTTGAAGGACATGGAGAAAGATCCGGGAGAAAGTTTAAGACAGGCGTCTGAAAGCACACTCAAAGACAAAGCTTCCGAGTTGAGTTTTGATGGTGAGGAGGTCGCCAGATGGAGAGGTATTGGGAGAGAGATTTAATCTGCAGAGGGCTAGTAGCTGAAGGGTCTGCTGCTGAGGGTGGAGCAGAGTAAGGGAAACAGTAAGTTAGATGCAAGAACATTCCAACAACGAGAAGCTGCACTTATATATCACCTCTAATATTGAAAAGTATTCATACGACTACTTAACGGGGACTTTGTTTAATATCTCATGCAGCAGATTTCTGGCAGAATGTTTTCAATTTTGTTTCATTATAGACATTGTCAGCTTTGTACTAAAAAATGCCTGCGCTATACCCCTGCGGTTAATCCTCCAATTTTAAACGGTTGTTTGCACTTTGCGCAGCCACAACTTTGAAGATAGCTTTGCTGACGTGCAAAGATGACAAGAAACTAATGGAGGTCTATGAACTGCTGTTGAGAAAGCCACTGTGGTAAAGAGGATTACATACTGCTTGTAACATGCCACCTACCTAGTTTCAAACTAAAAGCCGAGTTGTATTTTACGAGATCAATATTTTATAAATTGGAAGCCTGAAAAAAGGGCCACATACTTTACTGCAAGACACCACTGGGTAGGACAGAACACGAGATGACCAGGAAAGCTACCAGATCAACGTCCAAGCCCTATTGGTTCACTAATGCCCTCCGGGGAATCCTGACTGCCACAGGTACTCTGGTCCATCCCTGCTTCCAGACCCATGCTATGTGATTAGCCATTACAAATGGGCTAGAAAGCCAGCTAGTTGGCGAAGAGATGGTCCACAATGTAGTGTTCAATGGTTTAATTGTTCTGTGTTTGATTATGTGAGTTTGGTAACTGATCTACACTCACTGCGGACTCAGAGCAAAGTGAATAGACACCACAGAAGCTACTTGAAGCTGAGCTGTAAGCCTGAGTGCAGACATTTTGTGATGACAGGGATATTTTAAAACGCATGCAAATAAACCTTTTGCACACTTAGAAACTAGTGTCATCTCTGCAATACTCTTAGATATATAAAATATACAACAATAGCCACTTCCTTAGGGAAACTAGCGAATGGCATTAACTTGGCCTTTCCAGTATTGGCCACACCCCAGGAATAAATAGCAAGGGAAAGGAAATATCAAACAGCAGTGGTTGGGTGACAGGTATGTGTCAAAAGTTTGAAGATTCTTTTGAAGAAAATTCTTTGGATTTTGCATGTCCTGTTCATTTCAATGTGTGGTTCCTTTAAATTTTTTTGTGGTGTCTTAAAGGGAACAGTTTGTGAGCAGCTTTGTGGTAAATTATGGGTTGCTGCATGAACATGCACACATGCAACTCATGTTGGAAAGAAGTACTTTGCCAGGAGCACTCCCAGGCACACATTCCACCAGTAAAGAAAAATATCCCATGGGAGTGGGTTTCCACAGGGATTTACTGGCTGCCCACTATAGCTTTGGCAGATGATCCATGGGCGTGCTGAAGAAACAGTGTAAACGTGCATTTGTGCCATTTCTCCTGGGGTTCTGGGCATCTCTACAAATGTTCCAGCAGGCGATCTGGAGAACCTCTGATGGAGTTCCACCCCTACAGCTCACTACCTACACTTGCCAGCCTATTTGTATTTTACTATTCACGTCTCACACAAGCGAAGAATCCCAGCATTGGAATGTGGAGGGATGAATTCTCGTGGCAACCTAGAGAGGCAAGTTTCCTGCCCAGCGCAGAAACTGCTCACATTTCATTACGCTGCGTGAATTCTACAAATGGGATGATTATCTGTTCTACCTCATTGCCAACTGGCTGTTAAAGATGAAAATTCGTCTTGCTGTATTATGCTGGAAGGTGATGTATCTGGAAGTCGGAGTTTGAAGTCTGCCAGGACAGACTCAAAGGTGAGGAGAGTTCAGTGGACTAGCCAACCTCTGCCTGTAAAGAGTGTCTGTAATATATAGCGCCGTTGATCACTGGTTTTAATTTATTCAGCCAACCGTACCTCACGGAGCAATGGAGTTGATGCATGCACTCCCAAAGTGCTTGTTTGTGAACTGGATGGTTTTCTTAGTATGTTTTCCCTTCAAACCATTTATTTCATTACCAGAAACATTCAGAAACACAACCCTTTCACCAAAGCATCTGCTTAGTTTCCTATCAAGCTCATATCACAAAGAGACTGGTACCCTATTTGGAACAGGGTGATTTTAAATCAGCCTTTGAATGAAAGTAAACAGTTCAATGATTTTACGTCATTAAGTCAAACTGAACTTGCTTTTTGTTTCCTTGCATTGACAATCACTTAACTTCAGTTGGCGAGCGCCCAATATTGATTAAGTCCTGATGTTGTAACTGCCTGGTTAAAATCTGCCAGCTTTGTGCACATGCGATGAAAATGGCCTCAGCAGTCTGCAGAAATCATGCTTAGGGTGATGGCCTTTTGCCTGTAGAAGCGTGTGTCAGTTATTTAGAAAAAAAGACTGTTGTTGCTGATTTTGCCTGTTGTTTTCTTGTGCCAATTTAAATACAGTGGTGTCGAGGAAATTAAAGCTTTTGTAACTGCCTGGGGAGGAGAGATAAACTGAAATCCCCAAGTTCCTCCCCTTCTGTCCATAATCAGTGAGTTTATTTTGAAAAGGTAAATGTATATGTTTCCAAGCCCCCTTTAGTGTGTGGCCAATTTAAAGGTCCAGCAGAAGACTTCTGTTGGTTTAAAAATAAAGATTACTTATTCATCCAGACACCCCAAAAAATCTAAATGCGACATCAATCACGCACCACACACACAAGAAAGATACAGTGAAAGAAAATAGCGCACTTGTACAAGTGTTAAAACAAAGGACTCGTTAATAGATCACAAATATAGCTCATTGTAGGAAACTAATCGTTTTGGGTCTGGTGACATAGAAAATCCTTTCCACTCCTGAGTTGCAGCTTACAGATGGACTTGCAGTTTTGGAATCAGGTTGGGAGGCTTTTAAAAGACTTCACAGCCGTCTGGTTCTTAAACGGCAAAGACGACACTGCCTTTTCTGCAAATGCTGTCTTTTCAGTGTTTTTCTGAAGATTACCCTTGTCTTTCTGAGCCTTTAGATAAAACTTGTTACCTCAAGCCAGTTTCAGTCACATAACCAATACTGATATTGTCAAACCAGAATGGTTTGGAAGTCCAAAGCCATCGCCACATTATAGGAGGTAGATGCTGGTCTTTCATGCTTAACATGTAGATAATGTGTCTTGTCAGCTTTCTTCTGTTAAATTGTAAAGAGTCCATTGATTCTGTATTTGGAGTAAGCTTCAAACAATGGCAGATGTGAATTCCACAGAGGGATTCTGTCTAGATACATCCATTCCAGTTGGGGAGGAATTACCGACCCAGGGTGAGTCAATTAGAATTGTCCAGAAGCTTGGTATGGTCTGTTTAATAAGCAAAGTCACCTGACCTCTTGGCCGCCATCTTAGCCGCCTTTGTAAGAGTCAATTTTAAAATATAAAAGACAGTTCCAGAAGCTTCCAGAGGAACACAATCCAGGTTTGAAGATATGAATAGGGCATGCCTCCCCTGGGCATAACACTTTCCTTGGCTGTTGTGGCTTTAAGTTTAATGGAGGGGTGACGATTATTGAGGATATTGATGGATTCTTCTAATTCTGCTTCTATGCGGGTCCAAATACCCCATGTGTCAACACAAATGTAGGAGGTAATGTCAGTATGTGATTGCATCAGCAAATAAAGGGGTTAGTGGGAATGAAAAAGGAGCCCCTGGAGACCAAAAAGTATCTCCTGAAAATCAAAATCAAAATTGAGAAAATCTCCGGAGCCCACAAAAAACATATTTTGATGTCTGTGGTGCATCCAATTGTTCTAGTGAAATGAGTTGCAATTTTAGTTACAGTGCAACTCCTGATGGAGTTAAATTGCTGATAAAGTGAAGCTTTGGAGTGATATTTGTTTGCAACAAATGCTCCATTTACCTCTACTGTTGCTGAAAGAAGCAGTATTATTACTATCTGCAATCCCTCGCTAGCGAGGGTGATTATTCTCCTTGAGTCCAAAGATGGCTGATGAGGCCGGTTTGGGATCTGCAGACTTTATGGCACATTGGACATTTGTTGTCATGTGGGATGTCGGGTTGTGTGTTATCAGTTCGGATCAAGACGTATTCTTTTTGCCACTCTCGCTTTTCCTCTTCATTTTGCCGTTGGGTCTCAAAATGCTGGGATCCTTCCCACGGACTCTGCTGCCATCTGGTTCGGACCAAGGTGATGGTCTCCCAGGAGTTAATGTCAATGTTGCATTTCTTCCTGTTGACTTTCAGCACATCCTTGAAGTCTTTCTTCTGTCCTCCTCTCGTATGTCTGCCCTGACTGAGCTGGGAGAAGAGGACCTGCTTTGGAAGCCTGGTATCTGACATCTGAACTATGACCAACCCAACAAAGCTGATGGTGGGTGATCATGGCCTCAATGTTTGTGGCTCCTGCTTGTAAGAGGACACTGATGTTGGTGTGTCTGTTCTCCCATGTAATATGTAAGATTTGCCACCGGCTGTGTTGATGGTGTGACTCCAGTGCCTTGAGGTGCCTTGTGCACGCTCTCCGTGTTTCAGCCCCGTACAGTAAGGGAGAGATCACGACCAGATGGTAGACCATGAGCTTGGTTTCAGTTTTGATGTCGCAGTATTCAAACACTCGCTTCCTCAGGGGGCCAAAGGCAGCATCAGCAGATTTCAGGCAATGTTGGATTTCATTGTCAATGTCAGCCATCTGTGAAAGATAATTTCCAAGCTACTGGAAGTCTTCCACATTTTCCAGGCACTCATCATAAATCCTAATCAATGGGGCTGGGGTGTGTGCATTTGGAGAAGCAGTATCCATCAGTTACAATGTGAACCTTAAGTCATTAATACAGAAATAATAAAACAAAGGCCACTGTTGTATGTCGTCTTCCTTTATACAGAGAGTCAACTTTTATTGAAACTTTCTACAAGAGGCGATAGGTTTTGGAATTTCACAGGATTTGCTTTGACCTATGGTATTATGTATCTCAGTTTGCAAGAAATCCCCAAAACAATCCAGCACCTAACTTGCTATCAGTTAACAAGAAAACCTTCTCACCTTCAGGGGCCTGGCACAGATTAGATTGTCAACTCAGGGGCTTAAACATTTTATATCTGGCACTATAATGCTGAACAGAAATCCAGCCATCTCCAGAAATTTTTTATTCTTTCATGGGATGTGGGAATCGCTGGCAAGACCAGCATTTGTTGCCCCATCCCTAATTGCCCTTGAACTGAGTGGCTTGCTAGGCCATTGCAGAGGGCAGTTAAGAAGTCAGCCAAGTTGCTGTGGGTCTGGAGTCACATCTAGGCCAGACCAGGGAAGATTTCCTTCCCTAAAGGGCATTAGTGAGCCAGATGGGTTTTTACAACAATCAATGGTGCTTTCATGTGGTCACCATTACTGATCCAGCTTTCGATTCCAACTTTCCTTTTAAGTAATTGAATTTAAATTCCACCAGCTGCTGGTGTGGGATTTGGACCCATGTCCTCAGAGCATTAGCCTGTACCTTTAATTTACTAATCCAGTGACATTACCACTATGCTACCATTTCCCCGCATCCATGTAAGTTCGCATGATCATCCGATCGATGCTACTTGCATTGTTCACTTTGGATCTAAGGTTATTTCCGTTCTGCTTTATGGAAAACTAACTGGTTGAGTTCAATACTCTGGTTAACACCATGTCTGGTTAACACCATTACCTTGAAAAACTCAGCAGGTCTGGCAGCATTGGCGGAGAAGAAAAGAGTTGACGTTTCGAGTCTTCATGACCCTTCAGTAGAAGGGTCAACGTCAACTCTTTTCTACTCCGCCGATGCTGCCAGACCTGCTGAGTTTTTCCAGGTAATTCTGTTTTTGTTTTGGATTTCCAGCATCCGTAGTAGTTTTTTGTTTTTATCTCTGGTTAACACCGTCCATGTCCAACCTCATTGTGGGTGGTGTGGTGCGGGGCTGTGAGGAAGTCAATCTACTCAGCTCCATGGAAGGTGACTTTGAGTGTAACCTAGTCATGCGTACGACGAGAATAATGGAGCCCGAGATAGGAAATGGAGCATTATGCAAAAGGTAGTTTACGCCGTGGCTGTTGGTGATGTGCAGTACCAGCTCTAGTAGTTGAATCCAAACAGTTCCCCCTTGTCCATGTGAGGAAGCACAGCCCTCCATCAGCTGTGGAGTTCCGAGTGAGGTCATTACCTGCAGACTTGCTCAGTTCACTTGTAGTCCTGCAGACAGCTCGTGCGCATGACGCAAAGCTCAGTTCTCTACTAATGACTACAGGGCGCAAAACTTGGGTCTGCAACTTATCGCACAACCAATGGTCCTTAAATTGCACCATTAAATTTGAACAGCAAAAAATAGTTTGAAGTGGCTGTAGAGCAGAATGTTTAAGAGAGAAAAAAACCCCAGTTCGTGAGTCAAACTAGTCTTGTTCAAAGTGTCCAGATTAGGTGGCTAGCATTCAGCTAGTATTACAGCTGACCCAACTCTCCGACTGCTGTGATCCTGCCAAGTTCCCAAATCACTCCTCCCAAGTGCAGACCTTATAAACTTCTCAGGAACCGGCTGTGGGTGGAATCCAGCCGTCTGACAGATCCCAGCAATTCTCCTCGTTTAATCCTATCAGATGGGTGCTGTTAAACCCTGGATTCTGGCATTCAGAGCTCTGCTGGCAGAGGAGGAGTAACCTAACCCAAATACCTTGGTAAACAGAAAGCGCACAAATACTAGCTGGTCCACAGCTGTGAATAAATGAAGACAGGAATGGAAAGTCATCTTGAGTCGAATCTGATGATAATTCACGGGGGCCTTTGGATCCGGGTGAAAGTGTGAATTTATATGGCGTTCTTCCCTGGCTGTCTTTGTGAGCTCACGTGATTCTCCCTCAGTTGTTACAATTGGCTAGAAAATCTCCCCAGTTTCTTTTCCAACCCCACAGCGATTTTATTTGCGTAGAATGAATGAACGTCCTTCTCCTTGTAGGTAATCTTACACTCAGGAGTTGGCCTTCATGGAGAAATATTCATGCACTCTGTTGCATCAGCAGCAGCTGCCCTGAAGTTTTGCCAGGGCTGGATGTAAATAGTGGTCTGGTACTGTTTCACTAGTAACACAGTGCCAACTTGAAGTCTATATTATCCTCAGAAATCTGAATGCCAGTGGGAAACTTGGCCTGAACTACACCTTTCCTTGGCTCAGAATGATTGTAATCAGTTCTTAAAAGCGACATTGACACCCCAGGCTGACACTCCCTTGATTGACAACAAGAGACTTGTTGGGGTATTGGAATTATAATTATTGCCGATACATTTTTGTACCTCCTCTCTCTCACGTTCACACCTCCAAGTCACATACCATCTTGGAACTATATCGCCGTTCCTCCACCATCACTGAGCCAAAACCCTGGAACTCCCTCTCTAACAGCACTGTGGGTGTACCCACACCACACGGACTGCAGCGGTTCAAGAAGGCGGCTCATCACCACCTTCTCAAGGGCAATTAGGGGACGGGCAACAAATGCTGGCCCGTGATGTGTACATCCCAAGAACGAGTAAAGGAAAATTATTGCCCCGTCTTTGTTTTCAACACAAGTTCTGCAGATCATTAGGTTTCACCACCTTTACCTGCGCAGGTAGTTTCGGTTTTCTTTATCCGAAGAGATCAAGAGGTCTTGCATCCCACTGTCCGAGTCAATATGCGTGTTCTGTTCCTGGTTCAGGTACCAGTTTCCTTACTCACTTTTTCCATTCCGGTCCGCAGCTGGGATGGAAACTTTCACCTGTGTTGGTGGGGGGGGGGATTGAGAAAACGGCGTTCCCAGAGAATGCCGATCCTGCTCAACGTGAACGAAGGCTGGACTGAAACTGCACCTGTCGTGTATATCACCTGAGCAGGCCTATTCAGGCTGGGGGAGATGGCAGTGGTCTGTCTCCAGCAGGCAGCTTTCCCATTCGGAAGATTTGATATTTCTTTTCACGGCTTGAATAATATTTTACAGTGAGGAGGTTAGACTGAAGCTCATTCCATCCTGACATGGTACTGAACTGCCATCAGAGAGTCTCACCACCAGTAGCTTGTTTTTTTTTTAAAAAAAAAGCTAAACTCTTCAAAATGATTAACATACTTTTATCTATTTGGTTGGCTTCTTTTTAATGTGTTTTGTCTGAGCAGTAAATGTTGATGGCTTCGATAAGGGATCTGGCTAAAAGGAGTTGCTGAGTTATTAAGCACTTAAGAGCTGGGGGGAGGATCAGGCCCCTTGAGCCTGCTGTCCCAATCAATACGATCGTGGCGAATCTTCTACCTCAACTCCACTTCCTTGTCCAATTTGAATCACTGCACCATTGGAGGCCATGCCTTCAGCTGCCTGGGCCCTGAGCACTGGTATTCCCTCTATGTACCTCCCCATCTCTCTCCTGTTTGATAATACTCCTGTGAAGTAATGGGAAGGCGATGGCGTAGTGGTATTGTCCCTGCACTAGTGATCCAGAGACCCAGGGTAATGCTCTGGGGGACCCGGGTTCGAATGGCGGAACTCAATAAAAATCCGGAATTAAAAGTCTAATGATGACCATGAAACCATTGTTGCAACATTAATGCCCTTTAGGGAGGGAAATCTGCTTACCTGCTCTGGCCTACACGGGACTCCAGACCCACAGAAATGTGGTTGACTCTTAAATCCCCTCTGAAATGGCCTAGCAAGCCACCCAGTTGTAACAAACTGCTATAAAGTCACAAAAAAGGAATAAAACCGGATGGACCACCCGGCATTGAACTAGGCACCGGAAACGACAACGGCAATCTCAGCCCTGTCGACCCTGCAAAAGTCTTGTGCCAAAATTGGGAGTCTTCTCACAGACTAGATAAGCAACAGCCTGACATAGTCATGGAATCATACCTTATGGATAATGTCCCAGACACCACCACCAGGTGTCCCAGGTCGGACCCAGACTCAGCAGAGGTGGCAGCACGGTGGTATACAGTCAGGAGGGAGTTGTCCTGGGAGCCCTCAACATCGACTCTGGACCCCATGAAGTCTCGTGGCATCAGGTCAAACATGGGCAAGGAAGCCCCTGCTGATTACTACGTACCACCCTCCCTCAGCTGATGAATCAGTGCTCCTCCATGTTGAACACCACTCGGAGGAAGCACTGAGGGTGGCAAGGGTGCAGAATGTACTCTGGGTGGGGGACTTCAATGTCCACAACCAAGAGTGGCTCGGTAGCACCACTACTGACTGAGATGGCCAAGTCCTAAAGGACATAGCTGCTAGGCTGGGTCTGCAGCAGGTGGTGAGAGAACCAACAAGAGGGAAAAACATACTTGACCTCATCCTCACCAACCTACCTGCCACGGATGCATCTGTCCATGACAGCATTGGAAGGAGTGACCACTGCACACTGTTGTGGAGACGAAGTCCGTACTTCACATTGAGGATACCCTCCATCGTGTTGTTTGGCACTACCACCGTGCTAAATGGGGTAGATTTCGAACAGATCTAGCAACTCAAGGCTGGGCAAACATGAGGTGCTGTGGGCCATCAGCAGCAGCAGCAGAATTGTGTTCGAACATAATCAATAACCCCATGGCCCAGCATATCCCCCACTCTACCATTATCATTATGCCAGGGGATCAACCCTGGTTCAATGAAGAATGCAGGAGGACATGCCAGGAGCAGCACCAGGCATACCTAAAAATGAGGTGTCAACCTGGTGAATCTATAACACAGGACTACATGCATGCCAAACAGCATAGGCAGCAAGTGATAGACAGGGCTAAGCGATCCCTCAACCTATGGATCAGATCTAAGCTCTGCAGTCCTGCCTCATCCAGCCGTGAATGTTGGTGGACAATTAAACAACTCACTGGAGGAGGAGGCTCCACAAATATCCCCATCCTCAATGATGGAGGAGCCCAGAACATCAGAGCAAAAGAAAAGGCTGAAGCATTTGCTACAATCTTCAGCCAGAAGTGCCGAGTGGATGATCCATCTCGGCCTCCTCCGGAGGTTCCCATCATCACAGGTGCCAATCTTCTGCCAATTCAATTCACTCCATGTGATAGCAAGAAACGGCTGAAGGTACTGGATAGTGCAAAGGCTATGGGCTTTGACAATATTCCGGCAATGGTACTGAAGACTTATGCTCCAGAACTTGCCATACTCCTAGCCAAGCTGTTCCAGTACAGCTACAACACTGGCATCTACACGGCTATGTGGAAAATTGCCCAGGTAAGTCCTGTACACAAAAAGCAGGATAAATCCAACCCGGCCAGTTACCGCCCCATCAGTCTACTCTCGATCATAGGTAAAGTGATGGAAGGGGTCATCAACAGTGCTATCAAGTGGTACTTGTTTAGCAATAACCTGCTCACTGACACCCAGTTTGGGTTCCGCCAGGGCCACTTAGCTCCTGTCTTCATTACACCTTGGTTCAAACGTGGACAAAAGAGCTGAACTCCTGAGGTGAGGTGAGAGTGACTGCCCTTGACATCAAGGTAGCATTTGACTGAGTGTGGCATCAAGAAGCCCTAGCAAAACTGGAATCAAAGGGAATCGGGGGAAAACTCTTCACTGGTTGGAGTCATACCTAGCACAAAGGAAGATGGTTGTGGTTGTTGGAGGTCAGTCATCTCAGCTCCAGGACATCACTGCAGGAGTTCCTCAGGGTAGTGTCCTGGGCCCAACCATCTTCAGCTGCTTCATCAATGAACTTCCTTCTATCATAAGGTCAGAAGTGGGGATGTTCGCTGATGATAGCACAATGTTCAGCACCATTTGTGACTCCTCAGATACAGAAACAGTCCATGTCCAAATGCAGCAAGACCTGGACAATATCCAGGCTTGGGCTGACAAGTGGCAAGTAACATTCGCACCACACAAGTGTCAGGCAATGACCACCTCCAACAGGAGAGAATCCAACCATTGCCCCTTGATGTTCAATGGTATTACCATCACTGAATCCCCCACTATCAACATCCTGGGGGTTACCATTGACCAGAAACGGAACTGGACTAGCCAAATAAATACTGTGGCTACAAGAGCAGGTCAGAGGCTAGGAATACTGCGACGAGTAACCCACCTCCTGACCCCTCAAAGCCTGTCCACCATCTACAAGGCTCAAGTCAAGAGTGTGATGGAATACTCCCCACTTGCCTGGATGAGTGCAGCTCCCACAACACTCAAGAAGCTTGACACCATCCAGGACAAAGCAGCCTGCTTGATTGGCACCCCATCCACAAACATTCACTCCCTCCATCGCTGCATAGTAGCAGCAGTGTGTACCATCTACAAGATGCACTGCAGGAATTCACCAAGTCTCCTTCACCAGCACTTTCCAAACCCACAACAACTACCACCTAGAAAGGCAAGGGCAGCAGATACATGGGAACACCACCACCTGCAAGTTCCCCTCCAAGCTACTCACCATCCTGACTTGGAAATATATCACCGTTCCTTCGCTTTTGCTGGGTCAAAGTCCTGAAACTCCCTCCCTAACGGCACTGTGGGTGTACCCACACCACATGGACTGCAGCAGTTCAAGAAGGCAGCTCACCACCACCTTTTCAAGGGGTGGGCAACTAGGGATGGGCAATAAATGCTGGTCCAGCCAGCGAAGCCCACATCCAGTGAATGAATTAAAAAAAGTGAAATTTTTAAAAAGTGCCTTGGGATGTTTTATTTCATTAAAGGTGCTGTATAAATGCAGATTGTTGATATAAATAGTCAAATATGTTTTGAGAGAAGAAAGGGTAGAATTCAAAAGACAACCTAGAGACAATGTGAAAGAGGCAGAGGCAAAATGTATAGGCTGTTTCACTTGTATGCAAAATTGAGTTTAATTTAATAGTTGATGGTAAATATTGCAACAATAACCTGTTCCTGACTAATAGTTGTTTGGTAGCACAGAACTTGAGTATTGCTGAAAAAAGAGATTTTTTGTAGAAGCTTTTCATCTTGCACTCATCAGGACAATTTGCAAGAATACCAAATGTAAAGGGAACAACAATTTATGCTATATGAGAAGAGAGTGTTGATTGGTTGGCAAGTGGACTCTGATTGGTAGAGGTGCTGACATGGAGAATCCACCAGTGGATAGTGACTGACAATTAACTGCCTAGCACTGTTTGAAAGTTTAAACCAGGCAGGCAGCTTAACTCTGACTGGCCAAGGCATTGCCTGGTGGAATGAACAAGCGAATGGCTGTCATTTATTTTGTTTAGCTGGAACAGGCATGTTGTGTGTATATGTTTTTTCTGTCTGCGAAGAACAGGGCCCTGTGTATTAATAAATGTTCCAGTACACAGAAATGTGCCACAATGCGCCACACTGCAAGCCCAACTGGCAATCTTAAATTGGTGTAATCCTTAACTAATTTTGGACAATGTGTTTTGAGTTTTGCAAGCAGGGGCTGGTTGGGTACAGCCTGAACCTTGCCCATTGTGAACAGTGGCTGGGACATGCTGTTTGATATGATCAGTCAGTCTTTGGGACATATGACCTACATACCTAGCATCACACTGCCACTGAAATTCATATACCACATTACTCATTTGTTTGCTAGGCAGTACGTCTTTTTGGCTTGATGGCACCATCATGTTAGTGGTGAATTGTTGCTACTGCATAGTAGCAGCTTAAAGCGGCTAGCATATAGCTACATATATTAATACACAGGACCCAGTTCTTTGCAGACAGAAAGAACATATACAGACGTTGTACCTGCTTCAGCTAAACAAAATAAGTGACAGCCATTCACTGGCCCATTCCCCAGGGCAATGTCCTGACCAATTAGAGTCAAGCTGCCTGGTTTAAATTTTCAAACAATGCTTGGCAGTTAACTGTCAGTCACCATCCTCTGGTGCATTCTCCATGACAACGCCGCTACCAATCAGAGTCCACTTGCTAACCAATCAGCACTCTCTTCTCATTTAATATAAATTGTTGTTCCCTTTACATTTGGTATTCTTGTGAAGTGTCCTGATGAGCGCAAGATGAAAAGCTTTGACAAAGGACGCCCCGGTTCCTGGCAGTTGAGTACACTAGTTACTGTAAAATTATATTCATTTTACCTTCACAGTGGGTGACCTGGAAAGCAATATCACAAGTCTGCTCTTGAAGGATGAAATTCCCCTGATTTTCATGGCAAACTAAGGATAAATGAAATGTAAAGCAAGTGGCTGGTTCCATTATGATTTGTTTTGATAGCACATCTAACATAGTCGCAGTGCTGGGAAGATGCAACATCAGCGGGTGTCTATGAATAGAACATATCAGATTTCAATCTGCGTGTAAGTTCATCAGAATTTGCGTTGCAAGTGAAAGCAGTTTGATGGTTGCAGGTGTTCTGAATCAGCTCCATAAACAGAAACTGTGAGACAACCCATTTACAGATGGTGTAAGTTTTGGGGAGTGAAAGATTCAAAGGAATCCACAATCGAACTGGCCTCTGAGCCTATCATTTGCCATCGCATTTTTATTAGTTAAGTATTTAAGTGTTTATCTCCTATTCACGATTGCACTTGCATAAAGTCAGGTATCAGTCAAAACATTTCCTCAGTGGTAAGAAGTCTTGCTTTATATAGGCTGCATGTTTGACATGAACACGCCACATTAAAATTCAAAGGCCCAATTGTGTATGTAGTATGTTCAATTTTATTAAAGGTTGCATGGGAGGCCATGGCCTACATAAGGCCACAGTAAACAAGCTGGGGTAAAGTAAGTAATCATTAAAGTGAAGCAGCAAAAACAACTGGTGTTTATACAGTATCACGGTATCTTTACAGTGCAGAAGGAGGCCATTCAGCCCATCGGGTCTGCCCTGGCTCTCTGGAAGAGCATTCCACCTAGTCCCCCTCCCCTGCCTTATCCCTGTAACCTTGCACATCTTTTCTTTTCAGTAGCAATCCGATTCCTTTTTGAATACCTTGATCGAACATAGATATTTAAATTTAAGTATTTAGATATTGAACATTTAACATAGTAAAATGTCCCAAGGCACTTCACAGGAGCATTGTGAGGCAAGATTTGACACTGAAACACATAAGGAGATACTAGGCCAGATGACCAAAAGCTTGATCAAAGGGGTAGGTTTTAAGGAGCATGTCAAAGGAGGAGAGAGAGGAGACGCAGGGAGGTTTAGGGACAGAATTCAACTGTGAAGTCTTCTATTTAGTTTTTCTTTCAGGGCTGGTGAATTTCAAGCTGGTGTGATGCATTGTAGGCTGTACGCTCCAGACACGGCCGGAATGTATCAAACAGTATGTCCCTTCCACTGTTCGCAATGGGCAAGGCGCTGACCGTACACAACCAGCCCCTGCTTGCAAAACTCAAAGCATAACGTCCAACATGAGATGTGATTCCACGACTGGATAACATTTACTAAACAATTGTGAGTGTGCTAAGGATTACACTGAAAACCAATTCAAGATTATCAGTCGGGTTCACAGTGTGGCTCACTTATGTGTGCTAGAAGCTACATATGTTAATACACAGGGCCCTGCCCTTTGCAGACAGAAAGAATATTTACTCATATTGTGCCTGTTTCAACTAAATGCAATAGGTGACAGCTATTCTCTGGTCCATTTCCCAGGGCAATGCCTTGACCAATCGGAGTCAGCCTGCCTGATTTGAATTTAAACAAAGCTTGGCAGTCAATTGTCAATCATTGGTTAACTGGTGCATTCCCCATGGCAACGCCTCTACCAATCAGAGTCAACTTGCCAACCAATCAGCACTCTCTTCTCATGCTGTATAAATTGTTGTTCCATTTACATTTAGTACATTACATATGCGAATTGTCTTGATGAGTGCAAGATGAAAAGCTTCGACAATATGTATCGTTTTTCAGTAATACTCTAGTTTTTATTTCTTATGCCTCAGTGCTCTTTAACCATCATTCTGGAGATGGAAGCATTTGTTTACTGAAATAGGAGTTTTTGTTGGTACAACGCAATCATAAGAGTTCATTTGCCAGATTATGAAGGTTACTCGGTCAACCTGTGAGCCAAAAATGTTGGGAAGAGCATAACTTATTTGGATTGAGATTCCTTTTGGACAGACAGTAGACCAGACAAATAAACCCAGAGGGTGGAACAATACTGGTGGGTCTCAGTGAATAATTCAAGGGTTGGTATTTAACCAGTTCTTATGCCCATGATTCAGTTGCTATCACCCTGATTCTATAGTCTGTAATATTCTCTGTCAAGAAAATATTTGCCGACACAGGCCTTTGACACCAAAATTAGCTAGTTATTTCCTGAAAACTGTTCTCATATTGTTACAAGATGCAAAACTTGCATTTATATAGCACCTTTCACGACCTTAAGACATACCAATTTTGGAGGCTAGTCACCGTTGGAATGTAGGAAATGTGGCAGCCAGTTAGTGCACAGCAAGCTCCCACAAATCGCGATGTGATAATGGCCAGATAATCTGTTATGCGTTGTTGATTGAGGGACAAATATTGTCCAGGACACCAGGGATAACTCAGCTGGATGTGAATATAACCTCTAGATTATCAGAGTTAGTAGCTTTTATGTTTGCAAAGTTATAGTTTCTTTGGGTAGAGTACTTTGAGTACTATGCTTAATTAGCAGTTTGTCTTATTTTAGAATTCTTTTCCCCCCTCTTCATCATCTTTCCTCCACAAATTACCCCCTCCCCCAAAAGGCATTGGACTTCTTGCTTGGTCACAGTTCAAAGCTGACTGCTCATTTTCCATTTCCTTTGCTTAATAGCTATTATCCATGTGTGGACTTTGACAGTAGTGTTGCCAATGTTTGAGTGTAAGGAGCAACAAGTCAAGTTCAACCGTGCCTTCACACAACGTGTATGCACCCATACAAGGTAAGGTAGTTGGCCATAGTCCACAGGGAATCACAGGCATCTCTCTCTTAGAGAGAAACAAGTAGTTATCTCACTCGAGGGGCACCATTCCACATCGAGCATGGGGGCAAGGCAAGGAGGCAGCCTCCATGAACTACCACAGCCGGTACAGGCGTCGAATCTATGCCGTTGACATCATTCTGCATCACGCTCAAGCCAACTGAGCTAACCAACCACCAACGCCACATGTGCACCTGTAAACACAAGCACATAAACTCCCCACGCACACAAGCTCCCCACGCGCACACACTCCACACACACAAACCCCCTACGCGCACAAACCCCCTACGCGCACAAACCCCCTACGCGCACAAACTCCCCATGCGCACAAACTCCCCGCGCACACACTCCACACACACAAACCCCCTACGCGCACAAACTCCCCACGCACACAAGCTCCCCACGTGCACACACTCCACACGCACAAACACACACACATCCTTTTTTCAGTAACCGCTTGAATTATATATAAACTTCTTGTGCACGTAGATTGTCATTTTTCATCCTTACATTTCATTCAATGATTTATTCTATTGTGAATAATTGTTATCACAAGCGCACAATCTGAAATAACATATTCTTCCCTAGTTCTGGCAAAAAGTTATGTTATAATCAGTGAAAGAATTTCAGTCTCGTTAAGATCATCTCCTGATATGAAGTTACAATTTGTTGGTTCTCATGCTTTTATAATATTGAGCTTGTTATTGTCGTGGCTTTAACTCAGCATTTCTGACTTGTGCTCATGGCAGAAGGGCAGTTGCCACAAGTAGACCACTATCTATAAAGCAAACCTTGTGCAAGCTTTGAATGCCAGCTATGGCTCAGTTGGTTGCATTCTGCCCTTTGCGTACAAAAAGTGCCTGGGTTCAAGTCTCACTCCAGGGCCTGAGTGCAAAAATCAAGGCCAATACTCAGGTGTAGTACTGAGGGAATGCTATACTGTTGGGTGTGCTGTCTTTTGGATGAGATATGAAACCAGAGACTCTGTTTGGGTGGATGTAAAAGATTCCACAGCACTATTTCAAAGGAGAGCAGGGATGTTATCCCCAGTGTTCTGACCAATACCTTAACAACTGAAAAATACAGATTACCTGGTCCTTATTACGTTGCTGTTTGTGGGAGCTTCCTGGGTGGAATTGTCCCAGACTTTCTCTAAGTGAGGTAACGGGCGGGAGAAAGGACATTCCAGCTGCGGGTCGCAGCTGGTGGGTTTTCGCACCATATTGTCCCAATCCCGCCACGTTAATCACGCATTCCCGGGAAATGTGCCATTTCTCTGGCTGATTCGCCCGCCACCTGTCACCTCGCCGCTTCCTCACGCCAGGCGCCATATTTAAAGTGCAGCCGCGCGCACACCTCTCAGTGCTTCCAGTCCAGGACTGCTGCAGAGAAGACATGACCCCAAAAGGCAAGAAGACTGCAGCCCCCCCCTGCCTGCCGATTCAGTGATGCATCCCTAGGTCGACTTCTGGACACCTTGTCCTCTACCCCCCGCTCCGGCCGCAGGAGACCCAACAGTGTCACCGCTCCAGTTGGGAGGCGGTGGCAAAGGTGGTCAGTGCCAAAGCTGTTTGGAAGAGGTTCACCATCCAGTGCAGAAAGAGGATGAATGATCTCATCCCCAGGGTAAGGCAACCATCTCATCACTCTAAACTCACACACTCACAAGGCCATCACACACTCACTGGCATCTCACTCACTGCCAGCTCAAGGGACATCACCACCCATTCTCACACACACACCCTCACATCTCCATTAGGCCTCATCACCTCTGGAGTCTGCCTCCTCAGCCCTCACCCTCTTGAGACTACTTGCACAGATCAACATCTGCCTCCTCACACACCCTGGGATACCCTCCTTCCCCAGTACAGCCCTTGCTCTGCAGCCTCTTCCCTTGCCTGAGGCCACTTCTCATCCTTCCCAGTAAAACCCCAGCCCTGCAGTCATTGAAGAGCTACCCCCCGCCTTATTGCTGGCCTGGTTGGTAGAGACCTGCCCGTGACCACCCCCCCCCCTAAAACTGATGCGGTGCTGCCTGTGAAGCCTGGCAATGATGACCATGAGTGCTGCCCGGAGTAAGGTAGGCAAACAAACCTCAAAGCCCAGTGGAAAGTACCAGCTCGCCAGGTGCATGTTGCTTATGTTCAGTTGTGAAACACGTCGATTAAAATGACATTCCCTCTGTGTGGCACAGGAAACGCGGCCCGCCATTGACGGGCGGAGCGGACGATCGCAAACTGGTTTCACAACGGCGTGAAACCGATTTTTGACCTTCCCGCCATATTGTCTGCTCATATCTGCCATGATGCCCGATGCCAACGGGTACAGAAAATTCCACCCACTGTATGCAATTTGGTTGCTGCATCACCCACATTACAACAGTGACTCCACTTCATTGGCTGTAAAGCACGTTGAGACATCTAGTGGTCATAAAAAACACTATATAAATGCAAGTCTTCCTTCCTTTCTATATGGCTTTCAAAGTACTGTGGGTGGCATGAGACTAACAATTCTTTTTTAATTATGATATCGCACACCAGGAATTTTAAGTAATGATCACCATGCTTTCTTCTCTGAACGATGGCAGATACTGTGCTCTAATATGATTATGTGCAGGTTAAAACAAGCAGTCAGATTTACTAACAAATAGAATAATTACACAGAGGCAGCAAGACACGGTAAGAAGCCATTAATACAGTGCTTAAAATATTAAAAGTTAAATCAGTCAGAAACGTGTTAAAATATCTTCCTTAGCATGCACATAATCAGTCCCATCAATGCCAAGACTTTAATCCTGGACTTCCTAATATGAAGATATTAGTCAACAATGCAATTCCTATCTCAAGCCGATGGAATTCAATATCACGAACAAACTCAAACAAGATCGAGCAGCTAGGCTCTTCATGCCAAGTCTTATGTCACATATGTCAACAGTGAGGTATTAACTATTTTCCTTCCTAGCATATTCCCCAGTCTGTGGACTCATATACATTTCAAACGGTGAATTCCAAGGCACCGAGCAATCTTTGACCTAATTAATTTTGGAGTCTAGACAGTGAGGGAGGCTGGTCAATTCTTATTGAAAAATGCAGAATAATCGGTTTGGTTTTATGCACTGGCCTTCTTGTTACTAGAGCTAGGTAGACCGCTTCAAATTTACAATGCTTGAAAAATCTGCATGGTCAGCCCTGCTACCCTAGCAATGGTGGAGCAAGACTTCTGATCACTGGCATAGGTTATCATTCTGCCCGTGGTGGGGGTGGGGGTGGGGAGAGGGGGGGTGGTTGGTGTGCCGATGGTAGTTGGAAAACCAACTGAGCTGGCCAGGGAATTTGGAAATATTCAGAGATGTAACTTGGCAATTGGTCATCATGGGGGTATCTGTTTTCGGCTCCACTTCTTCCTGGACCAGGCCTGCTAAGGGTATAGGCAAGGTCCCACTCATTGCATTGGAGACACTTGAGTCAGGTTGGTGAGAGGCATCCCAAAAATCCTGCCCCTTTAACTGAGCTGTGCAGGCAAGTGGGAGGGAGCAAGGAATTGTGCAGATTTGGACTCTATATTAAAGCAGCAAATAAGAAAATTCTTGTTGAGGAATAACCATGTTGCCAAAAGGGACAATCACTCATTTAGAATGCAAACTAACTAAGGCTTATTGGATAATAAAGATTGATACCTAACATTTTACTAGTCAAGACATGGCACGATAAATAAGTTGAACATGTGTCGATCTGTCTTTTCCCGTGGATCCCGGCACTTCTGAGGTTACCTTCTTTCGGTTCCTTGAAACTGATCTCTTGACTCATGCCATCCTTCAAGGTTTTAGCTCTTAACTCTAACATGCATACAAATCCATTTGCAGCTTTAAAACTTCAACTCTAGTGCATCCTATTTGAACCCACAACTTCCAGCCCATCTTGCCTGCTGAAGCTACACACTTCACAGCTGCCTGTTGAGAATTTTCTGTCTCCCTCTCTGTCTCTCTCTCTCTCTCTCTCTCTGTTGGAAACAGCTGTCTAACAAAGAATGTGACTTTAACAAAATGACAAAAGTTGTACTTTACTCCTGATTCTCCCAAGCTAGACTTTAACTGACTGGGCGATTCCTCAGCAGCTAAGAGGTTATACGTTTTCTAATCACTCTCTTTTAAGGCATTACTTTGTTTGTGGCAATCGTGCTTATTTGGGATTCACTGATCTCTAATACTAGATTCTTACAGCAATCCTCAGCCCTGTGGCAGTTACCTTAGGCACTAGCTAAATCTAATGCTAGGTTCTTATGGCAACACCTGAGCCCGTGACAAATACCTTGACTGGCAATGTCCGATGCAAGTTCGAACTTCCTAGTCTACTCCCAACTTGCTCTCCCAACAAATACCCCACAGCAAGTGTCCTGTGACAAATGCTAACCCTTGGCAAGTGCAAAGACCTCAGTGATGTACTCCCATTTTATACCTCTTTGCAGGTAGCTTTGCAACATTGAGCCCAAGTATGTACGCTTGGATCAACACAACTAACATTTTCTAACCCAATATTTGCAACTCTTGACCAATGGGAAGAACGGTCTTGACATCCCCACAATAACCTAACCTTAATTTGTATCTCTAACCAGGGGTCCTCTGAACATTCTAAGCCCAATACCATTCTTCTAGCCAATCGCTAGTAGCCTTGGCGTCTCTTCTAACTGCTAAACTATAACTTGTATCTTTGACTGAAGGCTCTCGAACATCTGGTCCTCAAGCCACCTTTCTGACCAATCAGAATTGTAGCTTCTTTTTACTACTAAGCTGGACTCATTGGAGCCCAAATGTGCAAATGTATACTAGCTATAACTAAAGGTCACCCCCATGTGTTCTTTCTTAAAGCTGCATCGCCATATTTGGTACTTAAAGGGATGCCAACTTTAAGGCTTTCTCAACAATATAGCCCAAAATTTATGAATCATCCTAATAATGCATACAAATTAAGACATTTAATCACTAAGCTTATGTACAGTACAATTTGATAATTTAAGCCTTATTAATTACACAAGCGTGCCAACGAGGTGAAGTCTAACAGAATAGTCTGCAGAAATGGGACCAAAAAAGTTGGATGGAATATCAACAGAATGGTAAATATACAGAGAAACTCACGGAATCATAAACATTGAAGAAGGCCATTCGGCTCATTATTATCATACTGGCTCTGTGAAAAAGCTGTCCAATTAGTTCAATTAGCTGAAATCATTGTGAAGACAAATGAAAATATAAAGCAGAAATTTCTCATCTTGTTTGCAGAGATAATTACGTACCTGGGTTATATAATGTGTTGTTTCACTCATGCAAAGTCATTGACACTGCTAGTAACTTTGGGGAACCTGGAGATTTGTGGAATAATGCGGAAATCCATATGTTGTTGTCAGCGATTCTATACTTTTCCATAAAGTGTGCTGTTGAGGTTAGCACAAAGTCCAGACTCCCTTGCAATCATGCTTTGGCACAAACTTCCATTTCTACACTGTTTGTTATAGTGTAAAAACCCTTGAAAATGTTACACCTTTTCGGGTGAGGTGCAACTGGGATTTTCATGGAGTGCTAACTCCATAATTACTGCTGAACAGCCTCTCTGTCCCTGAAAAGCTAATTCGATATGCATGGAATGTGATATTTCCCCACAATGACAAAAATCCCCACATATTGTTCTAAAATATATACGTTTAAAAGTCTGCTTATCGTTAATTTAGCTTCAATCTTAATGCATCCATCTGTCTATTTGAAAGATTTTAACGTATTTTTCACTTCCTGGTTTGCCGTGTGTGTGTGTGTGTGAATATTTCAACGTTGTTGGCTGGTCACACTACTTGATAACATCATTGCTGCCTGGAGATCCCCTTGACTTGGCACCAGATGTAAACTGGCTGTAGGGAAAGGGGAAATCTATACTACAGAGATCGTTAGATCTTTGTGGGCCGCTTTCTTCGAGGTCAGTGGTGAGTGGCCTGCTTTGCCGCTGACTGCAAGAGCCAGGCCATTGCTTCCCTGGAATTGGCAGTAAAAGATTATTGGTGCCACTAATTTTATTTCGGGAATGCTCCTTCCAACTAGTGCTTGAAGTGAAGGTGATTCGGAAAGAAAAAAAGACTTGAAAATGTTTCTACTTTTCTGCCAGTGGAATTCGTAAGTTTTTCTGACAAAAATGAAAAAGAGAAACAAACAATGAAGTACTTCTTTTGCGAAATTAAACAACATTTTTCTGACTCGCAGGTTTTAAAATGCGAGAGACGGAGGAAGCAAACGAACTGCTCCACGATTAGGGTCCGAGCAGAAGCAGGGCACAAAACAGATCGAAAGGTGACTTCTCAAATGGCGACTGATCATGGACTGAGCATGGAAAGCTGAGGGCAATTCCCTCTACCCACCATACTGCCCCAAGACGTGACTTCACTGGCTGGGCAAAGGGCGTTCAATAGTAAATAGTGGACAGA
This sequence comes from Cetorhinus maximus, assembly GCF_964194155.1. NCBI lineage: Eukaryota > Metazoa > Chordata > Chondrichthyes > Lamniformes > Cetorhinidae > Cetorhinus > Cetorhinus maximus. Next base: position 7,977,266 of record NC_135892.1, read on the forward strand.
TGGTTCCCTGAACGGATCATCAAAACATTTTATTCACAGAATTGCACCATTGGCCCAAAATATTTAATTAGGCAGTATTTGCTTCAGGAGTGAACACCGTTTGGATGATCCATTCTCTCAGCCCCTTGGTGCCCGAACTAGAGAGGGTGCAGTGGAGCAGTTGCCAAGAATGAAGAATTTTATCTATGAGGCAAAATTGGATTGGCTGGGATCATTTTCTTTGGATCAGAGGGGGCTGAGGAGAGATTGAATTGAATTTATGATGATGCCTGGAGAGAATGAATAGGAAGGCTGTTCTGCTGAAGGGTCATGAGGACTCGAAACGTCAACTCTTTTCTTCTCCGCTGATGCTGCCAGACCTGCTGAGTTTTTCCAGGTAATTCTGTTTTTGTTATGAATGGGAAGGACCCATTTCCATTAGCAGACAGGTCAATAACCATGAGGTAGAGATTTAAAGTGATTGGTGGAAGGATTAGTGGGGAGTTGAAGAGAATCTTTTTCACCCAGAGAGTGGTGGGGATCTGGAACTCACTGCCTGAAAGGGTGGTGGAGCCAGAAACCCTCATTGCCTGAAAAAAAAATTTGAATATGTACCTGATGTGCTGTAACCTGCATTGCTACAAGCCAAGATCTGGAAGGTTGGACTAGGCTGGATAGTTCCTTTAGGCTGGCACTAACATGATGGGCCAAATGCCCTCCTCCCATGCCGTAAACTTTTCAATGTTGCTATGTTTCTCTCCATAGGCCAAACTGATTGGCTGATGTAACATTGGTCCCAGAGTTCTGAGTGAATGCTGCTAAGATCTACATTAGGGGCTCCCTATAGATCACACCAACAGCTTCAGTTTGTTCAAAAGATTATGGTGGTGATTGCAAAACATTCAACATAAAAGAAAGTTGGGGTGGTAGGGTGTTTGGGGGGGGGGGGTGGTTGGGTGGTGAGGGGTGGGGGGGTGGGGTTGGTGGTGAGGGGTGTGGGGGTGGAATGGTGTTTGGAATGGTTGACCTGTCCTCCTGGGAACGTTAGGGAGCATTGTGAATCATTAACATACTCATTAGGCGGCAGATATAAAATTTGCCTCGAGCTTACATTTCTTTCTTAAAATAAAATTAGAACAGTTGTCCAGTCCAGGACATGATACTCTTCTGTTTTAATTATCTTAGACTTATGCATGGAGTTCAAAGCAGAAAACTGGAATAAAAGACCATTTTATCGGTGAAGAACATCTTCGTTATTGGCTTCCAGCTCTTTCATTCCAGCAGTATTACATTCCCGGCAGAAGGCTCGGTGTTCACATGTTGACATGAATATTGTGTAATGGGTATTTTTAGAGTCTTTAAAATAAAACCTGAGGAGGTGGGAGAGCTGATCCTTCTGCTTTCCCAGTGTAATGGATCCCATTCCATTCTAGCAGTCAGTAAGAGCTTTCAAATCAGTTAAGAGGAAGACTTCAGCTCCATGTCACGCAAATGTGGAGGATTGAAAATTATTTGTCTGACATGATGCAGTGATCGCACTATAATATGGGGACGGGGATAGCAGGACTGTATAAGAACAGAATCAGAGAATGATGCAATAAGGAAGAACACAGCCATTCAGCCCATTGTGTCCATGCCACTCCTTCAAAGATCTATACCGATTAATCCCAGTTCCCCGCTCTTTCTCCCATCACCCCGAAAGTTATTTCCCGTTAGGTATTTATCCAACCTTTCATACACAGGAAAGCACTCAATATTTTACATGATCGATATTACATTATTTTACATTACTCAATCCAATTTATTGTCTGCGTGCTGAATGAAGGGCAGCGATTGAAAAGCTTTAAAATAACTATTCAATGTTGATTTAATAGTTATTGACAGATCTTTCTGGATGGAGTTAATCCCTCTAGATTCAGCCTTAAGCAGTGTACTCAGTAAAACTACCCTGTAGATTGATTAACTTGATTCTAACTAAAGATTTGAAATTTTTTGTGGTCTTAGTATCTCAGGCATTAAAACAGACGCTATAATATATTGTAATTCATTCATACCCAGAAGGAAAAAAAAAACAGTTCAGGCCAATACTCTTATTTCCAAGTTTTCCTGGTGTTCCATTTTAAGGCATACATGAGCAGTTTGGACCAGTATTCTTATTTCCCAGCTTTTTCCTTCTGGGTAGGATATGGGCATCACCGGCAAGGTGAGCACTTATTTCCCACCCATAATTCCCCTCCAGTGGCTTATTAGACCAGATCAGAGTCAGCCATATTGCTGGAGTCACAAATAAGCCAGACCAGGTACGAATGTCAGATTTCCTTCCCTAAAGGATATCAGTGAGCCAGGTAAGTTTTTACAACAATCTGGTAGTTTCGCTACTGATATCAGCCCTTAATTAACTAATGTTAAATTCCCCAGCTGCTATGGTGGGATTTGAACTCATGGCTCCCAAGCATTAATCCATGCCTTTGGGTTATCAGTCCACTCAACGTAACCACCATGCCCCCATACTGCTGTCCAGGGAATCAAGCCAATTGCTCCCATCCCTCACAGCAATCCCTGCAAATTGAGAGTCTCAGGGTTTGCAAATTTCTAATCTTTATGGGGGAGGTGGTGGTATCATTGGACTAGTATTCCAGAGACCCAGAGTAATGTTCTGGGGTCCCAGATTCAAATCCTGCTGCAGCAGGTGGTGAAATTTAAACCCAGTAAGAATTTGGAGTTAAAGGTCTGATGATGACTATTGCTGATTGCCATAAAAACCCATCTGGTTCACTAATACCCTTTAGGGAAGGAAATCTGCCATCCTTACCTGCTCAGGCCTACACGTGACTCCAGGCCCACAGCAATGCAGCTGTCTCTTAAATGCCCTCCGAACAAGGGCAATTAGGGATGGGCAATAAATGCTGGCCCAGCCAGTGACACCCACATCCCATGAATGAATAAAAAATAAATCATCCCTTACCTATTTTATCCTGTTTGGATTCCTCTAACCCACCATCCCTGCTACAAAATGCTGAGCCTTCATTCTTATTGGAAAAAACTGCTTGAGAAGAGAATGATGTGTGCTGATGCCATGAAGCTCATTTTATCATGTATCATATAGACACTATTGGCTACCAGGGAGCGATTACCAGGCAGCTATCCGATGATTTTACTAGTTCTCAAAGGTCTGGTCGAGATTCCTTGGAAATCTTAATTTTTACAACGTGTAGCGTTTATTTTGTTCTTTGGAGGCTGGGGGGTGGGGTGGGCGGGTGCGGGGGGGTTGGGGGGAGGGCAGTTATTTAGTTGTTGGCCGGTGTTCTTTATGTGATGACAGTGGCTGTCACTGCAGCAATAACATCGCAGAATACAGCGCTGGAAGGTTAACAGCTGAGACATTATTACTACCAGTTTTACTGAGGCATCGTCTCAAGTTGTATTTTTTATGCTTGTCCTCCACTGGTTGGATCTGGATAATTATTACAAATACTTTCCTAAAAACCGACAAAGAATTTAAGATCAAGGAACAGGACATATTAATGCAGATGATCTTGTTTCTAAGCCTGTATGGATGTGCCTGCTCTGGGCACTGTATATAGTGCACACGGAGGATTGATTCCTTGTAAGCAGATTGTCTGATTAACTGTGCAAATGGCTGGAGGATTGGCCATGTTGTAATGTCCATATGAGGCTCTCCCCCACCATTAAACCTTCCTCGATGTGCCGTTTCCATTTGCCTAGTAGTCAAAACAGGAAAATCTGCCCTTTCATCCTCACCGACTTTTTTCACGTTCTTTTCTACTTGAGGGATGTTTTAGACCTAAGTGTTGTGCTCTTTCCCCTTGAGCACCCAGTGTTGCCATCAAAGAGTCCCGGAGCAGATCGTTTTGCCAATACTCATAGACTCAGCCCCAGTTGATCCCCAGCATAGAACTTCAAAAGGACATAGACATGTTGGTGGAGTGGGCAGATGTGGCAGATGAAATTCAATGCGGAGAAGTGTGAGGTGATGCATTTTGGTAGGAAGAACATGAAGAGACAATATAAAGTAAGGGGTACAATTCTTAAGGGTGTGCAGGAGCAGAGGGACCAGGGCGTATATGTGCATTAGTCATGAAGGTGGCAGGACAGGTGGGGAGAGCAATTAATAAAGCATAAAATATCCTGGGCTTTATTAATAGGGGCATAGAGTACAAGAGCAGGGAGAATATGCTGTGTTTATATAAGACCTCAGCTGGATTATTGTTCTGGGCACCACACAATAGGAAGGGTGTGAACGCATTGGAGAGAGTGCAGAAAAGAATGGTTCCAGGGATGGGAAACTTGAGTTATAAAGATAGATTGGAGAGGTTGGGACTGTTCTCCTTGGAGAGAAGAAGGCTAAGAGGGGATTTGATAGAGGTGTTGAAAATCATGACAGTGTTGGATAGAGTAGATAGGGAGAAACTGTTCCCGTTCGTAAAAGGTTCGAAAACGAGAGGGCACAGATTTAAAGTGATTTGCTAAAGAAGCAAATGCGATGTGAGAAAAAAACTTTCTCACACAGCGAGTGGTTCGGGTCTGGAATGCACTTGCCTGGAAGTGTGGTGGAGGCAGGTTCAATCGTGGCATTCAAGAGGGCATTAGGTGATTATTTGAATAGAAACAATGTGCAAGGGTACGGGGAAAAGGCAGGAGAAGGGAACTAAGTCATAATGCTCAGCCGGAGAGCCGGCGCAGACACGATGGGCCAAATGGCCTCCTTCTGCGCCATAACAACTCTGTGAATCTGTGATTCAATTTTCCAATCCAAAGCAGCCATCTTGTGACTCCTTAAGCGGGGTTAACAATTTTTAATTTTAAGTTGTTTACTTAGGGGCACCTTTGTGCCAGGGCCTATATTCCTAAGGAACAAAGTCAAAGCATCTTCAAGCTAAATGCATACTTAAGCAGCTAGCAGACCGATCAGCTGGCTTGAAACAGGTCCCAAAGGTGAAAGGTGCCCCATTGCGCTGCACGGTCACATTAAAGCTTACTGGCTCTAACCAATGAAAGCACTACCTGGGCAACAATCAGTGCTGCTTTTGTTTTAACTTCTTTGTTTAAAAATCACAGCTGATCAAAAAAAAAAAGACTTGCATTTATATAGCACCCGTCATAACCACCCAAAGCACTTTACAGCCAGTTAAGCGCTCATATAGGAGCCTCAGCAATCAATTTTCACACAGCCGGTTCCTACAAACAGCAATGTGACAATGACCAGATAATCTGTTTTTTTTAAATTATGTTGATTAAGGGACGAATTTAGCCAGGACACCAGGGAGAATGCCCCTGCTCTCCTTCAAAATAGCACCATGGAATTTTTTTAATGGCTACCCCTGTGAGCAAATAGGGCCTTCGTTTGACATCTTTCCTCGTTGCACAGCGCTCCCTCAGTACTACGCTGGAGTGGCAGCCTGAATTTGTGCACTTTAAACCTTGGAGTGGGGCTTGAACCCACAACATACTAACTCAGTAATGGAGTGTTACCCACTGAACCACAGCTGACGCTTGCACGAGCAAAGCTTAAGTAGACTTGAAGTAGCGCACTTACAAAACACCTTTTCACATTCCTGGTTGTGTCAACAATGTAAAGTTTCTATTTGTTTAGCAAGCCTTGGTTTTTATCTGTGCACTAATTTTGGGCCCTTCACTCTTGATTGACATGTTAACCCTGCTCGAAGAGGGTGTGCTTTATGCAGTGTATTTGTCTGGCAAATATTTAGATGTTTGAACCAGTGCAGTGAAATCTGTTAGTTAGCCAGCCTTGGAATGGATAAGAAACCACAAGGTGCTATGTTAAAGGCACTGATTCCATCGCTATAAATTAATATCGTAACTGGCAAGAATGAAAATAGACGTGAATCGTAATGCTCATGGGGGTTGTTCAATTTTGTCTGTCAATTTTAAATGAATAAAACGCTGTTTTATCAGAGTATGTTGCCATCAGCACCGTGCAACATAATACCACAACATCTAAATGTGAGGACCTTAGGGGATTCATCTTATAGTCGATACATATTTCAGATCCACACCAGGAGGTGATTCTATAACAATAACAGAAAATGCTGATTAACATTCACACTGGCCAAGCAGTGCCAGTGGAGAGAGAGAGAGAGAGAGTTAGCGATTCAGGTCGATGACTTTTCATCAGAGTTCCCTGGTGTTATAGAAACAGGCTTCATTTATACGCTAGGGTTGGGCAGTCAGTTCGACTTCTGGAACAATTATGTACCAACTGTGTGTAACTGGCAGCAGCATAATCTCCGGATGGTTGGGAAATGACCACACAGTCCCCTCAATGCAAAAACCATACATGGCGGTGAGCCCACATATGCGAGCAGACAAAAATGCTACAGGCTGACACAAGGCTGAATTCGAAACACATAAGAAATAGGAGTAAGAGTAGGCCATTCGGCCCCTTGAGCTTGCTACACCATTCAAGAAGATAATGGCTGATCTACATCAACCTGGTGGCACTGCCTCCACAAACATTCACTCCCTCCACCACCGACGCACAGTGGCAGCCATGTGTGTATCATCTACAAGATGCACTGCAGGAATTCACGAAGGCTCCTTAGGCAGCACTTTCCAAACCCACGACCGCTACCATCTAGAAGGACAAGGGCAGCAGATAGATGGGAACACCACCACCTGGAAGTTCCCCTCCAAGTCACTCACCATCCTGACTTGGAAATATATCACCGTTCCTTTTCTGTCACTGGGTCAAAATCCTGGAACTCCCTCCCTAACAGCACTGTGGGTGTACCTACACCACATGGACTGCAGCGGTTCAAGAAGGCAGCTCACCACCACCTTCTCAAGGGCAGTTAGGGATGGGCAATAAATGTTGGCCCAGCCAGTGAAGCCCACATCCCGTGAATGAAAAAAAACTCACTTTCTCACCCGAATCCCATGAATCTCTTTGTGTTCAATAATCTCTCAATATTGAATATACTCATTCAATTGAATATACTCAATGATGGACCATCCACAGCTCTCTGGGGTAGAGAATGCCAAAGATTCACAACACTCTGAGTGAAGAAATTTTTCCTCATCTCAACCCTAAATTGCCAACCCTTTATCCTGAGACTGTGAAACCAAGCTCGCTAGAGACTCCAGCCAGGGAGAAACAGCCTCTCAGCACTTGCTCTGTCAAATCCTCTAAGAATTTTATACATTTCAATGAGATCGCCTCACATTCTTCTGAAGTCCATTGTATATAGGCCCTTTTTACACAATCTCCCCTCAGAGGACAACTGGCTCATCCCAGGCATAAATCTTAAACGCTCTTCACATTGCCATGAGATTGGCACTGCCACAGGGAGGTTCCCATGGAAACCAGTGTCCTCGACCTCTGCTGGAATCTGTGCCATATCATTTACATTTCCAGCAACCAACCGTCGGGTCATGTACGCCACAGGGCCTCAACTTATGCTATTGGGGAACCTTGAATTTCTGATCTGCACTGGCAGAGAGTGAGATTCCTTGCTTCTGGCACAGACTCATTCACAGAGCATTGCTTGCGTCTTCTTGGAGCCCGTCTCCATGGTACGAGCCCAAGGGGACACAACTAAATATTTTTGCTGATGATCAGATGCATTACCCTACTGTTCCACAGATGCTGCTGACGCTAAGATCCTGCTGCTTTGCATGGGAAGACCTCAATGGCAAGAGGCAGACAAAGAGTGGGAGGTGGTTAAGTTGGAAAGGCTGGTGTAGTTTCCTGATGGCCTCTTGAGCATCCCCGATTTGAATTGCTCCACCACTGGGGACTATGTTTTCAGTTGACGAGGTCCTAAGCTCTGGAATTCCCTCCTTAGACCCTTCTGTCTCTCTACCCCTTTCTTCTCCTTTACAATTCCGCTTAAAACCAACCCCTTTGACGAAGCTTTGGATCACCTGCCCTAATATCTTTGCATGAGGGCTGGGGGTCAAATTTGGTTTGACAGTCGCTCCTGTGAAGTGCCTTGAGCCATTTTATTACATTAAAGGCACTATATAAATGCGAGTTGTTGTTTTCTTTGGCCAGTCTGGTTATGATGACTAACTGATAAAATAAAATAAGTGATTACATAATAAGCACTAACTATGAAATCTGTGTTACATTATACCCAGAGAAAACACATCTGAAGAATGCTTTACAAGTTACTCACTGTGTGCTGAGCATGAGTTTTCATGAAATCACCTAATAGCTCTTTACCCCACAAAGACACTTGGTTGAACGTTAGCCAGAGGAAATGACTCCTAATGGAATAAGATACACCTTTTTGACAGTGAGCGGTGAGAGGATAAAGCTATAATAGAGCTTACAGGGTCAGACACAATAAGGCTGATTGGAACTAGAGGGTTGGTACTCCAAAGTCTCGCACGAATTGCTTTGTTTTAATTTTTTTTGGAAACTCAAAAGCCATGCGCACTTTGTTATTGAGTGCAATTATCCAGTCGTTGCCCATAACCCCTTAATCATTTAATTGTGTGGCGGGTTGGCGTGTGTCATTAAAAATAATCGGACATTATTAATATCTAAAATGGCCCAGTCACTTCAAAGTGCCCCACTCCGGTTTGAGGCAGCTCGGTTAACACTGTCACGAACAGACAATTACATTATATAAACAGGAAATTAGATATTTAACAGCTGTAAAAATCAAAGTCGCTGGTTACCACTGAATCAGGGACTCTGCTCATAAGAGATGAAATCTAAAAACAATTCGATGAACCACCAGAGCAACCCAATTATGGGGCTGGAGTTTTGCTGTTGAAGTTATTAACTTTAAAGTCCATATTCCACATTGGACCACTTAAAACCTCATAATGATATGATTATATTTTCCTCTTCCTATTCAGCTCAAAATAAATAAACTAAAAGCGCGTGGGAATGGATACTGAAGAACACGGTTAAAACGCTTGGACGCGGCCAAAGCAAATGTTGTTCTTTAACCACTCTGCTGTCAAAGAATGTGCTGAAACTTCCATCTTCCCCTGGCCTTATTAGCCGAGTGAATCCAACCTCTTGCTGTGCGCTCCGAAACTATTCCTTTTTCCGTCTGTTCCCCTTATCAGCCACCCTCATCCTCTCGCCACGTTTTGATGGAAGCGCATATCTAGATGCCACTTTAGTACGACAGGCTTCTTCCCAGGTTCCCACAGACTTGGCAGTGTTTTGAATTCCAAGCCCGTGAAGTCATATCAGGTCAGGCAGCCCGGCCACAGGCTGCTTTCAGCCTCGCTCTGACAACCGGATTGACAAGAGTGACCGAGAGAGATGGTCATCGCACCGTCTACCATATCTGGAAATGGCAAATGACATGCGTTTCCTCATCAGCCGCACCAAAGACTGCTTTGCCTGAAAAGGATCACCAGCTCCTGTCCACAGGCACAATACAGAACTATCTGTGTGAAAAGAAACACACTTTATCAAGGAATTCCTTCAAACAGGAAAAAAATAATCATGTAAAAGTACATTCCCCACCTCCCAATTTACTTCCCATTGCATGTCCGCTTGTTTCTGTGTGATACGCACAATGTCGAGGGTTTTTAGCTCCTTCTGTGCTCGGAGGGGGGCGGAGGGGAAGGGAGAAACATATCACTATTTCTTAACGCAGAAATGATCCCTGTTGTGGCCGGGGGGGGATTAGAGTAAACTAGCAATCGGTATCTGGCCACGGAGCCAGGACTTATTTCCATAGCCTACGTACTTCCATTGGTGAATAACACAAAAATATTATTGTACAATACAGTGCGATAGCGTGGCTTCCAACATTTATGTTAGGTGCGTCAGCCTTGGCTCTGTGGTTGCATTCTAACCACTTAGGTGCCCTACTTTGTGGTAATTTATGATCAATTTACAAGGGGTAATTTTCCAACACTGTGATCTCATTGGGGAAACACAGTTGAGGTATTCAGATGCGTTGTTAATGGTTTCCCCACCCTTATAAGGTGGTCCCCCATTGTCTTCCTGCTGGTCACAGGAGACAATGCCCAGATAACGATGATGACTTTAATAAATAATCCACAGACATGTCTTAAAGGAGCGATGAGCTGTGGGGTGGAATCTTGTCGTGTTTAAAAATCCTCTGCCTTCTCCAACACAATATGGCTGTCTGTGCATGTGCACTGGCTTTTTGTGTAGTGGGGGCGTCGGGGGGGTGGTGTCTGGTACATAAAGGGTTAATGTGAGACTGAGTAGAGTACCGCCCGCACAGGGATGTAAGAGGGCACATGACCCAGAGCCAGGGTCAGGCTAGAGATGGACAGAGATGTGTAAAGAGCTAGGATGGAGTCAGCTCCGTATACCTGTCCCCTCTACTGCATATATATATATAGTTATGAGTTGTTAATAAAGATTTGTTGTTAATATGCGCAAGACTACAGGTGGAATCGTCCGCTCCCGTGTGTGACAGACATCGTAGCGGGTGGGGGAGGGAGATAGCGGGACATCGCAAAAATCGGCTTGACGTCTTCATCAAGCCAGATTGCGATTGTCCATTCCGCCTGTCAATGGCGGGCCAGGTTTCCTGCTGCCGCACGTTGGGAACCTAGGGGGCAGGATTTTTTCGGTTGGCGTACGAGCGGGCGCCCGACCCGCTCGAGGGTAACATGGCGCACGATGACGTCGGGCGAGCGTCCCGACATCGTCCGGCGCTCGCACAGTACTTCGGTCGGCGGGCACGAGCGGGCGAACGTCGGAAGTGCAGCCGCCGACAATGAAGAGGGCAAATTAAACCCCTTCACGTTGTGATTGTCCCCGACTTCTCGCTGTCCATCCAACCCTGAGGTCAGCAGACGGGCAAATCTGCCAGGCGGACTTTGCAATTTGGATGAAACCTCGTCCAAGGGCGGGATGAAGCTTCCGTTATTAAAATTTTAAAAATGTACAGGCAGAATTTTCATCGTGTATATGTTCAGCTTGACTGATTCTGGGTTTTAAAATCTTTATTTATTCGTTTTAAATTCTTCAGCTTCCTGAGGCAGCCCTCTGACTTCAGGGAGCTTTCATTCAGCGCTCGCCCACACCCCCACGCCCGCGCTTACATCAGCGCCTGCCCTCCTCCTAATTGGCTGTGAAATCACGGCTGGGGGGTGGATCGGTCTGTTCCCCTGGCCACTCCCAGGCCCATAGATCGAGCCCGCACGCCAACCTCAAAATCCTGCCCCTAATTTCAATGCTTTAGCATCTCATTATCAGCCCTGCTCGCTGGAATCATCCCTCCCACGCTGGATCATCCGGGCACAATGTTTCACAACTGTACATAAGTCACGTACACCTGGTGAGCTGCACTTCACTCAGGACTTCGAGGTTTGTTTGGCTACCTTGCTTCGGGCAGCACTCGCGGGCATCAGCGCCAGGCTTCACAGGCAGCACCACATCACTGTTAGGGGGCCCCATGGGCAGGTCTCTACTTACCAGGCCAGCCATAAGGTGAAAGTGGCTTTTCAATAGCTGTGGGGCTCAGGCTTACCTGGGGAAGGGGGAGAAGTGGCCTCAGGCAAGGGAAGAGGCTGCAGGGCGAGGGCTGTACTGGGGAAGGAGGGTAACCCAGGGTGTGTATGGGGCACATGTTGATCTGTGCAAGTGGCCTCAAGGTGGTGAGGGCTGAGGAGGCAGCCTCCAGAGGAGATGAGGCCTGATGGAGATGTGAGGGTGTGTGTGTGAGAGAGTGAGTGGTGATGTCCCTTGAGCTGGCAGTGAGTGAGATACCAGTGAGTGTGTGATGGGCTTGTGAGTGTGTAAGTTTAGAGTGATGAGATGGTTGCCTTACCCTGGCAGCATGGATAAGATCATTCATCCTCTTTCCCCGCTGGATGGCCGACTTCTGTGCAGCATTGGCACTGACCACCACTGCCACCACCTCCCAAGCTGGAGTAGTGAAATTGCCGGACATCCTGCAGCCGGAACAGGGGGTGGAGGGTATCAGGGTGGGGCCTCCGAAAGTCATTCCAGTGATGGGTCACTGAACTCTCCTTGGCTTTCAGGGCCATGTCTTTACTGGAGCAGTCCTGGGCTACAAGCATTGAGAACTGTGTGGGCGGCTGCAGTTTAGATATGGCACCCGGAGTGAGGAAATGGTGAAGTAACGGTGTGGTGGGCGATTCAGAGGCTGCCCGCCAGCGAGACGCCGTGTTTCCTGTGGCTGCGTAATTAATGAGGCGGGAAGCGGACAATACGGTGTGAAAACCCACCATTGCAGCCGGAGGGTAAAACATCGTTTTTCACACCCGCTACCGCAAGGTGCAATTCTGGGACGATTCTGCCCCACAAAGCCTACGTCACGGTGCCCAAAGCAGGATTCCTCACGGTGGTAAGCAGCGGGATCAAAAACCCTTATCTTCATAAGAATGCAGAAAAACTAAGAAAAGGGACATCTTCAAAGGATGCTGAACTGAAACAAACCCCCAGCTGAAGCTACAGACGCGAGGAAATTCACCAGAAATAAAAAGCTCCAGGGAGGGAAGGGCCTGGAAGTGAAAAGGTAAAAGTTTTACTCCGGCATAAGACTCCATTGGATTTCCCTTGGAAGTCCAGTTTCGGCAAGCGTGCAGGGATGAGTTACATTTTCAAAATCCCAGGCCAGCAGGTCCTGAGAAGCCCCCTTTTCATTCATTCAGTCAGAAGCAGCGTTTGAAAAGAAGCTGTTGCTAATCCCAATCCCTGACTCCAAGTCCCAACACACGGCTCCCAAGTTCGGCTAAGGGAAAAAAAAAACTTAAATTAATGATTAATCTTGTCTACTTTGGGCACCTCGTGACCGTCGGATTACCCAACCCTGCAGCTCCTTTCCACACGTCCCGACTGGCAACGCAATATGGCGGATTAAATTAAGCCAGCCGGCTCACCCAGCCACAAGCGGACCCCTCTACTCCAGGCAGAGGCGCGCTGCTGCCATTTTGGAAAGCCCGGCAAAACTGGCAAATACGGGAGGATCCATTGCCCGGCAGTGAACGGCAATGGCCTGTTGGAAGCCGGTAATCTCTCAAAGCAGCACCCACGTTCTTGAAGATCCTCAAAATGGATGACAATTCCGCACACTTCCAGCTCCAGCTGGGATTCACCCATGGCCCAGACCAGTCACAGAACTGGAGTCCTTGGAGTAAAAGAGTTTTAAGAGACAGCATTGCTACGGATCTAATTAAAAACTCCAATGGACAAATGGCAAATAAAAAGGGGTTCAGTTTTCCCCCCCTTGCCTGTCTATAACACTTCATTAGGAGGCACTGGAACTAAGGGCTTCAGTGCCTATTTGTAATTGTACTGAGCTTCACTCATCGAAGGTGTCTACTTGAATATCCTATGGAAAATTGTGCAGCATTTCATGTTATAGATTTGTAGTGGTGCTGTTTAAAAGATGCTGCAAGGGATTGGCTGTCACAGAAATGATTTCCCTCATGGTGAAGGCTCAGACCTCACAGAAAGTACATGGGCAGGTAATGTGTTATTTAAAATCGTTGGAGCAAGTTATTGGGAACTGGTGCAGCAACCGATGGCTTCACCTCATTGATTTTTTCCTGCTGACGTAGCCAGCAAGCAGGACGGGAATGTTAGCCTGAAAACAAAATACTGCAGATGCTGAAGAGCTGAAATAAAAAAAGTTAAAATGCTGGAAATACTCAGCAGGTCTGGCAGTGTCTGTGGAGAGAGTTAATGTTTCAGGCTGAAGTCCTTTCATAACAGTGATGATAGAAATGTTCTTGTAATGGGAGGCAAGACAAAGGCAGGGGCAAGCGTTTAAATTCAGTTAATTAACCTGGAATATAAAGCTAGCCTCGGTAATGGTGACCTTGAAGCTGGCATTGGTTGTTGTAAAAACCCATCTGGTTCACTAATGTCCTTTAGGGAAGGGAATCTGCCATCCTTACCCGCTCTGGCCTACACGTGACTCCAGACCCACCGCGATGTGGTTGACACTTAACTTCCCTCCGAAATGGCCTAGCAAGCCGCTTAGTTCAAGGGCAATTAGGGTCGGGCAACAAATTCTGGCCTTGCCAGCGGTGCCCGCATCCCACGAGAGGATAAAGAAAAACATGGGTCTGGCATTTCTTCAGGCCTGTTGCCACCGCGCCACCCTAACTTTATGGTCAAGTAATAAAACTTCCAGAAATTTCCAAAGCAGTGAGGTAGAAGTAGAGGGTTTCTCCGTGGTGTAGATTGACACGGGAGATGTAAAACGAACACTGCATCTCCTGCCAACAACCAGGAAGCTGTCAGGAATGTGCAAACTGCTCCTGACGCCTTCCTAGTCTGCGGCAGGGCTTTGCATCTATCAATATATAGTCTATATATATTATATATATATAGGCTATATAGTCTCACACTGCATTGGAACCTGCAATGGAAGCACTTCCCATGGGAATTCTGACATTACAATTCCACCAAGAGGCATTACAATAGGAATTCTACTGGGAAAATATAATTTGCCAGCAACGATTTATCTCAGATCCCAATATGTGATGGGATCGCAGCTTCACTGAGATTTTACCTGAGTGTGGCCCCCTTAGGCTAAATCCAAGGCTTTGGTGAGGGAGTTTCTACACAGCACCTATAGCTCAATCAGTAGATAATGGGATTCCTGATCCTAGGGACATCATTTTTGAGTCTCATGTTGGGTAATTTTTTTTCTTAAATATTTTAGTCAAAATACTTTTTGGTTGATTTTCACCAAAAGGTGGCCTTAAACTAAATATTACAATCAATTCTCCACATTGAAAGTTGAGGATCTCATTTACTGAAATGTCTGGATTATATATCTTTTTCATTTACTGAATCATCAGGAGCATGTTTTATAGAGGGAGCAGTTGCTAAATGAAAGGTGGACAAAATGGAAGAATTTGGTTAAGGACAGCAGAGATCTAAAAATGGGTAACTTGAAGTTTATTGTTAGTCTGTGTCAAGCCAACTTGCATGATTTAACACTGCCAGCTGATACTCTTACACTGAGACTACAATTGAACATGTGCAGGGAGTGCTCCCCCTCCCCCTCCCCAAGTGCTGTGGCACGCATAAACATAGCTTAAACTAAGTAATGCAGTACAATTGCTGGTGGGAGGGTAAAATTACAAGATGGGAAATGATGCACATCATCCCATTGTAAAATGTGAACATAGGAATTTCTCATGCAAGTACTGCAGGCATAACAGTTTAAACATATCATATCAATGAGGAAAGAGTAGGCTAATGAATGGATTGCTCTCTCAGAGAACTGAGAAGGACCAAACAATCTCTTAAGATCCTGTGATTTTTAAGATTAGTTACCTCTCTTGTTATTGCCCCATATCTTGAACCTTCCACAATATTTTGTTGGCAACATAAGCAGAAAACCTGTGACTTTGCTAGCGTTGTTTTTTGCTCAGTTATTAGGCTAATCTCACTGCTTCTATTGGCAAATGCAACAAGGATTATTTTTGCTAAACGGAAATTGTAAACTATAAACACCCAGTCAGAAAGCTGCGAGTGGAGTGATTCGGGAGTCATAGATGACATTTACTTCTGAAGCCCATATTTTGACTGAACGTTGTGAGACACCCGCTCACTTTCCCTCTTTCACACCTCTCCTCCCACTTTTCCTGAAATAAAGTCCAGATGTTTGGACACCAGTGTCGCTCTCTCTCAGGCAGCTGGAGATGCATTTGCTGCCTGCCAAGAAGAGGGAGATAAGTGGAGAGCATTTCAGGCATTTTCTGTCCACACGGCATCAGAGCTGAGAAGCTCTGGTTAATTCTAACAAGAGTGATTGACGGCAATGTCCAATCCCACCACAGGGAAATCTTTTTTGTTTATCAGAAGTAATTCTTACTATTTTGACCCCCCCCTTCATTCTACAAATTTAAAGACGTTCAACTGTGATTTTCATCGGGGTGCAAGATGGCTGGTGCAATGTTAATACGTGCCTCGCCATTTTACTGCATTGATTCCCTCTCTATTTCCCAGGTGAATGTCTTTGGCAACTCACCCATTCAATGCAAGGGGCCGTTGATGCTCTTGGGTGGCAGAGTAGAGCCCACAGGGATTTTCAGGCGGGTTGACAGGTCTGAGCAGTAGAACGTCCTGATTCTCCCGTGAGGTCTTGGGGATGTTGCTGTCGGAAGTGCTTCAGAGGAGGCCGACCTTCCCTGTCTCATTGGCGTTGTCCCAAAGTGCTTCGCAGAAGTGTTATAAAGAAAAAAATCTGGTGACAAGTAGATATTCGGCCTGATGACCTTGGTCAAAGAGGTTGGTGTAAAGGGAATTCCAGAACTCAGGGCCTACGCAGGGCACAGTCTTCAATGGTGGGGTGATTAACATTGGGGATGCTCAAGAGGCCAGAATTAGAGGAGTGCAGTTATCTTGGAGGGTTGTAGGCCTGGAGTTAGGGAGGGGCGAGGCCATGGTGGGGTTTGTTAGCAAGGATGAGAATTTTCAGATCAAGACGTTGCTTAACCGGAAGCCAATGTAGGTAGCGAACACAGTGTTGGGGCAATAGGACTTGGTGCATGTTAGGACACGGACAACAGAAGTTTGGG
Source organism: Cetorhinus maximus (assembly GCF_964194155.1). NCBI lineage: Eukaryota > Metazoa > Chordata > Chondrichthyes > Lamniformes > Cetorhinidae > Cetorhinus > Cetorhinus maximus. The sequence continues at coordinate 7,993,745 of NC_135892.1, forward strand.
TGACCTCAAGTTTATGGAGGGTAGAATGTGGGAGAGCCAGGAGTGTGTTAGAATAAGCAAATCTAGGGGTAGAAAAAGGCATGAATGAGGGTTTCAGCAGTGGGTAAGCTGAAGCAGAGGCGGAGTCAGGACGGCTTTGGAAACAGGTGGTCTTAGTGATAGGGCGGTAATGTGGTCAGAAACTTACCTCAGGTTCAAAAATGCACCAAGGTTGCGAATAGTCTGGGTCAGCTACAGCCATTTGCCAGGGAGAGAGATGGAGTCAGTGGCCAAGGGGGGGGAAACAGACGGTGTCACGGGGACCAAAGGCCTTGGCTTCAGTTCCCAATATTTAACTGGAGAAAATTTCTGCTCATCCAGCACTAGATGTCAGATAAGCAGTCTGAGAAATGAGAGAGAGTGAAGGAGTTGAGAGAGGCGGTGGTGAGGTAGAGCTGGTCTCAGCAACAGACATGCGAAAACCATTACTTGCAGCAGCAATAAGCCATGGTGTTCTGGGAGTTGACCTTGTACGCTTTCTTACCAAGTCCAAGGACGGGAGCATGGCAGGCTGCCTTAATATTAAATAAAGGCATTACAACTTCTGCTTGGCAAATGATCATGGACCAGTCTAGCGGTCAGCATACTGTGACAGAGCAGGAACCCTTTGATAAAACGAGTTTCAAATAAGATTGGTACAACACTGGAGGCCTGTTAATTTGTGGGTGTGATGAAGGTCCAGTTCATTTCTCGAGAGAGGGCTGGGAAATAAGGCCAAATAATGTCACTGCTGCCTACCCATTTCTGATTGGAGCATTTGGTAGCTACCATAGGCCCTCACTAGAAATACGCTTTGGGCAGGTGAGGTCAGGTATAACTGATCGGAATCCATACTTCTGGCCAGCTCTGACCGTGGGGCACAAACGACACTCAATAAATCACGCCAAAAGCATGTGAACATCCTGATCAGACAGACTCCGGCTGAGAGAAGGGGAAAACCGTGTCACTATTAGCTTCACAGGAAGTGAATGATCACCAGGCAAGCGGAATATTAAATGCGAGTTTGTGTAATGATTTGCTCTGACAATTAGCCTGTGGCCACGACATTTCCTGTGTCTTGATTGGAAAGCAAAGATAACCAGCCTGGGATTTAACCAGGGGTACAAGTGTCATCCAAATTAGCCAAAGAGAAAATAAAAGATCTAGTAGTGGCCTTAACTGTGACTGGCGTGGGAATACGTACACTGCTTCCCCACAGTTAAACATTTTCATATCACAGGTTCCCAGAGACATCAAACCATTCACAGGCTGAAAAAAAAGGGCCTTGGAAATCATGAATTATAGCCTCTGTCACTGAAACCCAGTATTGGTTTGCTAATGATAACCAGGGCTGCATGCACTGGTAAGTATCTGACTGTCATACCTTCTGGAAAATGTATAGTCAGGCTATAAAAATTGCAGAGCTTTATGATCCAACTCTAACAATAATAATGTTAAATTTAAAAAGAAAACTCAAAAGGAGTTATGAACAAATTCTAAATTTGGTCATTTTCATAATACTGCAGTATGTAATTAATCATACTGAGAAAAGGGGAAACAAAAATATTGAGGGGGGTGGGGGTGGGTTGGGGTGATGGAATGTTTAACTTGTAATGTTATCAAAAATAAGATAAGTCGCACACATGATGTCTAGCAGATGATGTAATGATTCCCCTGGACTGCATTTGCAGTTCGCAATATTTAACTTTCTCTCACTGAAGTGAATCTGTTGTTTGGAAAGACAACGATGTTTTTACATAAGAACTGAAGAAACAGAAGCTGGGGTCAGCCCCTCGGACCTGCTCCGCCATTCAGTGAGACCATGGCTGATCTTCCACCTCAATTCCACTTTCCCGCTTGTTCTCCATATTCCCGATTCCCTTAGTGCCTGAATATACTCGATGACTGAGCATCCACAGCCCTCTGGGATAGAGAATTCCAAAGACTCACAACCAGCTGAGTGAAGAAATTTCTCCTCATCTTCATCAGAAATGGCTGATCGTTATCCTGAGACTGTGACCCCCATGTCCTAGATTGCCCCCCCAGCCAGAGAAAACATCCTCCCAGCATCTACCCTGTTAAGCCACTCGAGAAATTAAAATGTTTCAATAAGATCACCTCTCATTCTTCTAAATTCTGGGAAATATTGGCCTGGTCTGCTCAATCTCTCCTCATAGCACAATCTCCTCATCCCAAAAATCAGTCTAGTGAAAAGCAAAATACTGTGGATCTGTGGATGCTGGTAATCTAACACAAAAGCAGAAAATGCTGGAAAAACTCAGCAGGTCTGGCAGCATCTGTGGAGAGAGAAACAGAGTTAGCGTTTCGAGTCCGTATGACCCTGAAGCTCTGAAGAAGGGTCATACAGATTCAAACCGTCAACTCTGTTTCTCTCTCCACAGATGCTGCCAGACCTGCTGAGTTTTTCCAGCATTTTCTGCTTTTGTGTCAGTCTAGTGAACCTTTGTTGCCCTCCCTCTAAGACAGGTATATCCTTCCTTAGGTAAGGGAACCCAAACTGTACGCAGTATTCCGGATGTGAGCTTATATAATTGTAGCAGGACTTCTTAACTCTTACATTCCAACCCTTTCATAATAAAGGTTAACACGTCCCTTGCTACCCACTTATTGTACCTTCATGTTAACTTCCTGTGATTTGTGCATAAGGGTCCCTGTGATTACTACCATTTGCCATTGTCTCACCATTTAAAAATTGCTCTGCTTTAGTACTATTCCTCCCAAAATGGGTCACTTCACTCTTCCGCTATTAGCCCAACAGAATTAGCTATTGAATGCTAATGGATGCTGGAAATCTGGCAACAGAATGGCGAGCAACGGACCCAATAAATCACAATCAGAAATGTCATCAGGCTCCACACTGCTGCGTAGCCATTAGCTGCACGGAGGGTGAGTGTTTTTAGGGGCAGTTTTTGATCAGTAATTTGCTGACAGCAACTTCTGTTCAAATAAAAACATAACCTTTTCACCCATAATGTGAACTCGAGGAAATGGAGGGAACGGAATTGCAAAAAAAAAAAATATGTCTCATTTCACTGGGCAAGCAGCCAAGTCTACTTAAACCAGAAAAAGAATGAAGGTACCCACAAGAAGCAATTAAAGAGTTAATGCACCACAGCATGGCTGGTTTGTTGGACCTGCTTGTGGACACAGTAACCACTGCACTAGGGGAGCCATGTTCATAGAGGAACGGGGGAGGCCATTCAGCCCCTCCAAGGCTGCTCCGCCATTCAGTTATCTCATGGAAGATCTGCACCTTAATCCCCTTATCCTTTTGGCTGACCCTTATTTCACCCTTGGACCACGGAAGGGACGGGTCAGGGTCCCTTCCCACAGTCGGAAAAATTCCCCAAAATCCTGTTTCCTTTAATCACTTCCACCCGCCTCACTCTTAGACTTGAACACACCAGAGAGAAGTTAAGCTCGGTAATGTTGCCGTGTTAACGTTTAATCCACACATTTCAAATTCAGCTCAATGCTTTTTCCTCGTAGAGGTGCTAACCCATTCTCCAAAATAAATTCTCCAACTAGCTGAAAAACCTGGGACAAAAACAAAAATAGCTGGAGAAACTCAGCGGGTCTGACAGCATCTGCGGAGAGGAGCACAGTTAACGTTTCGAGTCCGTATGACTCTTCATCAAACCTGGGGACTTCTTCGTTCTAATGTAGAATTATTCACCAAGAAAGGTGCTAAACTCCCTTCCCCAGGTCTGTACACGCTCCCTCAAATCTCACCAAACATGCCGCTCCATGTATCAGATAATTGCTTCCTTGTTAATAGCAAATTGAGAATCTGTCGCAGTCTAAACTTGACTGTTTCAAAGTTACGCACAATGGTTAATATTTAGCTGAACATATCACCCAAGAGCTGTGAGCAACATCATTTCATAGCCTTACACCATCAGACAGCAACAGTGCCTTACGAGTGTGTTAGTCATCATAGAACACATAAGGAGGCCATTCAGCCCTTTATGGCTGTGCTGGCCCTTCAAAACAATTATCCAAATAGTCCCACTCAGCTGTGGCTCAGTTCATAGCACCCTCGCCTTTGAATCAGAAGGTTGTGGGTTCATGTCCCACTCTCGGAAACTGAGAACTGTGATTGTACTTGAAAGAGTTGCAATCTATGACTGCTGATAACTCGAAAGAGTTTCCCCTGCTCTTTCCCCATAGTCCTGCAAACGTTCCCCCTTCAAGAATGTATTCAATTTCCTTTCCAAAGTTATGATGGAATCAGTTTTCACTGCCCTTCCAGGCACTGCATTCAAGATAACAAAACCCCCCTCAACGTGGTAAACAAATTCTCGTGTTGTCTCTGTTCTTTTGCCAATTAATCATTTTAAATCTGTCTCCTCTGGCTGCCGACCCTTCTGCCCCTGGAAACAGTTTCTCCTCCTTCGCTTTATGAAAGCCACTCCTGGGGGCGGAATCGTCCCAGATTTTCACTAAGTGCGGTAGCCCGGAGGGAAAAAGGGCGTTTTACCCGCCCGCTGCAGTGGTGACTTTTCGCACCGTCACATCCCATTCCTGCCTCATTCAGGGAACACGCTGGCCGGTGGGCCTCCGATTTTCCCGCCATGTCGTTACCTCACCGCTTCCTCACTCTGGGCACCACATTCAAACCACAGCCCCGTCCACACTTCTCAACGCGTGCTGCCCAGGAGGGCACCAGTGAAGACATGGCCCCAAAAAGAGTGCAGCACCCCACCCCCTCCACCCCGATTCAGTGACGCATCCCTGGGACGCCTTGTGGACACCGTGGAGGCCTGCTGCAATACCCTCCGCCCCCTGCTCTGGCTGCTGGAAGCCCATCAGTCTCACCACTCCAGCTTGGGAGGTGTTGGCAGAGGTGGTCAGTGCCAATGCTGCACAGGAGAGGTCGGCCGTCCAGTGCAGAAAACAGATGGATGATCTCATCCGAGCCCCCAGGGTAAGGCAACCATCTCGTCACTCTAAACTCACACACTCACAAGCCCATCACACATTCACTGGCATCTCACTCATTGCCAGCTCAAGGGACATCACCACTCATTCTCTCACACACACCCTCACATCTCCACCTGGCCTCATCTCCTCTGGAGGCTGCCTCCTCAGCCCTCACCATCTTGAGGCCACTTGCACAGATCAACATGTGCCCCCCACAAACACCCTGGGATATGCCCCCCTTCCCCAGTACAGCCCTCGCCCTGCAGCCTCTTCTCTTGCCTGAGGCCACTTCTCCCCCTTCCCCAAGCAAGCCCCAGCCCTGCAGCCGTCTATTGTGAGGGACAAAGTATTTGACAAACTAATGGGGCTAAAGGCAAACAAGTCGCCAGGACCTGATGGCCTGCATCCAAGGGCTTTAAAGGAAGTGGCTGCAGAGATAGTGGAGGCATTGGTTGAAATATTCCAGAACTCACTGGATTCTGGGAGGGTGCCCCTGTTAAAGAAGGGAGGGAGACAAAAAGCAGGAAACTATAGGCCAGCCAGCCTAACATTTGTCTTTGGGAAAGTGCTAGAGTCCATTATTAAGGAGGAAATAGCAGGACATTTAGAAAAGCTTAATGCAATCAAACAGATTTTGTGAATGGGAAATCATGTTTGACAAATTTGCTAGAGTTCTTTGAGGATATAACAAGCAGAGTTGATAAAGGGGAACCGGTAGATGTAGTGTATTTGGATTTCCAGAAGGCATTCGATAAGGTGCTACATAAAAGGTTATTGCACAAGATAGGAGCTCATGGTATTGGGGGTAATGTATTAGCATGGAATAAGGATTGGTTAACACACAGAAGACAGAGAGTCAGGATTAATGGGTCCTTTTCAGATTGGAAAGATGTGATTGGTGGAGTGCCAGAAGGATCAGCCCTAGGGCCTCAATTATTTACTATCTATATTAATGACTTGGAGGAGAGGGCAGAGTGTAATGTATCCAAATTTGCTGATGATACAAAAATAGGTGGGAGGGCATGTTGTGATGAGGACATAAGTAATCTGCAAGGGGATAGAGGTAGGTTGAGTGAGTGGGCAAAAACTTGGCAGATGGAGTTTAATGTAGGAAAGTGTGAGGTCATGCACTTTGGTAGGAAAAATTTAAATGGAGAGTGACTCCAAAAAAGTGCAACACAGAGGGATCTGGGTGTACTTGTGCATGAAACACAAAAAGTTAGCATGCAGGTGCAGCAAGTAATTAAGAAGGAAAATGGAATTTTGGCCTGTATTGCTAGGGGGTTGGAGTTTAAAAATAGGGAAGTCTTGCAACAACTGTACAGGGCGTTGGTGAGGCCACATTTGGAGTACTGTGTACAGTTTTGGGCCCCGTATTTAATAAAAGGATATACTGGCATTGAAGGCAGTTCAAAAGAGATTCACTAGGCTGATTCCTGGGATGAAGGGGTTGACTTATCAAGAACGGCTAAACAGGTTAAGCGTTTATTCATCAGAGTTCAGAAGAATGAGGGGTGATCGTATTGAAACGTGCAAGATTCTGAGGGGGCGTGACAGGGTAGATGTTGAGAAGATGTTTCCACTAGTGGGGGAATCTTGAACCAGGGGACATAGTTCCTGAATAGGGGCGGGCACTCATTTAAAACTGAGATGCGAAGGAGCAGACAACCTGGTTTCACGACGTTGTGAAACTGAGTTTTGGTCTTCCCCGCCATATTGTCCACGCACACCCACCATGACGCCGGACACCAACCGGGACAGGAAAATCTGGCCATAATTCTGAACTTCTCTATCAGATCACCCCTTGACCTTCTCTGCTCTAAAGAGAACGATTCAAGCTTCTCCAGTCTCTCCACATAACTGAAGTCCTTCACCCCTGTAACATAACTTACGCAAAATGTACTTGAACAGAAGGAGTACTGCAAGAATACACAGTATTCTGCTTAAACCTGTTAAAGCTGTCAACCCAATGCTGCTCTTGAATGGTTCTTCACAGTAGACATACCATCCTATCTGTGTTACTTATGTGGGAAACATATATCACCCGCCCTGACAAATGTGTGGGATGTGTGAATTAACTTGAAGCTACACAGCCTGGGTTCACTTTGGCTATTGAATTTGTTTCAACACTTATCCCAATACGCCCATCATCATTTCCTCAAATATATATTACTTCACCTCGCACAGGCATCCTACCCACACACCGCTTCTGAAATATGGACCATTACAGCCAGCAACAATAAAGTTAAAACCCTCCCTCAAAGCTTTTTTTGAAATGCTTTCACATTTCACTCCTTCCAGTGACTGAGCCACACCGTTAGTCAGTGAGAATAATAATTAAAAGCTTAAAGTCCAACTGAGCCTTGATTTAATCAATTCTGAATCTCATACTGACTCTGCGATTGGTACGTTTGTGTACCTAATGGAGAGACTCGAGTCCTTGTTCTTAAAGTAGGAGCAATCTCAAGTGACCATTTAAATAAAGAAACTGCTTCCATGACAAGCAGCTTCACATTTATTTTCTTAAGAATGTACTTGAGTGGAGACTGCCCCTTGTTACACTTCATATACAACATGGCCTCTCCATAAATAACTAGATAAACACATGGAACAGGACTGCTCCTGGTTCTTGTTAACCCTTTCTAGACTGGAGGCATATATGGCACTCCGGCTAAAGTTTCAAATTCATTCACCCTGCAGCTGAAGTTTCCTGTTATTTTTCAATTCATTCTTGCTTCCAAGTGCCTCCCTCTGCTTTCTCCTGTCCCCTTGCAGTAACTGTGCTGGGTACTCCTCCCCCCCAGGCCCTGCAAGCTCATGCAAGCAAGTGGCCATTTTTTGCACGTGTGTCTTGATAGAGACTGTTTCGCTGTGAAGTGTATCGCAGCTAAGTCTGACCCTATGCTCCTCTGAATTCCACATATGCACATTCTGATGCAGGGATAACTGGGCAGCAATTAGGGGCAGCAACCTGGTTATAATTCCAGCTGTCCTAGTCTTAACACCAAAAAAAGCACCACAATGCTGTCTCATATTGTGGTTGTGTGAGAAAGGCATAACAGGGTGATACTAGCCCTAAGCATGTGCGGACCTTGACCTCCCTAGCCTCAGTTAAAGAACTTGCATTTATATAGTGCCTCTCATGATCTCAGGAACGTCTCAAAGTGCTTTTCAGCCAATAAAATATCTCTGTGAAGTGTAGTCCTTCAGCAGGGTTTTGACCTTTACAGAAACTGCAGACAAGTATAGTTCTACAGAACAACACTAGCAATTCATCAAGTCAATTGAGAATGAGCCAAGGGGCCTGTATAGTTCGGTGCTGTCTATTGATACATGTCCAGGGTGTTCCTGGGTTACTGTGGGAATCATATCAGGGGATAAACTTACATCTGCTGAGAAAAGGCACAGGTTGCATTCTGAACCTCTTGCAAGCCCCGCTACTGAGGAAACTAGAAGGATTGATTACTCTTCTAGATTTAAAAACAAAAAGCTAAAAGCTACTGTGGATGCTGGAAATCCAAAACAAAAACAGAATTACCTGGAAAAACTCAGCAGGTCTGGCAGCATCGGCGGAGAAGAAATCAGTTAACGTTTCGAGCCTTCATGGCCCTTCGGCAGAACTGAAGCATAGTTAGGAGAAGGGAGAAATATAAACTGGTTTAAGATGGGGGGGTGGGGGGGAGAGAGACGTTGAGGGTGTGGTGATTGTGGAGATGAGCAGATAATCAAAAGATGTCACAGACAAAAGGGTCAAAGAGGTGTTGAAGGTGGTGATATTTGTCTAGCACTTTTCTTAGACAAATATCACCACCTTCAACACCTCTTTGACCCTTTTGTCTGTGACATCTTTTGATTATCCACTCTTCTAGATTGTTCAGCCTGAACAGCAAAGGACAAGATTGATAGACCTTTCTCCTCGCCCCAAACCAGGCCTTTGTTTCTGCCCCTCAGGGCACCGTTTCAAAATGGGACACTTATGAGGCATGCCTCTGCGTCGTACCACCACAGGGGAAGCTGCTGCTGTATCTCCAGAATTCGGGATAGAGTCACTGGTATTAGGCCGTCTCGTCTGGCCGCTGTAGATTACTGTGTAAAATGTCTGGTGAGGCTGACACCACTCACCTTCCAAGTAACAGGGGCGTGTGGTTAAAAATCCTATATGCAATCCAGAGAATTTTCTTCCAGTGGCAGGGGAGCCTAGGACTAGGGGACATAGCCTTAATTTTTTTTTTTAAGTTCATGGGATGTGGGTGTCACTGGCTCAGCATTTGTGGCTCATCCTCTAATTGCTATTTCAGAGTCAACCACATTGCTGTGGGTCATGGGGTCACATGTAGACCAGTAGTGAACCAGATGGGTTTTAACAACAATCAGCAATGGTTTCATGATCATCAGACTTTTAATTCCGGATGTTTATTGAAATCAAATTTCAGCATCTGCCTTGATGGGATTTGAACTTGAGTCCCCCAGAGGATTACCCTGGGCCGCTAGAACACTAGTCTAGTGACAATGCCATTATGCCACCACCTCCCCCTTAAAATCAGAGCCAGGCCATTCAGGAGAGATTGAGCAAACCCTTTGCGATGCCGAGGCTGGTCGAAGTGTGGAACTCTCCCACAAAAGCAGCACTACTAACCCAATTAATCATTTAAAACCTGCTATTGATAGATTTTGTTTTGCTAGTCAAGGCAGATGTGTGGAGTTTGGATACAGATCAGCCATAATCTCACTGAATGGCAGAAGAGGCTCAAGGGGCTGAATGGCCTCCTCCTGTTCCCAACATCAGGTTATCTTTATGCATAAAACCTCACTTCAACTCATGTGAAGCACAGGGTGAATATTTGATTCAAGTAATTGTATTTGGAGGTGTTATTAGCCTCAATGTGGAAATTGGAAGGAGAATCTAGTTCAGATTTTTCAAATCCCAGTAAAAATCAGTGATACTGGAGCTCCATTTTAAGGTATACAAGGCCAGTTTGGATAAGTTTTACCAGCACCCTTCATTTCCAAGTTTTACTGGTTTTATCCTTCCATGTGCATCAATGGGATCTCCTGAAGTAAGAACCTCTCCTGCCTCGAAGTCACCGCCCCTTTTATGAAAGATAACTCACCAGCTACACTTTATTAAGCTTGCAATGCGGTTTCTATCTGCTGAACACATAGTAACAATTCAGTTACGGTTTGAAGTAAATGCTTGACTGAATTAACAGCATCAATATATTACCAGCAGTGGTGAAATGTAGTGATGTGATTTACCAATAGATCGACAGCTATAAATGTGATAGAGCTTCTAGATGTTTCAAAGCTACTACTCCTTCTAAATCACATACCTTAAATAAGATCAAGCTTCTTAGAAAGTGCTGCAATTGTATTCATGGAATAAAACAGGCATCTGGGAATGTGGCACTGAGAGTCCCAGAGGGTCTGAGTGAGTCACAACCACAAGAGCCTTGAACACGCCCATCCATACCCTTTTCAATGTCTTGTTTTTAGACTTGGTTTCCGACCATCTCTTAAGGGAATACCGCCTGGATTGAAAGTGAAAGTCCACAGTTTGATATTAAATCTGTTTTTTCTAAATAGATGGTGTTTGCCAGAGACTGCAAAATAGCTGGGCCTTGGGGGTGGCAAAAAGCTGTCTTTCATAGTGCAGCCTTCATTTCTATCAGGCCTGTTGAGCGAGGCTCAGGAGGTCACAGTCTAGCTAAGCTCCCACCATCTCTAGCAGACTGAGACGGAGAGAAGCTGTGACTTTGGTAAGCTTGCATTTCGGGCTGAAAAGCTCAGCCGGGGACTTGGCGAAACTTACCAGCTTTTCAATTGAGGAAAGATATTGACACAGTGGCAACTGTGAATCAGCACCACTTTTCTTTTATTTGAATGGAGATCGTTCCTTTTAGAAACCATTGCAACAAACAATGAATATGTAACTTCCATGACATTTCCAGGAAACGCCCAATTAGAATCAAAAGCTATTTTCGAAGTTACGGTGACTGTTGTTAAGCGGGCAGATAGGGCAGTCTGGATGTCCATGGAGGAGCGATTACCAATATGAAACATGGAGAGGAGGCTGTACAACCCCTAAAGCCAGTTCCACCATTCAATGGGACCTGCATCTTAACTATATCCACCGCATTAGCTCCATATTGTTCAATATGGCTCGCAAATGATGTGAACTTATTAATTGAGCTAGCACCTATTGCATTTGCGGGAGAGAGTTCCACACTCGCACCATTTTCCATGGAGAAGTGTTTCCTAATTTGAGTAGCCTGACTCTGATTTTAGGCTAGATGTCCCCTTGTCTCAGACTCCCCGCTGGAAATGTTTCTTCCTATCAACGCGATCAATTCCTTTCAAAATCCACAAACCTTAATTAAATCGCCCCTTAACTTTCAATATTCCAGCACAGAATGTCTACTCTCTACTCACTATATTGAACCCTTAGGTCTCTGTTTTAAACTTGTATAACATGAGTGGCATGATCCTATTTCCAGGCTTTGTATTCTTTAAGCTTAAAGATTTGCTGTCCCTTAGGCAGTTGGATACACTCTGTGGCTTTCAAGCACCATCAGATTCTTGTCTTTCTCCCCCAAGCCCATGTTTTGTTAGGAATTTCGCACCTGAATGCAACTTGAATTGCTTCTGAATTGAATTCAAATTCTGTCGCTCTGCATTTACGATTGGATTCTCCATAAATGCTTGATCAATTTGTCCCCACCTCTCTCTATCTGCAACCCATTGAAGAAGGGAGAGAATTGATTAGGCCGAGGGTAGTGAGAGATTGGAAAAAGAACCTGACAGCTAAGGGCGGTTGCGTTATGAAAGCATTCCAGGATTTGACGTGATAATCTATCCTAACACTACTATAATACTGAGGGAGTGCAGCATTGCCAATGGAACACTCATTCATATAAGAAATCAAACAGGACTTCTGATGATTTGCTTGTGGGTTAATTTTCCCAGGGCACCACTTTCGGAAAAGTAAGGCATTTCCCTAATGTCCAGGCCAACATTCCTCCCTCAATACATTCTTCCTCTCAATCCTCAGTAAGGAAACAGATTGATTGGTCAATATGGGATTTTACTGGAGCAGACGGGAGAGGCCTTTTGGCCTACTCCTTACTATGTTCTCATCGTGTGAGGAGCATGTACAGGTCTGGAAGCATTCTTCAGATTTGTCGGCATCTGTTGCATATGCCCCATAGTCTTGTCCTTAGAGACAACTGTGGGGGAAGAAATAGATGTGTGGGATTAGGAAGGTCAGCAGGAAGAGGAAACTCTTGAAGAAGAGGAAGGTCCATCGATCCCGCCAGCTGTCAAAGCTGTGCAGAAGTAAATAATTAAGCAGAGGTTCGGGTGAATAATCCCTCTTCTCCCCAAAGTACCATTAGTCCCTCCTCTCCCACCAAGATGTTTATACTTCCTATGTAAATGCAATTAAAATATACACCTCCCTGGGTGTTGCACCTACACAATAATGAATATTAAGCCTAACAATTCAATTAAGTTCCCACTGGGCCTGTAGTATAATGGTTATCTCACTGGACTGAGAATCTAGAGGCCTGGACTAATTAATTGAGCAACATGACTTCAATTCCTATGACAGCAGATGAGGAATCCGAACTCAATTAATTAAAGAAACCTAGAATTAATTATCATTCATGGTGCCCATACAACAACCAGATTGTTGTAAAAACCCATCTGGTTCACTGATGTCCTTTAGGGAAGGAAATCTGTTGTCGTCACCTGGTCTGGCCTGTTTTTTTAAAATTCTTTTCCACAGGACGTGGGCATCACTGGCGAGGCCAGCATTTGTTGCCCTTCCCTAATTAGAGTCATAGAATCATAGAGGTCTACAGCACAGAAAAAGGCCCTTCGGCCCATTGTTCCTTGAACTTAGTGGCTTGCCATTTCTGTGGGCAGTTAAGAGTCAGCCATATTGCGTAGGCCACACCAGGTAAGAGATGGCAGATTTCCTTCCCTAAAGGGCAGTAGTGAGTCAGGTGAGTTTTTACAGCAAGCAATAATAGTTTCATTATCACCATTACTGAAACTAGCTTTATATTCTAGATTTTATTAATTCATTGAATTTAAATTCCACCAGCTGCCTTGGCGGGATTTGAACTCATTAGCCTGGGCCTCTTGTCCAGTGACATCACCACCCCTCCCCCCCCCACCAGTCCCACCTCCACCTCCCCCTCCCCCCGTCCTCCTCCCCCTCCCCCTCCCCCCCCCCCCTCCCCCTCCTCCCCCCCATGTCCCCCATCCCCCAGCCCCAGCCCCATGGGACTGTAGGCCCACAGCTATGTGGCTGACTCTGAACCGTCCTCTGACATGGCCTAGCAAACCACTCGGTTGTCAAAAAGGTGGTTCACCACGTTTCTGATTGTCAATAATTGCTGGTGTTTCTGGTAATGTTCATGTCTAGTGAATAAAGAAAAAGCTTAAAAACGCCAAGCTGCTACAGATCAGCCTTAATTTAATAGCTTTTAAAACATTCACAGTTAAGAACTTAAAAACATAAGAAATAGGAGCAGTGGTAGGCCATTCTGCCCCTCAAGTCTGCTCGCCAGTCAATAAGATCATGATCTGATGTGGCCTTAATTCCACTTTCCTTCCTGCCCCCCCACCCCCATAACCCTTGACTCCCTTTATAGATCAAAAATCTAACTCAGCCTTGAGTATATTCAATGAGCCACTGCTCACTGGGAGAGAATTCCAAAGACTAACGATCCCCTGAGAGAAGAAATTCCTCCTCATCTCCGTCTCAAATGGGAGACCCCTTATTTTGAAACTGTGCCCCTTAGTTCTAGATTCCACCCTGAGGGGAAATCTCCTCTCGACATCTACCCTCTCAAATTTCCTCAGAATTGAAGGACAAAAACCACCCTTGTGCAAAACCCGAATACCTGACTACTGTACACCTTTGTCCAATGTGGCACCCCATGAGTTGGGCCCCCTGTTGCTGCAGCTTGGGGGATGGAAGGTTGCCGAACTGACTGAAGTCACCCAAAACAGACCTGATGGGTGACCTTGGGCAGCTCTGGTCATGGAGAGACTGTCTGTCGACCATGGGTAGCTCTGGTCATGGAGAGACTGTCTGTAGACCATGGGTAGCACTGGTCATGGAGAGACTGTCTGTAGACCTTGGGCAGCTCTGGTCATGGGGAGACTGTCTGTAGACCTTGGGCAGCTCTGGTCATGGAGAGACTGTCTGTAGACCATGGGTAGCTCTGGTCATGGAGAGACTGTCTGTAGACCATGGGTAGCTCTGGTCATGGAGAGACTGTCTGTAGACCTTGAGCAGCTCTGGTCATGGAGAGACTGTCTTAGACCTTGGGCAGCTCTGGTCATGGAGAGACTATCTGTCGACCATGGGTAGCTCTGGTCATGGAGAGACTGTCTGTAGACCATGGGTAGCTCTGGTCATGGAGAGACTATCTGTAGACCATGGGCAGCTCTGGTCATGGAGAGACTGTCTGTAGACCATGGGTAGCTCTGGCAGCTCGCCACTTGAAACAGGAACCAATACTGCGTGTGCCTCTCGCCCACACGATTGTCCCGCACACTTTCCAATCAGCCTAAACAAACTTTCGCTCTGGAATCTCTTTAAACTGGGCAAATATGGTCATATTTTTAAATTCTCCTTGAAGGTGAATTTTAGTTATGGAGTCATGGGCTCATGGAGTCATTAGAACACAGAGGGAGGCCATTTAACCCATCGAGTCTGTGCTGGCTCTCAGAGCAATCCAGTCAGTCCCATTCGCCCTCTCCAACCCTAGCTCTTGCAAGGTTATTTCCTTCAAGTGTCCATCCAGTTTAATTTGAAATCATTGTTTCTCTCCATCCCAGTCACCTGAGAGATTTGAAGCCAGCAGTACTCCTGGTGCAGTATCATTCACTGATCTCCTGTCAGCCCCACAAATGAATTCAGATTCATCCCATTACAAACACCATTTGTTGGTTAATTCTACAAAAATGAGCATTAACAACGTGGGGTTTCTTAAAACCTTTAACCTGAAAACCCACCCCCCCCCACCACCTCATCCCCAAGCTGCTTTACAGAGAAAAGTGAAAAGGAGCTTATGGTAGAGACCTGGGTGTCAGGAGCTCAGAGCTGAAAGCTTGCTGACAAAGGTTTAACCCCTTTTATTGTGTGGAAAGAGGAAAATGGAGCCCATAATAGCTTCTCTCGGCTTCACAAATGGAATTGACAGCTTGTCTGGGCTCTGAAGCCACAGCTTCAGATTCACAGGGATTCACCGTGGGTCAGCAATCGTTGTTTTACGGTCTGGTGCTGGAGAGTTTCACTCACACCTGCTGAGGAATCAGATACACTGAGTATAAAACCCCAGTGTGTTTCAGATAAGCAACAAGTGTTTTCACTTCATGGGGCTCCGATTGTAAAACATTATTTTTACTGGCGTCAAGCCACTCAAATGGGTTGCACTCCAAGCCGGCTCTAGTTGTCGTTTTAATTACAGTACATCACTTTTGAACCATTTGAGCATTGTGTAAAAACATAGTCGCCCAGGGTTGCACTCCTTCCCTTTCCTTATTGACTTTCTGCCTTGCCTTGTTTTTATGTGCATACTCTCAGGCCTTATCCCAATTGTTTGGTGTGCTTCAAAGGCCAGAAATCGCCTCTCTGAGTCAGAAGGTTGCGAGTTCAAGATCCAGTGCTTGAGCAGAAAGACTTTAGGCTGACACTTCAGTGCAATACTGAGGGAGTGCTGCACTATCAGGGCAAGGCAACCATCTCATCGCTCTAAACTCACACACTCCCAAGGCCGTCACACATTCACTGGCATCTCACTCACTGCCAGCTCAAGGGACATCACCACCCATTCTCTCACACACATCCTCACATCGCTATCTGGCCTCATCTCCTCTGGAGACTGCCTCCACAGTCCGTCCATGGCTCCACTCAGCACACACGCAGGCCTGGCATCCTTCTCATTTGGCCTTCCCGTGCCTTACTCACACTCCATCCATCTGTCTTTATGCAGGACAGGATAGCGCACAATCACCGGGAGAGGTCCCAGACCGGGGTGGGGAGGGGGTGGAGTGCCGGACATCAAGGTCCTCACTCCGTTTGAGAGTCGCGAGAGCTGGCTGGAGAGGACATGGACCGTTCCTGCGTTAACGCTGAGGTTGGCGCCAAGCATCCATATGAGGATCCTGCACCAAATCGTCCCTCTCTCAACACTACTCTGAGTTTACTGTTCTGTGTGTAATGCGGCTGCCAAGCACTAATAATCTCCACTTTCCATCGTAGGCCTATCTGCCCCATCGCCCTCAGGCAACCTTGACCCCGACTCTAGCACTGAGAGCACCTCGATGAGGACCCTGAGGGCAGCACCATTGAAGGCCTGTCACGGCGCTCACCCACGCCCTTCACCAGCGCCGCGACACACACCTCGCTGGGATCTAGATGTACAGCAGCTCCGGGTTTACCATCTGGTGAGCACAGAGCAGGCGGAGGCAGTGATCCGAGATCACCAGCACTTGGAGGACTGCTGGAGACAAGGGATCTGCTGAGCCCGGGTCAGAGGATGAGCCTCTGGACTCGGTCCTTAATCGGTTGTTGGAGCTGCAAAGACAATCACAGGAATATCAGGAAGGGATGTCTGCTGCAATCCTCAGATTGCAGGGAGACGATGGAGGTGTCCGTCCACCTTCAGCCTGAGGCGATAGCACTGGCATGCTGAAATGCTGAGGTCAACACTGGCAGGATGGCGGCCGCCAAGGGGACCTTGGTCCAAGACATCGGTCCTGTGCTACCGTGTTCCATAGTTGACCCCCAACAATATGTGCAGAAGAGGGGTGCAGGGGGCAGCTTGATCTCACTCCAGCTTCCGCTTCTCCTCCAGGAGTCAGCCAGGTGCTGTCAGGCACCCATAGGGAGGGGGACCAGCAGCTCGACACCCCGGGGCCATCCACCCAGGTGACTCCAGGAATACCCGGCCGATCCAAATCCCCTCTTCCTGTGACCCCATAATCGCCAGCTCCACAGGCCGAGGAGGGTGCACCTGGCCAATGGCAGGACCCTGGAAGCAGGCCGGGGCCTTCTAGGTCTCAGACCTCCAGAGGACGCTCACCAAAGTCATTACAGACAAGGCTTGTTAGTCAGCAGGCTGCCTCCACCTCTGCTGTGCATGTCGGGGGAGCACCAAGACATAGCGGCAGGGGTAGGAAGGTTAAGAAGATGCAGTTGCACCAAGTGGGCACAGGTTTTAATCACTTGTACTTAATGTTCAGTATTGTACATAAACTCCCAGGAGTGTCTCCTTGCCTGTGGCTCCTTGTGTTCGTGTCACTCGGATATGAAACTTTAGTTCCTGCACAAGATAAAGACAGGTATCTCAGTCCAGGGCAATATGTAACCTTCAGAACGAAGTAATGGTCCAGCTTCACACTCACTGGACACATTAGTGATGCCTGTACCTCGATGGTGCTGGTCATTGCTGCCAGAGTGTTGTGGGCAGGCGTCACAGAGTTCCCTCATTCTCTCTGTGTGCTCCAGCACTTTTGAGGTGGGGTTGGGCCCTGGGTCCCCATCTCTTCAGCATCTGTGACCGGTGATGGTGTGGTCCTGAAGGGGTCAGGTGCTGAAGGCTGACAAAGGAACAGGTGTAGTTAAAGTTTCACGGTTGTGTCTCTATGATATGACTCTGATCACTGAGCGCAAGTGAGCTGCCCTCAGCCAGACAGGAGTCAGACATTCCCAGAGGCAATGTGAAGATCTATGGAGTGCCTTCATTCATGTCGTCATCATCCTTCTGGGATCTTGCGACTATTAGGGTCTCCGCTGTGTCTCCATGACATGAGCCTGAGCACTGAGGGTATGTGCACTGCCATTAGCCACATGTTCACAGACGCAGGGTGAGGATGTCAGGACTGTCCTCACTGCATCTCATCATCATCCTCTATGAATCTTGCGGCTATGAGGGCCTCCCGAGTGTGTCTGCCACGTCTGGCCAGTGCGATGGCCTCATCTCCAACATCCTCACCTTCGAGGACCTCATCACCCTCATCCCCTTTGACATCCTCCTTATTGGAGGATGCTCTTCCATCTCCTCCTCAGCCAGGTCCTCCCCCCGTTGCAGAGCCAGGTTGTGTAGGGTGCAGCAGGCGAGGATGATGTGTGACACCCTCTGGGGACTGTATTGCAGTGCCCCACCAGACCTGTCAAGGCACTGGAATCGCATTTTCAATACAGCTAGCAATTGCTCCACTAAGGTCCAGGTCGCAGCCTGAGCCTTGTTGTACCATCTCTCTGCTGCAGTCTGAGGCCGCCGCACAGGCGTCATCAGCCACGTCCTCTGTGGGTAGCCCTTGTCCCCGAGGAATCAACCCTGCAGCCTCTCTGGACCCAGGAAGATGTCAGGGATATGAGACCTGCTAAGGATGTAGGAGTTATGGACACTCCCTGGGAATCGTGCACAGACCTGTAGGATGCATTTGTGGTGGTCGCACACCAGCTGAACATTTAGTGAGTGGAAGCCTTTGCGGTTGACGTAGTTGACTGCTTGTTGCCATGGAGATTTAAGCACCAGTGAGTGCAGCCAATGGCACCCTGCACCTGTGGCAAACCAGAGATCTGTGCAAATCCCAGAGCTCTTGCTTCTTGGCTTGCCTGATCCTGGTTGAAATGAACAATGTTCTGTGCCTTCACAACGATGGCGTCCATGATCTACTGGATCCACTTGTGGGTGGAGGCTTGGGAGATCCCACACAGGTCACCTGTCGAGCCATGGAAGGAGCCACTGGTGTAAGAATTGAGCACTGTGGTCACTTTCACAGCCACTGGCACTGGATGCCCTCCACGTCCCTATGGTTCCAAATCCTGCAGCAGGTGGCATATGTGACTGACCAGTTCCCTAGACCCTGTGCCTTCTCTGGACCCTGTGTCTAGTGAGGCGCCTACGAGTGACAGCTCACTGTGGATCTTCAGCTGCATGCGCAGGAGGCCTTGAGGGAGGTGCTCCTCCCTTAGCCGAGCCAGGCCCCTCTGCTGCTCTCTTCTCCTTCTTCTCTGGTCTCTGTAAACCATGAGACATACCGTAAGATCACCAGGCATCATGATCCTGCTATTCTCCTCATGCAGGGTTAAAGAGAGAGACGTGTGGGTTAGCTTAGATGTCCCAACGGCCTCACTTAGTTAAGTCTCCAGCTCTGGCTGCATCTCTAGACTCCTTCACGCATGCCGGAGAGTGATGGCCATCACTCGGATGGCCAGTGTGTGGTGCGTTTTATGGCTGTTCGAAACCCCATCCACCTTCACCCCACTCCACCTGACAGATTGGCGGCAGCTTTTCCCATTGGACTGCATGCTGTGCTCTCAGCTCAGGCACAGGCATTCCCCTAACCCGCACTACAAGGCTGCACTGTTAGCTTGAACCATGAGGGAGACTGGTCCAAACCTGAATAAAGACATTGCAAGGGGCTGTGAGCATCTCCACCAGTGACTGCACCATGGCCACTTTTCACAAGGGTATTGTACAACTTGCCCAGTGGGCCAATTGTTCTGCTGCCCCCTAAAACACACATTAATTTACAGTCTGTGCCTGAGGGGTGAAAAGTTCTGGAGCATTTGGTGGCACTTTCATGCTTTTGCATCACTTGAGGGGGCAGAAAAGCTCCAGGGGCCCGACTCCCAGCCAATGGAGCTGCTGCTGAACGGTCTCAGCTGCTGAAGAATACTCGCTTTTGACAAGCTTTTCCGCTTCCCACAATCCCCACTTCACCCCCATGACCCCCACCCCCCCACCCCCCCACCCCCCACCCCCCCACTCCCCTCCCTCTCCGGCATGTGCTTGTGTGCTTCCATCATTCTGTGCTGCCTTGGCACCCCCGGCCTGACCTGCACTGGAGCCCTTGGCACCCCCGGCCTGACCTGCACTGGAGCCCTTGGCACCCCCGGCCTGACCTGCACTGCAGCCCTTGGCACCCCCGGCCTGACCTGCACTGCAGCCCTTGCCCTGGCACCGCACTGAAAACCAGCCGGGAGAAAGCCACTTGCATGTGCGCCCCCCCCCACCCCAACCAAAAGTGTGGCGCCCCTTCCTTGATGTCCTACGGGCGACGCTCACTAACACTGCGCAAGGTTGTGTGCACTCGCCTCCGAGTTCCCCTCAAAGTTCAGCTCGTCAGGCGCACGCCTTTTAAAGGAAGGTGTAAATCACGCCGTTCTGAAGTCACTCCGATGCGGGCGGTAAATTTGACGCGTGGGGACAATTCCGGCGAGCAGACACAATAATGAGATGCAAACGCATGAAAACCCGGGGCCCGCCATTGACGAGCGGAGAGGATGATCACAAACTGGTTTGACGACGGCACAAAACCAATTTTTGGCCTTCTCGCCATATTGTCTGTTCAGCCCACCAAACACGCCCACAACCAATGGGAGTGGAAAATTCTGGCCTACGACCCCACAGCCCTGACCATCTGAAAGAGGTCAATGACTGACCAGATTTGGCAGGAAGCCAATATTTCTTTGGAGTCTGATCACTCAGTCGGAGGCTCAGGGAGCACTGAAGGCCAATTAAGCAGGTTTCCAATTTGGTGACATGTATAATTCTTGGCACCAATGGAGAACTTGATTAGATTGATTGAAGCTTTAATCACATGCTGTAGTCTTGGTACACAGCAGAATGTACGTAAAACAATGGTGAGGTAGGAGCTAGCTGGGAGAAGCAACGGCACAATGCAAGGGTTCAGATGACATGATGAACCACAAGGGTGGAATGTGAGCTGCTTCATTTCGGGCCTTCTTAAAAATGTGTCTAATTTTGCTTTCCATTGTTTTGGATTGAAAGCTAAAGGTGGTGGTGGTGATTTAGCAGCGGAAGAATACAAGAACTAGGAGCAGGTGTAGGCCATTTTGGCCCCTTTGGCTGTCATTCAATAAGACCATGGCTGATCTGACTGTGGCCTCAACTCCACTTTCCTGCCTGCCCCCCATAACCCATGACTCCCTTGTCACTCAAAAATCTGTCAGTTTGGCTCAGTGCAGGGTGTGGGGACCAGGACCCATTCTACAATTGGAGTCTCAGCCTAGGCTAACCCATTAAGGGCAGTACTGAGATGGAGCTGCATTGATACCAACTCCAGCCTTTGGCTGAGCTACTGAAACAAGCTGTGCTCAAGATCCCATGGTAAATGATATGAAGAATGCAGAGGTTACTGAGGTAACAGCCTTCTTAAAGGAACACAGGCCAACGACCAATCGTCTCATTGCTGTTTGGGTAAACTAATGCAATCATTGCATTTACTGACTGAACAACAGTGACAGAATATCTTTGTGTGTGAAGTGCGTTTTGAATGACCTTAGAGATATGATAAGATATTATAATCGTAATTACTGGCATGGAGACAGTTCTGATTACCTGACATCAGCATTTCTTACTTCAAGTATTATGCCATAAGCAAATCCAGGTTCGTTTATTGCGCAAAGTTCAGAGAATATTCATTGTAATTTTATAATTCCTTGACTATACGGTATGTTAATAATTCCCGAACTATTGGATAAGGGCCTAATATGACCAAGATGACAAGCGTTATAAAGAGTTGTGTTATTCTAATTATTGCCATTAAATGCTGATAGGAACAGGTTGAAGTGTCATCTTTACGGCTTCATTAGTTTTGAACATGATGAGGTTTACCCTTTGCTGAGGTCAAAGCCAGGAACGGGTGGTTTGTATATTCACCCCATTAATGTTTGCCTGTGGTCAGAATTCAATGGCAGAAGAGAGAGACCAGCTTATCAAACTCTGCACCTCTGAAATTGGTCCCTGTCACAAGGTCATGAATGTCTGCAAGAAAGAGTGGTAGTAGGGATAGAATATTTATATAACAACAACTTGCATTGATATAGCACCTTTAAAGTTGTTAACAAGTTTGGACATTTGCAAGATGTCTTCTTGGTGTATGGTTTAAATCTTCTTGATAAATAATATTTCCATAACCCACTACACACAGCTACTGAAAGGCATTTCTTTCTTTATATATTCCTTTCATGAGCTCAGAATGTGCCAAAGCGGTTCATAACCACTGAAGTACTGATGAAGTGTAGCTGCTGCTGTGACGTTGGGGAAATATAAGCAGCCAATTTATGCACAGCAAGGGCCCACAACCGGTAATGAGATAAATGACCTGATATCCTGTTTCCGTGTTGTTGGTTGAGGGATAAATATTAGCCAGGACACCGGGATTAACTCCCCTGCACTTCTTTGAGTAATACCATGGGGCCATTTATGTCCAGTTAAGAGGCCAAATGGCCAAGGGGGCCTTGGTTTAAAATCTCCTCTGAACTATGGCATGTCCAAATAGTACTGCAATTAAACAATACCTCTGTGCGGGGAAGCAACTTTAATCTTTACCACTACCTGTCTAAGGTATTTTTTAATAGCAAATTGAAGGATATAAAATTTAACAAGAGCATAAACAATTCTGCATCTTCTGTTTATGAAACAGCTGCACAACAGCACTTGGCCAAACAAAATTAAATAACTAAAATAAATGTTTAGACTCAGGGCTTTTATTCAGAATCTCCCATCAAATATTCAGTCTTTTCAGAAATGGATTCAATTGTTTAGGGAGGACTTTTTTTAAAAAAAAATTCTGGTTGTCACTGTATCCATTTAGAATGCATTGCATAACATAAAGGCCCACTCTGAGTTGTTCCCATTTTAATGTTTATTTTCTCTCGCTCTGCCTTTTCAATATAGGCGCAAGGGTTCAGCCAATGTATGATTTGCTTCTTTTTATTTCAAAGTTACCTCAGAAAAGCGGTGTCACAAATATGAAGGTTATAAAATTATGTTTTGCAACTGTCTCTTTAGTTTTTGGGTAAAATGGAGGAATGAAGGGGGTCATGTGACCTGCTCTGAATCCTGCCCGGCAACTAGCTTGGGTGGCCTGGTTGCTAAAGGTTAAAGCGGGGGCCTGGTTGTCTTACTGGGAATGGGAAAAGGGTGCAAAATATTCACACCTGTAGTCAAATAAGAACCTCTGTGCTGGCTCTGGGTGGACTGTTTGCCTCCAAGTCTCACAGAGAGGTGTAAGGAATGTTAGGTTTTATAAATAGTATACTTTAAACTGTCTATTTGATTTCAATATAAAATGGAGCTGGGGGTCTAAAGGTTAGCTAATTAACATTTCTACCTGGATACAAGGCCCATATGATTCATACTGCTGTAGTGATGAGCTTTAGGAAGGAGTAGTTCATAGGAAGCCATTGTAAGATTGGGTTGCAGGTTTTCCTAAGACATCACCAAACTTCACAGACAGGTATAAAAATCAGAGAGAGAGAGAGAGAGAGAGAGCAGAGAGATAGAGGAAGCCAGTCTCCATTGTGTACCACATAGAATGTGGGTGGGAGCTCGCGCTTGGATTAAAGAGACAAAGTCATGAGGCTGGAAGATTTGCCTAACTTTGGCTACAGGGAGGGATCTCCATGGTGACCCTCACCGTGAAAGTCAATTCGGGGATTAGAAGTCATCAGGCTGGAAAAGAAAAATTATGTTTTAATTTAATTTAATTTTAATTTTAAAAAATGCTTACTAGACCTGGAATGGGCAGATTGTCTTCTGAGGAAAGCTGGACAGGTTAAGCTTGTGTCTGCTGGAGTTTAGAAGAGTGAGAGGCGACTTGATTGAAACATATAAGATCCTGAGGGGGTCTTGACAAGGTGGGTGTGGAAAGGATGTTTCCTCTTCTGGGAGAATCTCGAACTAGACATCACTTTTTAATAATAAGGGGTTGCCCACTTAAGGCAGAGATGAGGAGAAATTTTTTTGTCTCAGAGGGTCGTGAGTCTGGGATTCTCTTCCTCAAAAGGCAGTGGAGGCAGTATCTTTTGAATATTTTTAAGGCAGAGGTAGATAGATTCTTGATAAGCAAGGGGATGAAAGGTTGGAGGTGGTTCAGAGGAGGTTTACTAGATTGATCCCTGGAATGAGTGGGTTGTCTTATGAGGAAATGTTGAACAGACTGGGCTTGTTTCCACTGGAGTTTAGAAGAGTGAGGGGTGACTTGATTGAAATATACAAGATCCTGAACGGTCTTGACAAGGTGGACGTGGAAAGGTTGTTTCCTCTTGTGGGTGAGTCCAGAACTAGGGCGCACTGTTTTAAAATTAGGGGTTGTCCTTTTAGGACAGAGGAGAGGAGAATTTGTTTCTCTGAGGGTTGTGCGACTTTGGAACTCTCTGCCTCAGAAGGTGGTGGAGGCGGGGTCATTGAATATTTTTAAGGCAGAGGCAGATAGATTCTTGTTAGGCAAGGGAATCAAAGGTTATCGGGGGTAGATGGGAATGTGGAATTCGAAACACAAACAGATCAGCCATAATCTTATTGAATGGCGGAGCAGGCTTGAGGGGCTGAATGGCCTATTTCTGCTCCTATTTTGTATGTACATTTGTCATTGGGTGTAGGCTGGAATATGTAGTTGACATTAAAATTATTTAATCAATGATCTTATTAAATGGCGGAGCAGGCTCAAAGGGCCAATTGGCCTACTCCTGCTCTTAATTCGTATGTTCATATGTATGTGTGTTTGAAAAAGGAAGCAAGCCATCGGCAGCTGAGAATAGCTTTGCACTGGTTCCCAAAGAATGAAGTGTCCACTTAAGGGACAGAGTAAAGTATAACAGTGGAGGGAGATTTTTGGTCATTTTAAAAGTTAAATGGGGAAACTTTTCTGTAGTTTCGAGTATAAGTTGCCTACTGAAAAAGTGCTTAGTCGAGGTTTCTTTTAGTTTGTTTGTTACAGTAGAAGTCTTAAAACTTGAAATCTTGCTGTAAAGTCGTGTGATCCTCCCAGTCAGTCACGGGGAAATTTGAGTATCTTTCTAAAAGTTATCCATCTTTATGGTGATCATAACAGTGGAAAGTTTCACCTTTTGCCCTATTCTCATGGTGTGCCCCCAAAAATAACAAATCTTATTTGCTTCCAAGCATTCCCTGGCAACTTGTGTTCTCTGTAAGTTTGCATTGGAGAGTACGGGCTTGATGAACACAGTGCTGGGTGCAGGGCCAGTCACGCTCTCAAGCATAAAACTTTGCAGAAGCTGTAGATACATGTTCACGTTTGGAGTTGTAGCCTGTTTAGTGGGTTGTCTTCAGGTAAACAGTGATGGATCCGTCAGCCTGCGTTGGCTCAAGGTGAGGGATTCATAATTAACCATCCGTGACAAACATCGCCGCAAACATTACAAACTCAGGAAGTGCTCCCGTCCTTCTGTCTCATCATTTGCTTTTTTAAAAAATTGTGCCACCATTAACGATAACAACAAAAACTTGCATTTATATAGTTATAGAGTCGTGAAATGGTGAAAAGGTGCTTCACAGGAATGATCTCAAACAAAATTTGAGCCCAAGCCACATAAGGGTCGTATTAGGGCAGATGACCAACAGTGTCCCTTTATATAAGTCCCTTTACATGTCCTGTAAATCACAGAATCACAGAACTGTTACAGTGCAGAAGAATGCCAGTGGACCTATTGTGTCTGCACTGGCTCTCCACATGAGCCATTCACTTGATGCCATTCCTTTACCTTCTCCCTGTAACCCGGCACATCCTTCTTCGGAATGCTTCGATTGAACCTGCCTCCACCAGACTCTCAGGCAGAGCATTCCAGGCCCTAACCACTCGCTGTGTGAAGAAGTTTTTTTTTCTCATGTAGCTTTTGTTTCTTTTGCCAATTACTTTAAATCTGTGTCCTCTGTTTCTCGATCCTTCCACCAATGGGAACAGTTCCGCCCTATCTACTCTGTCCAGAACCCTCATGATTCTGAATACCTCCATCAAATCTCCTCTCAATCTTCTTTTTTCTAAGGAAAACAGTCCTAACTTCTCCAATCTATCCTTGTAATTGAAGCTCCTCATCAAGAGGTATGGGGAGAGAGCGGGAGTACGGCGTTGAGATAGAGGATCAGCCATGATCATATTGAAGGGCTTCTATTTTTCTAGATTTCTCTGAACCATTCTGGTGAATCCTTTCTGTATCTCTCTAATGCCTTCACATCCTCCCTAAAGTGTGGCATCTAGAACTGGATGCAATGCTCCAACTGGGGCCGAACTAGTATGCTCTACAAGTTCAACATAACCTCTTTGCTCTTATACTTTATGCCCCTATTAATAAAGCCCAGGATACTGACAGCCTTATTAACCCTGCTCTCAATCTGTACTGCCACCTTCAATGACTAATGCACACATACACCCAAGTCCCTCTGCTCCTGCACCCTCTTTAGAGTTGTACCCCTTATTTTATATTGTCTCTCCATGTTCTTCCCACCAAAATGAATAATTTCTCATTTCTCTGCATTGAACTTCACCTGCCACCTGTCCACTTATTTCGCCAACTTATCTGTGTCCTTTTGAAGTTCTACACTATCCTCCTCACCATTCACAATGCTTCTAAGTTTCGTATCACCCGCAAATTTTGAAATTGTGCCCTATACACCAAGGTCTAGTCATTAATATATATCAGGAAAAGCAAGGGTCCCAACAACGACCCCTGGGGAACTCTAATACAAACCTCCCTCCAGCATGAAAAACATCCATTAACCACTAATCTGTTTCCTGTCACTCAGCCAAATTCGTATCTATGTTGTTAATGTCCCTTTTATCCCATGAGCTCACGATGTGGGGAGGGGTGGGGGTTGGGGGAGGGGGAGGTGGGGAGGAGGTTGCCTCACTGTCAGCAACATTATAGTGGCCCTGTAAAATGGCCCCTAATTGAAGCCTTAATTATGCAAATTGCCTCCCCACCCCAATGGACTGGGCAGCAGATCTGCCCTACAACCCACTGCTTGGGGTGAGGGTGGTGTGGTGGTAATGTCACTGGATGAGTAAATGAGTTCAAATCCCACCATGGCAGTTGGTAGAGTTTGACTTCAATGAATAAAACACGGAATTGAAAGCTAGTCTCAGTAATGGTGGCCATGATACTATCATCAATTGTTGTAAAAACCCATCTGGTTCACTAATACCCTTTAGGGAAGGAAATCTGCTGTCCTTACCCTACATGTGACTCCAGACCCACAGCAATGTGGTTGAATCTTAACTGCCCTCTGAAATAGGTGAGCAAGCCACTCAGTTCAAGGGCAATAAGGGATGGGCAACAACTTGCCAGCAATGCCCACATCCCATGAAAGAATAACGGAAAAATTATTCCAGACAGCAGGACAGGGATAGGTTATTGCATTATCCCACCCCCCACCCCCTGCCCCTGCTGCTCGGGTCACCCAGGATGTGTCAAAATTCAGCCTGTTAATTCTGTTTCTTGGTCCTCCTGACCTGCTGAGTGTACCCAGCAACTTTTGTCTCTCTTTCAGATCTTCTGTCCGAGTACTCAGAGGCATTGAGGTAAGTCTTCACTCTTGCATTTTGCATGTATGGAGCTGGTTTTCCCTCACGGTACTCCACCTCCGTCCTTGCTAGCTCCTTTAGAGCTTGCTCCATGATTCCACACTCCACAGTCCAATTCACGGCCTATCCAAAACTTGTGAGGGTTAAGTGACCCATCAACTTCTTCCGAAATGTGGAAAGGTCACACAATTCCAGGTGTATCTTAATTGCATTCCAATGATGTGACTGAAACTGAATT
Organism: Cetorhinus maximus; assembly: GCF_964194155.1. Lineage (NCBI taxonomy): Eukaryota > Metazoa > Chordata > Chondrichthyes > Lamniformes > Cetorhinidae > Cetorhinus > Cetorhinus maximus. The sequence goes on from NC_135892.1 coordinate 8,021,322, forward strand.
AGTCCCAGTTGGCACATAGGGAGCGGCTGGTGTTCCTACAATTCTATTCATGTTTCCTTTATGAAAAATCATTGCTGTAACAAGCTCCTCTCCCAAAATTTACAACCTCGGCTTTCGTTCATTTAACTGTAGATTGCACAGCAAATCCCACAGGAGGAATAGAAAGTGGGATAACTCAGATTTCCTTTCCTGATGTAATTTAACTAAACTTCAACTGGAAAAGGCAGAGCTGCATAATATTTTGACTTCCAGTTGCTGTTTATTGTGTGATGTTCTTTGGGGTTGCTTTGGTTTTTCTTCAATGCCTGTGTTGTATCTTCACATGGTTCGAAGCAAGAGATGAGGAAGGCCATTCAGCCCATCGCAAGTCACCTGCTGTCACACCGCACTCTTTCTTAAATGATTTCCAGGTTTGGCCTTCTCGTCGCTATCAAAGGGGCTACAACTTACTTTCACAGAATCGAAACAGTGCAGAAGGAGGCCATTCAGCCCGTCATATCTGTGCTGGATCTTCGAATAAGCAATGCACCTAGTGCCGTTCCCCTGCCTGCTCCCTGTAACCCTGTTTTTCAGTTTGCAGTCTAATTCCCTCTTGGATGCCTCTATCGAACCTACCTCCACCAAGCTCTCAGGTAGCGCATTCCAGATCCTAACCACTCGCTGTGTGGAAAAGTTTCTCCTCATGTCGCCACTGCTTCTTTTGCTGGCTACCTTAAATCGGTGCTGTCTGGTTCTCAATCTTTCCACCGATGGGAACAGCTTCTCCCTATCTACTCTGCCTGGTCCCCTCATGATTTTGAATACCTCTATCAAATCTCTTCTGTTGGAAAAATTATTCTCAAAGGAAATCAGACCCAGGTTTTTAACAAAACTCGAAGAAATGGATACCAGCCCAACAACACTTCAAGGTCTCTGCGCTCCCCCAAATCTGGCCTATTGCGCAACCCCAATTTTCATTGCTCCACCATTGGTGGTCGTGCTTTCAGCTGCCTGGACTTGAAGATCTGGAATTCCCTCCTTAAACCTCTCTGATTCTCTACCTCTCCTTAAAGCGTACCTCTTTGACCAAGCTTTTGGTCACCTGACCTAACATTTCTCATTCTATCCCTTCTGAGGCTTCTCATCTATCCCCAGTGCACTATCAAGGAATGCCTGCTGCAAAGTTAAGCCTGGACACTGAGTGAGGCCTTGATGTTCCTCCACAGCAAATGGCTTCACGAACAGCAGGGTATATGTTTCCTGGTCCCAGTCTAAGTGGGTCAGTGCATGTCTCACACGTGCCTGCCTTGAACTCTGCCGAATTTGTCTGCTCTCTGAGTATAGCTACGTTGAACATCATGGAGCAACAGCTTGAACACAGCCCTCAATCACAATCAGGAGGGTAAGATTGAGCGCTGTTGTGGGCCTTTAAGTCCTGCGACTGCACAATTGTGTGAAAGGACATTTGCAACGGTGCCTGCCATTTGCGGGCACAATCAAATGCCCTGCAGTCAATGGGGAATAATGTTTAACATTTTGCAATGGAGTAAATCAGGTTCTATTGGATTAACTACCCGCTGAAGCCATTAGAAAGGAAGATGTAGCAACAAAGGGTGGCCAGAAAAACAGCCTGAATGTCAAAATAAAAAACTTGGAAATTTGCATTGAAAGGGATAGGCGTGGACCACTGACCTGATCTGAGGAAGGCTTCCTAGATCCCTTTTCCTAATTTGGCTTGACTGTCATGTTCAATTGTTCTGTGTTTGATTATGCGAGTCTGGGAACTCGTCTATGCTCACTGTGTTTGATTGGTTAAGCATGCATGTAGACTCAGAGAAAAGTAAACAAAGCTGTAGAAAGAACCGGAAGCCAGAGCTGAAGCATGGAGCAGACATTTTAAAACACTGTGAATAAAATTTGTTATGTGTTCTGAGACGGTCCTTCTATTTGGCCTCTAGGTGTGGGACCTGGTGCGTAGATGGATTGTGAACATACTCTGGTATCTGCGTAACATTTGTTTATTAGCACCACATCTAAACAGGTTACTGAGTAGGCATGTTGCTCCTAGGCATGATTCCAACCCCTCTCTCTCTCTCTCGAGAGAGAGATGAAGAGAGAGAGCCTAACACATGATTGACTGATGTCAGTAGTACATCATCATCTACGTCATACATGAGCAGATCCCATCTGTTAACTCTTTATACTGCATTATGCATATAAAAGCTACTGCATTGCTCTGAGATATACAAAATATTCAACACTATGGGCCCCTCCACGACATCTCAGTGCTGGGTGTTGGACTCAAACTGATGGCTCCAACATCTAACATTTGAAGAATGAAAACGACAGGAAAAACAACACGGGCCATGTCCCAAAGAATATAAGAGATGTGAGCAGGAGGGAGCTGTGCAGTCCCTAGTACATGCTCCGCCATTTAATAAGATCGTGGCCGATCTCCTACTTCAACTCCAATTTCTCACATTACCCATGGATTATCCTTGCGCCCGCAAATCTACTGATGGCAGGCTTGAATGTACTCCACAGCTTTCTGAGATGGGGAATTCCAAAGATTCACAACCTTCTGAGTGAAGAAATTTCTCCTGACCTCAGTTCAAAACGGCTGACGTGGTATCCCGAGATTGTGGCCCCCCTAGTTCACCTCCACCGGCTTCGCTTTCTGCTTCCTTATTGGTGCTTGTTGAACGCTTGCTCTGCGTTTATCTCACGCGGGGCTAAACTGCTCGGTTTCCTCGCTCGATTGAACTTTGTGTGGCTGGATGTATTTTGGGGAACGGGGGTGACGGTTTATAACATAACAAAGGTCCAAAGGGGTTTGGCGTGTCCTGCAATTAACGGCAAGGCTGCTTCTGCCTTTTAAGGTCAAGCCTGGTTTTCACCAGAGTTGAATGGGAAGCTGAAATGTAATGGGCCGTCGAAATATAGACAAAGAAAGGAAAATCTACAGGTGGTAGCATGCAAAAGGAACAATTCCATCCAATTTAATAATCCAACCCTGAAATGTTGTCATCCAAAGATTCTTTCCTGTGTATTCAAATCAGCTCATCCATATCGACTTGTGAAAGAAAATGGCAGGTTTACTGTAAACTCTGTTTCTGCACAGATATCAACACTGCGATTGTTAACCTGTGCAAACTGTTACAGTAAAACACTCAAACACAAAAGGAGTCCCAGCTCACAACGGCTCCCACTCGAGAGTCTTTTTGGAGTGAGGTTGTTGTCGGGTGGCTGAGTTGTTCTATGAGTAATAGAGTTGAACTGCAGACATTTCTTAAGTGGAACCATTAAGTTGATTTACAATATACTCAGCAGCAACTACACATGGGGCAGAATTTGCCGTCTGCCGGGGGAGGGGGGGAGGGAGGGTTAGCAGGAGCGGGAGCGGGTGGACACAAACATGATCGCCGCCCACGATCGGGTCCACGCCGCCATTTTACGCGGGTGGGCCAGTTAAGGCCCGTCCAGCATGTTTCCCGACTCCCAAGGATAGTGGGAGTAGGCGGGCGGCGACGGGTGTGGACAGACCGTCAGGTCCAATGGCGACCCGGCCGTCTGTTTCAATGAAGGCCTGGAGGCCTTTTGTAGGCTGCTCACCGTGGCCAGCGCTAGGCCGCAGCAGAGGGGTTCGGATGAGCAGGCCAGGCTGGAGGGTAGGCCAGGGGGACAGGCCAGGCAGGAGGGTAGGCCAAGGGGACAGGCCAGGCTGGAGGGTAGGCCAGGGGGACAGGCCAGGCTGGAGGGTAGGCCAGGGGGACAGGCCAGGCTGGAGAGTAGGGTGGGGGGGCAGTGTGCCCCTCGTTTTTCCGATGACTGCCTTGCTGCCTTCCTCGAGGAGGTAGCAGCACGATGGGAGGTGCTGCTTCCCCAGGATGGGAGGAGGAGGCCCCCCAACATGACAAAACGTGCCTGGGAGGAGGTGATGGAGGTGGTGAGCTCCCGCGACGTGGCGCACCTGGATCCAGTGTCGCAAGTGCTTCAACAACTTGTTACGCTCAGGAAGGGTGAGGACCATGTTGGCATTGGGCATTTAACCCAGCAGGCCGGCTTTCCCCCCTGTTGACCCCCCCTCCCCCCAAGTCTGAGTGTAGTGACTGCATTGGATCATTGACGACATGTGTCCTTCGCTGGGTGGGCCAGCAGATATTACCCATGCCGAGGTCACCCTGAGAGGGTGGTGAAGAGATGGGTTCTGCCCCTGCAGCATGTGTTACACTGAGACCCACATGACTGTTTTGGAGGTGACCTGGAGGAGCTGCACCCAGGCGCAGAGCTGGAACTCCAGAACATGTCCTAGTCAGGGTGATGAGATGCTGGGAGGGGAGCTTCAAGGTGATGTGGCAATGAACCATCAGCTGCCCTCTGCGCTCCACGTGCTTGCGTCTCCTTGCTGTGGAAGGATATGCCGTGTGGTGCCTAGTGTGATGTAGGCAGCATGTGACTAAGGAGGGGTGGGGGGGTGGGGAACAGGCCGGTGTGAGTATTCGGCAGCAGCGGGATGAGGAGGCCCTGGAGCCCTGATATGTCCCACTCTGGTTGGGTTGGGCCGTGCGTGAAGAGAGTCCATGTGCAATTTGCACTAATCAATGCTCGTCTCTCATTTTCAGGAGAAGAATGTGTAGAACGCGGCCGAGTGTGTGAGGACTGCAGGGGACCAGGCACATGCTCAGTTGGTGGCTGATGATGTGCCTCTGGAGTTGTCCACGATGTAGCAGGTGCAGGAAATGAGGCCGGGTGTGTGGGAGCATCTGGGGGAGATACATGAGACTATGCTTAGCTTGGTCTCCGTGGTGGAGCAGTCCATGTGGACGCTCGCTGAAGCAATGAGCCACATGTCCAAGCGCCATACGTCCTCCATGGAGAGAGTGGTGACTCTTGTGGAGAGGCTCCTCCAGGAGACCAATCAGGGCTTCCTGGGGATGCGTTCTAACCAACAAGACTTCACCTCAGCTGGTCAGTGCCAGTGTAGGAGATGGTGTGGGCATCAACTTTCCCAGCTCGGTGCCCATCCATCCATGGTGAGCAGGGAGGTCCAAAGCGACCTCACGTTGGCGCAGCAGCTGCCTGGCATCTCTGCGGGCACCTCTCAGGGCACTCTGGATGATGGCGGCAGCTCCTTCGCCCCTCTGCCAGTTACCGTATCGTCCGGTGAGTCTGCGATGACTGGGGAGGTGCCAGCTGTGGAACTGGCAGCTCCCTCCCAGGCGGGGCCAGCACAGGCTCCATGGGCCAGAGGACATCTGCTAAGGTCATCGAGGCCAACAGGACAGCAGAGTCAGCAGGCTGGCTCAGACACCACTCCCAGCGAGGGGTCTGCACCAAGACGTAGCACCCGGAAACGTAAACATAAGGCACCTTAGGCACACCACGGGTTGATCATTGGTCTTTTTATGTTGGCCCAAGATGAGGTCTTTATGATTTCTTTTTGATTGTTAACACTATTGCTTTCTCTTTGTGATAAGCTCTTTTACTTCACACATCAAATGCAGATGTGTGACCATGGCTGAGGGAGCCTCGTTTCTTCTGCATGTGAGTGGTTGATAAAACTGTAATGAGTGTTTGTTGGACATTCAGCTTTATTTACCAGGCCCTTAGTTACTGTTGCTGACCTGGCAGATTTTGCACTCAGGGTATTGAGCCGACAGCCCAGGCTTGTCCTGGGGGTCCATCTGTGGTGTTCTAGCTGAGGGCTCATTGGATTAAAGCCTCCCGGGTGTCCCTGCCTGCCTGGAGTATGCCCGGGTCAGCGTCTACCCCCTCAGCATTTCCCTGTGCGTGCTCATCCTCGGACTCACTGCTGGACTCATCATGTGCAGCCGCAGACACTGCATCAACGTCTTCATCATCCACAGCATCCCCCCCTTTCCAGCGCAAGATTGTGGAGAGCGCAGCATGCAACCACTATCACCGAGACACGATCTGGGGGGTACTGGAGTGCGCCCCCTGAGCGGTCCAGGCATCGGAAGCGCATCTTGAGAAGACCGATGGCTCTCTCCACCACAGCCCTTGTGGAGCCGTGGCTCCTATTGTACCGCTGCTCAGCTTCTGTTCTTGGATGGCAGAGAGGCGTCATGAGCCACCTTCTGAGGGGATAGCCCTTGTCACCCAGCAGCCATCCATCCAGCCGAGCCGGAGCACTGAAAAGCCTCGGGACCTGGGAGTGTCTGAGGATGTAGGCGTCGTGGGAGCTGCCTGGGTACCTTGCACAGACTTGTAGAATCTGCATCCTGTGATCACACACTATCTGCATGTTCATGGAGTGGAAGCCCTTCCTGTTGACAAAGGCACCGGGTTCACCTGCTGGCGCCTTCCAGTATCTGCAGTATTTTATTTTTATTAAGGAGATGTTAGGCCAGGTGAGCCGAAGCTTGGCCAAAGAGATATCGGCTTTGAGGAGTATCTTCAAGGAGAAAGGAGAGGTTTAGGGATGAAAATCCCAGAGTTTGGGGCCCAGACAGCTGGAGGTGCAGCCACTGATGTGGAGAGATTAAAATCAGGGATGCTCAAAAGGCCAGAATTAGAGGAGCGCAGTTATCTTTGGAGGGCTGTGAGGCTAGTGGAGATTACTCACATAGGGAGTGGCGAGGCCATGGAGGGATTTGAAAACAAGGCTAATAATTTTAATATCCAGACCTTCCTTGACTGGGACTAATTCAGTTTCAGTCACATCAATGGAATACAATTAAGATACACCTGGAATTGTGTGACCTTTCCACATTTCGGAAGAAGTTGATGGGTCACTTAACCCTTACAAATTTTGGATAGGCCGTGAATTGGACTGTGGAGTGTGGAATCATGGAGCAAGTTCTAAAGGAGCTAGCAAGTACGGAGGTGGAGTACCGTGAGGGAAAACCAGCTCCATACATGCAAAATGCAAGAGTGAAGACTTGCCTCAATGCCTCTGAGTACTCGGACAGAAGATCTGAAAGAGAGACAAAAGTTGCTGGGTACACTCAGCAGGTCAGGTGGACCAAGAAACAGAATTAACAGGCTGAATTTTGACACATCCTGGGTGGCCCGGGCAGCAGGGGCAGGGGGTGGGGGGTGGGCTAGTGCAGTAACCTATCCCTGTCCTGCTGTCCGGAATAATTTTTCCGTTATTCTTTCATGGCAAGCGGGCATTGCTGGCAAGTTGTTGCCCATCCCTTATTGCCCTTGAACTGAGTGGCTTGCTCACCTATTTCAGAGGGCAGCTAAGAGTCAACATGGTGCAGCATTCTTCAATCCCGCACATGTTCTGCCTGAGGTCATGGTTGAAGGGGCTACTGAAACAGCCACATGCTTCCTGCTACATTTGTAGCTATTCATGCACTGCAGGAAGTCACCAAGGCTCCTTCGACAGCACCTTCCAAACCCATGACCACTACCAGCTAGAAGGACAAGGGCAACAGATATGTGGGAACACCACCACCTGGAAGTTCCCCTCCAAGTCACTCACCATCCTGACTTGGAAATATATCGCCGTTCCTTCACTGTCACTGGGTCAAAATCCTGGAACTCCCTCCCTAACAGCACTGTGGGTGTACCTACACCACACGGACTGCAGCGGTTTAAGAAGGCGGCTCACCACCACCTTCTCAAGGCCAATTAAGGATGGGCATTAAATGCTGGCCCAGCCAGCGACGCCACATCCCATGAATGAATTTTTAAAAAGCTACAATTATCTGGAGCTGGTCTAAGGGTACAAAAGACAATTGAAATTATAATTACTTAATGCTGGTTTCAAACATACTCGGCTGGATTTAATGGAGGCAACAGAGGTCTCGAGCCCCGGATACTTCCTTTGGGGAAGGCACGTGGAATGAAGTGCCACTCAGGCACTTAACTGAACAGCAGTGGGCCCTTCTTGGGATCAAGGACCCCAGGGGCTGGAAGTTCCTCCCGCCGAGGGTTGTCAGCCAATCAGAGACTGGCAGCTCTATTGAATGGCAGTGCCATTGGGAAAGCAGGGGCTGTTGGTGGTACTAAACTCACCTGAGGTCTAGGATCGCTGCTGGCTCCCAGGCCACAGGTGAGTGATGGCGGGAGGGGGTGAGGGGTGGGTGTTGCGGAGAAGTGGGGGGGGGATTGGCATCAAGAGCAGTAGGGTGGTCCAGTGGGCCCTCCCTTCCCAACACTGTGTCCCTTGATCAGGCACTGAGTGCCTTCGAACGAGGGACCCCCACTCCTACCTCCTCTCGCCCCTGGAGCCAGCAACCCTGTGCGGTTGTATCCCTGTATAGTGAGCTCCCCCACCACCAATGGGCGAATATCAGCACCGGCAGGATGGGGCCCTTAAGTGGGTATCAATTGCCCACTTAAGGGACTCAACTGGCAGCCCATGGGCCTTCCCACCACAAAATTAGTCGGGGTGGAGGTGAAAAGGTGGCAGGGTCCTCATCTCACCTGATACCCCACCACCAACATCACCATGGGGGAGGGCATTCAATTCCATCCACTCCTGCCTTGTTGAAGGCACGAGAAATTAACTTTCATTGTTGAAGAAAAAAATCCTGCCATCATTACAAGAACAGTTATCATCTTTGATTTCAACATCAGTCCAGCACAGTATGTGATTATTTGTCCATTCTGATGGAAGGTCACAGGCTTAAACATCGATGCTGTCCCCCTCCTCACAGACCTGCTGAGCATTTCCTTCTGTTTTTATTCTGTACAGATTGCGTCGCCTCTTTTCGAAAATCAGCCAGCAACTGAAAGGATGATTACAGGTGAATGCAGCTCTGCAGCCTGACTTGAGCACATGTTTCAGACTGACACCCCAGTGCGGTACTGAGGGAGTGCTGCACAGTCGGGAGGGTACCACCTTTCCGATGGGATGTTAAACCCCTTTGCTCCGGTGGGCATATGAGATCCCATGATGCCATTTTGAAGAAATCGTGAGTTATCCCCTGGGGTCCTGGCCAATGTTTACTCTTCAGCTGTCCAGCACTTAACTTAGATTATCTGGGCATTGTGACATTGCTGTTTGTGGGATCTTGCTGTGTGCAAAATTGGCCTCCGCACTACCTAACTCACAACAGTGACTACACTTCAAAGCTACTTCATTAGGATGTCTGAAGGTGGCGAAAGGCACTATATAAATGCAAGATCTTTCTTTTAAGCAGCATGCAAAGAATATGGAATCAGAGTTGTTCTGATGATTTAATGAGGGTGTAGAAAGATTGTAACAATGCCGTTCAAAAGTGAAAAGGCAAAAATAACACAGTCGCCGCACATTTGACTGATGGTTGCTTTACTCCTTCTGATTTCATGGCAGTTGTCACATTGCCTGTTCTGTTCCTGTGATTTTTCTTTAACCTGTCCAAGTCCAAACAGCTTCCTTGAAAATTCCTTGACTGAATTCCTGGGGTGCAGCTCAATTGGGAATAGATCTCCCTTCTATTGTTCCACCTTTGACATTTTTGCTCCAGGAGGTTTGACACAAGCACAAATTATCCTGGTGGAGGCCAACTCAACGATGCATTATCGAAATCTCAGTTTGCTCCAAGCATTGCAGTCCAGTCAATTGCCATTCTGCATCTTGCAAACCAGATCTGATAAACTCAGCATAACGTCATTAATAATAACTCCTAGGATATATGGGGATAATGTTGAGGATTTAAAAAAAAAACAGAATTGAGGGGAAAGGTAACTTTCTCGATGTGTTCGCATGGACAATGTTTCCCAGGATCTTGCAGCTCTCTTAAATATAGCGAGTCTCAGTAAGGATAAGTGAGCGCAATTCCTGGACAGCCTATCAGTCACGGAAATTAATAATCTGCTAAAATTACCCATTGCAGCAAAATCTTCACATCTGCCACATTACTCTAATTATGTGTTGTGTATATATATATTTAGGAAGGGAATAATGTGGAACACATTGTAAAGGAAAAATAGTTATTTTGCCCTATACTAACTAAGAGCTTCGTTCATTTACACTGGTGGCACCTACTAATTCACTCTAGCTGTCTGGGTGACTGTTTGAAGATAATAACTAAACTGGCTTTATGGCGTCATATTGCTGTTTGACTATAATTAGGTCATGTTATTCAGCAGATGCCTGTAGGGGATGAATTTGGAGAGTTTGCCACTGTCTGTGAGGATTATTGGTAGTATATGTGCAGCAATGATAGTATCTCTGCAAAACTTCAAACAGAAAATGCCAAGACCATTCTCGAAAAGAGAAGTGAAAGTTGACATTTCAGAAGTAACTCTTCAGGATGGGTCAATGGAAGTTTCACAGTTGAATCACTATCCAATCCTTCCATGGACAGACATGGATGATCTGTTATGGTATTCCAGCGTCGTCTCCTCTTATTTCATTTCTTTCCCCAGCATTGTTTTGTTTTTTATTTGTCGTTTTAGCTTATTAAAACGAGCTGGGCAACTGGGTAGTGCAGTGGGCCAGACGCTTGCCTTTTCACTCCGAGACCTGGGTTTAAGCCTTGTCCAGACTAATGGGACGAAAACCTCCCTTGACTGCTCACCCAGTGCGAAACGAGTTTATGCAGACTCAAATGTGTGAATGGGCCCACAATACAAACTGGCGATGTCTCTCAGTTAGGCTTATGGATGTCTTGTTTGGGAATTGGGAAAATACTAAAAGTGTGGAAATTCCTTTTGGTCACTTTTAATGCAGTAAACAGAGCAAGGAACAAACCTCCCACCCCAGAGCAAGGGCCCAAGCATGGCAAATATTGTTTGTTCAGTAGGTCTCATGAAGAGATTCTGAGTTTGTATGGTTAAACATTAACTGTTTATTGATAACACATGACTACGTACATATAGACAAGTTATAGACCAAGCCATGAGCTAACTCCATGCTTGCCTCTATACAGGTCTCTGTCCAATCCATAACTCTCCCTAGTCTCAGGTCACGCGTCTCTTTACATCGCACTGCCGTGGCTAGTTTCCCAGTCCCACATAACCCTTGTTATGCCAGATACCCTTATAAGACAGCACAATTGATTCTCAGGCCTCTTGAAGATATTTTGGGCTCGTTGCCTCACTGGCAGTGGCTCTCAGGCAGTCCTGGGCTGAATATGGTGGGAGGGGACAGGGTTGGGCAGCAGAGGTTGGGGTGGGGGTGCAAAGTAGGGTGTCCACAGCTGGTTGAAATACTGTCAAGCACCTGCAATTCAGATATATGAAAAATTGAGACTGTAGACCCAGTTTACTCAGCCTCCCATCATAGGACAATTCCCACTCAACCTAGGGATTAATTTAGTGAGCCTTCACTGTACTGCCTCCAATGCAAGTATATCCTTTCTTAAATATGGAGACCAAATCCACACACAGTATTTCGTACATAGTGATATGATGTGTGTGCGTGTGTGTGTGAGCCAGACACAGAGTTATTCATCACTCTGAATTAAATAAAGGTTTAACAACCTTCTTGGCACCAGCATGATTTTATACTTTAACTTTCCTGATTGCAGTTATGTGACATGCTGAATGGACATTATATTGATTACAATTTTGCGTTGTCCACTTGACCTAGGGTTGAGCCACGAGGAGGAAATTGATTCCCACGCAGAAAGGGGCGATTTCCTTTCCCATAAATGAACAAATGTACATATCTCATGCAAATCAGCCCCAAGGCTGTTTGATATTCAACTCCCTCTGGCCCCAGGGCTGACTTGCTCACTTGGCCATGTTCAGCCAGGATGTACAGTAAGTGGCATTGAAGAGGGAAAGGAACAATCAGGCTTTCAGTTCTAATCACAGTCCATCAGGATCCTAGGGTCGGCCCTCCACTTGAGACACTCAAACACATACACACACACACACAAACACAGTCACACACATACACACACACACACAAACACAGTCAGACACATACACACACACAAACACAGTCTCTCACACACACAAACACAGTCACACATACACACACAAACACAGTCACACATACACACACACAAACACAGTCACACATATATACACACACACAAACACAGTCACACATACACAGTCACACACAGACACACACACAAACACAGTCACACATACACAGTCACACATAGTCACACATACACACACAAAAACATGCACACAAAGATGCAAACACACACACAAAGACTCATATAGACACACAGACACACAAACGCACACACAATCACACACAGACAACACACACTCACACCTTCACACACACATACACACACTCACACACATACGCTCTCATACACAGTCAGACACACACACACTCAGATGCACACACACACAGGCACACACATTCACACACACACACATATACAGGCACTGACACACACATTCACACTGACACACACACACAAACATGCACACACATAGACAGATACACACACACACATTACATACATGCACAGAGACACACTCACACAGCACACACACCTATATTCCAGGATACCTTTGAAGTAAGATGAGTTTATTAGAGATGAGTAGATGGCTACAATGATTTACTGAAACTTCCACACTGATAAACTCTGCATTTCTTCTATAAAGTAAGGGAGGTAAAGTCAGGTATGGTAATTGGATTGGAATCCGTTAAATCACTCTAAGATTGGCTCCACCATGCTAATGAATTTAGCTATTTTCCTTCTCATACCATTTTCTCTGAACAGCCTTTCTTTGAAAGCTGAGGAATATCTCTTGGACTTGTACCATTTCAAAACCAGAACGCCTCCAGATGAACTTCACCTTTTGTTAAGCCCTTTTGCTTCTCAGGATCTCTGTTAGAATGTAACAGGCAGGTAGGATGAGGGTCTGAGAAATCCACTCACACTCACATTCAAATATCCAAATCTTTCTGAGAAAATAATACTATCACTCGTTTTTCCAAATGAAATGTATGCAAGGATGTCATTCCAAAAACGTGATTGTATTTCCTTCTCTCTGGTCCTTTGCGCACATGCATGTACACACCACACATGCACACACACACCATACATGCAGGCACACACCACACATGCACACACACACCACACATGCGCATACACACACCACACATGCACACACACCACCACACATGCACACACACACCACACATGCACACACACCACACATGCCCACACACCACACATGCACACACACACCACACATACATGCACACATCACACATGCACACACACCACACATGCCCACACACCACACATGCACACACACACCACACATACATGCACACATCACACATGCATACACACACCACACATGCACAAACACCACCACACATACACATACACACACCACACATGCACACACACACCACACATACACACTCACCACACATGCACATACACACCACACATGCACACACACCACCACATATGCACACATACACACCAGAAATGCACACACCACACATGCGCGCACACCACACATGCACACACACCATACATGCACACACACACCACACATGCACACACACAAACCACAAATGCACACACACACCACACATGCATACACACACCACACATGCACGCACACCACACATGCACACACACACCACACATGCACACACACCACCACACATACACACACACACCACACATGCACATGCACACACACCACACATGCACATACACCACACATGCACACACACACATACCACACATGCGCACACACACCACACATGCACACACACACCACACACACACCACCACACATGCACACACACACACACACACACCACACACACACCACCACACATGCACACACACACCACACACACACCACCACTCATGCACACACACACCACACACACACCACCACTCATGTGCACACACACCACACACACACCACCACTCATGTGCACACACACCACACATGCACACACACTACACATGCACATACACACCATCACACATGCATACACACACCACACATGCACACAAACCACCACACATACATACACACACACACACACACCACATATACACACACCATCACACATGCACACCACACCACACATGCACATACACCATGCAAAACAAGCACATATGCTCATACGCACACACATACACACACACAATTCCCTTTCATCCATTTAGTAATGGCCCAGCGGGGAGTTTGCAATAGCTCCATGATCACTGATTATGCGGCTGCTTCTCCCTCAGTCAGTGAAAGTACATCCTAACACTGTTTCTCTAATGCTCTCCCAAGGGGATAACTCCTTCAAGCGACAGTGTTCTGTCACATCGCGGATAGGGGACACATGGAGGCATCTCCATTGCAAACAGACAGGGGGACCATGGGGGTTGTGGGATGGGGTTTGTGGGGTGGGGTGAGGTGGGGGTGGGGGAAGTGGCCATTACTGGAATGGCTGAGAACCCCTAATTGTTTGGAAGTAAAGGGACGCAGCAGGCTGAAAGCCTCAGGGGGGTCAGAGGAATGAGCTGGCGAATCAGACACTCTCTGTGCTCCTCAGCACCCCAACCTTCCTCCAAGCACCTTACATCCAGGTGATTACTGACACCCAATCTGCCCGGATGCTTTCATAGTCTTTATATTATACTCTGAGAAACAACACATTGATGCCCCAAATATTTATTCAGGTCATGTATCATTGAAAAAAAAGGTCTATAACTGAATTGGAGGCTTCAGCACTTTGCAAAATTCACTAAGCATGTTTCAGTTCTCTTCTGGAGGGTTATGGACTGGGTGCAGGTCAATGGGACTAGCGGAATAATATTTCGGCACAGACTAGAAGGGCCGAATGGCCTGTTTTTCTGTGCTGCAGTGTTCTATGGTTCTATGGTTCACTAACCACCTTTAAAATGATGAAAGGTTTTGATCGAGTGGATACAGAGAGAATGTTTCCTCTTGTAGGGAAGAGCAGGACTAGAGGCCGTCAATATAAGATTTTTTAAAAATTAATTTATGGGATGTGGGCTTCGCTGGCTGGGCCAGCATTTATTACCCATCCCTAATTGCCCCTGAGAAGTTGGTGGTGAGCTGCCTTCTTGAACCGCTGCAGCCCCTGTAGGGAACTTCTTTGCTCAAGGAATGGTGAGAATGTGGAGCTCTCTACCACAGGGAATGGCTGAAGCAAATAGTATATTCAAAGCGAATGGATGCATTTAAGGGGGAGCCAGAGAAGCATATGAGGGAGAAGGGAAGAGAGGGTTACAATGGTCGATATTGATGAGGAAAGATGGGAGGAGACTCGAGTGGAGCATAAACGCCAGCATGGACTGGTTGGGCTGAATGGCCTGGTTCTGTGCCATATATCTTCTGTAATCATACGTAGTGTGGGCTTCAGGGATGAACTCCTGTCCATCACGCCTCACCTCTCCCCTCCCCCTCCCTCCAAACATCAGTCTCCATTCACAGTAATTTAAGATGGAAATTTCAAGAGAGAATGTGTCAGACCCGTCACACAAGTGACAGCCTTACAATCTGATTTCATGAGCGCCATCCTGAGTACGGAGGGTCATAATTGGAATTTTATAACATCAATTAAACTTTACAATCGGATTCCGAAGGAAAAGACCCTTGACTTGCTACAGGATGATGCATATAAGGGCAATAATAAAGAACAGTCTGCTTATGTTCATCTGAGCTTTCAGGAGGATTTCAGTGAATATTTATGTGCAGGGACCCTGAATTAAACCAGAAGAAACACAGGAATTTTTGACTGGATAAGGAATTGGTTTAGACAAAGAGAAGGGACAGAGTATTTTTGAGAGGTATGGCCGCTTCATGAGGGTAAACTTTTCACTAGAGTCATTCCCACCTCTTGTGCTGTTCCTCCTAATCCATCACAATAACCTGGAAATCAGGTAAGCTTGTCAGGCAACTCCATGACGCAGGACTCTGTGCTCTACGTCCAGACTCGCACACCGAGATAAACATCAGCTGGGGCTGGAGGACCGTCAACTCAACGAGAAACGCTCTTTGGTCTGCCCGAAACTTGCTGGTCTTCCAGTACAAAGAGATGTCCCCGACCGGGTGTTGCAGACTGGCACATTCCAAGGTCCAGGACTACGTGCTGAGGGACGCACTAAAGCTTGGGGCAGCCTCCACAGAGAAGAAATGAGGGAAAGCCGCTGTCCAAAAGCCTTTCAGACATGGTATACCGAGGGGCTGGAAACCGTGTGAAAACCCTCCGGCTTTATGTTTGACATGTGATGAATGTGATAAATATTAACTGTATTTGTCAATGTAATGAGTAACATACAGTATTGGAAGAAACGGATTTGATTTTGCATGTTATGTAATCTTTGAACAGCCCCACAATGTACTTTTATACATTTTATGAATGAAGTATATTTTAGAAAAAAACGGTAAGCTTGTCAAACTTGTTGACAGTGCCAAAACAGGTAGAGGAGTAGAGATTAAAGGATGTAGATAAAGGTTTACAGAAGCATTTAAATTCATTCTCCAACTGGGCAGATAAATTACAAATGTAATGCTGAGAAACACTATGCATCATAATTATACAATAGAAAGGGTTGATCAAGCACAGGGGGAACTTGTAATCAGTTCTGAGACTGATGGAAGAATCAGCACTTACACTGATTAGGAAAAAATGGCAAAGGAATTTTAAAAATGGGAATTAGAATGTTAGATGGTAAATTCTGTAAGTGGCTCCATTACTGGCAACTGTGTCTTTGGCTGTCCTAAGCTCTGGAATTCCCTTGCCAAATCTCTCTGCTTCTCTCCTCCTTTAAGATGCTCCTCAAAACCAATTACATCATATAATCATAGAAATATCATTGAAGGAGGCCATTCAGCCCTTTGTGTCTGTGTCAGCCGAAAAACAGCTACCCGGCCTAGTCCCTCTTATGAGTTCTTGGTCCATAGCCCTGAAAGTTAGGGCACCTCGGGTGCATATCCAAGTACTTTTTAAATGTGATGAGGGTTTTAGTCACTAACACCTTTTAAGGCAATGAGGTCTAGACCCTCTCCACCTTTCTTCTTTGGTTCGCTACCCAAAGGCAGGTCTGGCCCACAGCACCACAACTGGTTGGGTAAGAAGGCAGAACGAGGATCAAACCCCATGCTGTTGGCACCAATCTGATCCACACCAGCTAACGGAGCCAACTGCCCTCCCACCAAGGTGTCCAATTTGCATGTGGCAACACACACTTTTCCATGCATGTTGTAGCCTGGAGCTATGAGTAGTGATGGCAAAGGCTCCAATTTTCGTTTCCATCACATGGCTGACCAGGCATCTCCGCTGCTGTTACCACCTGCCATCGGTGTGTGTTGGAAGGATTTACAAGTTGACACTCGACCTGTTATGAATGGACCTTCCTTGGCCATCAAGCCCTGGGGTAGGACTTGGATGTGGGGCTTCAGGCTCAGAGGCAGAGATGCTACCCACTGCGGCACAAGCCTTCCACCCCTCTCTATCCTCTGGGTGAAAACATTCCCTTCAACTTGCCCCTAACCATTTGATCACCTGTTCTAATACTTCTTTATGTGACTTAGGGTCAAACTTTTGTTTGTCAACAGTCCTGTGAAGTGTCTTGGGATGACCTTCTCACTACATTAAAAGCGCTATAAAAATGCAAGTTAGTGTTGCCATTGGGAGAGTTAGAGTATTGGAGGCAGTTCTTTGATGGGCTGAATAGCCTTTTCTGATCTTTATCTCCTCTTATGCACTTTTAATCTGCATTAAATTGTTGTTGTGACTTGCAGGGTGTTATTTAATGGAGGCCGTTGACTGGAGAGCCGGTAAGAGCCCTGCATCGCCTCATTTCAGGAAGTCCCGCCTAACTAAGTGCCACTCAGGAACTTAACTGGACAGTGGTGGCCTTCTCTGGGATCAAGGACCCCTGGTGGTTGGGGGGGGGCAGAGGCCCCGCCCACTGAAAGCTGTCAGCCAATCAGAGGACTGCAGCCCACTTGAGCAGCAGTGCCACCGGGAAGGCAGTGGCTGCTGCTGGTACTGCGCCCATCCCAGTCCTAGGATCATCACTGGGTTCTAGGCCAGGGGTGAATAAAGGGGTGGGAGGGGGGGAGTGGAGGTTGTGGCGTGGGTGTCATGGGGGGAGAGGGGTCGGCAGTAAGGGCAGGGGGTGAATCTCAGCCGGCCCCCCACTTTCTGACGCAGCGTCCCTCGATCAGGCACTGAGTGCCATGGAGTGAGGGATCCCCGGGAGCGGGTTTGCATGTCACGTTCCCTTCATGGTGAGCCCGCCCGCTGCTGGGTTAATGCCAGCGGCAGCGGGTTGAGGCCTGTAAGTGGACAATCATTGTGTTAGTTGTCCACTTGAGGGACTCAGTTGGCGGCAGGGCGGGTAGTCTGTCCACAGGCCTTCCTCCCCCCCACTGGATTTAATTGGAGTGGAAATGGGAAGGCAGCAGGCTCTCCACCCACCACCCTCCTGCCCGATTAAATGCCCCCCCCCCCCGCTACGAAAGCCGCATGGGGGCGGGGTGGGGGGGGGCATTAATTTCTACCAGCCGAGGTGGTGAAAATGGCGTCCATATTATACGTAAAATTACACCATGTAGTTCAGGGCTTAGTTTTAATTTTAAAAAAAGTTCCACGAGGCATCTACCCTGCTGCAGAAACAAATGGCTAATATGTAAAAGGTGCTTGAGAAAATGCAGGCAAAAGCACTTTGCGAGATAAAAGGCATCAGTTCCACAATCTCTAAAATTCATCCACTGAAGTATGGATTAATGGGTGAATTATGTTTATAACTTGTTTACTTAACTAATTTCACTGTCAGTGTCACTGCCAAGCAGGAAATGGAAGATGTCCGGACCTGCACAGGGTGTATAGTATTAAGGTCAGACTAAACCTTTGAACTGTGTTCCTTCCTAGTAATTTTGATCATTCATCCTGCTCTATCCTTGTAAAGGTGCCAGTATCACAGAGTCAGAACTCTTACGTAATGCAGATTGCCTTGAACAGAGGATACATTCTGTGTTAGCTCTCTTTTCCATTACTGCTCTCAGTGGGGGAAGGGGAGGTGGGAGGGGGGGTGATAATTGCTGGATGACTGAACAAATAATTGATGCACCACTGTCGTTCTACCTAGCTGGGTGGAAAGGTGAAATGAGAGAGATCTGTGCAACACTAACATTTTATTCCGGTTCAACCACGAGCTTTTGATGCCTGTGGAAAAGGTTTAAGGACAAGCGTTTGAAAGCGGGTCAGCTTAGTGGGTCAGCACTCTGCAGAAAGCGTGGGTGAATGCGATTCCACTTTCTATTAGAAACTGAGCTCATAGCGAAAACCACACCGAGAGCATTCAGCACCATCAGTGTCTAATATAACGTTAGTACCCTGAGCTGTTGAATAACTGTGCAGAAATAGAGCACTTAAGCGCACCATGTATAGTGCCATCACTAAGATCATGTATTCCCACCTCTACAATGTAACAATGACCCAACTCTGCCCCTGCCTCGATGCACCTGCTGCTAAACCCTCATCCAAGCCTTTGCTATCCCTAGACTCAACTATTCCAACACACTTCTTGCCTCCGACATCCATAAACTGGAGGTCATGCAAAACTCCGTTGCCTGTGTCCTTACTTGCTACAAGTCCCATTTCCTGGTCATCCCTGTGTTCACTGAGCTACATTGGCTCTCAGTCAAGCAATGTCTCATTCTTGTTTTCACATTCCTTCATGGCCTTACTCCTCCCTAGTTCTGTATTCTCCTCCAGCATCGCAACCCTTCAAGATGTCTTGGGCACTTTCCATTCCATTGAGGGGGGTTTGTGAGAGAGGGGTATCTTGTGGGGGGTTGTGAGGGGGCACTGTTAGAGAGGAGAGGAGTTGTGAGAGAGGGCAAGAGTTGAGAGAGTGGGGGAGTTGTAAGGGTGGAGTTGTGAGAGAGGAGGCAGTTGTGAGAGAGTGTGAGCTGTGAAAGAGGGGGGAGTTGTGAGAGGGGGGGTGGTGTGAGAGAGGGGGAAGTTGTGGAGGGTTTGTGAGGGGAGAGTTGTGAGAGAATGGAAGAGTTGGGAGAGAGGGAGGAGTTGTGAGAGAGGGTTGAATTGCAAGGGGTAGTTGTGAGAGAGGAGGCAGTTGTGTGAGAGGGAGTTGTGAGGGAGGGAAGATTTGTTATAGAGGGGGGAGTTCTGACGGGGGGTGTGAGTGGGGAGTTATGAGAGAGGAGAATTGTTGGGGGGGGGAGTTGTGAGGAGGAGGGTTGTGTGAGAGGGGGGAGTTATGAGAGAAAGGAAAAGACGTGAGAGAGGGGAAGAGTTGTGAGAAATGGGGGAACTGTGGGAGAGAGTGGAGTTGTGAGAGAGGATAGTTGTGAGAGAGGGAGCAGTTGTGAGAAGGGGCCAGTTGTGAGTGAGAAGGGAGTTGTGAGAGAGGGAGGAGTTGTGAGAGAGAGGGTAGTTGTGAGAGAGGAGGAAGTTATGAGAAGGGGGAATTGTGATGGGGAATTGTGAGGGGCAGGGTTGTGAGAGAAGGGGTAGTTGTGAGAGAGGTGAAGAGTTGTGAAGGGGAAGTTGTGAAAGAGGGGGGAGTTGTGAGGGGGAATTGTGAGGGAGGGGGAGCTGTGAGAGAGGGGAAAAGTTGTGAGAGATGGGGAAGTTGTGAGAGAGAGGGAGCAGTTGTGAGGGAGGGTGAAGTTGTGAGAGAGGGAGGAGTTGTGAGAGAGGGGCCAGTTGTGAGAAAGGGGGGAAGTGTGAGATGGGGGGCAGTTGTGAGAGAGGGTGAAGTTGTGAGTGAGGGGGCAGTTGAGAGAGATGGGGCAGTTGAGAGAGAGGGGGCAGTTGTGAGAGAGGGGGGGAGGTGTGAGAGAGAAGGGAGGTGTGAGAGATGGCAATGGGGCAGAGGGGATTCTGAGACCTTTGAATGATGATTCTTTTCACAATTATTTTGCAGACTCTGATGAAGGCAATTCTGGAGCTCAGAGCTCATTCCCTTAGGCCACACCCTCCAAACCACAACAAGGAAGAAAATCATGCATGCACATATCATGGGGACTTGGAGTCGATCTCAAAGTTATCCTGTTAGAGTCTCCACTTCACAATCGGCGCTGCTGTCTTGCACTGTGAGGTTCTTGGGGCTAGGGACAGTCAAAAGTGCACAAGCACAATGGCCCTCCTTTTATTACAGCAGCTTCTTCAGACTCTTGCCTCTGTTTGCAGACTCCCTCTGTTGGTACAATTCTGTATGGTAACTTCAAGTGAACAATATGTACATATTGCAATTTCAAAACACTACACAAAGGAGTGGGGGGGGGGGGGACTCATGACACCAACAGCTCATGGGGTCACGACCCACAGTTTAGGAAGCCTGGCTCATGCAGTCAGTTCATCATCATAATATGGTGTAAAAAATTGGCCAGGTGTACACAGTAAGGAGGGCCGCAGGAAAGACACGTGCAGCTGACAGGCCATGTGGTGAATCACAGTGCTGTATGGACATGATATAATTTTTACAGGTGGTGTTTCAATTCTCAAAGTGTGTCACCAGCTATAGTGTATAAGAACAATGGTCTTTTCACCTTTGGAACCTGGACGTGGTGACAGTCAAGTTCGATGGAGTTTACTGCTCTCTTACTCATGGTCATGGAATAAATGTCAAGTCAGCATTTTAACCCTCAGCTGCTTTGGGTGCACTATTTCAGATTTAAGAAGGTGAAACGCCCGGACTTCAGTTTGAGTCTGCCAGAGCTGTTAACGTCAGAGGACAGGGCGGTCAGTCTCCATACGTGACCAGCCCCATTGCTCCACAGAAAGCCAGAATGGACCTGATAGGCTGAAAGACATTCAGCCTTCTGTGCTGTACGTCTCCAAAACGTCACTTTCCAAATCCTGATATACCCACTCTACCACCAATGTTCCTTTGGATCGGTAAATGATTGTCTGGTGATGGAGGCACAGCATCAGAGGGAGGTGGGTTTCTCTAAATCTGTAAACATAAATATGTTCGCATTTCCCTGGGGATTGGTGACCAGAAATCAGGACTGGGGGCATTCAGAGCAGTGAGGTGTCAGACTTATCTGCAGTGGAGGCTTCAAATGTTGTCTTAATATCTTTCGAGACTGGCAGACCAAAGGTATTTGTGGGCGCAGTGTACTTCCGTCAGAAAGCTCAGCATGCAGATCTCATCCGGTTTTAGAACAGACAGTCTGAAATAATCCATTTGGTGTTGAGTGTGGGTCAAAGAAGCATTTGGGGAGGATGTACTACTCCCCCTTTGAAGGATTAGTGTGACCTGCCTTGACCCCTATGTTCCCAGTCCATAAATCTCAAGGTGATAACCCTGCACGATAGACTTGAACCATCTAATGCCCTATCTAATGCGTAAGTTCATTAGAAGAGCAGTCTTTACCAAGAGGTGTGTGATAAGCCTTTTTCTTTATAGTTGCTTTCCAGATTGCAAAGACACTCAGATAGCAATGGAAATGTATTGGAAATCACAGCAACATGTATCATTGCATTTCTTGTGGCTGATGTAACCTTAATAGCAGCAACTGTTTGACAAGTCTCCATCCTTAACAATAAGGGACAAGGCTATGTACTGTTTGTTTTATAATACTCCTGTGAAGCTCCTGATGTTGCATTACCTTAAAGGTGCTATATAAATGTAAGTTGTTGTGTTGTCCCCCCAGTTTGAAAGCAATGACCACAACCTATACAAAGGCAATATTTCTCAGTAGGGAGAGATGGTGGCATAGTGTTAATGTCACTGGGCTAGTAATCCAAAGGCTCCAGGCCTAGTCCTCTGAGAGCACAGTTTCAAATCCTACCTTAGCAACTGATGGAACTTAAATTCAATTAATAAATCTGGAATGTGTAGCTAGCCCCAGTAATGGTGACCTTGATAACCATCTTTGATTTTTCTTGTTAAAAAAACCAGCCAGTTCACCGATACCCTTTATGGAGGGAAATCGCCTGGCCTACCTGTGACTCCTGACCCACAGCATTGTGGTTGACTCTCAGCTGCCCTCTCAACCGGCCTAGCAAGGCACTCAGTTCAAGGGCAATTAGGGATGATCACCAAATGCTGACATTGCCAGCGATGCCCACATCCCATGAAATATAGGCCAGGGAGGAGGTAAAAGCTAAGGTCTTTTCAAAATAATTATTCTTGATGTGAGTAAAAGAGATTGTGGGGAGGGGGTGGGGTGGGGGGGGGGGCAGTCATTTTCATTGGTAAGACATATGATCCAGTATAAAAATCCCACACAAATCCCCAAACCGTGGATGTGGTATAAACCAGATGAGTGTCTTGTGGCTTGGCCGTCTTGGTGGTTTGGTGGAGAACTACATTCCAAAGAGGAAATGGTTCCACGGTAATGCAACTTGGAAGATCCCTGATGGCGTCTGTGAGACATTTTACCATCTCTCTGCACTTTCCTTTTATATTGGCCAGGTTTCCTTCCCATCTCTTCTAAAAATGTTGGCACCCTTTGCTGGGAAATATGGGTACAGCAACATTGTGGTATTGGGCATGTGTGAACTTTGACAGTGAATGCTAGTAAGTTGTTTAACTGCTGTCAATGGCCCAGCTCCAGTCCATGCATGTTTACTTTTTGTGAAGGTCATGGGTTAGCAATTAGGGCCGGAATTTTCCGGCCCCATTGGTGTTGGGCGTTATGGCGGGCAGGGGGTGAGGGACAATATGGCGAGAAGGCCAAAAATCGGTTTCACACCATCGTGAAGCCAGTTTGCGATCGGTCGCTCCACCCGTCAGTGGTGGGCCGCATTACCCGCCTCCGCATGTCAGGATAACCATCTTTGACCACCTCTGCCACCGCCTCCCAAGCTGGAGAGGTGAGGCTGGTGGTCCTCCAGCAGCCAGGGCGGGTGTAGGGGACATCGTGGAGGGCCTCCATATCGTCCAGAACGTGTCCCAGGGATGCGTCACTGAATCGGGGGGCTGCACTCTTCTTGGCTTTTGGGGCCACATCTTCACCGGAGCAGTCCTGGGCTGCGAGTATTGAGAAGAGTGTGCACGAGGCTGCAGTTTAACTATGGCGCCCTGCGTGAGGAAGCAGCGAGGTAATGGTGTGGCAGGCAAATCGGAGGCCACCCGTCAGCGAGGCAGCGTGTTTCCTGCGCTTGCATAATTAATGAGGGGGGGATGGGAGGATACGGCGTGAAAAGCCGCCATTGCGGCCGGCGGGTAGAACCTCGTTTTTTTCCCTCCCGCTACCGCACTTAGTGCAAATCTCGGATGATTTCACCCCAGGACTGGAGGCTTTGGCTTCTTTCTTTCCCCCCTCTCTATGCCAGGAATTTGAAGCCAGTTACTGCCCTTCCTAAAAGGAGCCTTGGCTAATGTGGTATGAAGTGTTAATATAATGGATGTGCTAATCTATGATGTAGATGATGATGTAGCACTGACATCAGTCAGTCATGTGCTAGGCAGCAGACGGGCATCTCTGACAGGAGATGTGCCTTCTCTGTAACCCACTCTGTACCTACTCATCTCCTCTGGATGCTGCCTCCTCAGCCCTCAACATCTTAAGGCCACTTGCACAGATCAACATGTGTCCACACACACACCCTGTGATACCCCCTTCCCCGGTACAGCCCTCGCCCTGCAGCCTCTTCCCTTGCCTGAGGCCACTTCTCCCCCTTCCCCAGGCAAGCCCTAGCCCTGCAGCCATTGAAAAGCTACCCCCTGCCTTATGGCTGGTCTGGTGGGTAGAGACCTGCCCATGAAACCCCCTAAAAGTGATGTGGTGCTGCCTGTGAAGCCTGGGACTGATGACCACGAGTGCTGCCTGAAGCAAGGTAGGCAAACAAACCTCGAAGTCCCGAGTGAAGTGCAGCTTGCCTCCGATTTGCCTGCCACACCATTACCTCGCTGCTTCCTCATGCAGGGCGCCATATTTAAACTGCAGCCGCGTGCACACACTTCTCAATACTCGCAGCCCAGGACTGCTCCGGTGAAGATGTGGCCCCAAAAGCCAAGAAGAGTGCAGCCCCCCGATTCAGTGACGCATCCCTGGGACACGTTCTGGATGATATGGTGGCCCTCCACGATGTCCCCTACACCCGCCCTGGCTGCTGGAGGACCATCAGCCTCACCTCTCCAGCTTGGGAGGCGGTGGCAGAGGTGGTCAGTGCCAACGCTGCACACAAGGGGTCGGCCGTCCAGTGCAGAAAACAGTTGAATGATCTCTGTCAGGGTAAGGCAACCATCTTATCACTAGAGTTCAGACCTAGCACGTACCACAACATGGTAGCAGCGGTGACGGCACCAATCTAGAGGACAGTGAGTGCCACATGATGAACACCCACGGCCCGTGATGGCAAGGACCCCTGGTTGGGACTGACATCTTGTCTGCGTATCTCGGCGACAGCCTCACCGAAGACAGATAGCGATGGCGGCGCTGCCCAAACATTCACTGAACCTACCTCGCCCGTTTCCAAGCCTCGAAGACCCGCACAGATCTTGCCACCGGGAGCAATGGCGCGATCATTTTCTGGGGCACGGAGTAGCCTGGGCCCTCCTTCCCGAGACACAGTCAATCCAGGTCGGTTCCTTCCTTTATCTTGTGGGGCCAGATGTGACGGGGATCATTGATACCCAGAGGCTCATTGAGATGCAGACACACTGCTGACAGTGGAGGGAGCATGGAGCATTTTATACTTGTTTGCATTTCTAACTAAATGCCCTAATCTCTCTGATGGAAGCTCCGGCCTTCCTTGTGTACACAGGGCACAGATCCCCTGCATGGAGGCCTCAGAGTCCATCTTTGCAGATGAGACCCGCTTGTGCAAAAAGGCATCAGTAGCCGTGTAACAACTTGCATTTATATAGCGCCTTTAATGTCATAAAATGTCCCACGGTGCTTCACAATAAAACAAATTAACACCAAGCCACATACGAGGACAGGTGGAGTCGGCTTTAAGGAACACCGTAAAGGAGGAGAGAGTGGTAGAGGAATGGTTAGGTTTAGGGAAGGAACTCCAGAGTTTAGGGCCTCGGTAGCTGAAGGCACAGAGGCCAATGGCAGAGTGATTAAAATCGGCCAGCCCTTGCTTTCGGGTTAACTGGCTTCTCCTGTGGTGACATCAGGCCAACTTCCTCCTTGCAACAGTCTGATTTGAAATCCCAGGGCGATGCCTGAGTTATAAGACGCTGCAGCAGGTTCATGCAGAGGGAGATGCAGCATCCTCTGCAGTCCTAACTAGCGTTCACATTTCTGCTGTTTAGTAACATAATAAAGCTGTATTGTAAAATGTAATTGCTATTGATATCATCTGGTATGGATTGCCCACTCTCTTTTGTGCATTGACAAGGTAATAATATATAGACACTATCAGGGATCTTGAAAGATGCTTTACCAGAGAATCATGTCTCCTTCAAAAGATTCTCCTCCAGACTAGACACTGCCTTGCATATAAATGGTCAACAGCCAACCCATCCTCTGGTAATTTTATTCTTGAGATTACTTACAGGAGGATAACAACACATGAGAAAGAAAAACACATGAATGTAACAGAGGAAGAGGAAAAGGAAGAGAATGGGCAAAAAAAGGGAAGAGATTGCGAAAGAAGAAAGAAGGAGGCTGCGGACAAAAAAGAAGCCTTGCATTTATATAGCGCTTTTCACAACCACTGGATGTCTCAAACTGATTTACGTCCAAATACTTTTGAAGTGGTTTTCACTGTTGCCATAGCAGCACTGTCTGAGGCATTCACCAGAGCGTTGGATGACTATTCAAGTAGAAACAATGTGCAGGGTTACGGGGAAAAGGCAGGAGATTGTAACACCAAGTTAAAATGCTCAGAGAGCTGGTGCAGATGCGATGGGCTGAATGGCCTCCTTCTACACAAGAAATCAATGCACAGCAAGCTCCCACCACCAGCAATATGATCTGTTCTTGCGATGTTTATCGAGGAATAAATATTGTCCTGGGCACTGGGAATAAATCCCCTGCTCTTCTTCAAAATAGTACCATGGGACCTTTTACACCCACCCAAGGAGGCAGAAGGGGCCTTGGTTTAATGTCTCCGACAGTGCAGGGCCCCCTCAGCACTGCACTGGAGTATCAACCTTGATTTTTGTGTACAAGCCCTGGAGTGGGATTTGAACTCAGACCCTTGTGATTCAGAGGTGAGAGCGTTACTGACCATTAAGCCATGGCTGACACAAAAAAAAAGGTTGAGATAGAACAGACTGGAAGAGAAGGAAACCAAGAGTTAATAATTGGAGCCAGTCTGACTACATCCCAGAAGAATGCATCATATTCTATAGAATTCCTGCCAGTGCTCCTACCATTCAGCACTGATTCTGAGGAAGGAGAGGGAAGTGTTGTTCTCTGGAAATTCCTGTTACGTTTTCCCCCGCCCTTAGATCACAATAGCGGAAAAAAGCAGGTCACAGTCCGTTAATAGTTCAAATAAGTCACCAGGACTTAGGTCATCTATTGCTCTGTAATCTGCTGTGTGTTGCTTCCTGATACAGCAGCAAGGCAAATCCCTAAAGTTCTGTTACTACCAGTTGAGTACTGACACCATCGTTCCATTTGTTAGAACCGCTATCAAGACGGCAATCAGAAAACCTTTGATACCACTGCACCACAATCACAATGACACCTATTATTGTGCCAAGCACGCATCATTGAAAAATTGAGATTATTATAACTCATTGCATTGTACAACATGGGAAAGTAAATTTTTTTTAAAAAAGATTCCTTTTTCACATTTGACATTCCCTTTGATCTACAAGAATAAGTCACTGCTTGATATCCCAAACAGTTTTAAAATGTACTTTGAAACGCTCCACAAACTACAGTGCCAAAAATAAACTTCACAGCTCACCACACTCCTGCGCAGTGCATGGTACATCCTGGCAAAGTCCCCAGGTAAGATTGCGTTGAAAGCTACGTCTTCAAGTCGAAATAATTTCTCTCCTTTATCTTTCAACAGAACCAGGGAAAGGGGGAAGAGGTTTTTTTTTTCCATTGGGTCAGCAAAGAATTCTAACTCACATTCACTGAATGCAAGACATTAATGTGCCTGCTTATGTGAGTGCTTAGTTCTGAATTGGGTTCTTGTCTGGGAATGAGGTACCTATGTAAAATCTAAAAGGGAACCAGGCGGTAATAGAGGGAGAATCTTTATTAATCAGGGAGGTATTTTGATCTGGATTGAACTGACTGTAAGAGCCATGGAAGCAGATTTAATAGTGACTTTCAAAAGAGTATTGGATATAGACTCATGGAATCACTGAAGCACAGAATAGTGTAACACAGAAGAAGTCTATTTGGTCCATAGAGTATCCATCTAAGACCAACTCAGTCAGCCAGGCTACCCCCATTCTTTTCCTGTATCCCTGCAATTCTTTTTCCTTCAAGTATTTATTAAATTATTCCTGTTGGAATGTTACTGTTGAATCTGTACCCACCACCCTATCAGGTATTCCAATACAAATCATAACTACTCGTTGCATAAAAAAGTTTTTCCACATGTTGCCTCTGCTACTTTTGCTAATCGCCTTAAATCTGCGCTGTCTGGTTATGCACCCTTCAAGCCATTGGACACAGCTTCTCTTTATTGACTATCTAAACTCTTCATGATTTTAAACACCTCTATCAAATCTCCTATTAGCCGTCTCTGCTCTAAGGAGAACAACGCCAGCTTCTCCAGTCTAACCATGTAACTGTAAACCCTTAACTCTGGAATTATTCTAGTAAATCTCTTCTGTGCCCTTCTCCGAATCATTCATGTCTTTCCCAAAGTGCGGTGCCCAGAATTGGACAAAATTGGGGCTGAACCAGTATATTATAGAGGGTTTGCACAAACTCCTGGCTTTTATACTCCATTAGTCTATTTATGAAACCCATGATCCCATATGCTTTATTAATTGCTTTATGAACCTGTCCTAGCACCATTAAAGATTTGTGTGCTAAAAACCCCAGGTCTCTCTATCCTTGCATCCCTATAAAGCTGTACCACTTAGCTTGCATTGTCTCTTCACAATCTTCCTACTTCATACTTTGCTGTGTTGAATTTTACTCACCATGATTCCACCAACCTGTCCTCTTGAAGTCTGTTACTATCTTCCTCACTGTTAGTGCACTTGGAGGGGAATAATTTGCAAGACTATGGGGAAATACCCAGGGAGTGTTCCTGCTCCTTTTCCTTCTGACCATGCACACAAATTCAGTGCAGTATATCACTGTGGTAGCTCCTTCAGGTTTGGGAATTTTTGGTTGACAATCTCCCTTTGTTTCTGGCTATTCCAATTACTACACGTTTTTGACTTTCCTTTGATTCACTGGCATCACCCTCCTGTTTTGTCCTGCCCCTGGCATTCGACCACTAAGCTGATGATGTTTTACTGAGCGACAGACATCTTCACACAACCACATCCGAAGTAGCACAGAAGATGTCTGCACTTGTCCTGAGTGTCTGCATTGCTTCAATGACCGATGGAAATGGGGATAGGGTGGGAAAGCAGAGTTGAAGTCTGAGTATGAATTATGTTTGTTGGTGCTTGCATGAGTGGCTTGCCATCTTATACTCGGGATACAACCAGACTGTTAGCAATCAGCCAACTTGTCCTGAGATTGTGGCATAGTGGCAATGTCACTGGACTAGTAATCCAGAGGACCCAGACTAATTCTCTGGGGATATGGGTTCAAATCCCACCATGGTTGGGTTGAATTTGAATTCAATTAATAAATCTGGTCTCAGTAATCACAACCATGAAACCATTATCAATTGTTATTAAAAACCCATCTGGTTCATTAATGTCCTTTAGGGAAGGAAATCTGCCTTCCTTACCTGGTCTGGTTTACCATGTGACTCTAGACCTACAGCAAAGTGATTGACTCTTGACTGCCCTCTGAACTTGCCTAGCAAGCCACTCAGTTCAAGGGTAATTAGGGATGGGCAACAAATGCTGGCCTTGCCAGTGATGCCCAAATCCCATGAAAAAATAAAGATTTTTTTTAACAATATCGCGGGTGGAGCTTCTATGTCACTTAGCATAACTTCCAGTTTTCCTTTTTCTCCAGTATTTTTCTTATTTTCAGATTAACATTAGAACATAAGAAATAGGGGCAGGGGCAGTATGGCCCCCACCTCCCCTCCCCTCCACCCCCCAGGCCTGCTCTGCCATACATTAAGATCTTGGCTGATCTTCTAGCTTAACTCCACTTTCCCGCCCTAACCCCATATCCCATCATTCCCATAGTGCCCCGTTAGGGGGAAATAAAGGGATACAGTAATTATTAGGGGGGATATAGGGGTACAGTAAGAACTTATTGAAAGGGAATGAATTACTTAAAATCTCCAAGCACATTGGCAGTTAAAGGTTACCAGATGAACCTTGCACATCCTTAAGGGCCTGCAAACAACAGAAAGGCCTTGGAGCCGGACTGTACTCAGAGGATGGCAATAACAACTAAGATTAGGTGTGCTCTTCAACAGATAGGGGAAGAACAGATGGTCCTAGTTTAGATAGAGGGAAGGTCTCTACCTGGGTGAAAAATAGGGACATATGATGCATGTACCTGTTACCAGAGATGTCTGCTTAATGTAAACCTATATGTTGACGAGATCAGAATCTGGAAAGTATTCTTGTACATGACCAATAATGTATAAATATGTTGAATACTTGTAATTTAGCAGAGCGCTGTCTCAAGCTGCATTGAGATGGTTCTCCCCTTGCAATTGCTCGAATAAACGATCGTGACCTGTACCTGAGTCTCCTGTGGTCCGTTTATCAAAGACACCACATCATTCCCAAAAATCTATCACTCTCAATCTTGAATAAACTCAACGACTGAGCACCCACAGCTTCTGGGGTAGAGAATTCCAAAGATTCACAGCCCTCTGAGTGAAGACGTTTCTCCTCACCTCAGTCCTAAATGGCCAACCCCTTATCCTGAGACTGTGTCCTCTAGTTCTGGACTCTCAAGCCTGGGGAAAGAGCGTCTCAGTATCTCCTCTGTCAAGCCTTCTCAGGATCTTACGTGTTTTAATGAGATCATCTCATTCTTTTAGACTCCAGAGAATATAAGCCCATTCTACTCAATCTTTCCTTATAGCTCTGGACTCTATACCAAAGGGTTGCTGCACAATTCTTGCAGACTTCTGGGTGATTGCTTTGCTGTTTATCAGACCTTGGCCACATCCCAGTCCAGTTACCATGTGTAGCATTCCCTCCAGCACCATGCTGAGTTCTGATTGATTAACTGGCCCACTGTTCCATTGAATTCGTTGGGTTTTCCTTTGATGTTCTGCATGGAATAGTAGGCTGATAAATCAAAGATGGAAATCAGCTGTACGTTTGATGAACAGGGAAAAGGTTATATATGATCTTGGGTGCATCACACCAATGTAAATCTTTCCTTTCTTGGTGGACCTATTTTGATGCAGCCGGACAGAGAGATAAGTAAACAAAACAATCAGTCTCCTGAGCAGTACAGCCCGGAAGCTGGGGAACAAGAACGAAAGGGTTGGTGGAATATGGGGAAGAGATAACATACAATGGTAAGAAGCAAGCTTTCTTCGAGAATGTTGTGGGCTGGCATTTCTATTTCTGCTGCCTTTGGCTACAGAACACAAAGAAATGTTCGTACTGGACTCCCCCAGAATCTCTGCACACTTCGGCAATTATCCAAAGGGAAACATTTATTCAAAGTCATTCAGCGTGGAATCCAAGAAGATAAAATTGGCACATGTGCCTCCTCCACTCTCTATCATTCATCGGCCCTCTCGAACCGCAAAGGGATTTTTTCTTTCTTTAACATCTTTTTCCACCTGGCGTTCTTTCCAGCACAGCAATGTTGCTGAGCATTTGGTCCCCGGGACCATCATAGTCTCTTCCCCTCTGTGGAAATTTACTTGCTGGCCGTTCTGACCCCGAAATCTCTCTTTTGAACTGTCCTTGTCATTGAACACGATGGAGAGTGATGATGCCCTATTTGGTGCTCAGCTGGTAGCCCGCTCACCTCTGAGTCACAGGTCCCACTCTCTGTAATTGTGAAGAAAGTGGTACAACTCTTCCACTCTTCCGTCCACAACTTCCTCTCGGTTGTAGCTGTACGCATCACTTTTCTCAAGGTACGCATAAACCTCTCGGCTTCCCCATTAGCTCTTGGCCAGCATGGTGTGATTTTTTTTGATGAGTGCAGCCCAGGGGGTTTGTGAATTTACTGAAGTCATCACTGTCGAATGGGGGTCCGCTGTCACTTCTCACCATTCGAGAGATTACAAGAAGGTGAAAACCTGGTCAATCTTCGGGATGACTGTTTTCATTGAAGTTGATGTAATTATTTCCGCGACTGCGGATCTGCTTAGTCGACAGTGACAACAAGCGAGTGTTCACCAGTGGGCACGTCTGCAAAATCAACATTAACATCAATCCCTGGTCCTGGAGGTAGTTCAGACTTTTTGAGAGGATCACAAAGATTTGACATTGTGGATGTTTGACAAGGTAAACACTGCTGACTGATTTTGTGTTCTACCGTATGGTCAATTCCTGGGCACAATACCTTTTCCCTAAGGGAATTGTTTGGTTTTGACAATTCCCTGGTGACCTTCACATGCTATATCTACACAGCATTCCCTCAATGAATGCAGAATGTCAATTCAGTTGCTGTGTGACATGAGGTGTTGTTGTAATGATGAGCTCATTTAGATCATTGTGAAGACCTTGTGGCCTGTGAGTGATCTCGATCATGCCTTTCCAGTTCCATAATTCCATAGCCGTCAGACATTGTTGTAACACCTCATCTTGTTCTGTTAATGCTTTGATGTCAGCTAATTTTAATGATTTTGGCATCACATTTAGGCTTACGTAGTTTGTTCAGCAAACTTTGCTTCATGACTAATGGGACTGACTGTTGGCAATGGATGTTGCGAAAGATAGTCCACTGTATTGAGTTTGCCTGATGCTCAATCTGGAACTTGTAGTCTTGAAGTTTGAGTATCCAATGCTATATTCGAGCAGATGGTTTGCTCTGTGGATTGTTGAACGAACTTGCTAATGGTCCATGATCAGTTATTATTTCAAACTCGCTTCCTTAGCTATAGGGATGAAAGTGTAAGATACCCTGGGTGTTTGAGAGCGCTTCTCCACCTCTTTGTGAATAACATTGCTCTATGGGTGTTAGTGATCTTCTTGTCATCACGACAATTGATGGGTTCTCTGCCTTGTCTTTCTGTATGAGAACTGCACCTAAACAAACCGGGTTTGCATCCACAACTGGCTGGGTGGTTTTCTCAGGGCTGAAATAGGCATTTGTGCAGCTTGCTGAAGCTGTTGTTTGATCTGACGTCCAGTCAATGTGATAGAGTCCACTCCCACTTTTTTTTTATTTGTTTGTGGGATGTAGGTGTCACTGGCTGGGCCAGCATTTATTGCCATCCCAAATTGCCCTTGTTCAGAGGGCATTTAAGAGTCAACCACATTGCTGTGGGTCTGGAGTCACATGTAGGCCACACCAGGTAAGGACAGCAGATTTCCTTCCCTAAAGGACATTAGTGAACCTTTTGGTCTCTTTTGTCAGATCGTGTAGAGGGGCAGATAAGATAGTGAGGCTAGGAATGAAATGACTACAGTATGTGATGAGTCCCAGCAGGCTCTGGACTTCCTGCACATTTGCAGGAGCTGCAGCGTTTGCAACGGCTTCAACTTTTCATGGATCAGGTGATACTCCTGAACGTACGATCGAAGAGTTTGATTCTGCTTTCATTGAGCAAGCACTTGTCTTTGTTCAAGATGAGGTTATATTTTCTGAGACATTGTGAGCATGCATGTAGGAGCATCTGAAGTTCACTTTCAGTACAACTGTAGATGGGAATGTCATCATCGACGTTCAGTGTGCCTTCAAGCCTTTGAGTCATGTGCTGAAATACCTCAGCTGCTGAATTGACTTCAAAGTTGAGCCTCTTGTATTGAAAAAAGTCCGATATCAGCAGAGATGCCCAACTGGCAGATGCAGCCGACTAACTGAGTGAAGACTTGGAGCTTGGTGAGAGGGGAGTTTTAAGTGTTAATTTTGTTCTTGAATTTTGCTCTTAAAATCTAATCTAGTCTGTAATTAGCAGTTACTGGAAAGTGCCGTGTAAGCAGGCCAAGTTCTTTCTTTCTTGCAGTTGAGACAGGGTAAACTCACTCTCCGCTGTAGGAGCTGAGTAGTTAATTAGCTAACTGGTTCAATCTGGTTACTGTAGCCCCAGTCCAGTTTACTATAAATTCAGGGTTCTTTAATGCAGCCTTGACAAACTGAGTCAAGATGTGGAGGTTGATGATAGTTTGTTTGTTTCCTCCTTCTATCTTTCTCACCCCTTAGAAACTGGTCCTTGCTCTACTACAGGGAAAGGAGCTAGCTGTTTGGTGAATATCTGGTAAGTGGGTAAGTTTTATTCTATCCTTAAGGTTTAAAATAGTGCACAATTTGGTGGTAAAGTTAATAAAATATATAAGAAAGCAATATAAATATGTGATTAATATAATTAAGTAATTATTTAAAACACATTAAGGATGGCAGGACAGGTGATGTGTCAAGACTGCAGCATGTGAGAGCTCCTGGGTAACATTGTGACCCAGGGCAAACACGTCTGCAGTAAATGCTTGAGGCTCGAGGGGCTTCAGCTCAGAGTCTTGAGCTGGAGGCTGAGCTGCAGACACTGTGACACATCAGGGAGGGGGAAAGTTACCTGGATGCTTTATACCAGGAGGCAGTCACACCACTTGGGATAGGGTCTTCTGATTTGGTCAGGGGTTAGGAACAGGGGGGTATGCCTGTGAATAATTTAGGTAAGGAGACCCAGAGGGCAGGAGTGCAGGAGCGTGAGCCTCTGCAATTGTCCAATAGGTTTGAAGTTCTCTCAGCTTGTTTGGATGGGAGTGGGGGCTGCGGGGTGGATAAGCAAACTGACCATGGCACTGTGGTACAGGAAGCCATCCAAGTGGGGGATGCAAAAAGGAATGTAGTGGTAGTAGGGGACAGTATAGTGAGGGGGATTGACCTGTTCTCTGTAGCAAAGAGCAAGAGTCCAGGTGGCCTTGTTGCCTGCCCAGTGCCAGGGTTCGGGACATTTGCTCAGGGCTGGAGAGGAACTTGCAGTGGGAGGGGGAGGATCCAGTGGTCGCGGTCCATGTAGGTACAAACAACATAGGCAGGATGAGGAAGGAGGCTCTGCATAGTCAGTATGATGGGATAGGCACCAAATTAAGAAGCAGAACATCAAAGGTAATATTTTCTGGATTATTACCTGAGCCACGTGCAAATTGGCAAAGGACAAATGAGATCAGAGAAATGAATGTGTAGCTCAAAGACTGGTGTGGGAGCAGTGGGTTCTGGTTTGTGGGGCACTGGTACCAGTGTTGGAGAAAGTGGGATCTGTACCGCTGGATGGTCTACACCTGAACCATGCTGGGGCTGGTGTCCTCAAGAGCTGCCTAACTAGGGATTTTAAACTGAATAGTGGGGCAAGAAGCCACTTGTGGGAGTGGTGTACAGGCCCCCTAATTGTAACTACACAGTAGGACAGAGTATAAAGGAAGAGATAATGGGAGCTTGCCAGAAAGGTACAACAATAATCATGGGGGATTTTAATTTACGTATAGACTGGAAAAGTCAGATGGGCAAAGGCAGCGTAGATGAAGAGTTCATAGAATGTTTTTGGGATAGTTTCTTAGAACATTGCTTTCAGGCATGCAACTATTGGAAGATGTTTGTCTACTTTCTGCAGGCATTATTTTAAGTTGCAGGTTTAGGGGATTCATTGAAGTGGTAGCCTGTTGCTTGGCACACAAGAGGCACTCCAGCTTGGGATTAGCAAGAGGAAGGCTGACACTGTGTACACACTCACTGACCTCACCAAAATAACCATCCTGTCCTAATTTGTATCTTTGTGTGCTCATATGATTCTTCTGCTAGCTCAATTTGATGGTAGCCTGCATTGAGATCATGTTTAGCAAAGTGTCTAGCCTCATTCACTTTCTCTATGGTGTCGTTGATTGTCAGCGTCCAGTGTCTTTTCCATTGCACGACTTGTTTTGATGACTGCATCTCAACACAGGTTCTAATCTGGTTCTCAGTCTTGGGTTCCTTGATGACTTGTATGGGTTTAGCCCAAGGAGTGGCCTCATCCCCAACTTTCTCAATGAGGTCAAGGCCAAGTAGACTCTGAAGCTCCTTCTCAGTCTGCTTCCTGATACAAAAAGACTTTTGTTGCCATTGATGTGTGACTGGGGCACATTAGGGTCTACATGCAACTTATATGTAACCTCTTTCAGTTTGTTGATGTCAGTGAAACGGTCAGCATATAGTTCAAGAATGTTGTTAGTATGTGTAGGAATTGTGTGTGTGGCTGCAACCCTGTGCAGATCTGTTGCTGTGTAGAATCGTGTCACAATCTCCAGATATGACATAGAATACAGCCTTCGTTCTGGTGTCTTTGAATGAGATTGGTGTTTCAAAAGTCCTGAGAATTTTCAGTGGTTTGTCACTGTTGTGAGGGAAAAGTTTCATATTCTCTGGTTTTCAGAAAGTGTGAACGTTTGTCTCCCATGACATTGACTGACGCTCCTGTATCTATGAGAGCATCTAGGCCCAAGCAGACAATGGTGACCATCACACATGGCTGGTTGCTGTGTCCCAAAGAGAGCACAAAAGTATGTTCAGGATCATTCACTTCTACATTGGCTACATTCCCTTGCCCCTTTACTGTGGTTTGCATATGCGGCACCCTTCTGTTGGTATTGGTCTTAGTGCCGATGAGTGACAGACATGAGCAATGTGGTTGGGTTTTCCACAAGCTTTACACTGTTTACCAGCACCAGGACACTCTGTCCAGCGTGGGTAAGCAGCACACAAGGGGAACATTATTTGGACAAGTCACAACTCTGTTTGTGAGGCTGCTGATGTTGCTTCGCAAGTGGTTTCCTGGCACGTGAGCGATGAACAGTGTTTACAGAAGTTGACCTTGGAGTGTGGTAGTTCCTGTTGGCAGCCTCAACTTCAGTAGCTCTGGACTTGGAAAGTGATGGTGACCTTGCTAATTCCAGCAGCTCTGTCAGCTTTCAGTCTTCCTGGTGTGGTTGACTAGGGAGCTTCGATTATTACCGCTTGAGAAGTTCAACATCTCTGAAGTCACACTTGTTTACTAGTTGCCTCAGTCATGTGAAACATTGATCAATTGTCTCATTAGCTTTTTGCTCAGCATTTCAGAAGACAATTGGTTTGTATATCGTATTTTTCTTGCTTGTTACATAGGTTATTAGTGCATTTTTTGCTGAGCCATGGTTGTTTTTGTCTTGCGCAGGCATAAGTGTCTCAAAGATATCTTCCAATTCTTCACCTCCATCGTGGAGAAGTAAGATTTTTTTCTACCGTCATCTTTGATTTCAGGACCCACCATCACACCTTTGAACCACTTTTGCCAATGTGGGAATATAAGCGAAAGCTCCAAAAGCATATCAAAATCATTTAGATTGGGAGTAGAAAATGCCATCTTGATCTGCTGTGCAGTGAAAGTGTGTGATCAAGGATCCAGGATCGAGTTCCTTTCAAAGAATAGCCTCCCTGTAATGATCCAAGATTTTCCTTTTGATTGGATGGTTATTTTGGTGAGATCACTGGGTGTATACACGATGCTTGCTTTCCTCTTGCTAATCCCAAGCTGGAGTGCCTTACAACAGGCTACTGCTTCAATCAATCCCCTAAACTTCCAACTTAAAGTGCTGTCTTATAGAAGTAGACAAATACCTTCCAATAGTTGCGTACCTGAAAGCAATCTTCCCTATTTCTCACCATATTCTTCATCATTGGAAAGCCTTGCTGTGAAGTTCTTGGGAAGGAACAGCGGTAAGATGCATCCAGAATCAAAGCTGCACATGCTGTTAAAACATGGATTGCCTTATTAACCTTCTAGACTCCCTTTCTGCTTTATGTGAATGGTAGCCTGAAGTGGACAAAATGCACAGTGCAATTTTCAATAAGCTACACCATTCAAGTAAAATGGCCAATCCTGCCTAGCTGCTGCAGGGCTGGGCAAATCCTTACCCTCCCTGTGCAAACTGCATCAGCTCTTGGGTTTCCTTCTCACGGTGCTAGTGTATTGAGGCACAAACTTGTCTCTAGTACTTGCCTGGGAGCAGTGCAAGCCATGTGTAGTGTTGCTGACTGGCTCTGGATCACCCTATGGTCAAGCCAAGCAGGGTTCACACACGCTGGTCGCATTTGAATGTTGCAAAAGACCTGACGGGACAATCAGCATTTTACTAAAAATCAAGTGTTTTAAAGCAATTTAAAAAAAAAAACAGTTCCCTTCATGCTGATAAGCAGCTATACAGTAAGAGTTGCAAAGCCACAGAGGTGGTCTCAATGCAGCTGGCTAAAATTGAACACACTTGCTTCTTTACCCCAATCACATTTTCACATCAATATCACACGAAGGCTCCATCAAAAAACGACAATATAAAGGAGCGATTAGCCTCTGCCACACAACATTAGAGAGATCTATCCTAGCAAAGGAAAAGCAATCCTGAGGAGGAACTTAGCCCCCGACATTACAAACCCATAATGCCTGCTGCCGATCTATTGTGGATGCCTTTGACCGTAGGGACAAGGTGCCCTTGTGTGTGTGCGGGCTGCAAAATCCTGTTCCGCGCTGAACCCTCACAGCGAAGACGGTAAGAGGACTTCAGAGGGAACATATGGGAATGTGAGAGTTTGAAAATCGAGTGTGCCCGTGCCCTGATAATCAGTAGCAATAGCTGCCCCTAAATCGAGCAAGTATCTGGAATCTTTTTGACTAAAATACGGATGTTGCTCTGCAAATATTTTGGCCGTGGTGCTGCTTATTGTTTTTTGGCTCAGTGGTTCAACTGATTTAGTGTCAGACGAGAGTGACCCCCACGGAATGCAGCTGCACCTCGCAGAAGTTCTGCTGCTGCATCTTAAGTGCCGCGTTACAGGCGAATGCCTCTTCATCTCATTAAATGGCCAATTTGGGACACATTGGGGAGGTTTTAAAATCAATAATTTGAATTTACGCAGCTGTATGCTCTTGGCCTTTCTCACCATTTGAATGCTAAATAAAGATTTTTGTACCTGTTGCTCTGGGAGCTTTGGGATTGTTTGCAGCTGTTTTTTAAAAAAAAAAAATCCTTCACCCCTTTGACCTCCACCTACAGCACTGTGTCCTTTGGGAGGTGATCTACACTTTCACAGGCCTGTCGAGGTGGTGTCCTCTAGCTCCTCACCACATACAGAGCTGTTATCTTGCTTTAGGTA
Organism: Cetorhinus maximus; assembly: GCF_964194155.1. NCBI lineage: Eukaryota > Metazoa > Chordata > Chondrichthyes > Lamniformes > Cetorhinidae > Cetorhinus > Cetorhinus maximus. The sequence goes on from NC_135892.1 coordinate 8,060,421, forward strand.
CCACACTTACATTCCTGTGAGATTACGATACTTTAAGCTACTCCTGGGGCCTCGCCTCAAGAAATGGGAATTTTCACTTACTCTGCTCCATTTGAACGCTATTCATGCTTTGATATTGATCTCTAGTAACTTAGTGTGGGATTAGTCTCAGGGACAGCCACGCCGAAGTGCAACTTGGTTGGTCCCCGTTTAAAAGGTCAATTGTTAATTTTACATTTGTGATCGATAGATTTTTGTTCGCCAAAGGTATTAAGGAATATGGAGTTATATGCAGTTAGTTCACAAATCAGTCACGATACCATTGAATCATGGTCACAAGGGGAAAGATGGCCTCCTACATTCCAGGTTTTGTTACTGGGGTATAATCCATTTTTAAAATTAATTCATGGGATTTGATTGTCGCTGGCTAGGCCAGCATTTGTTGCCCGTCCCTAACTGTCCTTGAGAAGGTGAGCTGCCCTCTTGAACCGCTGCAGTCCATGTGCTGTTAGGGAGGGAGTTCCAAGTTTTTGGCCCAGTGACAGTGAAGAAACATCGATATATTTCCAAAAAAGATGGTGTGTGGCTTAGAGGGAAACTCTGCTGCCCTTGGTGGTAGAGTTTGTGGGTTTGGAAGGTGCTGTAGAAGGAGCCTTGGTGAGTTGCTGCAGTTCATCTTGTAAGAGGGTACACACTGCTGCTACTGTGTGTCGGTTGTGGAAGGAGTGAAAGTTAAAGGTGGTGGATGGGGTGCCAATCAAGTGGGCTGCTTTGTCCTGGATGGTGTCAAGTTTCTTGAGTGTTGTTGGAGCTGCACTCAAAAGGTGGTGGCATAGTGGAATCGCCACTGGACTAAATCCATAGACCCAGGGCAATGCTGTATGGGCCCGGGTTCAAATCCTGTCATGGCAGATGGTGGAATTAGAGTTCAATAAAAATCTGGAACTAAAAAAAAAAAAAAAAAAAAAAAATCCAGGTAAATGGGGACTCTTCCATCACACTCCTGACTTGTGCCTTGTAGATGGTGGACAGTTGTATCGGATCTTCCACCCTGCCCTGCACATAGGCGATACTTGATCCCCAAAGAGATCAGTTGGAAATCTATTCCGATGCTTCAACAGAAGCAGAGCCCACTTTGTATTAAGGAACATGGAGTTATATGCAGTTAGTTCACAAACCATCAACTGACAGTGTAAGCCAAGCATTCCACTTTCCACTGAAGCTGGTTTTAGCTACACAATCTGGCAGGATTGATAAACAAGTCTTGCTTGTTGTTTTAAGAACATAAGAAAGTAGGAAAAAGGAAAGAGCAATTTGACTTGCTTTTTCATTGAGGCTGAAGTCAGGGTTAAAGTTCGGGTGGGCCCAGGATTAGTGTTTGACGCTAACTGCAGTTTATTTGTTTGTGTCGACTCTCTGAAGTTGCACTTCATGTTATTAAAGACCTGAGGTGTCCAACTCTAACCATCTGAAGCTGAAATTTTCAGCAGTCTCACCTCAGACAGGCAAGAGTCTATTCCGTTCATTGAAGTAATTAGTTAAAAACATTATAGCAAAGTCTACAATATATAACACATTTATAAAATACCTTCCCTGTTGGAACATCAGGTTAAGAGGAGAGATTACACACACTAGGACTGGGAATATAGAGGGTTAAGGGGTGCTTTAATTTGAGGGTTTTAAGGATTTTGAAAGGAATTGAAGGAGGACATAGAGAGAATCTCTTTTATGTTGGTGTGGTTGACTAAGACTAGGGGGCATAACCTTAAAATGAGAGCCAAGCCATTCAGGAGAAACATTTCTTCATTCCAAGGGTGTTAGAAGTGTCAAATTCTCTCCCACCAAAAGCAATAGGTTAATCATTTTAAACCTGAGCTCAATAGGTTTTTGTTAGTCAAGGCTACTGGGGGATCTGCCACGATCTCGTTGGGTGACCTCATCCTGATCCTTTACGTTCCAAAGCGCTTCACCCAATGAATGAATATTTTTTTTGAAATAGAGGACATTTTGTTAAGCAGGGGAGGCATTGGTGTAGTGGTGTGGTCATTGGACTAGTAATCCAGAGACATAGGCCAGAGTTTTTACATTGTCGGGCAGGCCGGGAGTAGTCACGAAGCTGACCGCTGCCCGCGATCGGGCCCTGACACTGATTTCACGCTGGCTGGCCAATTAATCACCAGCCAGTGTGAAACAAGCGCTGCAGCGCTGCCTGGGTGGGGTGGTGGAGGGGGGCGGAAGGAGGGCGAGCGCAGAAGTTTGCAAATGTCCACGAGTGCGCGCAATGAAAGCTCCCTGAGGCACGGAGCTGCCCCAGGGAGCTGAAGAGTTAAAGACACAAAAATAAAGAAGTGAACTGTTAAAAACATGTCCCCTCATGTTGACTCTGTCACATGAGCAGGGGCATGTTATGAATGAAATCTTAAAATTTTAATTTAATTTTTAATTTCTGTTGGAAACCTCATTCCGCCCGTGGATGAGGTTTCCTAAAGTATCCAAAAGCCGCTTGTCCTTTTTGCCTGCCCGCCAATTGTAAGGTTGGACAGGCAGTGGAAAAATTTCAGTCAATCATCACTTTAGTGGCCTTAATCTGCCCGTTAACTGTCGGCAGGCGCGCTGCTGACTCCCGTGTGCGCCTGTCGGCCGAAACATCGTGTGACTGAACGATGACGTCAGGACGCTCGCCTGATGTCATCGCACGTCGTTTTACGCTCAAGTGGGTCAGGCGCGCACCCGCCCACCTGTTCAGCGCAAATTTTTGCCCCTAGTAATCCAGAGACCCAGAGTAACGCTCTGGGGACCCAGGTTCGGCTCCCACCAATTGCACTTTTAACTCCAGATTCAAATTCAAAAACAAATCTGGAGTTAAAAGTCTAATGATGACCATGATACCATTGTTGATTGTCATAAAAAACCCATTTGGTCCTTTAAGGAAGGAAATCTGCTGACCTTACGTGGTCTGGACTACATGTGACCCATAGCAATGTGGTTGACTCTTAAAAATGCCCTCTGAAATGACACCACCACCTTCTCAAGTGCAATAAGGGATGGGCAATAAATGTTGGCCTAGCCAGTGATGCCCACGTCCTGTGAGCGAATATAAAGAATGTAACCGTTTTCAGAGTGACATGGGGGCTTTGAGAAGCGAAGATCTTATGAGCTCCTGATCGAGAAATTATCCACATCCTCAGTGACTCTCTCCAGTGCTTTGCTAAGTTGTATAGACCAAAATGATCCCTGGTTTCAATTGTTAGTCTGTGTTGACTCAGCAGTGGTCCTGGGTTATGGTGGGGGTGGTGGGGGGTGCTGGATCGTTGGGGGGGTGGTGGGTTGCTAAATATGGCAGGGTTATCATTCCTGATGGTGTTCCACCAATCCCACTGGACGTGTTCAGGTATAATGGTCAAATGGGCACAGAATTGGAGTCAGCTGTGAATATTCACTACTTGGGTGATACTGGGAGGCACTTGATGCCCCCAAACCATATCCCAGCAAGGAGCATCTGTTTTCAAGAGGATAGGGTGAACAAAGTTTGAGAAAGTCTCCATCTGTTAATCATACATTAGAATGTACTTATGTGGAGATTCCCCCAGGAACGTGGAGTTGAGGTTGAAGAGCAGCCATGGTCTTATTAGATGGAGAGCAGGCTGCCTTCTCTTCTATTTCTTACGCTCTTGTGTTCTTAACATTGACCAGGCAGTGACTTCATTGCCTGTGCTCCCGAATATTTTTGCATCCCCAAACGTTAATTAGATGTCCACACAATTTCATAAGGCTTGCACCTACCGCACTCTATGTACCAGCCCATGTTAAATATGCAACCCCCATACCCCTGCTTTCCGGGTGGATGCCAAGAGGACCAACGGGGTGGATGTAAGCCAGGTCCCAGCATCCTGGTCAATATCTATCCTTCAGATGGTGTCATTAAAAGCAGATTATCTGGTCACTATCACATTGCTGTTTGTGGGATTTGCATACAGAATGTCCCACAAACAACAATGAGATAATGAACGGATAACCTACTCCATCGATGTTGGTTGAGGGATAAATGTTGAGCAGGACATAAAAGCAGGGTGGTACCAGCCCTAGGCTTGATGGGAACTTCACAACATAACGTGGCATGCTAACTTGGCATAAGCAGCTTCACCCGTACTGCCATGGTGACCATAGGGTAGACTCGTCTAAGGAAGTGAAAGGGCTGTGATTGCTGAGCCTTTCCCTGGTTTGCTTTCCTGTTCTCAGGATGCGGGGAAAGCCATCTTAGAGCGAGATCGGGAGGAATTTCCTCACTTGGAGGCTGGTGAATCTTTGGAATTCTTTACCCCAGAGGTCTGCGGAAGCTCAATCACTGAGCATGTTCAAGACAGAAACCGATAGATTTCTGGAGACGAGTGACATCGAGGGGTGTGGAAGTAGCGCAGGAAAGTGGTGCTGAGGTAGATGATCAGCCTGGTGGAATGGTGGAGCCGGCTCAACACGCTGAATGGTCCACCCGTGTTCCTACTACCAGCCATCTTGGTACAAAAGTGGCGGTATAGTACACTCTGCTAGTTTTACTTTGCCTTCAGTTTGGAAAATATTGCCAAGATTTTTAATTTCAAGCCAAGTAAATGCCATTATGAGACTAGAAATTGTCTCCAGAAAGAGTTTGAGCCAGAAACAGTTCTATGAACTTCAGTGGAAAACAGACCTGACACGGTTAAAAATCAGCTGCTGCTGTACCATGAGCCTGTTTTTCACTGCTGGCATAGACCAACGTTATTCTGCTGGTATCAAAGGGTGTCTTCTGTCTGCTATGGGCAGAATGGGTCATAAGATGAAACTCTGCTCCTGAAAATGGCACTGCAATTTCCCCACCATGACCCTGCTGTGACCTTTATCTGACTGCTGGATGTGTGACCTGCTTCATTAAGATGAAGTGAGGTGGGGGTGGGGTGCGGTGCAGACATGGCCAATTGCTGGCCCCCACACTGCGCCCCCCCGACCCCCCACTTCCCCCACCCCCACCCCCTTGCCTCCCACAAGCCAATATTTCCCTTGTATTTTTGGCCAATTACTACCCCGAAAATTGCCACTTCTATGAAGTTAGCTTTGCTGAACTCATACGGACTCTCACAGGTGAGCAGAGACTGGGGAGATGTAAAGTCATACAGGCAGCATGTATTCTTGCCACTTTCCAGCCTGCCTCATACATAAGTCGCACTAAGTCTCATTTGCCCCGGTGCTCACTGACACACATTGGCTCCCAGTTTGGAGGCTCCTGCTGTTTGTATCTACTCCTACCAGGAGATCTGCTGTCGTTGTATGTCACACTTGTCTGTCTTGCGCCGTCCTCACACATCCTCTGTCTCTTGTCTGCGAATGCTCTGTGGACATCCATCATCCAACCACCCCCAGGTTGACCCCCCTTTCCCTCTGCCCTCTCGGAGGAATCTCTGCAGCTTTTCAGCTCTGATTAAATGGCTGAAACACGGACATTTTCTTTTCTGGAAGTCACTCCTTCGAGTTCTTTTCACTCTTACAATTTCAAGCACCTCTTCATTTGTCTCATGTTGTGCATTTGGAACTTTAAAGCATACTTCTTAGCATCCACATTTCAAAGGCCTCCATTTTCTTCCACAGATCTTTATTTATGGTCCAGGTTTCTGAAACATGCAGGAAAGTGGATTGGATGTAGCATCTTATGAGTTTTTTTCCTTCTCCAAGCTTGAGTTTTCTTGTTAACCCATCCTTCATCTTCAAAATATTAACTTCCGGCTCTCTCCGACTTGAACATCGCATCTGCCATCTTCTGTCATCATTTGTCCTAAATAGACAAACTTAGCAACTTGTTCCAGTGTGAAGCCATCCACTTCAATCTTCATTCTAGTTTCTTCTAATGTACTGCTTCACAACTACTGTGGTAATCTGAGGTGCAATGCGCCTTTAAGAGGGTGTGAGCAGATTGACCACGTGACTGTGTGACCCAATAGCTGGGTAGCGCGGGCTACAAAGTTAATGTTAGTCTAGAGTAGGGTCTGGTTGGAGAAGCACACACCATGTTAGTGCTCTGTTGTCTGTGTAAATAAATAACATGTGCTTCATCTCATATTGGTCTCTGCGTCTGCAGTATAATGTTATCAACTCACCCGCTGACAGATAAGAGTGCAACTGGTTCACAAGCAAAGCGACCCCCCAGCAGAGCATTACAACTACCGTTGTTTTTGTCTTTTTGGTGTTTGTACCTGATCCATATTCTAAACTTATGGATTTCATTTGATCTATGATATTTTGTAGGGCTTCTTCTGATTCTGTAAGTAGTGCAGTATTGTCAGTGTGCTGCAAGTTTGTTATGCTCTTGCCTCCAATTTTTACCCCCCTGGAAGTACATCTCGTTCTCTGAATATTTGTTCCGCGTGCACATTGAATAATTTTAGCAACATTGCACAGCCTTGTCAGTTTCATACTGGCAACACCTCGGTTTTAAAATTCTCACCCTTGTGTTCAAATTTGCCCCTCCAAGATTTCTGCGTTCACCTGATTCTGACCTCTTGCGCATCCTTGATTTTAATTGTCCCTCCATTGGTGGCCATGCCTTCAGCGAAATCTCTCCGCCTCTCAATCTCCCTCCCCCTTTAAAACACTCCTTAAGCCCTCCCTCTCTGACCAGGCTTTTGGTCATCTGTCCTAACATTCCCTTGTGTGTTTTGGTGTTAATTTTTGTGTGTGTGTTTTGGGAGCTGCTCTGAGGAAGTATCCAGCCATAGTTTCAGGGAAGCTCTAACATGCTTTCTGGTTCAAATCCAATCGTAATTTGCTTGAGTTTCATCCTCTTTCATTTCAACCCCATCCCATCACACGCCCAACTCATGCCTTAACATGTCAATTATTGTCAAGAATATTGTTTTTTTCTTTTTAAAACTGTTGCAGTCAGCCACAGCCCATTTAAGTTTAACATATATTATATTTATATATTTGTATGAATTGACCGAGCATTGAAGTTAAACTGCCCTCAGCTATTCGCCAAAGTTTGATGGTATTTTCACTTTTACCTACTGTTCTCACTCCCCAGCTGCTGCCCATCCCACTTCAGCTTCTCGTAGCTTATAATTTTTCTGGGGGTGGTTCGATTATCGTGTCATTTTAGTTCAGCTTCTATCCTTCCAGAGGCATTTTCTATAACCATCTGTAATGTTACAGGCCATTTAAAGGAGAAGGAACATTTAAATTTCTTAATGCATGAGGCGTGTTCAATGTGTTTTCTTCTCTTAATGTAGCATATTATCCGAAGCTTTAATACAATATACTGTCTGACGCTTGCACTTTCAGATAGCGCAGTTACTCAGCACTATAACTCATGCAGTTGTTCGAATTAGAGCAAGAGAAGGAGGGAGGGAGGGACGGAGGGAAGGGAGGGACAGAGGGAGAAAGGAAGAAAAGGAAGGGAAAACTCATGGAGGAATGAATGCGAAGAGGGCTGTGATGTAACAGGATGATTTAAGAGTTTAGGCAGTTGAAGATGAGAATGCTAAAGGGAGCTGAGGCAAACATTGAGGCAAAAAAATACATGAACACCTCACCATTGGCATGCAGTAAACATGCACACCCAAAGTTTTGGTTCAAGCTTGTTCAGTAACAGAAGAGGAAGGTTTTACATTGTGTCTAACATGAGCCACACCCAATCTTATGATATCGGGTCCAACAATTGTGATGATAGTCCACTCTCCTGTACAAATATGAGCAGAGTAGTGACCCAAACTTAAAAGTAGGACGTTGGTTTGATTCCAGGGTAAAAGTCCAGGACATTTTTTGATATCGGCTGCCTGTTTTTTTTTTCCAGTGGCGGAGTTCCAGTCACACTAGACTTGCCTCAAGAGAAACTCTACCACAACGTCAAACTCACACCCATGAAGAACTGAACATCAGCCATACAGGGTGAATCCGCATGATGTGGCCAAAATGGGACCCATTTATACCACAGGCATGGCAGAAATTGAACAACATGCAGTGGCAGGTACAAAACAGACTGGAGAAAACAGTGCCTGAATATTTTACATCGGCCTGGCAAACACCACCCCACCCCACCCAGCCCGCTAATCCTGAGACAAAACGTGTAAAGCTTGCTTAATTCATTGAAAACACAAACCACAGTCTCCTATTAACTCACTGTTGCCACACATTGGATTACATTTTTAAATTGTCAACAAATTTGCCTTCCTTTGTTCAACTACCTGATCGACCTCTTCTTTTTCTGCTCCTGTATTTTTATTATGTGGACTTAATTGGTCTGAATTGACAGTTGTGTGCATGAGAATTTTATCCTGGAACCTTGCTTCACGGAGGAGGACAATGTGTCATTGTCTGTGATGTTCCTGCTTCTTGAGTCTTGAAGTGTGTTGATGTAATCTAAAGCAAACACACACAAAAATCTGCCATTTTGTGTGTTTTTAGTGCCAGATACACCCTGGCCACAAGCTACTAATGACCTCCATTTGTTACTTCACATTTTCTCAGTGTTTACTTCTTATTTCCCATCTCCTCAAGCCTCTGCAATACACTCCTCTAAAACACCATGTGCTTTTACATTATTGCAGCATCCAGACCGTCAAAGAGAGACCTGTGCACCCTTCCCACCCCCGGCCTACCTTAGTACTGTAAAGTGCTGAAGGGTTCAGTGTATAACCAATTCAATAATGAAAATCTGGTGCTTCAGCCTCACGCTGCTCTGTGTAACGGTAAAGTAACTGTAGGGTTTATTTGTTCGCTTGTTCGGTGTTTGATTAAATGTGCCTGGTATCAGTTCTCCATGTGTGACTAGTTAAGCCTGAGTGTGGTGACTGAGAAAAAGAGACTAAACTGCAGGCAAGCAGTTGTAAGCACGAGAGCATACATTCTAAAGCATTGAATAAAACTCCTGCACACATAAAACCTGGAGTGTATCATCTCTGCATATCTCCAAGGCATAAAACACAACTTCAATCTCTATGATACTCATATTTAAGCCATATCGCTGGGAGCTCTTTTGGTCCTGTGCTATTGTCTACTGATTCCTCATTCTTAACCCGGCAAAACATCAGCCATAACTTGACCAACTTGCATTGCATTCTGAATGTAGCTTATTGACGTACATCAGAAACAGTGAGAGCCCCAGGACTGATACCTGGGAAGCTCCACTCAGTTTATCACCCCAGTCTGACCCAGCATCACTCTTTGACTTGTTGCTTCCTCTCATTCAGCCAGTTCCTTATTTACTCCCAAGTCTCAAGACACTCAGTGAGTGAGCCGGGGTGAGAAATGAGGGTGGAAATTCATTTGGCAGTATCCCCACCCACTTTGGCATCTGTCTCATTTCCCCCGGTGCGTGCAAGGAATGCAGGAGCGATGAGCCATTTTCCAGCATTAACGCCTTACAATTCATCAAAAGGATAGCAATATGACACAGGTCATACATCAAACATTGACAGCCCTATTAAAAACTTTTGTATTGTTGCTGAAAAGAGGGATGTTTTGCCAAAGCTTTTCATCTTGCACTCATCAGGACAAACACAAGAATGCCAAATTTCAAACTATCACAACCATCTATACTACAGGGGGAAAGGTTGCCGATTGGTTGGCAAGTTAACTCTGAGTGGCTGAGGTGTTATCATGGTGAAAGCAATGGGGAACCTTCTTATTGTGTCATATCTTTTGCCATTACTGCCCATTTTGGCAACGATCTATGAGCCATTTACTGAGAGGCTTTTGCTTCACCTTCTCTTTCTCTCCTTGGACATGATACAATACCACGCTCATCAGAAGTTCCCTGCCTTGTGTGCTTCCTAGCAGAAGAGGAGGAACAGTGATAGAGGGAGTCTAGGTTTCACCTCAGGCCTAGCTTAGTCAGCTGCAGGCATTACCACATCAGATTATGCAAGCAGAATGATTCTGACAGTGAAAGATAGCTGACTACTGCACAAAAGGTCGTTTCCACATCTTCCCACCATAAATATGCCACCACCTTCGGAGATCTCTGTGATCGCATCACCACTTTCAGTCCTTGCCAAGAACAATATCAGCAGGCAAAACAACCTTAGTGCAATTATAATTCAAATGTCTAACTATTCTGTCTTGTACTTTGCATCTGGATCTGGATCTGTGTATGGTTTCGGCTTCCTTACTGAAGAAATGATATAATTACATCAGAAGCAGTTCAGAGAAGGTTCACTTGACTGATTCCTGGGAGCAAAGGGTTATCTTACGAGGAAAGGTTGAGCAGGCTGGGCCTGTATCCACTGGAGTTTAGAAGGATAAGAGGGGATCTTATTGAAGTATATAAGATCCTGGAGGGACTTGACAGGCTAGATGCTGAGAGGATGTTTTCCCCTTGTGGGGAGCCTAGAACTCAAGGATTAACTCATGGTTTAAGAATTAAGGGGTGGACAGTAAATGCTGGCCTGGCCAGCGATGTCCGCACCCCAATAATGAATTTAACAAAAAGGTCTCCCATTTAAAACAGAGATAAGGAGCATATTTTTCTCTCAGAGGGTCGTTAGCCTGTGGAATTCTCTTCCCCAGAGAGCAGTGGAGGCTGGGCCGTTGAATATATTCAAGGCTGAGTTAGACAGATTTTTGATGGTCAAGGGGGTCAAGGGTTGTGGTGGAGGGGGGGGCAGAGAGGGAGGTGGAGTTCAGGCCACAACCAGATCAGCCATGATTTTACTGAATGGCAGGATCAGACTGGAAGGGCCAAATGGCCACTCCTGCTCCTAATACTTGTGTTTTCAGCATCATGCTTCCACTCAGCATTACTGTGCGATGGGTTAAAAATTGGCGAGGGTGCATTTTCAGCTGCAGGGGTCAAGGGTCATGACTTGCCTGCCCTGAGGCAGGAAACGTGCAAACTTGGCCCCGCCGCCCTATTTATCTGGCTGTAGTGTTAGTCCCAGCCCCTGCTGGCTGCCTGAGCACTCAGATGATAGCACGTGGAGCAGCCAGCCTCCTCCTCTTAAAGGCATTCTGTCCCTCTTAAAGAGGAGCTGTGCAGAGTGGAAGGGAACTGCTGCTGGCTGTACTGCCAGTGGCTGCAAGTAAGGACTGCACACAACTGGAGCACCAAGGAAGAGTGAGGGCTCCAAAATTTACAGATGTGGCACTGGAGGCCTTAGTGGTGAAGGCCAATAGGAGGAAAGAGATCATGTTTCTGTAGGAGTGTGGGGGGCAGGAAGCCCTCTAGAAGATCACCCTCTGAAGGAAATGGGAGCGAGTAGCCAAGGAGTCTCCTGGGACTGAGATAGTCCTCATCTCATATGAGGTAAGCCTCAAGATGGACCTACCATGGTATACAATATTTGTTCAGCTGTGAGGGCAGAATAGCCTTGTGCCTTGTTTGTCCAGATGTGCAGGCTTTGGGAGCCAGTTGGTGGTGTGGGTGGGGGGAATGGAATACAGGCATTGCCATCACAGAAAAGAACATCACATGTGCTGTAGTGCATTGAAAATTGCAATGTGCATTTTGTCCACTTGAGGCTGCCATGCACACATGTACCAGCAGAGGGAGTCTGCTAGGAAGTGATAATAATACAGGATCCATGTTTAAGAGATTGCGCAATCCTAATTCCAAACCCCTCTGGCTGAATGTAAAACTGTTTGTGTCCCAAGAACATCATGCGCCCATTCCTGTCTCTATCTGGCCACCAAAGAATGGGAAAACAGAAGGGATGGTACCAATGGAATAACTGATGAAAATGCATCAACCCCATAGTTGCCCTAATGTTGTTATGCCTGCTGATGTTGTTCTTGGCAAGGACTGAAAGTAGTTGATGTGATCACAAAACTCTCAGAAGGTAATGGCATATTTGTGGTGGGGAAGAGGGAAGATGTGGAAACGACTGTTTGTGCAGTAGTCAGTTATCTGAAACATTAATTCTGCTTCTCTCTCCACAAATGTTGCCAGACTTGCTGAGTATTTCCAGTGCTCTTTGCTTAAATTTCCATGTCCCCCCCCCTCCCCCCACAACCCCCTCCACCACCCACATTGCCGAGATGTTTGTCTGAAGACTGTCCCCAATTGCTTGGAGGCTTAGAGGGATCACCCTCTCCAGCAGGTATCTCAACCAGTAACCCAAGGGAGCATCCATGGTGGACCAGATCACTGGGCCTCTAACATGAGGGCCTCTGTTGTAGATCCCTCTGGAGCTGCCACACTTCCCAGGGTGGACTACAGTGCTTTGCATATCTGACCACTCCGTCCAATATCTCTTTACACAACTTAAAATGGCTTTATATCTGCTTGATTTTTTTTCACATAAGCAAGACTTGTGAGATCTTGGTCCCCACTGTCTATTGCTTCATTCTTTCATGCAATGGTAAGGCCAACACTTGTTGCCTATCCCTAATTGCCCTTGAACTGAGTGGCTTGCTAGGACATTTCAGAGGGCAGTTAAGAATCAACCACATTGTTGTGGGTCTGGAGTCACATGTAGGTCAGACTGGGTAAGGATGGCAGATTTCCTTCCCTAAAGGGCATTAGTGAACCCAGATGGGTTTTTACAACAATCGATGATAGTTTCATGGTCACCGTTACTGAGACTAGCTTTATATTCCAGATTTATTAACGGAATTTAAATTCCACCAGCTGCCGTGGTGGGATTTGCACCCATTTCCCCAGAACCTGGGCTTCTGGATTACTCATCCAGTGACATTTCCACTATACCACTGTCTCTCCCTGCTGCCTGTCCCACCCCACCACCTCCTCGCACCTCCCTGCCCTCATAACGCCATCTCCACTTGCTCCAGCTCAATATTTTTACTACCTGGTTTCTCCTCTGAGCCACCAGTTTGGTTATGTCTGAGCTGGTGCTAGGATGGGACAGCATGTGTGACAGTACATGGTCTGGGGTTTCAAAATGGCCTAATTCACCAGCTCTTGCTTCCTCTTCTTCCTCAGAGTCATTGGAAGAGACAGGGATGGGTGATGATGGATTTCTGAGGACCAGAGATCACATGTAATGCTGTTAGAGTCAGATGAGGGAAGATGGGTGGAGGCTCGAGTGGAGAATAAACGTTGACATGGACTGGTTGGGCCAAATGGCCTGTTTCTGTGCCATTTATACCCCACCACCATGGTTCCTGACCTCTTTGTGGTGACCCCAACTGAGATTGCGGAAATAGTGAATGGGATCGCAAGAAATATAATCACTTTAATCTCCTGCCCCCTCATATTAGTCAGCAGTGAGAAGTAACCAATCGCCGGATGATGGAGACTTTGATTGGTTGTAGGGGCTCTGTTCAGGTACGCTCTGATATAACTGTCTCGGTAAATACATTGAAGGTTACCTGGGGCGGTCTCTAAAAGTGGCAACGATGGAGGTGGACATTGGTTCAGCATATTTATATGATATATTATATGTTGACCCACGATACGTGAACTTGAATAATTACATACTGAATGTTACTGTTCTGTTTTATTACTGTGTGTTTTCACTGGCGTCTGGGGTCGCATTAATTTTCAAGTGTTAAAATGGAGTCTTATTGGAAAATAGCTTGGAAAGCAGTGGTCTATGTAATTCTTTCATAAGAAGGTGTAAAATGAGTGTTTCATGATGCAGGTTGATGAGCAGATTAGGTAGGAAGAGCAGCAGGTGTTCAGGATGAGCATACTCTCCTAATGCCATGTCTTCAACTCCTTCTATGGCCCTTCTCTAGAGACCTTCCTCCTCAGACAAGATGGGGGTTGGGGAAGAGGATGCGGTGGGGGGGAGGGAATGGAATCTGTCATGTCATGTGACCTTGTTTCCCTCCCATCCAAAAAAAAAGGTGCAAAATTTGAGAATTATACTTCATGCTCCTGGGAGTCATGTTGCATGAGCCGAATCGAGTAATCAGGTCCTTTGTGAGGCTTTTCATAAGCCAGTTCATGTAAGATATATTGCAAGTTTTTTCTTTATTCTGTCATGGGAACGTGGGTATCACTGGCAAGGCCAGCATTTCTTACCCATCCCTAATTGCCCTTGAACTGCGTGGCTTGCCAAACCGTTTCAGAGGGCAGTTAAGAGTCAACCACATTGCTGTGGGGAGTCACTTGTAGGCCAGACTAGGTAAAGATGGCAGACGGCCTTCCCTAAAGGGCATTAGTGAACTGAATGGGGTTTTAAGGCAATTAACGATGATTTCATGCTCACCGTTGGTGAGACTAGCTGCCACCAGCTGCCGTGATAGGATTTGAACCCTTGTCCCCCAAAGAGTATTAGCCTGGCCTGTGGATTACTAATCCAGTAACATTACCAATACACCACCGCCTCCCTCCCCCCACCACCGGTGACTGTCCGAAAGAACACTTCCAGGTGAAGGCTGTGGATGTAAAGGGAAATGCAAGTCTAGGGTTGGTAAATAATTGAAGCGCTTGAACTTAGTGTGTGGGGAAGTGCCTGTAAGAGAATGACTCACTCAATACAATGCATTCCCAGAAGGTGTGGCTCGCTTCGCTGCCTAACCTTGCTTGTACAAGTAGAATTTCCAACTAAGTTGTTGAGCAACTGGAACCAGCACTCAAGCCCTGGCCATGACTTGCATGACTCTTTTCCTCTGATGCCACATTTGACTCACTTTGTTCAATAGGATGTGACCTCTTCTCCATCATCCGTGAACCCGGAGGACTCTGAGATCCCACTGTAGACGTCAAGATTTGACTGACATTCTCCCAGCAGAGCTAAACATGGAATGCAATTTTAGTTGGTTTGGGCCTTTAAATTATTTTTTATATTTGTTCCTACGTGGGCTTCGCTGGCTAGGCCAGCATTTACTGCCCATCCCTAATTGTCCTTGAGAAGGTGATGGGTGCGTCATCTTCTTGAACCGCTCTAGTCCATGTGTTGTAGGCGCACCCACAGTGTTGTGGGGAGTTCCAGGGTTTTACTCAGCGACAGTAAAGGAACCGCGATATAGTTCCAATTCAGGATGGTGTGTGGCCTGCAGGTGGTGGTGTTCCCATGCACCTACTGCCCTTGTCTTTCTAGGTGGTAGAGGCTGTGGGTTTGGAAGGTACTGTTGAAGAGGCCTTGGCGAGTTGCTGCAGTGCACCTTGTGGATGGTACACACTGCTGCCACGGTTCATGTCACTGGTGGAGGGAGTGGTTGCAGGGGGTGGTGGATGGGGTGCCGATCAAGTGGGCTGCTTTGTCCTGGATGGTGTTGAACTTCGAGTGCTGTTGGAGCTGAACCCATCCAGACCAACTGTATTCAACACAATCCTAACTTGTGCCTTGTAGATGGTGGAGAGGCTTTGGGGAGTCAGGAGTTGAGTCACTTGCTGCAGATATTAGTTCAAACCTCAGACAAGCTCCCAGTGACTGGCATTCCTAATGCTGGGGGTTTGCCATAATTATAATCATGCTGATATCAAAAACTGTATCATTGCCCTCAACATGAGCTCAGATTTATGCATTGTACTAATTAATACTCATAATGATCGCTTCCTTGTTCCCCAATGTATTCCTTTTTTGCTGTTGAACTTTCTGTAAGGGCCAGTGAAGTTGCAATGTGCACTTGCCCAGCACGAGGATGCCCAGGATAACTCAATGGCAACACATTCCATCACCGAACCAACACGCCACATGGGAGGAACTTAATGCCCATGGCGCCAGGTGTCCCATTGACCTCCCCACCTCATTACCAATTCGCATTGCCAGCAATTTGCAGCCCAACTATAGTGCGATCTGAAGGCTGCGTTAAAAGGTCCAATTCATGAGGCTCACCCCATTCCATCCCACTGGGAATATTTATCCTCAGCAATGATTCTGTTGATTAAATTCAAGACAAGTAACAAAGGTGTCTTGCCTTGTGGCAGGCAAATCATGAACCTAATTGTATGTTGCATTTAAAAGCAAAGCCCTTGATGTTAAATTCATTACAAGCCTCAAGTTGCCAAACAATTTGGTCTTCAGCATAAGGCATCTTGGCTGATTCGATTGAAATCTGTTCTGTAACAATTGATTTAATTGGTATTTCTTGTTCACAAATAATAATTGATTATCACTGTGCCAAAACACCCCCTGAGCACTGATTATAATGCCCTCTTGTTAAATTCATGTCTGTGCTATTTATATGTAATCATTAGCCCATTTACTTTAAACAGGATAACAACTGTGCTAAAATGTCACAGGCCAGAACCTACTATGTGTACATCATCTGACATGCTAAAAATAGACCAGAGGATATTAAACCCTTTGTTAGACCACCTTAAACATTCATTCACTCCCTCCACCACCAACACACAGCGGCAGCAGTGTGTACCATCTACAAGATGCACTGCAGCATCTGTCACTTCCTTTGACAGCACCTTCCAAACCTGCGACCTCCATCACCTAGAAGGACAAGGGCAGCAGACACATGGGAACACCACCATCTATAAGTTCCTCTCCAAGCCACACACCATCCTGACTTGGAAATATATCACCGCTCCTTCACTGTCACTGGGTCAAAATTCTGGAACTCCCTTCCTACCAGCACTGTGGGAGTACCTACACCGCTCAGACTGCAGCGGTTCAAGAAGCCAGCTCACCAGCACCTTCTCAATGCTGGCCTTGCCAGTGATGCTCATATCCCAAGAATGAATAAAAAAATAGTAATGCAGCAAAAACAACAGCCAAAATCCACATTTTCTATATGATAGATGGGCTTTAGCATATATCTGAAATCTCCCGGGCTACCTGCAATTGGGAACTTACCGCTCTAGGGGCATTATCCTGAAAAATGTATCTAATGGATTATCACATTACAAGCAAGTGAGCGCCTTATGAAAAAGTAACAATCAACTCGGTCTCTGGCTGAAACAAGATGTCTTGCCTACATACTTGGATGAAGACAATAACTGTTTGAACATTACACTCTGTGAAAGTTGCCACACCTATCTGTTGTCATCTGCAATGTAAATGCTCTGTGGCGGTGCCAAAAAACCTCAAACCTGCTTGGAACATTTTTGTTTCTTGTTGCTTGGTACATTATTGGCACCAGAATAGAAATCTCATTCTTCCTGATGTTCCCAAACAATCTTGGGTAATTAATATAATAAATCCAAGTGGATTATTGGAAAGTTCGGAGGAATTTGTGGATGTTGACACCCAGTTGAAAACAGGTTATGCCAAAAGATGCCTCTGTGATTTCACTGGGTTTTCAGCTTTTTTTTATGTTTAAATTATCAAGTGAATAGCTACTGCTGTTCAGACATGGAGTGAAAATGTAGCACTGTGTTATTGAGGGCAGAATGGTTAGAAGGCTGTGCTTTCATTACATTTCCTCCCAGTAGTTTGTGCTAACTGTTGTGCTACTTAAAATGCTCCCCATTTATATAGCATTTTTAATGTAATAAAACAGCCCAAGGTGCTTCACAGGAGAATTAAACCGCCAAAATTTGACACTGAACCACCTAAGGAGAAACTAGGAGAAGTGAACAAAAGCTTGGGCAAAGAGGTGGGTTTTAAGGAGCATCTTAATGAAGGAGAGAGAGAGAGGCGAAGAGGTTTAGGGAGGGAATTCCAGAGCACAGGGCCCAGGCCACTGAAGGTACAGCCACCACTGGTGGAGTGATTAAAATTGGGGCAGCTCAAGAGGCCAGAATTAGAGGAGATCAGAGATCTTGGAGGGTTGTAGAGCTGAAGGAGGTTACGGAAAGAGGGAGGGGCAAGGAGGCCATGGAGGGGTTTGAAAACAAGAACGAGAACTTTAACATTGATGCTCTGTCCAACATTGCTGCACAGTTTGAATCATTACTGTGCTCAAATTGTGGGTTTGCGCACGTATTCTCTTAATGGTTGCAATGTGAAGTGTGTCATTAACAAAAATGAATCAGTGAACTCCCCTCGGAGAATCCCACCCCTCCCTGAGGTGTCCGTGTGGTTAGGCAGTCCTGACGTCAGAACTGAAAGTTGTTTATCTGCTTTATGCGACGTCTTGGTGTCTCCGCAATTACATCTAAAAGCTTTGCGAGGTTCTTTGCCTTAATTGCCTCAGGCCACACATCATTGCATGAGTCGCTACAGCAAGAGGCAGCTGCACCACACATTCAACCTACCGCACAATGTCCAATTGTCCATTGCTGTCCGCAGCACCCTCTCTTAGTCAAGGACCTGCTCTCATCTGAAGGCGGCAGATGCTCTTAACAACTTGTTCAAATTTTCGTATTCGCTTCAGGGTAGCAGGTCTGATCAAAGCCCAAGTTAACCCCGGGAGCTATTCCCTGCTGTTTGTTTAGGGTTTTGTCACACTGCTTCTATTCAAAGCCAGCTCGACCGCTGGATCCTCCAGCTAAAAACAACAAAAAGCACCCGTGAGTTTATCATTAGAAGAAGACATGAGGGCGGCGCTGGGCATCCGGGAAGGTGTTTAGGCCTCCCACGCTGTTGGGCTCTCGTATGTGTGAGCTCAGTACGGGGTGGATTTGCAGTTACATCGCAGTCAGTCAAATGCAGCATCAGCTGGTGGGGCGGGGTGTGTGGGGGGAACGGGGGGGCAGGGGGATGGGGGTGTGGGGGGGAAGGGGGGTGCGGGGGGGATGTGGGAGGGGGGATGCTGGGGGTGAGGGGGGAAGGGGGTCGCAGGGGGGAAGGGGGTGTGGGGGGGTGCAGGGGGTGGTGCAGGGGTGCAGGGGGTGTGGGGGGTTGTTGGAGGGGCGGGGGGGTGTGGGAGGGGTGTGCGGGCGGGCTGGGGGGGTGTGGGGGGGTGCAGGGGTGTGGTGTGGGGGTGTGGCGGTGTGCAGGGGGGTGGTGCGGGGGTGTGGGGGGGTGTGGGGTGTGTGGGTTTTGCTGGGGTGTAGGGGTGCAGGGGAGGCGGGGGGTTGTTGGGGGGGGGTGTGGGGGGTATGGGGGGGCGGGGGTGGTGCAGGGGGGTGGTGTGGGGATGTGGGGGGTGCAGGGGGGTGGTGCGGGGTGTGGGGGGGTGTGGGTTTTGCGGGGGTGTGGGGGGGCAGGGGGGTGCAGGGGGGGCAGGGGGTTGTTGGTGGGGGTGTGGGGGATGTGGGGGGTGTGGGGGGTGTGGGGGGTGCAGGGGGTTGTGGGGGGATGCAGGGGGGTGGTGCGGGGTGTGGGGGGGGCGGGGGGGTGCAGGGGGTGCGGGGGGTTGTTGGGGGGGGTGTGGGGGGTGTGGGGGGAGTGGGGGGTGCAGGGGGGTGGGTGGGGGGTAGGGCTGTGATGGTTTCCACCTGTTTCATGCACTAGATGAATTTCTGCCCCAGTTGGTCTCCGGAATTTGGGGCTTTCTCGATCACAGAATCCGGTTGATATTCGGGATCTGATGTATTTGCCATCGTGACATTCCTTCAATATAAAAAATGCTTCGTCTATCTTGGGATTGAGGTAAAACCTTTAACATAGCAGAATGTCAACCCCCACCCACCATCACCACCAGCACCCAACACCTCCACCACCACCACATCACCACCCACTGTCCCAGCACCCAACACCAATCACCACCCACTGCCCCAGCACCCAACACCAATCACCTCCCACTGCCCCAGCACCCAACACCAATCACCACCCACTGCCCCAGCACCCAACACCTTTCTTGCTGCATTTATATAACAATCTTTCTACTGATCCGGAGAGCTGTGATGTAATGTACTAATTGGTTACCAATGGAATCGAGGGACATGGGGATAGTGGGGGAAGGTGGAGTTGAAGTAGAAGATCAGACATGATCTCATTGAGTTTCGGAGCAGTCTCGAAAGGCCGAACGGCCGACTCCTGCTTCTATATTTCTCACGTTTTTATGTGTCTTGCCCACATCTTGAGCAGCAATTCTTTGCATGATGTAAAACGTGGAGCACCTTTTCCAGCAGACATAAATAGCCACGAGTGTCACATTCTCTCAGACAGAAAACTTCCAGCTTACCTGTGAAGAGCAGCAGGGTAATCTGAACATTGCCGAGCTGTGTGAATCTTTCACCGATACGGGCGGGACACCAGGAACTCTACATCACCACTGCCACGTTTCTGCAGTCAAAATAGTACACGTGACTGATTGCTCATCAGGGATTAGCCTTTGATTTTAATTACCGAACTGTTATAGTTCTTGCTTTGGAGACAATGGAACCCAACCTGTCAATATTTCAGAGGGAGTTCCTTGTCAGCAACAATATCAAATTAGCAACTGAGCAGGTGCCTTGCTCACCCATCTTGAAATTTATTTTCTTTTGTTCCTTATCCTCATCACCACTTATATGCCTTGGGTGAATGAGTTTGTTGGTCAACTGAACTCTAACTGCACGCCTTCCTATGTTCTCCTCAATTGCTGCTTGCAATCAATAACAGATGTAAGAATTAGTAAGTGTTGGTTTATTGAGACATAGGGCAGAGCACCAGATCATACGTGCTCACTCAGAAACCTCCAGAACTAGACTTACAGTTCCCAGTTGCCCGTACTGTTCAGTGATTCGTCAGCGCTGTCACATGATCAGTACACTTGCATTCTCTTAAAGGGACAGGGTACCTCACTTTACCACAAGCCCTTTAAGAGCTGCTCCCTGGCCCAGCTTTCTGAATGAAATACAACTGACTTTCAGACGTCACTTGTTCTTTTATGTTTTCCA
Source organism: Cetorhinus maximus (assembly GCF_964194155.1). Classification (NCBI taxonomy): domain Eukaryota; kingdom Metazoa; phylum Chordata; class Chondrichthyes; order Lamniformes; family Cetorhinidae; genus Cetorhinus; species Cetorhinus maximus. The sequence continues at coordinate 8,080,933 of NC_135892.1, forward strand.
CATGTGGTGAGATCAGTCTAAAGAGTGGGCAGCATCTAAGTCAGAAAGTCTGGCCTGACCAGCCCCTCTTGCAGCATGTACACCCGTATCATAGACATACCCATTCCCCGGTTTTGTTGGACACTAAAAATTGGGACCGCTGCTTTGTCCTATGTCCGGAGAATCACAGCTCTCGTGACAACATCGAAAAGGCTAACCACTGCGAGATTTTCATACCTGCAGCAGTGTTCACTTCTACTTGGAGATCATGAAAAATTGAGCATCAACATATCCTACTTTGAGACTAAATACTGCATGTTACATGTGTCCAGGAAATGACCCAACAGTCATCCAACCATTTTTGGTCCTTAGGTAAATTACTACCACCAGGATCATGGATTTCCCCATTCTCAGGATTGACTGTTTGAAACAGGACATGTGTCAAATGTCTGAGCACTCTCTATGTTGACCATTAGTTCCTGGTCGTCCTTGAGAAGGTGGCGGTGAGCTGCCTTCTTGAACCGCTGCAATCCATGTGGTGTAGGTACACTCACTGTGCTGTTAAAGGAGTTCCAGGATTTTGGCCCAGCGACAGTGAAGGAACGGTGATATATTTACAAGTCAGGATGGTGAGTGGCTTGGAGGGGAACTTGTAGGTGGTGGTGTTCCCATGTGTCTGCTGCCCTTGTCCTTCTAGATGGTCATGGTCATGTGTTTGGAAGGTGCTGCCTAAGGAGCCTTGGTGAATTCCTTCAGTGCATCTTGTAGATGGTACACACTGCTGCTACTGTGTGTCGGTGGTGGAGGGAGTGAATGTTTGCGGGTGGGGTGCCAATCAAGCGGGGCTGCTTTGTCTTGGATGGTGTCAAGCTGGTGTTGTTGGAGCTGCACGCATCCGGGCAAGTGGGGAGTATTCCATCACACTCCTGACTTGTGCCTTGTAGACGGTGGACAGGCTTTGCAGAGTCATAAGGTTGTATGTATGTTAAAAAAAATATTCCAGCCTGTCTCAATATTATGAATAACAAATGTTAAATGATTAGATCTAATTACGTATAATTAGTTCAATTGTCAATTGTTCATTGAATCAAACTTGCCTTCCCCTTTACATTTATAAGCTGTATCGAATAACACTGAACCCTGGATTGTCAGTCTTGTATTGCACTGGTGGCAAGATTAAATCCACGATTCATGCCTCACTTACTGGGTTTTTCTTCCTGCTATTATCATGATTTCGCTTGCTGGCTTAACATTCCAGGAAAAGGCCCTTGAAAGAGTTGCCCTTCCAATTATCTGCACCTACGTTTAAATTAGGAGACTTGTAAGGATATATGCTAACCAAGTCTGGCACAACATACGCAAATTGAGTTAGTTGTAAAACAAGTGTTCCAATTTAACTCCCAAAAGATGCATGCTCATTATTTTAAAAAGGGAGAAAAGGTTAACCAGGTATTCTGATGAGGCCAAATTTACATATACAAATAAGAGTGGTGAAAGATTGACCGATGTTTCAAAATCAGATACCAGAACTCCCATATACCCAGTCAAATGTCACTGTATTTCTGTGATGTCCAGCTGTCTTTTTTAATTTAGGTGATATTAAATTGGCTGCCCATTATATGACCAGGAACTGACTCACATTCCTTCCAAGTGAATGAGCGGATTGTATAGTTAGTGGCTAATGTTACTAGCAACCACGTAAATCCTGATACGATCCAGTTTAAGCGCTATTTGGATATACAGATACATTTCATTTCTTACACCTTGTCGCAGTGGTAGGTCAATAGCGTGGTTCATGTTTGCCTAGTGTTAACTGTAAATGGCTAACGGTGTCACCAAATCCATCAAAGGGCAGTTCCAGCCTTGGTGAATAGGGATTTCATTCGGATGTGCTTCAATTTCTAGGGGCAGCCTCAGATTTTTGAGGAGGTATGTGGTTGCTGTGGGATTTGGCGGCCATGGGATTTGGTTGTCATCCCTTTGAACATATTACTCTTTCAGTTGTCGATTGGGATGACTGTATCATCCATTGAACAGAAGTGCCCCCCCTTTTCAAACAATCAGCTCTAAATTATCCTAAAAACAAATGGAGCTCAGTAAATCCCAGTAGGATTTTCTGTATCCATCATGCACTGCAGTCTCGCCAGTGCCCACCAGCCGCAACAGGCCTCAAAGGCACCAGCAGACGTGCAGCGTGCTCCTTCTCCAGGCACAGACACATGGAAGGCCGGCATGTCGTATTTAATGCGACTCTTCTGGTACATCACTAAAACAGACCGGGCCTAAACTTCCACGGAATGGCAATCCAACTGGGATTGCCGCTCCGCTCCTGATTTCTCACCGGGAAATCCTCTCCACCCTGTCTCTCCCGACCTTCCGACTCAGGCCAGGCGAGAACTGCGCAGGGCAGCGCACTCCTGAGGCCTTTAGTCGAGGGCTTCAGAGTCGGACCCAAGGAGGCCAGGCCCCCATTTTTACAGCATCGGCTGCTCACCGTACATCAGGCAAGTTTAAAGGTCCAGCCACTTTCAAGCCAGGGAGAAGGTAGGTTTGGCAGGAGAACTTGATAGGGGGGGAGGGGATGGGGGAGTGATGGTGGGTGTCGGACAATCGGTGGGAGGGTCAGACAGCCGAGGGGGTTGGATAGTCAGCGGGGGAGGGGGGGTGGTATTGGATGGTCAGGCGAGGGTCAGGTAGTCGAGGGGGTTTTTGACAGTCGGGGGAGGGTTGGGGGTCAGACAGTCGGGCGGGGGCTTGGGGGCCAGGCAGTTTGGGGGGTTGTCGGGTCGGGATTGGCCTGGAGGTGGGGAGTAGCAGAGGTGAGGGGAGGCCTGCTGGAGGATTCCAGTGGGGGGATGTATTCGAGGGGCTGGGGGAGTCCCCTGGGGATTTGGGGGTGTTGGGGGAGTGCCATGGGGCATTGGGGGGAGTTTTGTTGGGGGGGGATTCCCATGGGGGGGTGTACACGGTGGGTGAGAGTCCCGTGGGTGGGTAATCCGATGGGAAGGGGTACTCGGGGAGTGGGGTGGGGGGTAGTCCCTTGGGGATTCAGGGGTTGGGAGGAGTCGCATGGGTGGGGAGTTCTGTGTGGAGGGTAGTCAGTGGGTTGGGGAAAGTCCCCTGGGACTTGAAGGAGGGTTCAGGGGAGTCCCGTGGGGAGTCAGTGTGGGTCTATAGCTAGAAGTCAGAAACTAGAAATGGTTTTAATTCCTCTAACATTTTCTGGGTAACTATTGGTGTAACCCAGTCGGAACCATCCAAAGTTTGCAATTTAAATCATATTTTCTAATGGTTCCCGGTGCAGGGCAATTTCCCAGGGGAAATTTGCACTTGCCGGGCAATTGCCGTGCAATCCTTACCTGGGATCGTCCGGGAGGGGGGTGGCAGGGGAGAGGGATCTCTCCCGCATCTTTGGGGTGTCCCCCTGATACATTGCCCTGGAGCTCGGAAGTTATGGCCCATATCTTGCCAACGTCACAGTTTTTGAATACTAAGGGAATAAAGGGATCGGGGAACAGGGCAGGGAGGTGTAGCTGAGGCAGGAGATTAGCCAAAATCGAGCAGGCCTGAGGGGCTGAATGGCCTACTCCTGCTTCTATTTCTTATGGTCTTATGCTGTTTGTGGAAACTTGCTGTGAAAGAAGAAAAGAAAGGCTTGCATTTATACAACGACTTTCCTGGTATCCCAAAGTGATTTACAGCCAATGAAGTATAGTCACTGATGTAAGGAGGTCTTGAGGTGCAGTGGTAGTGTCCCCACCTCTGGGCCACGAAACCTGGGGTTCAAGTCCCACTTCAGGACTTGATGGCTACAGGAGGTACATCCATAACATGAACAAACAGGCTGATTATCCAATACGCCTGATGGCAGGTGGTAAAAGCAGGAGAGTTTCCTGGTCAGCCATACTGTAGAAGGCAATGGCTGACCACCGTGGTACTTCTCCAATTAAATGCCCTCTTAGAGTATGGTACCTGGAGGAGGAGCTGCTATTGTCATGTAGGAAATGGAGCAGTCAATCGCCACACAGCAAGATCCCACAAAGAGTAATGTGACAATGACCAGGTAATTTGTTTGAGCAGAGCTGATTCTAGGGATAAAGATTGATCATGCAGGGCACTGGGGATAACTCTCCTACTTTTGTTCAAAGTCTTTTACATGAGATCTTTTACATCCACTTGGGAGGGCAGATGGGGTCTTGGTTTGCTGCCTTCTTCAAAATATAGCACCTTCAACAGTGCAGCACTCCTTCAGTATTGCGCTGATGTGCCAGCCTAGATTGTTGCGTTCAAGTCCTGGGATTTGAACTCATGACTTCCTGAGTCAGAGTTGTAAGTATGAGCAGCTGAACCAATGCTAAGACTCTGTGTGCAAATTAGCTGTCACATTTACTCCACTATAACAGATACCACATTTCAAAAGTGCCTCATGGGTTGCTCAACAAGGTGGGACATCCTGAGATCATCAGATATGCTACATAAATGCAAGTTGCTACAGATTTTTTGAGCTGGAAATGTCAATAGCATTCTACCTTGTTAGCCAACAATTTGCATCTTAATCATCGGAGACCACGTGTCTGTCAATTTTTGGGAAAACCTTTGCTTCTTGGAATGTTCCAGGTGTACGATGCTTATAATTCTTTCACCAAATGATGGATTAGCACAAGAACAGGAATCTAGGATTTTTACCAAATGCTTCAGGTAACTAAAAAAGTATCAAACTTAAAGAAAAAGCATATAATTACGCAAAGGCGGGTGGCAGGTCAGAAGATTGGAAAGAATATAAAGAGCAGCAAAGGATGACAAAAAGATTAATAAAGAGGAAGGGCATGAGAGAAAGCTAGCTAGTAACATAAAGTTGGATAGGAAGATGTTTTATAGATAGTTAAGTAAGAAAAGAGTAAACAGAGTGTTGGTCCCTATGGAGAGTGCGTCTAGGGAATTGTTAATGTAAAGTAGGGAGATGGCGGATGAATTAAGCAGGTATTTTGGGCATAAGTCATCACCATAGAGGTCACAAGTAACATCCCTAAAATAGCTGTAAATCAGGAAATGGAAGGGAGGGAGGAACTTGGGAAAATTACAATCACCAGGGAAGTGCTATTAAGCAAACTGTTGGGGCTGCGGGCTGACAAATCCCCAGGTCTTTCACTCTAACGTCTTGAAAGGAGTGGCTACTGAGATGATCGATGCACTGGTTTTAATTTCCCTAGATTCGGGGAATGTTCCATTAGATTGGAAAATAGCAATTCAAAAATTCAAATTCAAAAAGGGAGGGAGACAGAAAGCAGGAAACTACAGGCCAGTCAGTCTAACATCTGTTATAGGGAAAATGTTAGAAGCTATTAGTAAAGATGTTATAGCAGGGTACTTAGTAAAATTCAAGGCAATCAGGCAGAGTTTTGTAAAAGGGAAATCATTTTTAACCAATTTATTGGAGTTCTTTGAAGGAGTCACATGGTGCTGTGAATGCAGGGGAACCGGTGGATGAACTGTCTTTAGATTTCCAGAAGGCATTTGAATAGGAACCACATCAAAGGTTATTGCAGAAAATAAAAACTCATAGTGTAGGGGGTAACATATTGGCATGGGTAGAGGATTGGCTAGCTAACAGGAAACAGAGTTGGCTTAAATGGGTATTTTTCTGGTTGGCAGGATGTAACGAGTGGTGTGCCACAGGGATCAGTGCTGGGGAATCAACTTTTTACAATTTATATCAATGACTTGGATGAAGGGACTGAAGGGATGGTGGCTAAATTTGCTGATGACACAAAGATAGGTAGGAAAGTAAATTGTGAAGGGGACGTAAGGAGGCTACAAAGTGACACGGACAGGTTAAGTGAGTGGGCAAAGATCATGCAAATGGAGTATAATATGGGCAAATGTGAAATTGTTCATTTTGGCAGGAAGAATATAAAATAATCTTATTAACTAAATGGTGAGAGATTGCAGAGCTCTGAGATTCAGAGGGATCTGGGTGTCCTAGTGCATGAATCACAACAGGTTAATATACAGATACAGCCGGTAATTAGGAAAGCTAATAGAGTGTTATCATTTATTGTGAGGGGAATTGATTACAAAAGTAAGGAGGTTATGCTTCAGTTATACAGGGCATTGGTGAGACCACATCGCTGTTCAGGCGGGTCATGACATTTATTCATTACCGGACAGACGAGGCCAGCTAGGCTGATTGAGCCAGACGCTTCGCTGAGATTGCTGGGTTCCCCTGCGTCTAGGGTGCAATCGACTGCACGCATGTGGTCATCAAGGCTCCAGCGGGTGAGCTGGGTACTTTTGTGAGCAGGAAGGGATTCCTGATGCTTTCCCACCTATTTCTATTATTATTTTAAAATTTATTTCCATCCATTGTTTTATCTCCACCTTTTAGCCCATTTCAATCCCTTCCCCCAACCCCACCCGCACTAGGGCTATCTGTCACTTGCTCATCCTGCTTTCTACCCTTAATGTCACCATTAGCACATCCTTTAGCCAATATCACCACCGTCAAGTTGTCTATGACAACTTTGGCAATCTCTCCTTTGCCTCCACCTATCACTGGCCCTCTATCCAGCTCCACCTGTCCCACCCCCCCTCAACCAGCTTATATTTCACCTCATTTCTATTTCTCTTTAGTTCTGATGAAGAGTCATATGGACTCGAAACGTTAACTCTGTCTTCCTCTCCACAGATGCTGTCAGACCTGCTGAGTTTTTCCAGCTATTTTTTGTTTTTGTTCCCGATTTCCAGCGTCCGCAGTATTTTGCTTTTATCTTATGAGATACTGGCGTGCCCGGCTCCTATAAAACAGGTGAGGCACGCTCAGGCCATTAACACAAAAGCAACATTTATATCCCGTTGGCAATTACAAACAACGAACACAACGTTACAAAGTGTTAACAGTCACGCCAGTAAACAACTGGACAAATAATGGCAGAACCGAAGATCACCCATGAGAAGTGCCTCTTCTGCTCAATTTGATTTAAACAAAGGTTTGCGAGTGCTGCGTCTTGGTGCTCCCCCCTCGCTGGCAGCGCCATTGGAGGCAGCGCCATTGGAGGCAGCGCCATTGGAGGCAGCATGCTGACTCGGGTGTCGTGTTGGCCCTGAAGACCTTGGCAGTCGTCCTCCGTCTGGCAGACCCTGCGCAGCCACTGCCTGCGAGGGTGTGTCCAGTGCCATGGCTGGGCATTCCCTCAGTTACCGTAGCATCATCAGATGGCACAGTCGCTGGCAGAGAGGTGGGGGAGCTGCTGCCACCATCCAGGGCACCCTGAGAGGAGCCCGCAGAGACGGCACGAAGCTCGTCTGCCAATGTGAGGTCGGCCTGGGCCTCCCTGCTTGCCATTGATGGATGAGCACCAAGCAGAGATACTAGTTGCCTCATCCATCTCTCACACTGGCACTGACCTTTTGAGATCATTGCCTGTGTGAGGGCATGCAGGTCCAAGCACAATCCCAGAGACCCCTGACTCTGTTCCTGAAGCTGCCTCTCCATGAGAGTCGCCAGGGGACTCCAGGTTTGAGGTTTCCATTTCAGATGAGATGACACAACAACGTTTACACACTCCGACACTCCCACATCTGTGCACTGCACACTTACCTTCGTCAGAGACGCCTGCCTCTCCGTGACCGGTGGACCAAGCTGGGCGGCGGTGCTCCATCTCCAGGACATCCATCTCGTACCTCATCAGAATCATCAGGTTTGAGGGCCTCCGCCTGTCTGTGACCTCTCAATGCTGTTATGGTTCCTCTTCTCCTGAAAGGACAGAGGAGCATTGATTAGTCCCCTCTCTACCTGCAGCGCCACTGCAGCCTGGCTAATCCTACCTGAGGAACACCTTTGAGGGCACATCCGAGTGGTGGCCCTCGAGCCGCAAGGCACTCAGTCCACGCAGCCAGAGTTCACCCCCTTGGCCGGCGCCGATGTCAGTGACAGTTGGCACTCAGGCTCTTACACCCCTGAGCACCATGGGGGGATTGGCCTGCTGTTAACATCTCTCCATGCAGATCCATGCCAACTCGGTACACGCCCTTTCTGAGCACAGCAGATTGTTGAATCTTTTACAGCACTGCACCCATGTGCGCCCCACAACATCATGGCCGCTGACCTGGGCTGCCACCTCTGCCCATGTCTTCTTGGTCAGGTGCGTTGGCCTTTCCTTGCCATTCTGGGTATCAAGATGTCCCGCCTGACACTGACCTCATCCACAAGAATTCCCGGGCACTCATCCGAGAACCGGGGGGCACGAGTGCCCACCAGACTTGCCCTCCCACCTGGCGTGCCCAGCAGGTGCAGATGCCATTGCTATTCCTCACAAACTTTTCTTCCTCGAACTCGACAGCTCCCTCTGTGTCTCCTGGCAGTCTGCAGGGAGCTGTCTCTGCTGCTTTTGAATCCCCCACTGGGTCGCCATTGGACCCAGCACCCGACAGGCTCCCGCCCCTGCCCGGCCTTTCCGACCAGTGAAACGACACGTTTCACACTGGGCGGGCCTTAACTGGCTATATGCAAATTGGCTGCTGCTTTTGCTACATTACAACAGTAACCAGACTTCAAAAAATATTTAATTGGCTGTAAAGTACTTTGAGACATCCAGTGGTTGTGAGTAAATGTAAGCATTTTAATATCGACAGGTTCCACTATGTTACAGACAAGGGAGGGGGGGGTTTAATTTAAACCATACTAACTTCTCCTCTCACCGCCCATCCATAAGCAGAAAGGTGTATTTGATTTGCTTCCCCCTTTATAAGTGCTGGCGTATTTCCCAACCCCTCAGTTTTGGTGTGATCCAATTTTCTATTAATAACCTCATAGTAAATGTGAGATAGGATGGACTCGAAGGGTTGGTTTATTTGCACACATTCAAATTTGGGAGGAGGGTAGCAACATTGCTTCCTTTTCACACATACAGTAAAAGAGGGATAGAGAGAAGAAAGATTTACAGTGTAAAGACCACAGAGAAAAGAAATATTGTTTCACATGTGTCCAGAGTCCTGAATCAAAGTCCAATGAGGTGTTTCTTCATGGAAGTTGGCAGGTTGAAACCCGATGCTGTATAATTCACTTTTCTAGTAGAGTTGACTTCACATGGGGAGATAGGCACACAGAGATGAATCAGTCTTGGAGGTGATGGTACAGAAGCTTCAGTAGAAACAGTGTAGATGGGGGCCAGGTGTCCAACTGGGCAGAGCCCATTTTCTGTGATACTACCAGTTAGATGGTAAAATGGCAGTAGAGCAAGGCAATATAAGTTGTTCCACAAGGTAGAGGTCCATGTAACATGACTCCCACCTCTCCACATTGTCCTTGACAAGGGATGTGTATCCCGCATCTGGGTCCCCGAGATTGTTGAACGTCTCAACCATCAAGAATCGAAAGGAAGGTTGCGGAGTCCTTTGTCCAAGCAGATGAGTAGACTTCGGATGGCCAACCTGGGTTATGGAATGCAGATTGCCTTTTATGGCTCTCTTTGAATTTGGTCTTTGCAGGCCACAGGATTAGTGTCTCTTCAGAGATAACGAGGTGTGAGTTTCCTGACACTGCCATGGTAGGTCCTTTTGTTCGAGGGTCACAGGCAGACATAGCTTCAGCCATTTTAATGGACCTTGTCCAGTCTTTTTTTTAATTTTAGAAATAGCCATGAGGATATCTATATCTATTTTATAATAAAAAAAATACAGGGCGAGGTCTTAGTCCCTTCACACACCACCAGACAGAAAAAACCATCTCTCATGACTTTGCATCCCCAACCTTAGGCATTTTCATCAAGCGGTTATCGGGTCCCCTGTCTTGGACTGACAGGACTCAAAGCTTTCTGCCCTCATCTGTTACTAAAAAATAAAAGCACGTCAATCTTTCTCACCGAGGCTCTGGACACAATTGGCAGATTCACATTTGCTACCCTTCATTCTGATACTGAAACATAACGTAGGATATAAGGGCAATTAGGGACGGGCAACAAATGCTGGCTGGTGTTGCCAGTGCTGTCCACATCCCATGAAAGAATTTTTAAAATGACAGAATACGTACTTGGAGATATAACCCATGACTCTGTGTATCACACCAGTATGGTCCAAAAGTATTTTGTGAGTTAGCTCAAATTGGACCGATTTTTATTATTAATTAATTCCAGTCCACATCCATTGTATTTGCATCAACATAAATCTTTCTCCTTCAATTTTGTGCCTGAAGGAAGTTCCGACCAACAGTGCCACAACTTCCACCAAATGCGGGGCAACGAAGCAGGTCTCAAATCCACCCCAGTTGGAACGAGGATCAAGTCCATGCCATTGGCACCAATCTGATCGACAGCTGTGGCAACCGGCCCCCCCCACACAAGAAGTCTGAGTTGCTGTGGCAACATACACTTTGACATGCATGTTGTAGTCCGGAGCTGTGAATAGTGACGGTAGAGGCTCCAATTTTCTTTCTGGCACATGGCTGACCAGGAATCTCTCCCATTCTCACCCCCTGCCATTGGCTTATATTGGAAGGATTTGCAAGTTGATATTAAACCTGTTTGGACACATTATGAATGCACCTTCCTTGGCCATCAAGTCCTGGCGTGGGACTTGAACCCAGAGCTTCTTGACACTGCCCACTGCACCACAACATGTCCATTAAAATGACCATAGGTACACAAATATAAATTGGGTCCAATTTTTTTTTGACTCTGCACCGTAGGTTTGAACCTATAGTGGGATCACGGAGACAGGAATAGGCCATTCAGCACATGGTGCCATTCAATCAGGTCATGGTTAATCTGTACCTCAGCTCCATTCACTCGCCTTTGATCCACATCCCTTGATCCCCTTGAGTGCTTTAGGGTTTAAGTGCTCCACGACCTCCTCAATGCTGCCTCTGTTTCGGGTTCTGTTTGAAACGAATTGTTATGTTAAACCATCGATACACTTTTGGGTTTATGATAGAAACAAACGATAATTCAATAAGTTTTCTCCGTGCACGATCAGTGCTGGTGCTGCAGATGTATTTATGAGGAGTGCATTTGAACAGAGGAAATCTCCCCAGTGGTGGTCTTCAGAAGGGAATTGGAAAAATACTCAAAGGAGAAAAGAAATTGCAGGGGTAAAGAGGTGATGGGCTGAATGGCCTCCTTCTGTGTTGCACTCTTCCCCGATCGGATATCTGCACTTCTAGGAAGAGAAGCCGCAGGGACGAGGGAATTGGAAATGGTGCCCGTGCCATTCAGGGGGGGAGCACGCTGCCGAGACCAGGGTCAAACACCACAGAGTGTGCCCAAAGAGTTAACCTTACATCTGACCCTATGCTGTTGCCGCTATGGGTTGCTCAGCTGCTTCCACAGAATGAGCTCTCTCTCTCACACACACACATGCACAAAAATGTTGCATTCTAATGAGATGTCAATGAAGAAAGACCTAATGATTGTGCTATTTATTTGTTCCCACAGTGCCTGTGTCTCTCATGTCACTGCATCTACATGACTCACAGTGCTGCTAAAACAGAATTAATAGACCATTACATTCTTCGCAATGTTCGTATACCCCAATCCTGGGAAAATGAACTGCATGCTGCTTTGGTTCACTGAAACTATATAAAACAACACTTAATGTTTGACTAACACAACTAGGATTAAAGTCACACTGTATATTAAACCTGGTGAATACATTCATTATGTTACAGGTGTAATGTGTTCACATAACTTGCCACAAATGTTTAATGTTTGGTTACCTATCAAGCAACTAGTCTGCTTTTCACTGGAAAAAGCCTGCAAACTATCTGCTCCAATATGTACCCTCGGGTCAAATAAATACATAAATAAAGAGCTGACGCATTTGTTAGAGTTTCAAAGTGTTTATCTGGTATCAACACTTTCTTCAAACCACATTCAGCCAATCTAAATAAAAGTCTAAATAAAAAATCCCCAGATCAATTGATAATGAGCTTCAGCTTGAACAAATCAATATAAAGCAATTTTTTAATAAAATGAAATGCAATGTTGAAGCCACATTGAATTTAGCTAATGGGTCAGTCAACCAGCCTGGCATAATGCAGGTTCTACTCTCAGAGCAGAACTCACACCACTTTTACTGTTGATGGTTGCTTTTTAGAAGGCATCTTGTGACTGTGCAAGTTTCTGCACTCTCACAGCAATGTGACATTGAAACAATCTACTACACTCTCTACAATTTTGTTGACCAATTTAACCATGGGTCAGCTGTGGCTCAGCACTCTAGCCTCTGAGTCACAAGGTTCTAGGTTCAAGTGCAAAAATCAAGGATGACTCTCCAATGCAGAACTGAGGGAGTCCTGCGCTGTCAGAGGTGCTGTCTTTCAGACAAGTCGTTAAACTGAGGCTCCATCTGCTTGGGTGTGTGTAAAAGATCACATGGTTCTTCTTCAAAGAGCAGGTGGGGAGTTATCTCTATTCGCTAGAGCAAAGTTTATCCCTTACCCATGATCACAAAAACAGATTATCTGGCCATTCCCACATTGGGAGCTTGCTGTGTGCAAAATGGCTGCCACATTTCTGACATAACAAGACACTTCAAAACCAGCAGTGTCTTTGCAAGACCCTCCGAAGGTAATCCAACCAGCATCGAGGTGCTAATCACTCCAAACCAGCTCTGCTGGGGAGGACATGTTGTTCATTTGTGTGACACCAGATTCCTAAAGTAACAGCTCTACTTGGAACTTGGTCGCGGAAGTAGGAGAGTGGAAAAGCTTTAGGGATGTCTTCAAAGCATCCATAAAGAGGTCAAACAGCCCCGTTGACTCATGGGAGTCCCTGGCCTGTGACTAACCAAAATGGAGAAGGTTCTTCAGGAAGGAAGCAAACACATCGAGAGACTTTGTCGGGAATGCGCAGAGGTGAAGTCGAGGCATCAGAGAGAGCGCACAAACCTTCCAACATCTCATCTACCCAACCCTTTAAGCACCACCTGCCCCACATGTGGCAAAATCTGCAGATCATGCATTGAACTTATCAGCCATTTCAGAACCCATTGAACCGGCGTAGAAGCAAGTCATCCTCGATCCCGAGGGACTGTCACTTCGAAATGCACTTCATTGGCTGCTAAGCACTTTGGGATGTCCAGTGGTCATGAAAAGCGCTATATAAATGCAAGTCTCTCTTCTAAGAGTGTGGGAGGAAAATAGGAGATTATTTTCCCCGCTATCAAAAGTATTCAGTCAAGAGTTTTGTTGAAGTGGCAAGGACTGGCTTTGTTTCAGACTGAGTATTGCTGCTCTGCGTGACCAGCCCCTGCACCAACATGTCAATAAGGTTTACCTCATTGAATAAGTTCTCAGTCTCATTGAGTTCCTGTCTGAGCAAATATTACTGTGCGGAAGCATGGATTGAAGCTTAAATCAACTGCATTTTTATAGCTCCACTCCTGCAGTAAGAAGTCCCAAGGAGCTTCACAGGTGCATAATCAGACAAAACTAGGTACTGCACTAAAGAAGGAGATATTAGGATGGGTGACCAAGAGCTTGGTAAAAGTGGCCACCTTTAAGTAGCAGCTTAAAGAAGCAGGGAGAGGGACAGAGAGGCAGAGAGCTTTACCGGAGGGATTCCAGGGTTTAGGAAATAGCTGAAGTTATGACTGCCAAATGGTGAGCAAAGAAAGCGGGAGATGCGCAAGAGGCCAGAATTGGAGGAACACGGATCTCTTGGAGGGTTGTAGAGCTGGAGAAGGTTGCAGAGAATGGAATGAGACCCACCTACCAGCCGAACTGTTGCAAGTCCTCATACTCAGTACCATATCACATTGTTGGGAAATCTGTTCTTTCATCTGCAGGAGATAAATGAACCTGATACCTCTTTATGTTAAGGAGAAGAAGGTCAATTGCAAATTATAAATATAAAATGTAAATTTGATGATCACTATATCAGCACAGATGAGATAAATAAGAATCTGTTATGCTTATGTGGCTCCTATTTTTTTGGGAATGAATGGGGTTTTTTATTGCCATAATTTGACTCATTATTGTATATAAACATGGACACATATGTCACGTGCTTTGTGGATGTATATGTGTTTGTTAAGATCTTGGAGAGGATGCAGAGAGATTTACTAGAAAGGGGCCAGGTTTGAGAGACTTCAGATATACGAAGAGACTGGAGAAGCTGCACTGTTCTCCTTAGAGCAGAGAAGATTAGGAGGGGATCTAACTTGCACCTAGTCTCGATCACCCATCACCCCTGTGCTCGTTGACCTACATTGGCTTCCAATCAAGCAACATCTCGATTTAAAAATTCTCATTCTCGTTTTTAATTCCTTTCACGGCCTCTCTGTTATCTCCTCTGGTTCCACAGTCCTGTGAAATGTATGTGCTCGTCATAATCTGATCACTTGAGCGTCCTCACTTTTCATTACTCCACCATTGGTGGCCACGTCTTCAGTTGCCTGGGCCCTGTTAATGTCGAAATTGTGCTGCAATTGAATCCACGCTTCTAGTTGATAGTTAAGCACAGCGGTCCCCAGTTGGGGAAGGATTAGGGAATCATTGCAAGAGTATATAAACCAGTTCACTCTGAGTGTCTGGGAGGAACTGGGTGAGTCTGTGACCTTACTTTGCTGTATGGGAAATAAACCTGTTTTAAGGTACAGGCTAGCTTCAGATTCATTCTTTCCTCAACATACAACTATTAGAATTAACATGCCCTATGCTCTGGCATTCCTTCCTTAATACTTTCCGCCTCTCTTTCCTCCTTTAAGATGGTCCTTAAAACCTGAAACCAAAACAAAAGTAGCTGGAAAAACTCGGCAGGTCTGACAGCATCTGCGGAGAGGAATACAGTTAACGTTTCGAGTCCGTATGAAATCTTCATCAGAACTAAGAAATGAGGCCCTTAAAACCTACCTGTTTGATCATGTTTTAAGTCAACTGGCCTAATATCGCCTCACATGGGTTTTCTTTTTGTGGGACTATGGAGAAAGAGCAGGGGAGTGGGACTAATTAGATAGGACTTTCAAAGAGCCAGCACAAGCACTCTGGGCTGAATGGCCTCCCTACGTGCTTCATCATTCTATAATTCTGGGTCATTCGGCAGTTGGATACATGAGGTGGACCTGCGTCTACTGCCTGGACAGTGACCAGCATCTGCACAGAGGATAGGAAGGAAACATCTGCCAGGGAGGTCGCAAGTCAGGAACAGAATCCGACGGATTTTCCTACCATATCAGACGGGCGGGCATCCTTCCCAGATTTTCCTCTCTGTGCTTCCCAGCTCCAAAGCCAAAACTCTCCCCAGTCAGGTTTAGAAGGTGTGGCTTGATGTGGTTATGTACATGTGCCTGCAAATGCACGTGTGCCAAAAGCAGCTTCCATGTGTGTGGTCACAAGTTGCATGTGCTCTGATTTGCCTGCACGCTGCCCACACGTGTGATTTGGTATTCCAGATGTGCGTTCCGCTCAGTGGCAGGTTTACTGTGAAACAAAGCGTCCGGTGGCACGGGGGCCGCAAGATGCAGGACAAATCTGACAAATGAGTCGGCAGAGAGAGCAAAATCACCTTTTGTCGGCTGCAGAATGCATGCGCAAGGGAGCGATGGTCTAAACCAAGCTGACATTTATCGGCCTCCTTTCGCAGAGATGGACGGTAGAGTGTGAGCTGGACGTGGCCCAAAGTTGCTGCTTTCTGTGTTGCAGAAAGTTTCTGGGTGTGCGTCTTGTGCGCGTGTGTGTCCTCACCGGGTACAGCTCGGGGTGGGGGAGAGGGAGTGAGGTCACGGGGTGAGAAGGGACATGAGTGTCCACTGAGAGGGAAATGGTCGCCATCTGCTCCTCTCAGCTTCACAATAACACCGCCACATTTGATTCTGAATCCTCCCCTCCCCCACAAGGCCCACGAAACCCCCGCCCCCTCCTCAAAGCCCCAAGACCACTCTCCCCACCCCCCTCCCCAAGGCCCTGGGACCCCCTTCCCGCCCACAAGGCCCCTGGACCCCCTTCCCCCCACTTCAAAGCCCCAAAACCCTCCTCCCACCCCTCAAGGCCCAGGGACCACACCCTCCCATGGCCTCAGGACCCCACTACCCCTGCCCCCATCAAGGCCCTGGGAGCCCCTGCCCCCCAAAGCTCTGGACCCTCTCCCCCCTCCCCCCCGTGACAAGATGAAATCTGGACGCCAATCTCTAAAGCCGCCAACGCTCAGCTGAAGTAGAAAAGGAGGCAGGTGCTTCTTGACAGGTTAGTTAGACATAAACCTCTAATAATCCACTAACAACTCCTTTGTTTTTTTTTTGGGTGGGTTGTTACTTCCCCAACATTTCCATTGGTTTTTATGAATGGGCCGGAGCGAGAGCCCCGGACATTGTCCGGTTACGGGGTGGTTACAGGGCACTGGAAGAGGCCATTTGGCCCGTCCGGCCAGTGCTGTTCTCGAAAGCACAATGGAGTTGTCGGGATTCGCACTGTCTCTTCCACACGGACCATTCACCTGCATTTTACAAATAAACACTTTTAATAATCACACATTGTGCGAGGTTTGGACTTGTTTTGTCGAATTCTCATCATCTTTCACGGGGGCGACAATTTGACCTGGTTGATCAGGGAGCAGAAAACCCGCATTGAGAGTGTTACCACGTAGTGAAAGTTAAACCTTTTCTTTTCTGTATCTTTAAAGACAGCCCTACTTTACGCGAGGAAAATGGATTGAATATTCTTTGCCTGGCGGCCGCAACATGCACCGCTCTCCCCACCTCCCCCGCAAGACCCCTGGACACCCCTTTCCCCACCTCCCCCCCTTCAAAGCCCCAAAACCCTCCTCCCATCCCTCAAGGCCCAGGGACCACATCCTCCTCAAGGCCCCGGGACCCCCCTCACTACGCATCTCCCGCCCCCCCCCCCCCCCCCCCCCACCCCCCACAAGGCCTGGGACCCCCCCTCACCATGCCCCCATCAAGGCTCTGGGACCCCCTGCCGCCCCCCCAAACCTCTAGAACACCCTCCCCCACCCGTGAAAAGATGAAATCTGGACGCCAATCTCCAAAACAGCCAAGGCTCAGCTGAAGTAGAAAAGGAGGCAGCTGCCCCCTTTAAAATATCGCAGCTCTTAGCCTCTCCTTAATGTAAATGCCGGGTTATCAAGGTAAATGCACTGTAACATTTGCAAAGGATGAGAAATGTGGGTGGAGGGGGGGAGATAAAAGAGAATATTCTTCTTCTTGGCTGGGTCCCCAAGGTGAGGGTAGGTGGGGGTGAGGGAGGGGTTGCCCAAAGATGAAGCTGTGCACAGGGCCTCACTAACACTCTGAGGGCAGGATTATGACCTTGTCGGGTAGGCCCGAGAGCGGCCGCGAAACTGCCCCACTGCCCCGCGATCGGGCCCCTGACCACGATGTCACGCTGGCTGGAGCCAATTAACGGGCAGCCGGCGTGAATCACGCCACTGAGAGCCTCAGCACTGCCTGGGGTGGGGGGGAGGGCGAGGTCGGAGGTCAGCGCGCGGATGTGCTCAGCGAAAGCTCCCAGAAGGCCGCAGCTGCCTTAGGGAGCTGGAAAAATAACCAATTGAGAAGTAAGGAAACCACGTCCCCTCATGGGACTCTGACACCTGAGCAGGGGCGCGTTCAAAAAGAGCGTTCGAAGTTTCTATTTTTTTTGAATCACTGGTCGAAACCTCATCCCGCCCTTGGATAAGGTTTCGGAAAAAAATGCAAAGGCCGCTTGGCTTATTCGCGCGCCCGCCAACCGAATGGTTGGACAGGCTGTGAAAAATTCCATTTAATGAATGGATCAAGGGCCTTAATAGGCCTCTTAATTGTTGGCAGACGCGCTGCCGCCTCTCGCATGTGCCCGCTGAGCGAAATAACGCAAGAGTGCGCGGTGGCGTTGGGCGCTCGCCCGACATCATCGCCCGCTATTTTTCCCCCATTCAGGTTGGGCACGCGCCTGCCCAAGAAGGGAAAAATTCTGCCCCAAATCTGCCAATGGTTCCATTGTCATTTTACATCTGCACACATCCAATGCTGCACGTATGTACATTGACAGTTAAGTTAGTATTGATGGAACAGGAAGACTGAACATTATTAGGAGGTAGGCCTGCCTGAAGCCATCGCTGAAGCAGCACAACATTTCAAGTAGTCGTTTTGTGCTACAGAACTGGGACTAGATTTTGGATGGTTTCAGCTCTTATCAAGCCTTGGAGAATATTGCATTATACAAATTCCAATTAGGAAGGTTCATAAAAATCTAAGGAGCGAGGTGAGCAGGAATAGGTCGCATGTCTCCTCCAGTCAATAAAATCTTGACTGACCTTCTAGAACAAAGAACAAAGAAAAGTACAGCACAGGAACAGGCCCTTCGGCCCTTCAAGCCTGCGCCGATCATATTGCCTGTCAAACTAAAACATTTTGCACTTCCGGGGTCTGTATCCCTCTATTCCCATCCTATTCATGTATTTGTCAAGCTGCCTCTTAAACACCACTATCGTACCTGCTTCCACCACCTCCTCTGGCAGCGAATTCCAGACACTCACTTCCCTCTGCTTAAAAAACTTGCCCCGCACATCTCCTCTAAAGTTTTCTCCTCTCACCTTAAATCTATGTCCCCTAGTAATTGACTCTTCCACCCTGGGAAGAAGCTTCTGACTATCTACTCTGTCCATGCCACTCATAATTTTGTAAACTTCTGTCAAGTCGTCCCTCAATCTCCGTCGCTCTAGTGAGAACAATCCAAGTTTCTCCGACCTCTCCTCATAGCTAATAACCTCCAGACCAGGCAGCATCCTGGTAAACCTCTGCTGCACCCTCTCCAACACCTCCATATCCTTCTGGTAATGTGGCGACCAGAATTGCACGCAATATTCCAAGTGTGGCCTAACCAAGGTTCTATACAGCTGCAGCATGACTTCCCAGCTTTTATACTCAATACCCCTGCCAATGAAGGCAGGCATGCAATATGCCTTCCTAACTACCTTATCCACCTGCGTTGCCACTTTCAGTGACCTGTGGACCTGTACACCCAGATCCCTCTGCCCGTCGATGCACTTAAGGGTTCTGCCATTTACTGTATAATTCCTACCTGTATCAGACCTTCCAAAATGCATTACGTCGCATTTGCCTGGATTAAACTCCATCTGCCATTTCTCCGCCCAAGTTTCCAACAGATCTATATCCCGTTGTATCCTTTGACAATCCTCTTCACTTTCTGCAACTCCTCCAACCTTAGTGTCATCTGCAAACTTATTAATTAGCCCAGTTACATTTTCCTCCAAATCATTTACGTATACTACAAACAGCAAAGGTCCCAGCACTGATCCCTGTGGAACACCACAAGTCACAGCTCTCCATTCAGAAAGGCACCCTTCCACTGCTACCCTCTGTCTTCTATGACCAAGCAAATTCTGTATCCATCTTGCCAGCTCACCTCTGATCCCGAGCGACTTTACCTTCTGTACCAGTCTGCCATGAGGGACCTTGTCAAAGGCCTTACTGAAATCCATGTAGATAACATCCACTGCCCTTCCATCGTCGATCATCTTTGTCACTTCCTCAAAAAACTCAATCAAGTTAGTGAGAGACGACCTCCCCATCACAAAACCATGCTGCCTCTCACTAATACACCCATTTGCTTCCAAATGGTAGTAAATCCTGTCACGAAGAATCTTCTCCAATAATTTCTCTACCACTGACATAAGGCTCACCGGCCTGTAATTTCCTGGATTATTCCTGCTACCCTTCTTAAACAATGGAACAACATTGGCCATTCTCCAGTCCTCTGGGACCTCACCCGTAGCCAGTGAGGATACAAAGATTTCTGTCAAGGCCCCAGTAATCTCCTCCCTTGCCTCCCTCAGTACTCTGCGGTAGATCCCATCTGGCCCTGGGGACCTATCCACCTTAATATTCTTCAAGACGCCTAACACCTCCTCTTTTTTGAGCTCAACATGATCCAGACTATCTACACACTCTTCCCTAGACAAATCGACCGCTAAGTCCTTCTCCTTGGTGAATACTGATGAGAAGTACTCATTTAGTATCTCTCCCATTTCTTCTGGCTCCACACACAGATTCCCACCTCTGTCCCTGAGTGGGCCTACACTTCCCCTGGCTACCTTCTTGCTTTTCACATATGTGTAAAAGGCCTTGGGATTTTCCTTAATCCTGGTTGCCAATGACTTTTCATGACCCCTTTTAGCCCTCCTGACTCATTGCTTAAGTTTCTTCCTACTTTCTTTATATTCTCCACGGGCTTCATCTGTTCCCAGCCTTCTAGCCCTTACGAATGCTTCCCTTTCCTTTTTGACTAATCTCACAATATCCTTCGTTATTCAAGGTTCCTGAAACTTGCCATACTTATCCTTCATCCTAGCAGGAATGTGCCGGTCCTGAATTCTTATCAACTGATGTTTGAAAGCCCCCCACATGTCAGTTGTTGATTTGCCCTCAAACATCCGCCTCCAGTCTAGATTCCTCAGTTCCTGCTTAATATTGTTATAATTAGCCTTCCCCCAATTAAGCACCTTAACCCGAGGACTCCTGTTATCCTTATCCACCAGTACCTTGAAACTTACTGAATTATGGTCACTTTTCCCGAAATGCTCCCCTACTGAAACTTCGACCACCTGGCCGGGTTCATTCCCTAATACCAGGTCCAGTATTGCCCCTTCCCTAGTTGGACTATCTACATATTGTCTCAGGAAGCCCTCCTGGATGCACCTTACAAATTCTGCACCATCCAAATCCCTAGCACTAAGTGATTCCCAGTCAATATAGGGAAAGTTAAAATCACCCACCACAACAACCCTATTGCTTTTACATCTTTCCAAAATCTGCCTTCACTCTGCTTTCTCATCCTATCCCTTGAGTCCCTTACTGCCCAAAAATCTCAGGCTCAAATATACAAAATGACTGAGCATCCAAAGGGGCCCAAAGAATTCCAAAGATTCGCGACCCTCTGATTGAAGGAATTTCTCCTCATCTCGGTGGTAAATGATCAACCCCTTATCGTGAGATTGTAACCCCTTTTTCTAGATTCCCCAGCCAGGGGAAACAGTCTCTCCGCATCCAGAATTTGCAAGAATGCGAGAATTCCAAACATTTTAGTGAAATCACCTCACATTCTTCTAAACTCCAGAGAATACAGGCCCATTCAATACGAGCTTCCCTAATAATACAGCCCTCTCATTTCTCACATCTTCATTCAATTCAGTAAGTTTATTTATATATATATATATGTTCATTCTTGGGATATTGATGTCACTGCCAAGGCCAACATTTGTGGCCCATCCTTAGTTGCCCTTGAGAAGGTGGTGGTGAGAAATTATTAATTAAAATGAAAGTTATACTTATTAAAGAAACACAAGCAGGAGCGGCAAAGAATGAAAGGAGGGCGGGGGGGTGGTGAGGAGAGCTGTGTGACTCACAGGGGCTCAGTTACTTGCCCTCCCACCTTTGAAACCCAGCGCTATTTCAAGAATGCAAGTTTTCTGTCTGCTGACCATCAGGCTCCTGCTTGTAATGAATATCAGCAGATTCAATTAGGCTTAATGGGCATGAATCCATAACACAAAACCAGCTTCAATTCAGCATTAACTGGCAACTGTCCTCAAAGAAATCACAGATGGCTGGTGTGGGAATTGGGAAACTAGTCACTTGGTGGTACAGAACTTGAGCATTGCTAAAAACGAGGCATTCCGTCGAAGCTTTTTGTCTCTTGCACTCATGAAGACAGATTCGCAAGAATACTAATTGTAAAGGGAGCAACAATTTACACCGCATGAGCAAAGAGTGCTGATGGGCTGGCAGGTGGACTCAAATTGGTAGAGGTGTTGCCATAGAGAATGTACCAGGGAACAGTTAACTGTCAAACTTAATCTGTTTAAATTCAAACCAAGTAGGTCGACTCTGGTTGGTCCAGGCATTATCCTGGGGAATGATCAAGGGAATGGCTGTCCCCCAAACTTTTGTTTAATCGAAAAAGGTGCAATGTGTGGATATGCTTCTTCTAGACGCTACATATATTCACACACATGGCCCTGTCCATGGCATACAGAAGGAACATGTCCACACATTGTGCCTTTTTCAACTAAACAAATGCTTGGGGGAACAGTCATTCCCTGGTTCATTCCCCGTGGCAAAGCCTTGACAATCAGAGTCAACCTGCCTGCTTTGAATTTAAACAAAAGCTTGGCAGTTAACTGTTGCCTGGTGCATTCTCCATGTCATACCTCTACCAATCTGAGTCCACTTGCCAACCAATCAGCACTCTCTGCTCATGCAGTTTAAATTGATGTACCCTTTATAATTGGTATTCCGGCCAATCTGTCCTGAAGAGTGCAAGATGAAAAGATTTGACAGCATGTCTCTTTTTTCAGCAACATTCAAATTGGGGAAATATTAAAATAGTGCTGTGTTGAATGTCTGTCTTATGGCTGGCTGAGATTGGTAGGAGCTTTGTCCCTGTATCTAACCCATGCAATAGCTGACAAGGGTAAATATGATGCTGATACTGGGTGTCTGGAATGGAAATTTTGCCAACACCAACATCTTCCACCATGATGGAGATAGAAAACAATAATCAAAAGTCACAATGCTGGGAACTGCAAAGAAAGAAGTTGGTGAAATACCTCTCTTATAGCAACAGTGGGTGCCTTGTGGTAATATTATTGGCTGTCTTACAGATTAAAAATCTATAGGGACTGTTGCCTGGAAAAGGGTGGTTATTTGGGAGTCTGCCTGAGTAGAAATCTTTTGGGAAATGTTGTAAGACTAAATTTAATTGTGTAACTGTAATCTTGTGTGCTTAAGTTTTCTTTTCTTTTGTTAATAAATGTTTTAGTTTAATATTTAAAATCTCCAAAAGCGGTAGTGGAATCTTTACTTCTGACTTCAGCACACATACCTTCTCGTAATAAAATACAAATTTCAAATCTTTGTGATAGCTTGGCCAAATTTCCCTTTGGGGTTTGGTCAGCCTGGCAATTACCACCTGCCATATCATAACAGTTTAGCGTGATGAAATGATTGCCTTACCCTGGGGGCATGAGTGAGATCATTCATCCTCTTTCTGCACTCGATGTCGAATCTCTCCTGTGCAGCATTGGCATTGACTACCATTGCCACCACCTCCCAAGCCAGAGTAGTGACACTGATGGGCCTCCTGTGGCCAGAGTGGGAATAGAGGACATCACAATGGGCTCCAACAGTGTCCAGAAGGCTACTGCACTTAGTGCAAATCTGGGACGATTCTGTCCATGTCAATAATTAAGTGTCAAATCAGTAGGTCAGTTGGTACCATTTTTGTCTCTGACTCAGTATAGTATGAACCCTGCTTGAAGATATAATGTAAGTTGATGCTTCAGTGCAGTACAGTACTGAGGGGATGCATTGTCAGAGGTGTAGTCTTTTGTCTGCCATTCATAGATGAACATCAAAGATCTCATGATGCTTTTGGACCAACAGTAGGGGTTTCTTCTGGTAGCCTAGCTAAAGTTCAGCCCTCAACACCGAGGGCAGGATTTTCTGGTCCCATCAGCAGTGGACATCGTCGAGGGCAGGATGGGAAAATTTGGAGAGCGGCCAAAAGAATTGATTTTTGGCCGTTCACCAAATTTTCCCATCCTGCCCTCGGCGATGCCTTCCATTGGCAGGGCCATAAAATTCCGGCCAGAGAAACAGGTCATTTGTTTGCTGTTTGTGGGATCTTGCTCTGTGCAAACTGGCTGCCACGTTCGCCCACAAAACGACGGCTGCTGCACCTCAAAAGTAAATCACTTCACCAGTACAATTTCATTCTTCTTGGTAATCCAGCATATCCATTCGCAAAGGGCTCTCTTGACGGAGTGGGCAATAGTTCCCACCTGATTTCTCTGTCCATTTAAGTTAATAGACAAACAAGGGGGTGTTCTTCCTTGTTGACATGGGGTTGACATCTGTACAGGTGTAAGATAACATAATGGCTGCCCAATACCTTGAATTCCTGGTCTCTGAATCAGCTTCAGCTCAGCTGGAAGTCTGCTGACCTTACCCAGTGTATCTGTTACCCTGAATAACGGCTAAGATGTAGGGAGGAAAGACATGCACAAGTCACGTCCCATTAATGCACTTAATATCCTAACTTTCCCATGTTAACCTTTTAACGAAAGGAAGACTTGCATTTGTATTGCGCCTTTCCTGACCACAGGATATCTCAAAGCGCTCCACTGAAGTATTTTTGAAGCGATGTTACTGTTGTAAGGTAGGAAACGCAGCAGCCAACTTGTGCACAGCAAGCTCCCGCAAACAGCAATATGATAATGACCAGATAATCTGTTTTTTTTTTGTTTGTGATGTGGATTGAGGGACACCGACGATAACTCCCCTGCTTTTCTTCGAAATAATGGTCGTGGGCTCTTTTACAGCAACCTGAGGGGGCAGACGGGCTCTTGGCTTAGCGTTTCATCCGAAAGATCACAATGTGCTTGCCTCAACTTCACTTGCTTGAAACTGTCTCATTAACAAACCCTGAATATTTTTTTGATTAAAGTGGGTTTTCAAAGAAAAAACGTTTAATGAAAAAGAGTGAAGGGTTTCACAGAACTCAACCCACCTTTGCTTCTGTGAAGATTTGGGTTATAAACCCACCGAGAAAAGCAAATATTGTTAAACTTTTATCATCAACAGCAGATTAGCAACACAAATGGAGCACTTACAACTCTGGTGGGAGACCCCTGGATGACATCAGTGAACGTCTGGCAGTACAGACAAAATTACCAGGCAAAATGGCTGCAGGGTTGGAAAGGTCAGGGGTCAAACTGGAAAAAAAAACGGCCTTTTTTTTGACAAACTAGGATGGCTGAGATGTAAAAATTAGCTCCTGGCACAAATAACAAATTTCAATTTATTACTTAAATTGCTTGGGAATCTATCATTTGCATTGATAGCGCTAATGCTGGAGCCGCGCTCTGGTTGAACTGCAATCTTTAAAAAGCTTCGTAGAATACATCTTGAAAATCAAGGGTTTTCGCAGAACAATAGGCACCAGTCAGCTGGGCTCCACAAAAGAGGTGGGGGATTTGGATTCACAAAGGCCTTTTGGAAATGTTCACTAAAGGGAAACTCCAACTCTCAAACTGCTTCCACTTAATACACAGAAAAGTCTTCCAATATCTAGTTCCTAGCACTAATTCAATCATATCTTTTCATCTGCGCAGGAAAAACAAGTTTCAAAGAGAATGTTTTCCACTCACTGAGAGCCGTTGTGGCCTGCTTTTGAGAAGAGTCCGTAGGAGTCTTTTGTCACCCATGGATCCTCATGTCAACCAGAAACTGTTAACGTTGCAGGGCTTTTTATGGAGGAAATTTTATTTTAAAATACATGGCTTTTTCTTTTTAACCCGTCATTCACCAGAAGTGCTTGCCTGTGTCTTAATGACTGGAAGCAGAGAAGTGAAAATAGGCTCAAAGATCCACAATTCTGGCTTTGTGCAGAAGTTCAGTCATCAGCATGGAGTCCAGTGTTCTAGTCACTACTGGCAACAGTGATCCAGAGGTCAGAGATCACACTCGTGGATGGAGAACACTCACTTTGAAGTGTGTTTTTCAGCGGAGAAGAAATACTAGGACCGCGGTTTAATATGTTGCAGGCACCTACTCACGTGATCCTGGTGCAGAACAGCATGACTGACACCGTGCAGTTATGCCGCTGAATTCTGGGTCACTCTCTGTGGTCAAGAGAAGCGGAATTCTGGCGCGTGTGGATTTTTGAGGATACTGTTATCGCATTAAGACTTTTAATATCACGGCAAAAGTTGTCAGGAGGATCTGCCCCATATTTACATTGGAAAGTTAAACCCTAAAGTTTAAAGGAACTCAGTTCCATTGCAGTCGATGGAACTAAATATCAGGCACTGTGCTGACAGCCAATCGAATGCTGCTCCGTTTTATGCCACCCTCTAACCCCGAGATAAATTTTTACCCCATTAAAATTTTCTTTTCACCAGGTGCTAGTTATGCTAGTTAAAACAGTGTAGGATTACTTCCATGAGCTTGGCTCACATTACATGTCAGAATTCAGTATTCAGATGGTGCATCTGGCTCCCAGTTTTGCCCCCTTTTATTTTGCTCAGATACAAGATTAAAAACCTTATTCCTTCAAGTCAAAAGCTGCAGTATAACTGTGGTTGCTAGGCATCTATATTGCTGTCCTGTGTATTCAGTCTAAGGGGGTTGAGGCCTACTGTTTCTGTACTTGCTTTGGGACCAGTGAGAATAAATTGTCACAGGGGCCTGTACACCTCTGGCGTGCTGTCGGCACTGTCATGTTTTTATAATGATATAAAGGCACCAATCACTCATAGGGGATTGTGTAAACACGTTGTGGGTTCATTTATTTAAACTGGGCCGATAAGAACATATGTACATGGATAGAAAGCTTGAAGACATCAGCAGCAGAGCTGTGTGTGCTGCACTCTGCTCACAGGCCAAAGTGAAACTGAGACTGGATCACATGAGCCCTCACTGACCTCTAAAGATGGCATGCTGCTGTCCGTTAAAGGCATATTACAACAGGCACATCCACTGGAATGCACGCCTACAGAAACTCAGGCCTTGGAACCACACTGGTGACTGAATCATTCTACCCCCTCCGCACAGAATGGAACTTGCTGGCAGAGAAATAAGTGATTACATTTCCTGCCGTTTGATAACACTCTGACCCAGGTGTGCAGTGTTACAATATTTAGTTCATGACCCTCCTTTTAGACTTTGTTTTGTGAATAGATTTCAAAAGGGCCAGTAGCACTTCTCAGTGCCACGTAGTTGGTCTAGGCATTTTAAGCCTGGTGCTATTTGCCTGAATAAAGCAAAACTGACCTCCAGAGAGCTCTGAAGCTTATGGGTCTACACCTTATGGCAAAGGATGAGCCAAATAGCGATAACACCGACGCTTCTTGAATTACTAATCTCCGCAGCTGTACGGCTTCAAAATATACCTTTTTTTAACATTTTGTGACAAATTTGCATAAAATGAGATGACGATTTTGATGGGGTAGATGGGAAGATGCTGCTTGGTCTGTGGGTAACCATTGGACACGGGCTTCATATAATTTGTTTTAAAAAAAATGCCGAGGGAAATGATGGGTAGAGTTTTGTTGTCTGAAAAGGTGATGGAAACAGTTTAAATGCTAACTTCCAAATTTCAAACCCCCAAATTTCAAATTCAATTCGATAAATCTTTGAAGGGGAAAGAAATAGCTGGGTTATTGGGGACAGAGCAGGGAGTGGGACTGGTTGGGTAACTCCCTCAAAGAGTTTTTTTTTATTCTTTCATGGGATGGAGGCATCACTGGCAATTGGACAGCATTTGTTGCCTGTCCCTAATTGCCCTCAAACTGAGTGGCTTTGCTGTGGGACTAGAGTCACATGTAGGCCAGACCAGGTAAGGACAGCAGATTTCCTTCCCTAAAGGACATTAGTGAATCACGTGGATTTTTTACAACAATCAGTGATAGCTTCATGGTCAGGGACTAGCTCTCAATTCCAGATTTTATTAATTAATTGGATTTAAGTCCCACCTAGTTGCTGGGGTGGGATTTGAACTGATGCTCCCAGAGCATTTGCCTGGGCTTCTGGTCTAGTGATATTTCCCCATCACCCCAGCTCAATGATCTAAGCACAGGAGCATCAGGCTGAATGGCCTCCTTCTGTGCTGAGCTTATTTTGAGAGGAATTCACGTACATTGAAATAGGACATGCTCTCTTTGAGGTCCTTGCCACCATCTTTGCAGTTAATAAGGAAACACTGATCTGACATGATAACAACAATGAACAACTCAACTGTCCCTATCTGAAGCCCTATTGCATGCCATACCTGCTCAGGTAACTAACTAGGCAGCATCGACTCACAGCAGACTAGACATTGACTCCCTTATCCCTGTGGTTGCAGCTTTGCGTCACACAATGATGCCTGAAGCCTGTTACACCCACTGTCTCTAACTCGGTATATTGTAACTCTTGCGCCTGTTTGAAATTCAGATGATACCTCAGGAACACCCACTCCACCCCACCCCCACCATCCCCCACCCGACCCCCTCCTACCCCGCCCCCAATCACCCTACCTTTGTAAAGGTGCTGTTAGAAAGTGTGGAGCTTGGAGGTCCCAGCAGGCTTATAGTGGTGTTAGGAACAACAGGACAAGGCCATTCAGCCCCTCGTGTCTGTTCAGACAATTATAGAACAATACAAAAAGAAAGGCCTGCATTTATATAGCACTTTTCACAATCACTGGATATCTCAAAGTGCTTCACAACCAATTTTCTTTGCAGTAGTCACTGATGTAATGCAGGAAACAAGAGAGCCATGAATGTACACAGCAAGATCCCACAAACAGCAATCTGATAATCACCACATAATCTGTTTTTTGTGATGTTGACTGAGGGTTAAAATTGGCCAGGATACTGGGGTAACTCCCCTGCTCTTCTTTGAAATAGGATCTTTTATATCTATCTGAGAGGGCAGATAGGGCCTCAGTTTGATGTCTTATCCAAAGGACAGTACCTCTAGCAGAGCATCACCCCTGCTCTACTGCACTGGAGTGTCAGCCTTAATTTTTACATCAAGCTCTGGAGTGGGACTTGATTCAGAGGCAAGAAGGTGACCAACTAAACCACGGCTAATACAACGCAGAAGGAGGCCATTCAACCTAACGTGCCTGCTCTTGTTGTATGGTAGAGCTGTCCAATTACTCCCAATCCCCTGCTTTTTCCTCATGGTCCTGTAATATTTTCCCATTCAAGAATTTATCCAATTCTCTGTTGAATGTTGCTGTTGAATCTACTTCAACCGCCTCACCTCCTGACTCCCCAAAGCCTGTCCACCATCCCCAAGGCACAAGTCAGGAGTGTGATGGAATACTCCCCACTTGCCTGGATGAGTGCAGCTCCTACAACACTCAAGAAGATTGGAACTGGTACCCCATCTACCACCTTAAACGTTCACTCCCTCCATCACCGACGCATAGTGGCAGCAGTGAGTACCATCTACAAGATGCACTGCAGCAACTCACCAAGACTCCTTAGACAGCACCTATCTTCCAAATCCGTGACCTCTACCATCTAGAAGAACAGAGGCAGTAGATGCATGGGAACACCGCAACCTGGAAGTTCTGGAACTCCCTCCCTAGCAGCACTGTGAATGTACCTACACCACATGGACTGCAGCGGTTCAAGAAGCCAGCTCACCACCACCTTCTCAAGGGCAATTAGAGATGGGTAATAAATGCTGGCCCACAGCCTGTGAATGAACAAATAAATTTTTGAAAAACCCTTTCATAATCTTAACAACCTCCATCAGATCACCCCTCAGACTCCTAGTTTTGAGAGAGATGAGTCCCAGTCTGGCAAATCGATCCTGATAAGGTATAACCTCTCAGTTCCAGCATCATCCGGTCGGGAAATGTCATGTGGCATGGGTTCTGCAGATTGCCACTGGGTAATGTGCCACATCCGTGGCATTTGAAAGGAAGACCCCAGGCACATCTCGAGCCCCCATTATGCTGATGTGGAACATCATGGACCTGTCGGGCCGAAGGGCCTGTTTCTTTGCTACACACTTTACTTAGCGCCATTGGTGGGGACACAGGTGGATCACCCCTGAGTAGATCTTCCAGTCAGGTTTTAAATCCTGAGAGCCATGCCTGTTGAATAGTTTAGATGCTAAAGTGATGGCCAAGATGGGCGTCTTAAGCTGAAACGTTGGTTTCGCTGTTAGCGCAAGATGCCATTTTAAATATAGCAAAGGAGTTGAAACCAGTGTTATAAATGGCCACCTGGGACCTTGTTAAATAGCTGATTGTCGTGTAAAATACCTGCTAGCTCGCACTATAGAGGCTGCGTGTCTCTTTAGTGTCTGGCTCTTCAACGAAGGCCCTCTGCTAATGGCAATCAGTTCATCGGCAGTAAACTCACAGGGATCATCCCGACTTAAAGGGATACTCAGCCTTTCATGTCCCTTGGCTACTAAAACAGACCTTCAGGAACACTGTGGGGGACAGTGTGTAGTCGTATTGTCACTGGACTAGTAACCCAGAGGCCCATGCCCTGGGAACATGGATCCACCCGGCAGCTGGTGGAGTTTAAATTCAATTCATTTTTTAAAAAGTGGGAATTTGCGAGCTATTCTCAGTAACAGTGACCACAAAATTATCGCATTACAATTGGTGTAAAACCCCACCTGGTTTGCGAATGTCCTTGAGGGAAGGAAATCTGCCATTCTTACCCAGACTGGCCTACATGTGACTCCAGACCCACAGCAATGTAGGTTGATTTTTAAATGCCCTCTGAAATGGCCAAGCAAGCCCCTCAGCTCAAGGGTAATTGGGGATGGGCAACAAATGCTGGCCTTGCCAGTGACTCCCACATCCCATGAAATAATGAAAAAGACTTTGTCAAGACTTCACCGATGCTAAATAATCACTTATTCTGGAAATTTGCTTGAAGGCTTCACCTACAGGTACTAGAGGTTGTGTTACTCGAACATATAGGACACTTTATAGGAGGCATCAGGCAAAAAGGAGGGTTTGGCCATCAGCAGCTTGCTAGGGGTCCCCTTTTGTCTACAGGAGGAGTGGGAGAAGGAGATAAGGGCAGGCAGAGCAGGACAGGCTACTGCAGGAGACAGGCGGGTGAGGTGGGTGTTATAAGATGTTGTGTGCAGTTCAGTAGGTCTCATTAAGAGGTTCTGGGTCTTGGATAGTTTAACAGTAAGTTATTATTAACAACCCATAACTATGTGTTTGTGTATATATAGATATATATATACAGTATAAGCTCTAAGCTAGGAGCTGTCTCCATGCTTGCTTCTACACACATCTCTGTCCAGTCCAAGACTGTCCCCTAGATTCGGGTCACCTTTTCCTTTACATCACACTGTGGGCAGTACTGTTGCAAGTCCCACATTAACCCTTTCTATGCCAGACCCTATACTCGCTGTGTGGGCACGTGTCTGACATGCCCGAGTGTGAAATAACACGCAATGACGTCGGGCGAGTGATCTGATGCCGTTGGGCACTCGGGCGATATTTCAGTCGGCACCACGTGCGAGAGTCGGCAGTGTGCCCGCTGACAATTAAGAGGTCTATTAAGGCCCTTGAGCAGCTAATTAAGTAGAATTTTTCGCTGCCCGTCCAACCTTACTGTTAGCGGGTGGGCAAATCGGCCAGGCAGCCTTTGCATTTTTCGCGAAACCTCATCCACGGGCTGGGTGAGGTTTCCAACAATGAACTAAAAGAAAGAAACGTTTTAAACTCATTTTTAACATGTCCCTCTTCATGTGACTGAGTCACATGTGGGTACATGTTTATATTATTTGTGAAGTCCTTCATTTTTCATTTCAAAAACCTTCAGCTCCCTGAGGCAGCTCTGCGCCTTCAGGGGGGCTTTCAGTGAATGTACCCCCCCCACCTCGATTCGCAAACTTCAGCGTTCGCGCTCCTCCTGCTGCCCCCACCCCGGCAGCGCTGCGGCTCTCAGTGCGCGTTTCACGCTGGCTGCCCGTTAATTGGCCGGTCAGCGTGAAATCACCGCCGGGGCCCGACTGCAGGCTGCGGACCATCTCGCAGCCACTCCCGGGCCTGACTGACGAGGGGAACACCCTGCCCTATACTACAGTGGCCTTCTTCACCCACGCATGTACAGGACTTCCCTCCTCGTGAAGGATCTCCCTCACCAAGAGGAAACCGCCCTCTCCCTCAGTCCCCGAGCCTTCCTGAAACCTGTGGCTGTGAGTCAGCCAATTCACTCCATGCAAGCGGGTGAATGGGGCCCACGCCTACTGCTCTGTGAAAGTTGCATCTAATCAGCACTTCATTGTTAAACTTGTGGGTGTCTCCATTTTAGCAACTTCAAGCAAGTTCAAACGATGGCAATCAACAATTAGGATCAGAAATGGTGTGCTAAATTCGGGTTTTTTAAGCACGCCAGTGTTATTACCACAGCTCCCATTTCACGCTTCAACCAAAATAATCCCCGTGTTTACTCCCTCCTTTCGCTGGCTCTGGTGAGCCGCTGAAGGGATACCACCTTGCGCTTGCAGAGTCAAAAGTACAAACAGGAGCTGCATTTCCATAGCGACTTGCACAACCTCATCGCCTCGTTGTCAGAAAGCTGCTGGTTTGGACTCTCAGCCGGACTGCAAGTGATACCAGCCCAGATTATGAGGCAACAGTGGGAGAAATCCAAATCTAAGTTGGATAAAGCGTAGGTCAAATGAGTGAAGGGTTTGCAACAAAGGATGGGCCTCTGTGGATACATAGGGAGATTAGAGCCAAAATGGGGTTTGAAAAGGATGCCGGATAATACGAAAGAAAACTATAAGCAAAATAATGGAATACATAAAGGGAGATTAGAAAGGCTAAGAGGGGATGTGAAAGCAGACTGATGTTCAATATAAACAGAAGCAGAGACGGCTTTTATAAGGTTGGGTAAAAGGATAGTTAAAGAAGTCACAGGACCACTTACAGACAAAGGGAACCATTTTGTGCTCAAAAGGGAGGGAATGGCAGAAAGGCTTAGTCAGTCATTTGGCTCATAGAAATGCAAAATTGGGATTGTGGAGCACCTAAAGAGGAAAACGGCCTTTACCGAAAATAAATATTCAGAAGAAAATTTCATTCAGAAATACAGCGTGACTAAACGTAGAAAACTCACCAAGTCCAGATAGTCTGCATCCCAGCATCCTCAAGAAGGCTGAGGAGCGGACACAGGAGGCTTTCAATATAATTCTCCTTAAATATTTGGAAAGAGGAATTGGATTAAGTGACTTGAGGGGCAAACGTTACATTTACAGAGGGCAACTGAAATGTTCCAGTCAGCCTGAGGCTCCTCCACTAACCCCCCGACCGCCCACCCCACTGGCATCGGGAACAGGTCAGCTGCCTGGAAGTGGCCTCCTGGTGGGGGTGGTGGGATGGGGGGGAGGGGGAAGTGGGGGCGCAGTGCTCCAGACAGGCCTGGAGGCCCTGCCTGCCCTACCTTGGCCGCAGCTGGTTCTGTGTACACGTGGTACAGGCAAAAGGTGACGCAACACACATTGCATGTGTGGATTTTCAAAGGCTATTGGTAAGGGGGCATAATGGTACATTATAAAGAGGAATATAGCGGCATGGATGGATCAACATGTGTGAAAAGGAATGCAGCAACTAGGTGTCAATGAATGTTTTTTAGATTTGCAGAATGCGTGTCCCAGGAATCCAGCACTTGTTTTGTTTTGCAGTTTATTTAAATGTTTTGCATTTCGATGCGAGAGGAGTGATATTGAAGTCTGCTGATTATGTGAATTAAATTTCCAAATGGAATGCAATAGGAAAGCTGTGAGGAACGATGCAGGAGAACATATGCAGGGTGACAGAGGTACAGGTGGGTGACAGATGCAATTTAATGCTGAAAAATGTGAAGTTGTTATTTTAGGAACAGGAGGGATGGAAGAACATCGAACCCAAATAGCAAGATTATTAAAAAACTGACAGGTTAAAGGTCATGTGCATTGATCTTGAAAAGTGGAAATACATGTAAAAAGGTCCACAAAAACAGACACAAAAACAGGTCTTTGGGCTTTAGATCAAGGCTCCTTGAATTATACCATTGGTTAGGCCACAGTTGGAATAAGATGTGTAAAGACAACTCCGTTGATGGAAGAATATTAGAGTGTGCAATGATGCAGCAAGGATACCAGGAAGTTGTGCTTCTGAAGAAAAGTTTGAAAAATGTTTTTTTTTCACTAGGATAGAGGAGATTAAGGAGCATTGGTTTTGACTTTCCAAAATTCTGGAAGGTATTGAGAGGGTAAGTAATTGTCTCTGCCTTAATCAACCGTTTACAGGGGCTTGCAAACTGAGGGTTAAAGCAAAGAGCCAAGAGAAAAGTGGGCAGAGACCGTTCTCACACAGAAGATTATTAGAACATTGGGTGTTTTACTGTCGTTACTGAGGCAAGAATTTCAACCGCAGCTGAATTAAAGCAGGCAGAAGGCAGCTTGCACAGTCCTAAGAATTTGGTGCTGCCACATCATTATCATTCTTACAATTTATGTAAATATATAAAGGAATTGGATGACGGGACTGAAGGAATGGTGGCTAAATTTGCTGGTAACAGAAAGAGAGGTAGGAAAGTAAATTGTGAAGAGGACGTAAGGAGGTTACTAAGTGACATAGAGAAGGAGAGTGAATGGGCAAAGACCTGGCAAATGGAGTATAATATGGGCAAATGTGAAATCGTTCATTTTGGCAGGAAGAATATAAAATAAGCTTATTAACTAAATGGTGAGAGATTGCAGAGCTCTGAGATTCAGAGGGATCTGGGTGTCCTAGTGCATGAATCACAGAAGGCTAGTATGCAGGTACAGCAAGTCATTAGGAAAGCTAATAGAATGTTATCATTTATTGTGAAGGGAATTGAATACGAAAGTAGGGAGGTTATGCTTCAATTGTACAGGGCATTGGTGAGACCACATCTGGAGTACTGTGTACAGTACTAGTCTCCTTATTTAAGGAAAGATGTAAATGCATTAGAAGCAGTTCAGAGAAGGTTTACCAGATTAATACCAGGAGTGGGCAGGTTGTCTTATGAGGAAAGGTTGGATAAGTTAGGCTTGTATCCACCGGAATTTAGAAGAGTAAGAGGCAACTTGATTGAAACCTTTAAGATCCTGAGGGGTCTTGGCTGTGGAGAGGATGTTTCCTCTTGTGGGAGAATCTAGAACTCAAGCGGCTGAATTTTCTGTTTGGCGGGTGGGAGGGGCGGCGGAGAGGGAGCGGGTATGAGCGGTCGCGGACACGATCGTGGGTGGTGATCAAGTCCGTGCCGCCATTTTACGCAGGCGGGCCAATTAATGCCCGCCCAGTGTAATGCCCGAATCCTGAGGATAGCGGGAGTGGGCGGGCGGCGGCGGGAGTGCACTGTCTGCCGGGTCCAATGGCGACCTGGTGGCCTGTTTATCTGAAGCGCCGGCAGCCTTTGAAAGGCTGCTCACAATGGCAAGTGGAAGGGCTCACCAGAGGGCTTCTGGTGAGCAGGCCAGTCCAGAGGGTAGGCCAGCAGAGCAGGCCAGGCTGGAGGGTAGGGCAGGGGGGCCAGTGTGCCCCTCGTTTTTCTAATGACTGCCTTGCTGCCCTCCTCGAGGAGGTGGCAGAACGGCAGGAGGCGCTGGTTCCCCAGGATGGGAGGAGGAGGCCCCCCCACATGACAAAACGTGCCTGGGAGGAGGAGGTGGAGGTGGTGAGCTCCCGCGACGTGGTGCGATGCACCTGGATCCAGTGTCGCAAGCGCTTCAACGACTTATTGCACTCAGGCAGGGTGAGGCCCATGTTGGCATTGGGCATTTAACCCAGCAGGTCAGCTGACCCCCTGCTGAGGATGTAGGCGTAGTGGGAGCTGCTTGGGTACCTTGCACAGACTTGTAGAATCAGCATCCTGTGGTCACACACTATCTGCACGTTCATGGAGTGGAAGCCCTTCCTGTTGACGAAGGCTCCGGGCTCACCTGCTGGTGCCTTGATGGCCACATGTGAACAGTCTATAGCACCCTGGACACGGGGGAAGCCAGCAATGGCCGCGAAGCCTCTGGCTCGCTGTGCCTGGCTTGCCTGGTCGCAGCGGAAGTGGATGAAGGTGGATACCCGTCTGAACAGAGCATCTGTAACCTGCTTGACACAAGTGTGGACAGCTGATTGGGAGACACCGCAAAGATCACCCACCGAGCCCTGGAAGGAGCCAGAGTAGTAGAAGTTGAGGGCAGCTGTGACCTTCAGAGCCACTGGCATGGGGTGTCCACCCACACAGTTAGCGGAGATCTCAGGGCCAATCATCTGACAGATATAGTTGACTGTTTCCCTTGAGAGGCGGAGCCTCCTTTGACACTGTACCTCAGACATATTGAGGTAGCTGCTTCGCCGCCTGTAAACCCTGGCAGCAGGATAGTGGCATCTTCTGCAGCCCCTTCCGCCTTGGACCTCTTGGCCCTGCCCCCCTTGTGCCTGCACCTGTCCTCCCAAAGGTGGCTCCCCTGAATGTGGACTCCTGGCCTCCTCCTCCTCCTTCTAGCCCAGGGAGGACGTTCTAGTTCTTCGCTGTTGGAAGTCCTGCTCCTGATGATATGCACAGGGAGGAGATGATTCACTTCCCCTACGAGGCAAGGCGGCCAGAGGCACTGAAGGTCTCCTTCTCTTCCTCCTCCCGCAGGGTCGTGTGGCAAAGTTATGCACAAATGATCACAAATCTGGATAGAGAGTCAGACCTGTCCTGCAAAGCTGCTCCTGAATGTCCCAGGCATTGGAGGCAGTGCTTGAGCACACTGACTGTTTGCTCAATGGAGTTTCTGGTGGTGGCATATGGCATATGGCTCTCCGCATAGGCCAGCTAATGCGGCGCTGCCCTGGTTCTTGGCAGGAGTCACCACGCAGGTCTTGAAGGGGATTCCCCTCACCGCCCACTGGCAGACCTGTGAGCTGCCGGTACAGCTGGGATAATGGCGGCACTGGCGTAGGATGGGTGAATTATGACCGCTGCCATGGACAGCTGATGTGGAGATCTGTGCTCTTCCCCACCGGACCGAGAGATCCGGAACGAGAGAGCACCAAGTTTTCCACCATTTTGCAGGCTCCCCCAGGGGTTCAAGGTAGCACGGGCTGCATCGACACTGCACTTTAGCCTTTGCACTCCCCAGAACCGTCCCAGCATCTTTCTCCAATGAAAAGGACCCCACCCCTTCGATGACAAGCTCTCCCCACATCAGACAGATAGTATTTCACTGGGGAAGCTATCAAGAGCTCAGCCTTTAATAAAATAACTAATAAGCCCCTGAAGCAATCAGTCTTCATTGTGCAACATTGAAATGCTTTTCTAGACTCACTAAGTGGACAAAAATCAATAATTACGGCCTGAGCTGAGAGGTCACTTGGCATGATAATTTATCTCCAATGAATTTCTGTGTAAAACAAAGCTATCACTAACGGCCCTAGAGAAAGCCTCATGCTCTGGAAAATATACGTACATTTCCTCAATAATCAGATTGAAGGCGGATGTGATTAGATTGTCATTAAAGATAAAGGAAGCAAACCCTAAAAACCTGGCCCAATAGAGAGTCAGGACTTTTAAAAAACACAAAAAAAGCACGATTCATTGTACCAGCAAAACAAAAAAACTGCGGGTGCTGGAAAATCTGAAATCAAGAACAAAAATTGCTTGAAATACTCAGCGAGTCAGCCAGGCGAGCGGAGAGTATTCCACCACACTCCTGACTTTTGCTTAAAGATGGAGCCAGGAGTTAGGGGAGTCAGGAGGTGAGTTACTAGCTGCGGAATTCCCAGCCTCTGACCTACTCTCGTCGCCACAGTATTTTTCTGTCTGGTTCAGTTCAGTTTCTGGTCAATAGTGATCGCCTTGGGGTGTTGTGGGGATGGGGGGATTCGATGCTGGGGGCTTTGACTGTTTAGTTCACCTAAAGTGATGTGGCTTCCTTGAACTTCATGGTAAGGGACACCTTTGCATTCCCCAGAACATTGGTTGGATATGAGGTTTTACATATTGCACCTGGAAACTTGGGCCCAGGAATGTCTGGGAATGGATGCCTTTCACGGCTTCAAGCGCCAATTATTTCCTACTTGCAAATGCTGCTGGATTTTTATTTGGTGGGGGGTGGGTGGGAATAGAGAGGAAAATAAAGAAGGAAGGAAGGAATGACTAAACAGGTCACGTGACTGCTCAGGTTGTCCCCGTGTTGCATCTTCAGCTTCACGCCGCCGCCCCCCCAAGTGGGCATTGATTTGCCCAACTTCCTTATAAATGATTTAATCAGCAAAAGAGCTGCAGAGTTTAGCAGGAGCTTATTTTATGAATGAAGCATTCCGGACCCGCCCCTGGCAGGAGCCGTCATGGGCAGGATGGACAAGTCGCCCGGTCAGCCATAGGTTCCGCCAGCTTTGGGCGGCAATTTCTGGCCCTGCGACAGACGGGGCCGGGAAACCCCAGCCGTACAGTCATACTAGCACAGGAGGAGGCCATTTGGCCCGTTGAGCCCATGCTAGGTCCCCAGTATTAAAAATTAAGCGGAACCAAATAAACAAGTGCCATGGCGATTAGTTCTCCAGTTATTTTTGTGTTTATTTAGGAATGTGCTTTAATACATGCAAATCCCAGAGTGATACAACACAGCAGGAGGACACTCAGCCCATCATGCCTGTACTGCTCTTTGGTGGAGCTGCCCAATTAACTTCTATGCACCCCCCACCCCGCCACCCTTTCCCCATAGCCCTGCAGATCTTTCCAACTTCAAGTATTTATCCGACTCCCTTTTGAAAGGTGCGATTGAATCTGCTCGGACCATCCTTCCAGGCCTTGTGTTCCAGATCATGACAACTCGCTGCATCAATTTTTTTCTCATCTGGTCCCCGGTTCTTTTGCCGAATACCTTAAATCAGTGCCTGCTCATCACTGGTCCTTACTCTGCCACAAGAAACCATTTCTTCTTTCTTAATCCAACAAAATGATTATGATTTTCAACACCTCTGTTAAATCTCAACAACATCAGCAACTCATGATGCTTTTATTGAAGTAAGAAATCCCAAGGTGCCTCTTAGTTCTTCTGTCAGTTATTTTAAATCTCTGCCCACTGATTAATCTGGATACTTTACTCAGGATTAAAATAACAACAGCTATCAATTAGGGAAAAATGAATACAAGTGTAACAACCCAAATTTGGGGGAGATGTTGGCGTAGGGGTAATGTCACTAGAAGCCCAGGCTAATGCTCAGGCAGCTGGTGAAATTTCAATTCAATTAATAAAATCTGGAATTATAAAGCTGGTCTCAGTGATGGTGACCATGAAACTATCATCAATTGTCTTAAAAACCCATCTGGTTCACTAATGCCCTTTAGGGAAGGAAATCTGCCATCCTTACCTGGTCTGGCCTACATGTGACTCCAGACCCACAGCCATGTGGTTGACTCTTAACTGTCCTCTGAAATGGCCTCGCAAGCTACTCAGTTCAAGGGCAATTAGGGATGGGCAATAAATGCTAGCCTCGCCAGTGGCATCAACATCCCGAGAACAAATATTTATTTATATATATATATATATTATATGAAAAATTGAGTTCTTAAATGGAACAATTTTTTTAAAGGAGTTTGGTTTTCTGAAGGCTTGTAATTTAACGTCTAATCTAAAATAAGCTAAAATCAGGAAAGGGAAGGAGTAAGGAAGCAAATTAAATGGCAGGAGAGTTGGGGGTGACATGGTGATATTGCCTGTCAATGTAGAGTGCCCCAGAATGGAGGCCAGACCAGTGATGACTCTTGCTTTTCTTGCTTCTTGACATGAAGCATGTTTAGTGCGGAGGCTTTAGGGGAAAGAAAACCAATGGGAAAAATAACTTAATCGAGCAAGACGGGAGGAACTGTTGCTTTCAGCAAGTGCGTCAGCAACCAGAAAACATAGATTTCAAGTAATTGATGGAAGAACTTGAGGGGGGGGAATGAGGAGACATTTTTTGCACTTGAAAAGTCAGATTCCACAGGAACTTTCACAAGGTCACTGCAGATGTATTTGAAGAGGACTGAGTTGGGTTAGGGGGAAAAAGTCAGTGTGTGCAACTAAAATAGACTGCTCTTTCTACAGAAGCGGTACACAAATGATAGGCTGAGTGCTTCTCTTCGGAGTTGTAAATGTCTGCGATTCTAACTTTTCAGACTGTGCTGAGTGCAAATGGGCTGCCACGTTTCTGACATCACGACAGTGACTGCACTTCAAAGAGCACTCTACCGGCTCCAAAGCACTTCGGGACATCCTGAGGCCGTGAAAGGCAATGGAAGTCTTTCTCTGTAACGCGAGGGGGAAAGGAATGGAAGGCTATGTGGATAAAGCGAGATGAAGTAGGATAGGTGGAGGCTCACGTAGAGCACAAACGCCAGCTTAGACCAGGTGGGCCGAATGATCCGTTTCTGCGTGTTAAATGGCCTGCAATGAATTCAGCCCCGGGATCCACAAGCGAGTCAATGTTTACCAATCAATAATTCCATTCTTAAACCTAAAAGCAAAAACAAATTGAGCTTAAATGCCCGGAAAGAGTTAACCATCCAGGTATTTGACATAGGGCAGGGTTTCCAAAACAGTGGGTCGTGACCCTCGGTGAGGTCATGGGATGAGCACTTGGTCTCGGTAGTTGAGTCGGTAGTTAGGAAGGCAAATGCAATGTTGGCATTTATTTCGAGAGGACTAGAATATAAAAGCAGGGATGTACTGCTGAGGCTTTATAAGGCTCTGGTCAGACCACATTTAGAATATTGCGAGCAATTTTGGGCCCCGTATCTCAGGAAGGATGTGTTGGCCCTGGAGAGGGTCCAGAGGAGGTTCACGAGAATGATCCCAGGAATGAAAGGCTTAACATATGAGGAACGTTTGAGGACTCTAGGTCTATACTCGATGGAGTTTAGAAGGATGAGGGGGGATCTGATTGAAACTTACAGAATACTGAAAGGCCTGGATAGAGTGGACGTGGGGAAGATGTTTCCATTAGTAGGAGAGACTAGGACCCAAGGGCACAGCCTCAGAATAAAGGGAAGACCTTTTAGAACAGAGATGAGGAGAAACTTCTTTAGCCAGAGAGTGGTGAATCTATGGAATTCATTTCCACAGAAGGCTGTGGAGGCCAGGTCATTGAGTGTATTTAAGACCGAGATAGATAGGTTCTTGATTGGTAAGCGGATCAAAGGTTATGGGGAGAAGGCGGGAGAATGGGGTTGAGAAACTTATCAGCCATGATTGAATGGCGGAGCAGACTCGATGGGCCGAATGGCCTTATGGTCTCGCGAGCTCCATGGCAGCAATGGTGGCTGTGGAGTGGAGACTCTGATGAGCCAGTCCTGGGGCTGGTTCCATGGCCCCTTTGAGACGCATGCGCTGGCTTTTATGTCCCTCCCTGATGTGAGTGGCGCATCCCAGGAGAATTTTGTCCAAGGCCCCATCAGCGCCTGAAAAATGAACATTGAAAAGGCCATTGCGCTCAAGCCACCTCCTCCCAACTCTTGACAGCCCTCCACAGCCCCTCCACCCCCCACCTCTGCTCAGGGGGTTAGGGCAATTTTCAAGCGTTAAAATGGGATCCCAGTGGGAAAAAAAAGTTTGGGAAGCAGTGATGTCGGGGAACC
Organism: Cetorhinus maximus; assembly: GCF_964194155.1. Classification (NCBI taxonomy): domain Eukaryota; kingdom Metazoa; phylum Chordata; class Chondrichthyes; order Lamniformes; family Cetorhinidae; genus Cetorhinus; species Cetorhinus maximus. The sequence continues at coordinate 8,122,014 of NC_135892.1, forward strand.
TCAGTTAGAAAGGTACAGCTTACAATGTATTTTCTATGCTTCCCAGTGGAGAAAGGTACAGATAGGGAAAAAGAAAATCAGGGAAAATCGGAATAAATTTCCCCAAACAACTTTTAACGGAGAAAGAAAGAAAATAACAACTTGAAATTTCCCCTAGTCACGATGAGGGCAATGCCTGCGCAAAATAATTGGCTACTTTAGGAAAGTTAACACGCTTGGATGCTAAATAAGTTGCTGTTACTCATAGCAGTGAGGAAAAGCGTAAACCAGGAGACTATTTTAAAACATTCCAACAGTAAAAATCAGGTCATTGTGGGCTTCAGTACTCAGGATTTAGCGACTTTCATAGATGCTGTGACTCGGAAATGAATGTTTACTCACCTCCACTGTTAGCAAACTGGAAGGATGGTATCACTTCCGTCTGACGCGAAGTGATTCTAAACCGAGAAAGGCTATTTAAAACTGTCAGCAGCTGTTTAATCTTCCACAAAAACAGAAGAGAGAGAGAGAAAAAAATGTTTATATAGTCCTTACAGGATATTCCATCTTTTGCTCTCTGTTCTGGCCTTGTAGATTTATGCTTTAATCATTTTTAAACTAAGCGACCATAACAGTAGCATTAGTTCAAAGGTTGGCTTTATAAATCTCCCATTCATGCGGCTTAACTATTTCCTTACAAGAAGGATTTCCCCACCCCTTTTGCAGCCAGAAATTTGTGTTTCCGCAAGTATTTTTATTTAATTTGTCTGTCAGCCTTCCCACTTCCTGCCCTCTGCATCATTGCCTCTCACCCCTTTTCCAGAGGTGCACCATGTTGGTGTGTGGTCCCACAGGTGCCACTCTGTGCAAGGGCTTTAACAGCACTGTGGTTATGTTCCGGGGCTAGTAATCCCGAGGCCTAGATTAGAAATTTACAGTCATGAGTTCAAATCCCACCACTCATGGCTGGGTAATTTAAGTTTAATCAACTAAATAAATCTGGAGCATCAGTAATGGTGACAATAAAACCATCGAGGTCTACAGCATGGAAAAAGCCCTGCTGGGTTATTTTTTTTCTTTATTCTTTCAAGGGATGTGGGCATCGCCAACAAGGCCAGCATCTGTTGCACACCCCTAACCGCCCTTGAACTGAGTGGCCAGAGGGCAGTGGGTTTGGAGTCACATGTAGGCCAGGCCAGGTAAGGAAGGGCATATTTTCTTCCCTAATGAGCATTAGTGAACCAAATGGGTTTTTAACAACAATCAATGATAGTTTCATGGTCATTATCATTGCGACCAGCTTTCTAATTCTAGATTTATTAATTGTATTCAAACTCCACCAGCTGCCATGGTGGGATTTGATCCCATGCACCCCAGAGAATTAGCATGGGTCCCTGGATTACTAATCCAGCAAAATCACCGCTATGCCATCACCCCCCATTGATTGGTTGGTTAACTAGGTTGCTATTAAAAATCCATCTGCTCACTAATGCAGTTTAGGGAAGGAAATCTGCCATCTTTACCTGGTCTGGCCTATCTGTGACTCCTCTGAAATGGCTTAGGAAGCCACTCAAGTGCAATCAGGAAGATAGTTCACCATCACCTTTTCAAGGGTTATTAGGGGTGGGCAATAGAATGAAAGACATGCATTTAAAGAGTGCCTTTCATGACCTCCGGATGTTCCAACATGCTTTACAGCCAATGAAGTACTTATAACGTGTAGTCACTGTTGTAATGTAGGAAAAATGGCAGCCAATTTGTGCACAGCAAGCTCCCACAAACAGCAAAGTGCTAATGACCAGATAATCTGTTTTTGTGATGATGATTGATGGAAAGATATTAGCCAGGGCAATGGGGATAACCCCCCCTGCTCTTCTTTAACACAGCACCACAGGGAGATGGGGCCTCAGTTTAACAACTCCAAAAGACAGCACTTCTGACAGTGCAGCGCCGGAGTGACAGACTAAAATCACTTGCACTCAAGTCTCTGGAGGGGGCCTTAAACTCACAACCTTCTGACTTAGGTATAAGCGCTATCCACTGATCCACAACTGACACTCACATCAAGGACTGGGCTTAACAGCAACACCCACACCTTGTGAGTGAATTAAGCCTTCCCCCCACCCCCATCCATATCTTTCACCCTCTCCGGAAGTTGATGAATTGTGTTGACGTACGGTGCCACAGATCCCAGCTGCTTTGCCAACACCGCAGTTCCGTGTGTGTGCACGAGTCCGTGCCGCTCGGGTCTTCAGCTGGTTTACGGGTCACCAATGTGACTCTTGTGGACTGGGCATGAAGCAAACCACACATCTGATAGGTCATTCAAAGGGGGCCATTTCCTTTGCTAGCTGTTCTGCTCCCACCCCCCGCCCCCCCACCGACACCGCCACCACACCCCACCAGCGTGCTGATAAATGTTTCGGACCCACTTAACCAGACAACAGAAGAAAATGCTGCCTTCCTAAAATAGTACCTCTCTCTGCTTGTGAAAGGGGAGAACCATGGAAAGCTGCCCAGGAATGAGAAGCTCTCTTTCTCAGTGTGAGCTGCTGCAGCCATGTTGATTGAATGATGGAAGATTGCGTTGTCCTTGCCGCACTTTCTCCCCACGTGCTCCAGCGTAGTGTGGTGTGACACCCACCATCCTGCAAGATGAACATGCTGACAGGGAAGATCCAGTGAGCACACTCTCTCACAGTGTCATATTAAAGCAGAGGTTGGATGTGGGGAATTAGTAAGCCTTAGAAATGCTTACCTAAACATGAATCCCGTAATTTATGTGAGATGTTTTTCTGCCCTTTTTTTGATGTCTCCTCTAATAGCAATTATAGGGATTCCTGTAATCATGGTGATCAAAGAAGTCAAATGATGGGGTGGGGCATCTCCAAGCCTGGGATTTATTTTAGGCATTCCACACCGCCCACATTATTCACACACAAAAAAAGCACCAATGGAATATCACAACCATTGTCAGACCAGTAATATCTGAATATTTGAATGAAATTAGGCTTATGTCATCGAAGCCACTACACTGCATAAATGGTTATCAAAATAGTTCCATGGGATTGTGAAACACCGTCACTAACTCGAGAGTAACTATGGGCTGTACTGTGTTCATCAACACTCTTGTGTTCCCTGCCATTGGAAACAATGGAAGCCCACGCAGGACACAAACCCTGCCGTACGTACTGACCCATCAATATGACTCTTACACGCTCATTCACACTTCAATTACTTACAATTCCCGAAAAAAGCAAAAACCAAACTGATGGAGAAAAACAGAGTCCTAGCAGTAATATGCACATATAGAAAAATTAAATGCTTTTTAAAGCTTCAAAAGGCTCAAAGTTGCAATTTATAGAATCAGACGGCACAAAATGAGGCCATTCGGTCTCTCATGTCTATCTGAAAGAGCTATCCATTTAGTCCCACTCCCCATAGCCTTGCCAATTTATCCATTTCGATATTTATCCAATTCCCTTTTAAAAGTTACTATTGAATTTGCTTCCACTCCCCTTTCAGGCAGCGCATTCCAGATCAGGGCTATTTACATATGTGATTCATTTCTAACCTATCAGGAACTCAAAGTAAATATTCTGTACCTGCAGGCTGTGGGTTGCCTGCCTTGGGACGTTTCATTATATTAAAGGTGCTATATGAATATAAGTTGTTGTTGTTGATATTAAAGACTCTACTATTGTATTCCATGTCCCTCAATAACGTTTCACTGAATGTTTTCTCCTCTCTAAGTTAAGTGCTGTCTCATGCTTATGTGTCATTCCATCAGTATATAGCCCGAGTAGCAATTCTTCATGTGTGAGTTGTTGGTATCTGACTTGTTGAGGCATCACTGTCAGGCCTGATCCTGTCCTCTTATAGGAACAGAAAATGCTGGAAAAACTCAGCAGGTCTGACAGCATCTGCGGAGAAAGAAACCGAGTTAACATTTCGAGTCCGTATGACTCTTCTTTAGAGTCCTGAGGTTCAGTTTACTGTTTCTAACAAGAAACCTGTCCGGCACACCAAGTTTATTATAATTGACAACAAGGATAAATAGCTCCGACACTGCACCTCGCCTCCTGAATGTCAGTTTATCGATTTTTAAGGGAAGAAAGAAAAGTATACCCACCAGTCATGACACTCTTCGGCAAAATCGACCCGTACAACTCATCAATGGAAGACTGGTGTCAGTACATAGGGTTCTACTTCGTGGCGAATAGATTAACATTGGAGGAGAAGCAGAAATCAATTCTTCTAAGTGTCTGCGGGAGCAAGACATATAACCTCATCCATAGTCTGACAGCCCCAAACGCGCCCAATTCCAGATCATTTAACGAACTAGTAGATCTCGTGAAGACACATTTTCAGCCTAAGCCATCGGTGATTACGCAAAGATTCAAGCTCAACTCTAGAGCAAGGGCACCGGATGAGTCAATAGCAATTTATACCACAAAGTTAAAACATTTGACTGAGCTCTGCGACTACAGAGATAGTCTCAATGACATGTTATGAGATTGTTTGGTTTGTAGCATATACGATGACACCATTCAATGCCGTTTACTTGTAGAGGTTAATGTAGACCTAAAGTGCACCATGGGAATAGCACTAGCAATGGAAAGCACTGGGAGGGGCTCGCAAACAGGGTGTGCAACATGGTGCTGTTCTCCAGTTGGGGTGGGAACCTACCGCCAGGCATGGCGCAGCAACCAGGGAGACAGCTGCAAAGCGGGAAGCAGTTTCTACCACTCAAAAAACAAAAAGGAACACTGGAAGCATCTCACCACCGATTCAGAGGTTAAATCATTACCGATGTGGGGGTAACTATGTACCAGAAACCTGCAGATTTAAAGAGGCAGAATGCTACTGCTGTCACATAAAAGGGCAGGTTATAAAGCAATGCAGGGTGAAATCAAGACAGCCGATCAGACCAGGATGATTGAAGTGCACAATATAACTGAACCAGAAGCTGCTGATACCGATACCTATTCCCTATACAATGTCAAGGCAAGGGAAATTGATCCAATCACCATCACCCTTCGAGTAAATGGGAAGCCTCTAGTCATGGAACTTCCCAAGATGCAAGTGGGTAATGAAGACATGGGTAGATGCGAGTGGGTAATGAAGACATGGGTAGATGCGAGTGGGTAATGAAGACATGGGTAGCTCCATCAGCCAACTGAACCAAGTTAAGGTTTCACCAGAAATAAATGTGGCCGACTGTGAAATCAAAATTCACTAGTACGGAATTCCAGAGATTCATGAACTTAAATGGGATTAAACATATTAAAACAGCACCATACCGTCCCTCATCCAACGGGTTAGCAGAAAGAACAGTGCAAACTTCTAAACTAGGAATGAAGAAATTATCCGAAGGAACGTTAGAAACATGAATTTCATGATTTCTTCTCAGCTATCGCTTTGACTCCTCATGCAACTAGGGGTTCAACACCATCTGAATTACTGATGAAATGCCCCCTCCGGACAAGGTTGAGTCTGGTGTTTCCAAACTTAGAGGGGAAGGTAGAGAAGAAACAGAGTAGGTAACAAGTGAATCACAATATTCACAGTAAAGCTCAAAGATTTACTGTTTTTGTGCAAAATTTTGGAAATGGTCCTTTTTGGGTTCCTAGTATAATTGTCTCTGAAACAGGACCTTTGTCATCCCAAGTGGAAGTGGAAAACTGGATTATTCGAAAACTTCTAAGGATCATCTAAGGAGTAGAGAGACACTCCAACAACCTAGTTATTCCATCTGAAATTGAAGTCAAAATTTTGATGCCTGAGGTACCAGATCGACATTGAATAGTCATACCTGATTTCTCTGTTGAAGTAGATCATTCTGAACTGCCATTGTCTAAGGATGTCCCTGAGGCCATAGTTCCTGATCAAGTTGACCTAGAGGAAGAATCTCAAGTCGTAGAGCTACCTTGCTCTAACCAAATCATAAAGCCACCTAAGAGACTTAATCTATAATTGCATGAACTCTGTATATTTGTTTATGTTGTGGATTATGATATTCTTGTAAATAAGAGTTGTAAAACAAAATTAAAGGGGGAGTAATGCAGTGATTGTAAGTAAAACCTTTCATACTGTTTGGGGATCATGTGAATGAACAGATGAATCAGCCCTAAGCAGAGCTTTCTAGTCGTGGGCCTGGCTCAAACATGTAGCTTCATCAGGAGCTCTGTAAATAAAGTTTACTGTTTCTAACAAGAAACCTGTCTGGTACACCAAGTTTATTACTGTATCTCAATATTAGAGTCTAAGCTTCAAACTCCAGCTGGCCTCAGTTACCTCTGGTGATGGTAATAAATGAAAGAATCCATGTCCTTCGCAGACACAACTGAGGACAGCCATTTGACTGTGGTATCTCTTATAATGCACGGTCTAGGCTTGAGCAAGAAGAATGTTGTCAAAGACAAGGAAACAAACGACTGCAAGTACCCTCGAAGTTCAAAGGTGAGCGTTTAGGAGGGTAGGGAGTAAACTGGGGAACAGTGGAATCCCTCAATCCTTTCATTACATGGAAATAAAAATTCGATAGTTAGTGAAATAATAATTAAATGGTTCAATCTACGAATAATTTTACAATTGTTGGAGCAAAGTGTAGGAACGAGACTAGTTTTAATTTTAACACTTTAATTGAATAAAAAAACAGTAGCCCTTTGAAAATCTGTGCCTGAATTTTTTCATTTGTTCTTGGGATGTGGGCGTTGCTGGCTAGGCCAGCATTTATTACCCATCCCTCATTGTCCTTAAGAAGGTGGTGGTGAGCTGCCTTCTTGAACCGCTGCAGTCAATGTGGTGTAGGTACACCCACAGTGCTGTTAGGGAAGGAATTCCAGGATTTTGACCCAGTGACAGTGAAGGAATGATGATATATTCCAATTCAGGATGGTGAGTGGCTTGGGGGGGAACTTGCCGGTGGAGATGTTCCCATGCATCTGCTGCCCTTGTCCTTCTAGGTGGTAGAGGTCATGGGTTTAGAAGGTGTTGTCAAAAGAGCCTTGGTGAGTTCCTGCAGTGCATCTTGTAGATGGTACACACTGCTGCTGCTGTGCGTTGGTGATGGAGGGAGTGAATGTTTAAGGTGGTGGACAGGGTGCCAATCAAGTGGGCTGCTTTGTCCTGGATGGTGTCGAGCTTCTTGAGCATTGTTGGAACTGCACTCATCCAGGCAAGTGGGGAGCATCCCATCACACTCCTGACTTGTGCCTTGTGGGTGGTAGACAGGCTTTGGCAAGTCAGGAGGTGATTTACTTGCCATGGAACTCACAGCCTCTGACTTGCTCTTTTAGTCACAGTATTTACGTGACATATATAAATATATCCAAATCTAGCCACAGATGTATACTTATTTGTGTAAGACAAATATAGCATCAATGGCAACATTTCCTGCTTTGTTTCACATCCAAGTTAAAGCTTGACAATACTCTAAAGGGGGCTGTCATTCTTTACAGCATTTCCCCTTATTCCTTATTAAACGACAGTGATGTTCCCATTCTGAATGGACTGCTTCAGATATTTTGAATGAAGCACATCATTGTGATGGTACTGTTGGCACTTCCTGTGTTACAGGAAGATCCCAGGCAGACTGCCCACTGATGCAAGAGATTAGTCTTGAGACAGTCTGATTCATGCAAAGCAAGGCAAAGACGTGTGATCTGGGCTTTCCTCTTCCTTTGCTTTGTAGCAGATAGCTTCTCAGTTGTTTGAAGTGTGTGCCTAAGGATGCATCATGTCCTTCCAACTGTACGTTTTATATCCGTCAATGCCTCACCAGTGGAAGCTGTTAAGCCATCCTCATGATGCACCGTGGGGCACATTTGGTTAACCTCTGATTCCCCATCAGTTTTAGTGCTTTTATTTTCACTGCCACCAAAACAAGCTTGAAGGAACCTGCTGGAGTCAGTGGTTTACTGTCTCCCCATTCATGGAGGAAGTGCCGTCTGACTGCTGGGAGCATCGTCTGAGAAGTAATTAAATCAGGTAGTCCTGGGATTCTCTGCCAGCCCCTGCCAATTGCCTAACAAAGTGAAAATTCACAAGAAGATCTTGGGTTGTGATTTAGAACATAGGAATAGGAGCAGGAAGAGGCCATTTGGCCCTTTGAGCCCACCCCGCCATTCAATAAGATCATGGGTGATCTGGTTGTGGTCTCAATTCCACTTTCCTGTCTGCCGCCCATAACCCTTGAGTCCGCTGTTTATCAGAAGTCTAACTCTTCCTTGAATAAGTTCAAAGACCCAGCCTTCACTACTTTGTGGGGAAGAGAATTCCACACACCAACGACCCTTTGGGAGAAAAAAATTCTCCTCATCTCTGCCTTAAAAGAGAAATGTCTTGTTTTTAAACTATGTTCCCTAGTTTTAGTCTCCCCCCACAAGAGAAAGCATCCTCCAGCAAGTCCCCTCAGGATCTTAGATGTTTCAATATGATTACCTCTCATCCTTCGAAACTGCATTGGGTATAGGCCCAACCTGCTCAACCTTTCTTCATAAGTTAAGCCCTTCATCCCAGGAATGAGTCCAGAGAACCTTCTCTGGCATGCTGCAGTTTGACACACTCTCAGTCTAGAATGGGGCAAAGGAACATCAAATAGTTGTCATGGTCATATTGGGCGGTCAGCCATAAGTAGCTTTCACAGCCCAGAGAGCTGTCTGACTGATTTTCTTATCATTACTTTTGCACCTCTGATCCAGAGGATGGAAATGCTAATCCCATCCCCCACCTTCCCCCATCCGGTGACTCAATGGTCATGGATACACAACATCCATTTAAAGGCCCTTTGAGCTGTTTCTAACACTCGATTGAAGTGTAAGCTTTCCTCGCTTGGTGAGCATCAGGCTTTTCGTTCTACCTGGAAAAACTCAGCGGGTCTGGCAGCATCGGTGGAGAAGAAAAGAGTTGACGTTTCGAGTCCTCATGACCCTTCGGCAGTTCTGCCGAAGGGTCATGAGGACTCGAAACGTCAACTCTTTTCTTCTCCACCGATGCTGCCAGACCTGCTGAGTTTTTCCAGGTAATTCTGTTTTTGTTTTGGATTTCCAGCATCCGCAGTAGCTTTTAGCTTTTTGTTTTTATTTTCGTTCTACCTGTTTGGTCTCTGTATTTTCTCATATATAATCGATGGTCAGAGTTAATAAAAGACTCAATGATGAGCCATTTACATGGCAATGAGTCTCAAATTTATGTAATCCAATTAGCAACTGGTGTTCACTTAGAGCCATAGCCAAATTAAAATGATCAGACACAAGGTCCCAAAAGGAAATATTAATAACCTAGCCTTTCATTGAAACTTAACAGCACAGAGGGTCAGAAGTGGGGATGTTCATCTATGTTTGCACAATGTTCAGCACCATTTGTGACTCCTTAGATACTGAAGCAGTCCATGCCCATTTGTAGCAAGGCCTGATAATATTCAGGCTTGGGCTGATAAGCAGCAAGTAGCATTTGTACCGCACAAGTGCCAGGTAACGTAACATTAACTCTGTTTCTCTCTCTGCACAGGCACTGCCAGACCTGCTGAGTTTTTCCAGCATTTTCTGTTTTTATTTCAGATTTCCAGCATCCGTGGTATTTTGCTTTTATGCCAGGTATTGGTAATTAGCTGTTAGTTCACAAAGGCACCCACCTCTCCACATTAGGGAGAGACAATTGGTTATATAGAGCTTGAGGGGCACCCTATCAACTTGGGGCAAGGAGGCAGGACTTCATAAACTACCACAGTTGGTAGAGGGATTGAACCCATGTTGTTGGCATCATTCTCTACCACACTCTAGCCATCTAGTCACTGAGCTAACTGGCCCCAATGACCATCTCCAACAAGAGAGAATCTAACTATCCCCCCTTGACATTCAATGGCATTACCATCACTGAATTCCCCACTGTCAACATCCTGGGGGTTACCATTGACCAGAAACTGAACTGGACCAGCCATATAAACACTGTGGCTACAAGAGCAGGTCAGAGGCTGAGCATTCTGTGGACAGTAACTCACCTCCTGACCAACCCTGCCCCCCAAAGCCTGTCCACCATCTACAAGACTCAAGTCAGGAGTGTGATGGAATATTCTCCACTTACCTGGATGAGTGCAGCTCCATCAACACTCAAGAAGCTTGACACCATCCAGAACAAAGCAGCCCACTTGTTTGGCACCCCATCTACCATTTTAAACATTCACTCGCTCCACCACCAACACACAGCGGCAGCAGTGTGTACCATCTACAAGGTGCACTGCAGCAACTCACCAAGGTTCCTTTGACAGCACCTTCCAAACACATAACTTCTACCACCTAGAAGGACAAGGGAAGTAGATGCAGAGTGAGTCAGGCAGTTAACTGGGCATCATTAGACATCCCATGAGATTTAGGACCCTTGGCACCTCTACCACCTAGAAGGACAAGGATATGGGAACACCACCACCTGCGAAGTTCCTCTCCAAATCACACGCCACCCTGTCTTGGAAATATATCGCCGTTCCTTCACTGTTGCTGGGACAAAATCCTGGAACTCCCTCCCTAACAGCACTGTGGGTGTACCTACACCAGAGGGACTGCAGCGGTTCAAGAAGGCAGCTCACCACCACCTTCTCAAGGACACTCACATCCCAATGAATAAGATCCCTGATCCATTCCATTGTCATCCTTCAGATGAAACCTGAAAGCAAGGCTCTGTCTATCTACACCATTGGCTCAAGCTGATGTTAAAAATCCAATGGGACTAATTGAAGGATAATATGAAGCACTCCCGATGCCCTGGCCAGCATTCCTTACTCAAGTAACTCCACTAAAAGCATATACACTGCCCAATTGTCGTTTTTGTGACCTTACAATGCAAACGGCCCCACCATCTTACATCATCAACAACAACTACAACATGTGTTTATATAGCGCCTTTCGTGTGATAAAATGTCTGAAGATGCTTCACAGGAAGTTTAGATATCAAAATTAGACACCAAGTCACACGAGGAGATAATAAGGCCAAGGTCGCTTTTAAGCAGCACTTAAAGGAAGAAAGAGAGGTAGAGAAGTGAAGAGATTTGGGGATGGAATTCCAGAGCTTCCGGCCCAGGCAGTTAAAGGCACGGCCAGAAATGGTGGAGTGATTAAAATCAGGCATGCACAAGAGGCCAGAAATAAACAAGAGTCATTGCACTTCACAGCAACAGTGATTTGTTATGTTTGAAATTCTTTAAGGCCTCCTTAAGAGGTGTAGTATGGTGGTACATTAACACGGGTCTTTTTTATTCTATCTTAATGGTTGTGACCCTGATCCTGACTTTCCTGCGGTCAGGAGGAATGGTCTGTGCGTGTGCTGTAAACGCCAAATAATACTATCCTCTTCTTCAGTTCTCTGCCGGAAGGCAGCTCTGACACACAGTGAAAGGGCAGGACCCGAATCCATCACAGCCAGAATGGGGATGGAACCCTGTGCTGTTGGGGCCAACCTGATCCAGGCTGGCCAGGCATCCCACTGAGTCGACAGGCCCTCCCCTTCCCCCTCTCCCTCCTCCCAAGGAGTTTGAGTTTCTCCGTGTCAACGTACGCTTTTCCATGCATGTTGTCGTCTGGAGCTATGGATAGTTGAGGCTCCAACACTTTTTCTATCACATGGCGCTTTTACCACCTGCTATTGGCGTGTGTTGAAAAGGTTTACGGGTTCATGCCCACTCTGTTTGGTCACATTATGAACACGCCTTCCTTGGCCATCAGGTCCTGGGGTGAGACTTGAACCCAGAGCTTCTGTTTTGGAGCCAGGGACGCTACCCACTGCACCACAAGACCTCCTAGGGAACACCCTATGATGAGCCAGTTGGCGTGTGCAGTCTGACAGGTTTCTTACGCTGTAATTACATCCAGTTTGCGCTCGCAGGCCTTGCACATGGGGAGGCCAACTCACGCAGTGAGCGGGCAGCAGGTTTGCGGGCAAGGGTTCAGAATATTCTATCCTCGGAAGCGCACTGGGAAACCTGAAATTCTGATCCGAGTGTCCAAAATCCCAAGGTTTACATTTTGTGGAATGTCTGGGCTGTTCTTTCCCTAGAAACTTTGGATCTGTAACATTTTATTTGCTGTGCTTGCCAGCAATTTTGGAATGTGCTGTAGTTTTGCCTTTCCAGCCAAAATACTTTATCCTGATGGATTGCAGATATTTCAAATATGATAGCAAAGCCGTTGCCCGAACCTCATTAGGATTTTACCAGGACCCTTTCCTTCCAATGGAATTTAACCCTAGATACACACTGACCCAGATCTTCTAGTCCTCTGTGCAAGTCCCTACGTACTAACTCCGTGGGGATTGCCCGGGAAGTTTGAACTTCCGATGGGCAATTCCCCTGCGCCCTGGGACCCTCCAAAGAAGTCTCTGGCTCTGAGTTAGAGTTGGAGACTTTGGATGGTTCTGACTTATTTACCTGGATGGTTACCCAAGAAATGGGAGACAGAAAAATCTTAGTTTAACTCCTGGCTAGCTATACAACTGACCCTCCTCACCGACTCCCCTTGGACCCACCAAATCCCCCATGACCCATCAACTCCCCGTGACCTGACCTAACTAGACCCCAGCATCCAACTCCCCCTTCGACCCCCTTGACTGACCCCCTGAACTCCCAGCCCACCAACCCCCCCCCAAATTCCCCCTGACCCCTGAATCAACCTAAACTGACCAGACTAGACCCCACCACCCGACCCAGGTCCCCACAACCAGACCCGATTACCCCCGACCCACCTACCCACTCACCCACCCTACCCACCTGACTATCCTACCCATTTTCCACCCTACCCAGCTGCCACCCTACTCACTTGCCCACTTACCTCACCTACCTACCCACTCACCCACCTACCTACTCACACACCTACACTCACCCTTTCACTAACCCATTCACTCACACATTCGCTAACCCATTCCCTTAGGCAGTCCCTTGGGATCGAGGATGACTTGCTTCCACACCAAAAATCAGTTCTCAGCTGACTGAAGAGTCCAATGCATGACCTACAGTCTCTGTCACAGGTGGGGCAGATGTTGGTAGGGGGAATGGGTGGGTGGGGTGCCCGGGTTGCCACGCGCTCCTTTCGCTGTTGACGCTTGGCTTCAGCTAGCCTTTGGCGATGAGACTCGAGGTATTCAACTCCTTCCCAGAAGCTTTCCCTCCACTTCAGGCAGTCTTGGGCCAGGGATTCCCAGATGTTGGTAGGGATGTTGCACTTTTTCAAGGAGGCTTTGAGGGTCTTCTCTGAAGTGTTCTCTCTGCTCTCCTGGGGCTCGCTTGCCGTGTCCAAGCTCCGAGCAGAGCGCTTGTTTCATGACTCTCACCTGGATGGTGTGACCCACCCAGCGGAGCTGATCGAGCATCGTCAATGCTTCAATGCTGGGGATATTGGCCTGAGTGAGAACTCTGACGTTGGTGCGGTCTGTCCGCAAGAAAGACCCAAACCTCCCTGTCGCTTGCCATTTTAACACTCCACCTTGCTCTCTTGCCCACATGTCTGTCCTTGGCTTGCTGCATTGTTCCAGTGAAGCCCAACGCAAACTGGAGGAACAGCACCTCATCTTCCGACTAGGCACTTTACAGCCTTCCGGGCTGAATATTGAGTTCAACAATTTTAGATCTTAAACTCCCTCCCCCATCCCCACCCCCTTTCCGTTTCTTCCCCCTCCCTTTTGTCTTTTCCAATAATTTATATAGATTTTTCTTTTCCCACCTATTTCCATTATCTTTAAATCTATACTTTTAATGCCCTGTTAGTCTTTCCACCCCACCCCCACTAGAGCTGTACCTTGAGTGTCCTGCCATCCATTCTTAATTAGCACATTCGTTTAGATAATATCACCACCTTCAACACCTCTTTGTTCCTTTGTCTGTGACATCTTTTGATTATCTGCTCCTATCACTGCTTGCTTATCCCTACAACCACCCCACCCTCAACTTCTCTCTCCCTCCGTCCCCCACCTTAAACCAGCTTATATTTCACCCGTCTCCTAACTATATTCAGTTCTGTTGAAGGGTCATGAGGACTCGAAACGTCAACTCTTTTCTTCTCCGCCGATGCTGCCAGACTTGCTGAGTTTTTCCAGGTAATTCTGTTTTTGTTTTGGATTTCCAGCATCCGCAGTTTTTTGTTTTTATCACTGACGTTGGTGTGCCTATCCTGCCAATGGATTTGTGGGATCTTGCAGGGGTAGCGTTGCTGGTACTTCTCCAGAGCTTTGAGGTGCCTGCTGTACATAGTCCACATCCCTCAGCCATATAGGAGGGCGGTTAACACTGCTGCTCTGTAGACCATGAGCTTGGTGCTGGGTTTGAAGTTCTGGTCTTTTTTTTTATTCATTCATGGGATGTGGGCTTTGCTGGCTGGGCCAGCATTTATTGCCCATCCCTGGTTTCCCTCGAGAAGGGCAACGCTCTCTTCCTCAGGCAGCTGAAGGCTGCGCAGGCACACTGAAGGCAGTGTTGTACCTCGTCACTAATGTCTGTCCTTGTTGATAGTAATTCCAAGGTATGGAAAGTGGCCCAAGACCTCGTCGTCAATTTTGATAACTGGTGGGCAGTTAGGGTTGGTGGGGGGGGTGGTTGGTGGCAGTGCAGGGTGGAGGGGGAAGTTTGGCAGAGGACATTTGTCTTACAGATGTTTAGAGTAAGGACTATGGTCTCGTACGCTTTGGTGAAGGTGCTGACGATGGCTTAGAACTCGGCCTCCGAATGTGCGCAGACACAAGCATCATCTGCATCCTGCAGTTGAATGAGAGAGGATGGGATGACCTTGGATCTGGCCTGCAGGCGGCAGAGGTTGAACAGGTTCCTGTTTGTTCAGTAGTTTAGCTCCACTCCAGCGGGGAGCTTGCTGAGGGTGAGATGGCGCATTGCGGCAAGGAAGATCGGGAAGAGCGTCGGCGCGATGACACAGCCTGGCTTGACCCCGGTCTGAATGTGGATTGGGCCTGTGGTGGATCCGTTGGTCAGGATCACAGCTTGCATCTCATTGTGGAGCAGGCGGAGGAGGATGACAGGGTTTTAGAGGCAGCCAAAATGGAGGAGGATGCTCTACAGTCCTTCACGGTTGACAGTGTTGAAGGCTTTTGTGAGGTCAAAGGAGGCCATGTACAAGGGTTGGTGCTGTTCCCTGCATTTCTCCCCAATGTAGCTGCCTGATATTAGGCAGCAACTCGCTCATTTGTGGAACCTGACTGGGTTTGGAGCTGCTTGAAAAGATGCCACTAGGAGCTCTTGCAGCCACCTTTGCTATGGTGCACATACAGCCCCACATGCATCCAACAACACTGAAGAAGCTTGACACCATCCAGGACAAAGCAGCCGCTTGATTGGCATCCCATCCACAAACATTCACTCCCTCCACCACCGACGCACAGTAGCAGCAGTGTGTACCATCTACAAGATGCACTGCAGGAACTCACCAAGGCTCCTTCAACAGCATCTTCCAAACCCACGACCGCTACCATCTAGAAGGACAAGGACAGCAGATGCATGGGAACACCACCACCTGCAAGGTCCCCTCCTAGCCACTCACCATCCTGACTTGGAAATATATCACCGTTCATTTACTGTCGCTGGATCAAAATCCTGTACCTCCCTCCCTAACAGCACTGTGGGTGTACTTACACCACATGGGCTGCAGCGGTTCAAGAAGACAGCTCACCACCACCTTATCAAGGGCAATTAGGGATGGGCAATAAATGCTGGCCCAGCCAGCGATGCCCAAATCCCATGAGTGAGTAAAAAAAATTTCAACAGTGACTACACTCCAAAGTATCCCACTGGCAGCTTAACGCTTTGGGATACCCTGATGTTATGGGATATGTTCCAGCTATATAAAGTCCTGGTTGGACCATATCTGGAATATTTTCACTTCCGGCCACCACAAATTAGGAGAGAAATGTCAACCTTGGAGGGAGTACACACGAACATCTGAATCAGGAGCTTTGCTTCCTCCACCTTTTGATGAAGAGAGTTCCAAAGGCTCACAACCCTCTGAGAGAAAAAAATTCTCCTCATCTCAGGCTTAAATGAGTGACACCTTATTTTTAAACAGTGACCCCTAGCTCTACATTCTCCCACAAGAGGAAACATCCTCTCTACATCCACCTTGTCAAGTCCCCTGAGGATCTTAAAAGTTTCAATCAAGTCACCTCTTACTCTTCTAAACTCTAGTGGATACAAGCCTAACCTGTCCAGCCTTTCCTCAAAAGACAACCCACCCATTCCTAGTTTTAGCCTAGTTTTAGCCTTTTCTGAACTGCTTCTAATGCATTTACATCTTTCCTTAAATAAGGAGACCAATACACAATACTCCAGATGAGGTCTCAGCAGTGCCCTGTACAACTGAAGCATAACCTCCCTACTTAGTAATCAATTCCCCTCATAATAAATGATAATATTCTATTAGCTTTCCTAATTACTTGCTATACCTGCTTACTAACCTTTTGTGATTTATGCACTAGGACACCCAGATCCCTCTGAATCTCAGAACTCTGCAATCTCTCACCATTTAGATAATAAGGTTTTTTTTTTATTCTTCCTGCCAAAATGAATAATTTCACATTTGCCCACATTGTACTCCATTTGCCAGATCTTTGCTCACTCACTTAACCTATCTATGTCCCTTTGTAGCCTCCTTATGTCCTCTTCACAATTTACTTTCCTACATATCTTTGTGTCATCAGCAAATTTAGCCACCATTCCTTCGGTCCCTTCATCCAAGTCATATATATAAATTGTAAAAAGTTGATTCCCCAGCACTGATCCCTGTAGCACACCACTCATCACATCCTGCCAGCCAGAAAAAGATCCATTTACGCCAACTCTGTTTTTTGTTAGCTAGCCAATCTTCTATCCATGCCAATATGTTACCGCCTACACCATGAGCCTTTATTTTCTGCAATAACTTTTGATATGGCATTTTCTCAAATGCCTTCTGGAAACCTAAGTACAGCACATCCACTGGTTCTCCTTTATCCACAGCACATGTGACTCCTTCAAAGAACTCCAATAAATCTGTTAAACATGATTTCCCTTTTACAAAACCACATTGACTCTGCCTGATTGCCTTGAATTTCTCTAAGTACCCTGCTATAGCTTCTTTAAATATAGCTTATAACATTTTCCCTATAACAGATGTTAGGCTAACTGGCCTATAGTTTCCTGCTTTCTGTCTCCCTCCCTTTTTGAACAAAGGAGTTATATTTGCTATTTTCCAATCTAATGGAATGTTCCCTGAATCGAGGGAATTTTGGAAAATTAAAGCCAATGCATCAATTATCTCACTAGCCACTTTTTTCAAGACCTTAGGGTGAAGTCCATTTGTCAGCCCACAGCACCAACAACTTGCTCAATAGCACTTCCCTGGTGATTGTAATTTTCCCGAGTTCCTCTCTCCCTTCCATTTCTTGATTTACAGCTATTTCTGGGATGTTACTTGTGTCCTCTATGGTGAAGACCAAAGAAAAATACCTGTTTAATTCATCCACCATCTCTCTACTTTACATTATCAATTCTCTGGACGCAGTCTCTATAGGTCCAATGCTCACTTTGTTAACTCTTTTCTTATTTAAATATCTATAGAAACTCTTACTATCCATCTCTATATTACTAGCTAGCTTTCTCTCTTACTCTAATTTTTCCCCCCTTACCAATCTTTTTGTCATTCTTTGATGTTCTTTATATTCTTTCCAATCTTCTGACCTGTCACCCATCTTTGCATAATTATATGCTTTATTTTTATGTTTGATACTGTCTTTGACCTTTTTAGTTAACCACGGATGGTGGGCCCTCCCCTTGGAATTTTTCTTTCTCATTGGAATATATCTATTCTATGTATTCTGAAATATCCCTTTAAATTTCTGTCACTGAACCTCTATTGACCTATCCCTTAACCTCATTTGCCAGTTTACTTTAGCTAGCTCTGATTTCATGCCCTCATAATTGCCCTTATTTAAGTTTAAAATATAATCTTGGATGCACTCGTTTCTCCCTCAAAATAAATGTTAATTTCAATCGTACTATGATGGCTGCTACCTAGGGGAGCCTTCACTAGGAGATTATCAATTCAACCTATCTTGTTGCTCAATGCCAGGTCTAGTATAGCCTGCTCTCTGGTTGGGTCCAGAACATGCTGTTCTAAGAAACTATCCCGAAAACATTCTATGAACTCCTCATCTACGCTACCTTTGCCCACCTGACTTTTCCAGTCCAAATGTAGACTAAAATCCCCCATGATTATTGCTGTACCTTTCTGGCAAGCTCCCATTATCTCTTCTTTTATGTCCTGCTATGTAGTTACAATCAGGGGGCCTGTACACCACTCCCACAATTGACTTCTTGCCTTTATCATTCCTCATCTCAACCCAAACCACTTCCACATCCTGTTTTCCTGATCCTAGGTCATCCCTCTCTGATGTTCTCATGCCATCATTAATTAACAAAGCCACCCCTTCACCTTTTCCAAACTTCATCTCTTTCCTAAATGCCACAATATTCAGGTTCCAATCTATGTCATCCTGTAGCCATGTCTCTGTAATGGCTATCATATTGAACTTATTTATTTTTATTTGTGCTATCAGTTCATCTATTTTGTTTTGAATGCTATGTGCGTTTAGATACCGAGCCTTTAGTTTTTCCTTTTATTAGCTTTGTAGCGTCTAGCTTTATCTGCTGATTTACTCTTAGATTTGTACTCTCTATCCCTTTGTGTCACAGTTTGTATATCATTTCCCATATTAATACCTGTCTCTCTTGCCTTGTCTCTACTCTTTGGTTTACCACATGCTTCCAAGCTTGATCCCTCGCCCCCACTACTCAGTTTAAAACCCTCTCTACTTCCCTAGTTAGGTAGCTTGCAAGGATGCCAGCCCCAGCATAGTTCATGAGTGGGCTGTCCCAACGGTATAGATTCCACTTTCCCCAACAGTGGTGCCAGCGCCCCACAAACTGGAACCCACTTCTCTCACACCTGTCTTTGAGCCACGGATTCATTTCTCTAATCTTATTTGTCCTATGCCAATTTGGACATGCCTCAGACAATAATCTAGAAATTATTACCTTTGAGGTATAGGCATTGCCATGGCAGCTTGACCCTGATTGGTCAAGGCATTGCCCTGAGGAATGAGTCAGCGAATGGCTGTCACTTGTTTTATTTAGCTGAAATGGGCACAATATGTGTAAATGTTTTTTCTGTCTGCAAAGAACAGGGCCCCGTGTATTAATACATGTAGCTTCCAGTACATGCAAATGTGCCACACTGTGAGCCCAACTGACAATCTCAAATTGGTTGTGAGCTTAATTCTTTAGCACACTGAGGATTATTTAGCAAATGTTGTCCAATCACGTAATCACATCTAATGTTGGACACTGTGTTTTGAGTTTTGCAAGCACAGGCTGGTTGGGTACGGTCTGTACCTTGCCCGTTGTGAACTCATTCCTCAGGGCAATGCCTTGACCAATAAGGGTCAAGCTGCCTGGTTTAAATTTCAAACAATGCTTGGCAGTTAACTGTCTGTCACCACCACTGGTGCATTCTCCATGGCAACACCTCTACCAGTCAGATTCCACTTGCCAACCAATCAGCACTCTCTTCACATCCAGTATAAATTGTTGTTTTCCCCTTATATTGGTATTCTTGCAAAGTGTCCGATGAGTGCAAGACGAAAAGCTTTGACGATGTCTCTTTTGTTCAGCAATACTCAATATTTCTGTTTACTTTATTCTTTCATGAGATGTGGGCGTCACTGGCAAGGCCAGCATTGTTTCCCATCCCTAACTGTCCTTGAGCTGAGTGGCTTGCTAGGCCATTTCAAAGGACATTGCTGTGGTTCTGGAATCACATGTAGGCCAGACCGGGCAAGCGTGACAGATTTCCTTCCCATAAGGGACATTAGTGAACCAAATGGGTTTTTAACCACAATTGTTGATACTTGTCATGGTCATCTTTACTGACATGGGCTTTATGTTCCAGATTCATTAATTGAATTTAAATTCTACCAGTTGCCGTTTTGTTAGTCACAGTGATTAAGGGATATCGGGCAAAGGCAGGTACAGTGTGACTCCTCCAATCCAGAATACTTTGGGACTAAGTCATTTCTGGATTTTGAAATTGTCTGGACTATGGAATTACATTAGGATGTCTCAACACAAGTGTATGAATGGGAAACACCCCAGATATGAATATTTAGCTGAACTGTAAAAAAAAGTGATAAAACATATAACACAGTCAGAAAAATTGTTTTATTTATCGAAATACTGTATCTTCCATGTGTCCACCCCCACAATGCTGTCCTAAATTGATGCTGGTGATGTCGAGGAAACAAGTAATTCCAGGCACTGCTTTATTTCACTGCGCTTCCAAAAATACTGTGTCCCATAGTCAGAACGAATTAATCTTTAAGCAGTAACTTGGTAGTACGGAACTTGAATATTACTGAAAAGAGAGATATGTTGCCAAAGTTTTGCATTTTAAACTCATCAGGACAAATGCAGGAATACTAAGTTACAAACGATCAAAACAATTTATACTACAGGAGGAAAGGGTGCTGATTGGTTGGCAAGCCAACCCTGATTGGCTGAGCTGTTGCCATGGAGAAAGGAATGCTTCAAAAAAGGCACAATTATTGAACATATTCCTTTTGTTTGCAGAGAATGTGTGAGCATATGCATACGATTGTGTGTCGCCAGAGTCTACTAGCCAACCAATTGGCACCCTTTTTTCCTGTAGTATAAATTGATGTCATCGTTTGAAATTTGACATTCTTGCATTTGTCCTGATGAGTACAAGGTGAAAAGCTTCAACAACTTGTCTCTATTTTCAGCAAGATTCAAGTTAAATGTCCGTTACCTCTGCTGAGCCCATGCGTTCTTGATTTCTTGCATCGTTTGAACAGTTGAGTGGCATCTCTGTGAGTTGTTTGGGTCTGCTCAAAAGGTTTTCCAAACAGCCATTGTCCATTCTGGAGAGGTTACAGTGCATATGGAGTTGTGTCACAGATCAGCCATGATCTCATTGAATGGTGGAACAGGTTCGAGGGGCTGACTAGCCTAATCCTGTTCCTGTGCTCCTTTGAAGTTGCGCAAGGCGCTATAGAAATGCAAGTCTTTCTTTCATGTATTAAAGGGAAATCTGATAGGCAGGGATTAAGCAGAAACTGGTTGTAGCTCTCCAAGTTTAAGCTGGACATTTGTGGAACAAGGGTGAAGGATTCCAGTTAATGAGAGGCTAGAACATAAGGAGATTTGGGGATGAATTTCCATGGGTGTTCTCCCCTTCATCCACTATGGCGTCGGTGGAAGAAGCACAGAAACTTTGCAAGAACTCACTAACAGGGCTTACGCCAATTTTCCCAGAATCTCTGCTGCTCTTGCGCCAAAATTGAGGATGAATGGTCGAGCCCCCTGCAGAATTTCGCACCCAAGTATGGGTGACACCACTGTTTAGCGATTATACCATCAGGAGAAGGGAGGAAGGCAGCCAGTATTGGAACATTATCAGAGAGAAGGAGATGTTTTGCGGGCTGATATCATCTCCTTGCGTCCTGTGAAGATCTTGAGGGTTGCAGGACTTCATGACATTCCATCAATGACTGTGAACAAAGTGAGGAATTAGACAGACTCATAGAGCAAGCCAAGTCGTGCCCCTCTGACCACAACCCCTCCATGAGTCTGTGCCAACCATGCCATCCTCTCTTTGCAGCTAGATGTCGCTAGCTCTTTTGCAGGATGATATTCCCCTCCCCCAAAAAACGGTCACCCTTCCACAACGGGACATACAGGGTTTCATCTGTCAAGAACACGCAAGAGCACAAGAAAGGGACAAGGGATTTGTCTCGCCTTTGCTGCTCCTCTTTCCAGGCATTTCCGGTGCAAATGTTTTTCCTTTAAGGAAACACACTCTCTTTCAATACTGTTCATTGGTTAGATTTTCTGAGTGGCAACCAGCTGGGTTTCAGCTCTGACTGTACACGTGGCCTGCATGCGTAGCCAAGGCAAGTGAGAGGCTGGACCTTAGAAGCCAAAGTTAAGCTCAATTGTGCCACGTCCCCCCAAATTTTGACAGGATGGCAAAGTGAGGGTTAGTATTTGTGGGCAGATTATTGAACTTCACTCTGGCCTTGCCTGCAATCTGAGGGGAACCCAGGTTTCATGCCATTAATTAATATGCCCTTGCATTAATCCCCACTGAGCTGAAAAGAATGTCTTGTCCTTCCATGGGGCAATGTCAACAGGTTTAGTCAGAGACCTGTCTGTGAAGCGTGGGGGGAGCTGGTGGTGTAGTGGTATAGTCACTGAACTAGTAATCCAGAGACCCAGGGTAATGCTCTGGGGACCCAGGTTCAAACCCCATCATGGTAGATGGTTAAAATTTGGACTCAGTAAAAATATGCAATTAAAAGTCTAATGATTGTCATAATGCCCTTAAGGAAGGAAATCTGCCATCCTGGTCTGG
This sequence comes from Cetorhinus maximus, assembly GCF_964194155.1. Classification (NCBI taxonomy): domain Eukaryota; kingdom Metazoa; phylum Chordata; class Chondrichthyes; order Lamniformes; family Cetorhinidae; genus Cetorhinus; species Cetorhinus maximus. The sequence continues at coordinate 8,144,444 of NC_135892.1, forward strand.
TCTAGCCTAGCAAGCCACTCAGCTGTATCAAACTTCTAAGAAGACTAAAAGGAATGAAATGGGATGGACCATCCCAGCATCAGCTTAGGTACCAGGGATGACAATGGCAAACTCAGTCCTGTTGACCCTGCAAAGTCCTCCTCACTAACAGGGTGGGGGGGGCTTGTGCCAAAGTTGGGAGAGCTGTCTCACAGACTAGTCAAGCAACAGCCTGACATATTTATCCTCACAGAGTCATACCTGACAGATAATGTTTCAGGCACCATCACCATCCCTTGGTATATCCTGGTCCAGTGGCATACAGTCAGGAGGGAGGTGCCCTGAGAGTCCACAACATCAACTCTGAACTCCATGAAGTCCAGTGGCATCAGGTCAAACATGGGCAAGGAAACCTCCAACTGATTACCATGTACCATTCCCCCCTCAGCTAATGAATCAAAACTCCTCCATGGTGAACACTACTTAGAGGAAGCACTGAGGGTGGCTAGGGTGCAGAATGTACTCTGGGTGGGGGGACTTCAATGTCCATCACCAAGAGTGGCTTGGTAGCACCACTACTGACCAAGTCCCATGTTTGACCTCGTGCCATGAGTCCTGAGTGTATACCACTGTGCCACCACCTCTTCAGGGATGTTGATGTTTGGGACATTATCTGTGAGGATGACTATGTCAGGCTGTTGCTTGGCTTGTCTGTGAGACAGCTCTCCCAATTTTGGCACAAGTGCCCAGATGTTAGTTTGGAGGGGGGCTTTGCAGGGTCGACAGGGCTGAGTTTAGCATTATAATAAAAGCAAAATACTGCAGATGCTGGAAATCTGAAACAAAAATATAAACTGAAAAACAGAGCTCTGAAGAAGAGTCATACGGACTCAAAACGTTAAATCTGTTTTTTTCTCCACAGATGCTGTTAGACCTGCTGAGTTTTTCCAGCATTTTCTGTTTTTGTTTCTGAGTTTGCCCTTGTCGTTTCCGGTGCCTAGGTCGATGCCGGGTGCTCCACACGGTTTCGTTCCTTTTTAGACTGATCTGGCAATATTCCCATCACAGTTCCCTGAGTAAAGTGGGTCGGGTAGGGCCTGGGTAAGGGAACGGGGGTATGTCAATCAGATATTCTAAAAAAACAAAAATGCTCCCTCTCTGGCCAATTCCCGATGTTTCTCTGACCTGGGTCCCACCATTAGGGGAGCCACTTTACCCCTTCTGGAGGCCTTGATACCTCAACACACCTGTGGAAGTGACCTCCAGATTTATTCCAAACCCTAGCTGAACCAAGTTAACCAGAGCTGACAGTAGGCCTGAGCCCAACAACAGCCTCCTGTTAAAACCCGCCTCCCCAGGAGCTGTCGGAGGTTCTGAGGGAGAGGTAGAGAGATGGAGAGGTATAGGAATCGAATTCCAGATCCTAGGGCCCCAGGCAGCTGAAAGCACGGCTGCCAATGGCGGAGAAATTAAAATCGGAGAAGCACAGGAAGCCAGAGAAGTGGAGATATCTCAGGAGGTTGTGAGGCTGAAGGAGGTTACAGAGGTAGGGAGGGGTGAGGCTAGATTTGTAAGCAAGAAAGAGAGTTTTAAAATCAAGGCATTGCTGGACTGGGAGTCAACGTAGGTCAGTGAGCACCGGGGGCGATAACACTCGGGAGCTCAGTGCATGAATATTAAAGAATAAAGTTTTATTTATTAAAAGCCATACACTATTGCATCAACAGTCAGTGCATTGTGACACCACAATCTAAGAGCGTTTCTTTAAGGTTATAATTTAATTTAGTGTTTATGGCGCAAAAATATCTATAAACGTCCTGGTAGACTTGACAGTGCCAAACCGTTTAATTTTAGTTAATAAAGCTTAAATTATTTAATTTATATCTATGCCATGGCAATCCATGGTGAGAGGAATGAGAAGGTGCACATTATATTTTCCCTGCCTTGAAATTGAGGCAGATATTCATTTTCCTCACATGCAGGCAGACAGCGGAGATCTGAACCCTATCCAAGTCTGCATTCTTTTGAAATTTTCTTTGAGGCATTGATTCGTTGGATGGTGCCAGTTTCAAAAAAATACTTAGCATATACCAACCACTTCTCAACTTGTAACCCAGTCACACCGAATGGTTTTTGTTGCTTCAGGGGCTGCGCTTGGCTTAAATCCGCCAGTCTTGCCACCCTGGAATTATAATGCATTTGTACCGCAGGGCACCGTTCAGTGCTACTTACAACCTCTCCCAAAAGGTGGAAATCCCAGGGCATCACCCATTTGGGTCCTGTATCAAATTTACGCCACCCGCACACATCAAAGGGTTTCCAGAAAGATCAGATTTAATCTTTGTGGTGTCCCCTATGACCTCTTTAACATTTTCAATGGCAATGTTCTTAAAATAGTTGCTAGTGTATGAAATGAATAGCGGACAGTATCTGTTTATATATATATCACAGCCCCCTTTTATTCCTAAACCCTTCCTTCCATTTTTCCAGACCCAGATTAATCTCGCCAAATTAATTCAAAATGGCGTTTCAAAATGATCTTCCCTCCGTTTCAGTGCGTTGAAAGGTTCAGCGATGGCATTCAGCTGTGATATAAACTGAGGGATATTCAATTTAGCTGTGTTGTGTTTTTAAATATTCACATCTTTGTTGTCTTGCTGTGTTAGCCAGACACCATGGCGCACAGGAATGTGGCCATTCTGGGCCTTGGATCTCCTTGTTGAGTCTGTGGAGCTCAGTGTCACTGGCCCGCCGAATTTACCGAGGGCCCAGGTTTTCATGGAATCCCACTCCAGAGACCTGAGCACAAAACGTAGGCTGACACTCCAGTGCAGCAGTGAGGGAGGCGCTGTATTGTGGATGAGACGCTCAACTCAAAGGCCTGACTGCTGTCTGAGCTGGATATGAAAGATGGCATGGCACTATTTCAAAGTACAGCAGGGGGTGTTCTCCCTGGTGTCCTGACCAAAATTTATCCCTCAGCCAACATCACTAGAACAGATTGTCCGGCCATTGTCAGATTGCTATTTGTGGGAGCTTGCTGTGCACAAATTCAGTGCTACATTTCCTACATTACAACAGTGGCTAAATTTCAAAAGTACTTAATTGGTTCTAAAGCCCCTTGAGATGGCCTGAGGTCGTGAAAGGCCATTGCACAGCCACCTGCCTTCCTTTCTCTCCCGCTAAGAGCATTTTCAGGTCTGTAATATTATTGCAAACTGTTGAAAAAAAAATGATAACGTGCAACAGCATTTGGTGCAATTAAAGTACATTGTTATCCTCTTACAATATTTTCTGTCATCCGTGCTAATGTTCCTTTCATGGAGCAGGTGCCTTCTCAGTGATATAATCACTTTAATAAAGAAATTCTTTGCTTGTCAGAATTTCAAAAGTCTATTACCCATAATTTAAAATAGGGATTTGCTTTAAGGGCTTTGATTATTTCTGCCAGCAGTGAATTAGCACATTGGGAGGCAATTAAGTTACGATACACACCCATTGAACAGAATTCCAATCGTATGGTTTCATTGAAGGAGAGGCTTACAGCCTGCACTCACGAAAGGACTTTGATGGAGCCAAATATCCCAGAGTACTTCGCAAGGCAAGAGAAATGGGCATCAAGGAAGAAGCAAGCAAAAGGTGTGAATGAAGAGGCAGAATTCGAAGCTCTTCTTTATGGAGATGGGGAGAGATTGAGCCGTTTAGAAGGAGTGTATCAGTGTGCAGAGACACGGTATCACAGAGACAGAAATAGTTTCACTAAGCTACCGCTAGAGCTTTGGGCACGTTGGAGGTAACAGTGGGAGGTAACTGAGTAAGCTGGGACTTGTAGGGATGCATCAATAATAGAGGAATACCACAGAGGTGGACTAGAGTAAAAGGCTGTGCAGGAGGTCAGTTATTCTAAAGGCCTTTCATGACTTCGGGAGGTCCCTAAGGGCTTTACCACCAATGAGGTACTCCTGAAGTGTAGTAACAGTAATGTAGGAAAATTGGCAGCCAAGGTGTGCACAGCAAGCTCCCACAAACAGCCCTACTCTCTTAGACTCCTAAAGGCCACAAAGGAGTCAAGGAGTCAAGGAGTTGCAAGATGTCTGACCTCTAAAGATTCTTCAAGTGACAAAATGAAAGGAACCAATAGAGGAACTAATATTTCAGTCATCCTTGTAGATTCACACAGTAGAAACTGCAAATGGAAAAGTTTCAAATCAGCAGATTGAAATGTGTGATATTTGTCATTGTGTATAGATGCATAGTGCATATTCCCTGATGTCTCTTTAGTTGTAATATTTGATAGGTTATAATAATCATTATTTTGTTTTATAAAGACCTGTTGATAATGGGTTTCTGTCAATATACTTTAGCAAGAATTTAGAAGCGTAAGAAGTGACCTCATCGAAATTCTCACAGGGTTCGACAGGGTGGATGCTGAGGGGCTGCTTCCCCCTGGCTGGAGAGTCTAGGACTATGGCTGGGGTTTTCCGGCCCTGCTTTGGTGGGACCCGGTGCAGGGGGACACAGGGGGCCGGCCAAACGTCCATTGGCTTTCGGTGGGACCGGAAGATCCTGGCCTAGGAGTCAGTCTCAGGGTAAGGGGTCAGCCATTTAGGATTGAGGTGAGAAGAAATTTCTTCACTTAGAGGGTTTTGAATCTTTGGAGCTCTCTATCCCAGAAGGCTGTGGATGCTCAGTCGATGAGTATATTCAAGACAGAACGATAAGTTTTTGGGCACTAAGGGAAACAAGGGACAGAATGTAAGGATGTTGGAGGTTGCAGAGGGAGGGCGGGGTGAAGCAAGCAAAGGACTCATAGGGGAAGGGATGGATCTTAAATGAGATGCTTTTAGGAATAGGAATTCAGTGCAGACGGATAAGGATGAGGTAATATGTAAGCAGGCCTCGGCGCAGGGTAAGTTGTGGACAGCAGAGCTTTGAATAAATGGAAGGCTGTGTTATTATTGTGTCTCGCACTAGGACTACCACATGCTCAACCGCAGGCAACCATTATTGAACTAACATTATTTACATCTCCCTAACAGAGAGGGCAGCAGAGAGACAACTGTAATATAGCACATGACATGGGGATAGGGCGGGAAAGTGGAGTTGATGTAAATGTTCAACCATGATCTTGTTGAATGGCGGAGAGGGTTGAAGGGCTGTTTGGTCCTATTTCTTATGTTCTCATCAATGAATGTCTGGAGGAGGTGAGAGGACAATCTGGGGTCATGATGAAGCCAACAGAAAGAAACAATGAAAGGTGCTCCAAGCTACTTTTAACTGCCACCTTCATCTAAACATTGCTATCTAATCAATGTACTCAGATAATTCAGCCTCCTGTTACTAAAACGTACGCGTTGTAAAGTAAAATGAAAATGAAACAAGTAAGTCGGAATTTGGAGACTGTCAAATATTTGAGAGAAACTGTTGAAATCTAAAAAAGAATGATGACACTGTGCTCGTTCCAGAGCAGAAACTCTACAAGATAATGAAATATCAAATATTAAATCTAAATTCAAGGGCCTATATTCTGACCAATGATATTGGAAGCATTTTAATTTTCTAACAAGCGAGGAGAGTGCAGTGAAGTTGGGTCCCTCTTACAGGCAAGCTCTCACAGAAACTCTTGGCAGAAGGACCTCGGAACCTGAGCCAAGATAAACAGCGAGAAGAGAAAAGGAGGTTAATGTTTTGTCTGCAGGGAAAGGGTTTTTCATCCTATTCACATCTTTAGTGTTAAACAGAAACTCTTTTAATTCTTACAACTTTGATGTAAAAATGTCCCAAGGGCTTCATAGAGGCAAAAACATGGCCAGCAAGCAGAAGTGAGAGAATTGGGAGTGACGACCAAGTGTGCAGTCAGATAGGTTTTAATCCTTTATCATTCAGGGAAACAGACAGTGAGGAGGAAGGCTAAGGGATAGAATCCAAGGGAATGGGCCTTAGATTGTGGAAGGTTCATCCTCTGGTGATGAGTTACAGGAAGAGGAAGGAGATGCATGAGAGGCTGATATCAGGTGAGGAAAGGGCATCAAACAGGACGTAAGGATGTTGGAGGTTGCAGAGGTAGGGTGGGATGGAGCAAGCAAAGGACTCATAGGGGAAGAAATGGACCTTAAATGAGATGCTTTTAGGGACAGGAATTCAGTGCAGATGGGTAAGGATAAGGTAATATGTAAGCAGGCCTCGGTGCAGGGTAAATTGTGGACAGAAGAGCTTTGAATAAATGGAAGGCTGTGTTATTATTGTGCATTGCACTAAGGTTACCACATGCTCAACTGCAGGCAGACGTTTTGAACTAATGTGTTTTACACCTCTCCAACAGAAAGGGCAGTAGGGAGAGACAATTGTAATATAGTACACTCCCTCCCCACTTAAAAAGAACAATTGTACATTAAAATGTAAATGATTAATATGCATCGTTTTCCAAAAGACAATTTTTAAAATTAATTCATGGGCATTGTGGGCATTGCTGGCCAGGCCAGCATTTATTGCCCATTCCTAATTGCTCTTGTTCAGAGGGCATTTAAGAGCCAACCACATTGCTGAGGGTCTGGAGTCACATGTAAGCCTGACTAGGTAAGGATGGCAGATTTCCTTCCCCTAAAGGACATTAGTGAACCAGATGGGTTTTTACAGTAATCATCTCATGGTCATCATTAGACTTTTAATTCCAGATTTTTAAAATCCAAATTCCACCACCTGCCATGTCAGGATTTGAACCCAGGTCCCCTGACCATTACCATGGTTGGGGGCGGGGGGTGGGGGGGTGGCTGAATTGCTAGGCCAGCAATAATACAACTGCGCCATGACCTTCTGACCACCACACACCATTGCCTCCCCAATATGACTAAACCAATATCAACAATGCCTGAAATTTTACAGGTTAGGTTGAATTTTTTTTTGACTATAATCGTAACCAAACCATATATGACCAATATTTCCAGAGTAAAAAAAAATATATTTTCTTAACACCACTGTGTGTTTAACAAAAATATTATCATTTGACAAGAAGTAATGAAAATAATGACTCATTTCTTCTTCCTTTAGACAAACATCCAATTAATCTATCTGGCTTCTTCCTCTTTCTGTCTGGGTATCTCCTACCCTTTCCATTAGCTTGACTCTGTTCTCTTAACATCTCTGGCTGTGTCAAACCTGATCTTTGACTTTGACTGCCAACTCCAGTTAATATTTGGGACTATGAAACTGATTTGTCTTAATCAAAGACCCTTACTTTCCTCTACCGGTGGATTCCGTGACACAGGTAAACTTTCGGTTCCTTTGTGACTTTAACTTTCTTTCTGACTTTTACTTTGGACTGTAGGAGGAATTTGAACTATAGGAGGTTTCTCGTCTTTTGTCAGGTTTTCTCTTTCAAGCACATGATCTAAATGACACAGGCAGAGTCTCACTTCAACCCTTAACTAGATATGTGAATACACCTGGTCCCTTTACAACAACTCCAATCACATACTTCTGCTTATCACCTCGGTGTTTTTTCACTATTGACCTTCTGACCAGCACTGAACTCTTGAAATTTCTTGCCCCATCTTCAATTTGTCTTGCTTTTCTCTTCGTTTGCTATTGATGCAGGCTTAAGCAAAACTAAGCCTTGTCCTAAGATTGTGTTTAAATGCTAACTCGTAAGATGAGCAACTTGCTGTAGACTGTGGGGTTATTCTGTAAGAGAATTGTCTAGCCTGTTTCAAAGAGAAACATGGAAATTATGGCCTGGCTTGTCATCTAGCAAATACCTCTCCAAACACCTCGTCACAACCTGTACACATCTTTCTGCAGCACCACTCGATGCTGGGTGATAAGATGATATTAGAGTGTGTTCGACTCCATTCTTACTCAGAAATATTTCAAGCTCTTCTGACACAAGTTGTGGACCATTATCTGACACCAACACTTCTGGCAATCCGTAAGTTGCAAACCAGCTTCTCAAAGCCTCAATAGCTTTGGCGCTTGCTCTATTGGGCACAAGCTCACCATTTATCCACTTGCAATAGCTATTGACAAAAACAAGGCACCCTTTCCCTTCCACTTCTAAGAGATCAACATGTACCAGATAGTTGGAGTTAAGATACAGATCAGCCATGATCTAACTGAATGGTGGAACAGGCTTAAGAGACAGGATGGCCTCCCCCTGTTCATATCTTATGATCATGCTGCTCTTCATATTATAGACCTGTGGTTGCCCTTGGTTCCAGTTAGTGACACTGTGCTTTATAGCGCACACAACATGGTTGGGTAAGCAGGGAAAACATGTAGCAACCACAGCTAAATGGCTGGAAGGAGTGTTCACACCACTTTAAATCATTGACCTTATTTGCCAGGGATAATGAGCAACAAGTGCACGAACTGACAATCATTAAGATTCACAGGCAAAGTTAACAACAAACTAATTCTGCAGCATATTAAGTAAACAGCTATACTACCCTGAAGCTGCCTGTTGGCAGAATAATGCTCCTCACTTCAAAGGATGTTTTCTGACAATCTGTGAGGTATTATTCATTAACTCCTTTCACATGCAAGGAGACTTTTGATAGAATGACATGGAATTTACAGCAGAATCAGGTTATCTGAACGAATTGGACTATGTCGGCGCTCCTTCACTGCTCCACACGAGCCTCCTCCCACCTTACTTTATCTTGCCAATCAGCATTCTCTATTCCTTTCTCCCTCGTGTGTTTATCTAGCTTCGTCTTAAATGCATTTACTCTATTCACCTCACCCACTCCCTGTGACAGGGAGTTCCACATTCTCACCACCCTCTGGGTAAACAAGTTTCTTCTGAATTCCCCACTGGATTTACTGGTGACTATTTTAAGGTTGCCCCTGGTTTTGGTCTCTCCCACAAATGGAAACATCTTCTCTACGTCTAACCTGTAAAGCCCTTTCATCATTTTTAAGGACCTCTATCAGGTCACCTGTCAGCTCTCTTCCATAAAACAAATCATCCCACCCTGTTCAGTTTCTCCTCATAGTTATAACTTCCTAGTGCAAGTATTGCACTTGTAATTCTATTTTTGCATTGTGTCCCCAGCCTTCTATACCCTTGTATTATGGTGACCAGACCTGTACACAGTATTTGGGCTGTATGCTAACCATTAGCCTAAGTTTGCCTACTAATAACATTGAATTTAAGGGAAGGAAATTATTACTCTGGATCACAGATTGCTTTCTTTTCTATTCTTTTCAGGGGGCGTGGGCATCACTGGCTAGGCCAGCATTTATTGCCCATCCCTAATTGCCCTTGAGAAGGTGGTGGTGAGCTGCCTTCTTGAACCGCTCCAGTCCCCGTGGTGTAAGTACACCCACAGTGCTGTTAGGGAGGGAGTTCCAGGATTTTGACCCAGCGACGGTGAAGGAACGGTGATATATTTCCAAGTCAGGATGGTGTGTGGCTCAGAGGGGAGCTTGCAGGTGGTGGTGTTCCCATGTATCTGCTCCCCTTGTCCTTCTAGATGGTAGAGGTCGCAGGTTTGTCGAAAGGGCACCTTGGTGAGTTGCTGCAGTGCATCTTGTAGATAGTACACACTACTGCTACTGTGCGTCAGTGGTGGGGTGAGTGAGGGAGTGACTATGGTGGTGAATGGACAAATGTTCTTGGCTGGTGGTGGTGATGGATGGGCTCCATCATATGTAACCAATCTCCCTGCTGTTCTTGGCTGCCTTCTCCTTCACCAAGATGGCAAAAAGTAAAGATGAGCGCTGGAAACCGAGTGTCAGCATTCAGACTGTAGTGGGGATGCTGACTGAACATAAGAACATAAAAAATAGGAGCAGGGCTAGGCCATTCGGCCCCTCGAGCCTGCTCCTTCAGCCAATAAGATCATGACTGATCTGGTTATGGCCTTAACTCCACTTTCCTTCCTGTCCCCCATAACCATTGACTCCCTTATCAATCAAAACTCTGTCTGACTCAGCCTTGAATATATTCTGTGACCCAGCCTGCACTGTTCACTGGGGAAGGGAATTCCAAACATTAACGACCCTCTGAGAGAAAGAAAGCTCCCCCCAGCTCTGACTTAAATGGGAGACCCCTTATTTTTAAACTGTACCCCCTCTTTCTAGATTCCCCCACAAGGGGAAACACCCTCTCAGTATCTGCCTTGTCAGGTCCCCTCAGGATCTTATATGTTTCAATAAGATCACCTCTCGTCCTTCTAAACTCCAAAGAGTACAGGCCCAGCCTGCTTACCCTTTCCTGATAAGACAAACCCCTTCATCCCAGGGATCAGCCTAGTGAATCTTCTCTGGGCTGCCTCCAATGCAAGGAGGTCCCTCCTTAAGTAAGGTGATCAAGACTGCACACAATACCCCAGGTTCAGTCTAGTGCCCTGTACAGATATAGCAAGACTTCCCTACTCTTATACTCCATCCCCCTTGAAATAATGAACATTGACCTTCTTAATTACTTGCTTCTACCTGCATGCTGACAGGTATGTGAATCAAGTAATTCTATACCACCAACTGCTCATGGGGTCAAATCTTGTAAGGGTGTCAGGAAAGGAATAATTCCAGATACAACTGACTCCACAGTATCTCAAGGGTATTGACAGTATGCTATTCAACCATACGTACACAGTGAAGGGGAGGTGATTGTTAAACTGGAGAGATGCTCGGTTCATTGCACTTTTGACTGGTAAAGCTGTTTGCATTTACTGGACCCAGAAATGTCTTTAAACTTAATCCAGCACTCAGCCACCATGAATGGGGTTGAATCAGAGCTGACTGATTTGGTTCATCTTCTAGCCATTTCTGCTCTGCTGCTTTCCTTGTGGGACAGTGTACAAATAATGCTTCTCTGCACTGCCCATTTGCCACTGCGAAGCATTCGCACAACCTCAAGGGAGAATTTGGAGCCTCCTGTGCCGTCTGCAGGCCCCAATGGCGATATTTCTTCACAAAGCTTTTCAGAGCTTCTTTTGATAAAGCGTAGCGCTCGACTCTGCTCCTACGTCAGCTTATTCGCTGCTGAAACCCTCGTCCATGCCATTGTGTTGCGAATATCTGATTCCATACTTCATGTGCTTTAGAGATATGGCTTTTGGTTTTGGGGATTAAAGTGTTCAATGTGAGATAAATGGACACATCTGATTGAGAGACTGATAAACAAACCTAAGTGCGATTCGAATAGACCTGGGGTAATTACAGCTCAAAACGTTTATTTAATAAGGTCAGGGCTAGAAGGGAGAAAGCGTAAACAATGGGTGACCCATCCTTAACTTGAGATAGAGCCAGGAGGTCTGCACTTACCTCTGTTAAATCTCCTATTAACCTTCTTTGTTCAAACGAGAACAAGCCCAGTTTCTCTAACCTCTCCTCGTAACCGAAGGATTTCATCTTCTTAATATTATTCACGTAAATCTCCTCTCCAAGGTTTTGATGTCCTTCCAAAAGCATGATTCCCAGAATTGGCCACAATGCTGAACTTTAGTGCGCTAACATTGAGGCTCATGTTTTGGATGTATTGGGTACAGGTAGTTAGGAAGATATACTAGACTATAAAGAGGTTGGCGAGAAAAGGTAGATCTTTGATGAGCTGAGCTCTATGAACCTGGGGTCCTGGATGAATCTGTCCTTCAGTTGTCCAGCAGCATAAACCACTTTCCAGATACATGAACCTGCTCTTCATCATCACCAGGCTCTCTGGCATCCTCTGGGATATCCATCAGCAGACCTTTCCTGCTTGTAGAGTTATTATGAAGCACATGTGCTGCTACTATTCATGGGAAAGTGCTAGACATATACTATAAGGCACCCCTTATGCTATCCAGGCGCAATCATCTTTCTTTCAGCATTCCAGTACCTCATTCAAATCTTAGACTTGTCTTCATTTGGCCCACAGCATTGGCCTTACAAAGGCAAACATTTGAAAGTAGATCTTCCCTCAGGCCAGGAATTTGAGATTATGGAAGGTAAATGGTTAAGTGCAACATGGAAGGCAGGTTTGGAAGTCTATTATATTTCTGGTAAATAATTTTACATATTGTAAAATGCATAGTGACCCTTCCCTCTAAAGTCCATCATAGTTTATGATAAAGCACTCTATACTCTAAAGAAGCGTTAAGCTGGACAGTACTTCAAATTCAGCAAAGCTCCTACGCTTAGTTTCCGTCAAGCATTATAAAATTGGCTGCCCAACCTATTCTGATGACAGCGGCCAGGATTTGCCGGCCCTGTTCGCAGTGGGCGTTATGGTGGGCGGGAGCAGGAAATAGCGAGAGATTGCAAAAATTGGTTTCATGCCGTCGTCAAACCAGTTTGCAATCGTCAGCTCCAACCGTCAACGGCAGGCCACGTTTCCCACCACCGCACATCGGGAACCTCATTTCAATACTTTAGCATCTCATTAAAACCTCTACTCACCGGAATCATGCCCCCAATGCTGGATCATCCGGGCACCTCAGTGTGACTGCACGCCGATGTGTTTCACAACTGTACATAAACAACGTACACCTGGCGAGCTACACTTCACTCAGGACTTTGAGGTTTGTTTGCCCACCTTGCTTCGGGCAGCACTCGTGGTCATCAGCCCCAGGCTTCACAGCCTGCGCCACATCACTCTTGAGGGGGTGCATGGGCAGGTCTCTACCTACCAGACTAGCCATAAGGCAGGTGTGACTTTTCAATGGCTGCAAGACTAGGGCTTGCTTGGAGAAGGGGGAGAAGTGGCCTCAGGCAAGGGAAGAGGCTGCAGGGTGAGGGCTGTACTGGGGAAGGTGGGGTAACCCAGGGTGTATGTGGGGACACGTGTTGATCTGTGCAAGTGGCCTCAAGATGGTGAGGGCTGAGGAGGCAGTCTCCAGAGGAGATGAGGCCAGATGGAGATGTGAGGGTGTGTGTGAGAGAGTGAGTGGTGATGTCCCTTGAGCTGACAGTGAGTGAGATGCCAGTGAATGTGTGATGGCCTTGTAAGTGTGTGAGTTTAGAGAGATAAGGTGGTTGCTTTACCTGGCACCACGGATGAGATCATTCATCCTCTTTCTGCACTGGTTGCAGAACCTCTTCTGTGCAGCGTTGGCACTGACCACCTCTGCCACCGCCTCCCAAGCTGGAGCGGTGAGATTGCCGGAGCTCTTGCGGCCGGAACAGGGGGTGGAGGGTATCAGGGCGGGGCCTCCGAAAGTCATTCCAGTGATGGGTCACTGAACTCTCCTTGGCTTTCAGGGCCATGTTTTCACCGGAGCAGTCCTGGGCTGCCGGCATTGAGAACTGTGTGGGCGGCTGCAGTTTAGATATGGCACCCGGAGTGAGGAAATGGTGAGGTAATGGTGGGTGATTCAGAGGCTGCCCGCCAGCGAGACGCCGTGTTTCCTGTGGCTGCGTAATTAATGAGGCGGGAAGCGGACAATACGGTGTGAAAACCCACCATTGCGGCCGGAGGGTAAAACTTCGTTTTTCACACCCACTACCGCAAGGTGCAATTCTGGGACGATTCCGCCCACCGTCTCAATAATTGGTTTAATCAATGTTTGTAGTCACTGTCGATCAATGGTAACTATTGGGTTGGATTCTAAATGGAGAAGAAACCTGACAGTAAAAATACCAAAATTAACAGCTTGACACAAGCAACAAGGAAGTGATGTCATTAGCACACACCTAAAACTGCCCTCTGTCTTTCTTTGCACCTATCCAAACAAGGATTTCCCATTGGCTAGAAACAAAAAAAATGACATTCGATATTATAATAACATTGAAACCTAAAAAAAAAATCATTCGATATTAGGGAATGAACTATAATCACAAATGTCAGTAACGTGCATTTATATAGCACCTTTAAGGTAGTAAAACATCCTAAGGCACTTGACAGGAGCCTTGTTTGATTTCGCACAGCTACCCTGGTTGACAGGGACTTTGAACATTCCATTGTGGGATAATAGAATGATACAGCACAGAACGAGGCTATTCGGGCCATTGTGCCTGTACTGGCTCTTTGCAAGAGTTAGTCCCATCCCTTTCTTTGTCTCCGTGACCCTGCAAGTTCCGATTTTGCCAGCGTGTATCTGATTTGCTTTTGACAGCTATTACTGAATCTGCTTCAACCACTCGTTCAGACAGTGCATTCCAGACTGTAACTGCAAACAGAAACTTGAAGCATTCATTGGAACTCCCACTGTCTGCAACTCAACTAAAAAAAGTAGAGAGGGAGCATTTCAAACAAACGTGTCCAGCATTGACGTGCTACTACCTCATAACAGAGTTTCAGGGCCACAATGTTAAAGTCACGCGTCTTACTGGAAGCAAGGGGCGATTATAGATGGGCAATAAATGCTGGCCTAGCCAGTGACGCCCATGTCCCATTAACTAAAGTAGAGCAATGCTAAATCTTGCTTTGCATCACGCACCAGCATTTTGGAGTGCAGTTTCTCCTGGCACCAATCAAAATGCAGGGCTTATCCATAACATCATTAATTCAGTATGAAACATACAAGTCTACGATTTCCTGATGCTTTAAGACCAGGAAGCTGTATTTTAATCTTATAATGATACATGCAAGTCCATTGAAATATTGAATATACAAAGCCGCTGTTGAAAAGGGAAGCAGACTCTGACAGTATAATGTATGAATAGCAGATTAAGTGGGTGGAGGGGGTGTGGTACATCCACCAAACAGTCCCTCAAACTCTCGGCCTATTGAGGCTGCTGAGGCGAGAGCTTCCTTTTCAGGCTTGTTCTCAGTCTAACTCTGTGGACTTAGTCACTTCGCAGATAGCCACACACTGTGAGAATTTGGCTTTTAAGGTCAAATTATGTTAAATTCCCCTCTGTGGGAAAAGAAATAGTCAAAATAACCTTTTAGTCCTAATGTTTTTGCACTAACAAATAAAACATCATGTTAGCTATTTAAGCACTGGTTTATTTCCCAGGGTCCAATATGTATTAAATATAATATATATTATATTTTATATATATATTCCAAGACTGCTGTGATTTGGTGGGTGCACGCTCTCCTCTGAATAAGTTTGTGCTTGTGCATTCAACCCCCACTCTAGTGATGTAAAAACAGGCTGAAACTCCAGTGCAGTGCTGAGGGAGTACTGCACTGTCGCAGGTACTGTCTTTCAGATGAATCATCAAACCAAGGACCCATCCCACCCCCCTCTGAAATGACTATAAAAGAACCTATTGCAAAGAACAGTAGCGGAGTTGTCCCTGGTGTCCTAGCCAATGTTTATCCCTCAACCAATATCACTAAAAACATACTGTCAGGTCATTATGGCATTGCTGTGTGTGGGAGTTTGCTGTGCACATATTGGATGACGTGTTTTCTACATTACAACAGTGATTACATTTCAAAATATATTTAAATGATTGTGAAGCACTTTGGGATTTCCTGTGGTTATGAAAGGCGCTATAAAAATGCAAACATTTATTTTTATGTATTATTTCTGTTCTATCCATTTCAGGTGCAGAGTTTTTAATATATGTTGCCAAACTCATTTTCTCATTTAAACTGTTCTCTGAACAGCCTCAATTGTAACCTTGTGCTATTGCTGAACACAAGGTAAACTTGTTATTCTCCTGAAAGAGCAAATCGACGTTCAAAGGGTTCCCACTGTTGTAACATGCCTTTAAATGATTGCAGCGTGACATCACCAGAAGGGAAGTGTGTCACGAGGTCCAGTTTCCATTTCACTTTTGGCTGTGAGCGGACCACAGCTCAGCTCTGATATCGTCAAGGCTTTCGTGTGCTGTCACCACACTGTGACTTCAGCACTCTTTAACATTGCGATTCTGTAGCAGTCTGACTAAAGGTCTAGGGTCCTCTTGTGCCGTGTAGCACAATCTAAGGATGTTCACCATGTCGTACCTGTACTTAATCTGGCTGTTATGCTGTTGGACCACAGCTGAACACCATGTCATGTTGTTATAATGATATAAAGGCACCAATCACTCATCAGGGATTGGGTAAAGAAGTTATCGGTTCACATATTCAGACTAGGCACATGAGAATAGATATATGTGGCTAGAAAGCCTGAAGGCATCAGGACGCTGCTGTGTTCTGCTCACAGTCAAAAGTGAAGCTAATACTGGATCGCATGACACACTCTCCTTTCAGTGATGTCATGCTGCAATCCAGTAAAGGCATATTACAGCACCCTCCTGCACATCTCCCACTAAGTATAAGAGTATCTTAAACCAATACTATTTATATTGTGAGGACAGGCTGTTTAGGCAGTGGGAAGAGATTGTTTGTATTGTGAGGAGTGAGGTGAGGCTGGTACCAGGTGTACTCAATTGTAACTAATTCCTACAAAGCTCAATCATAAGATAAATGGATACACCTATTGCTCACAGCCCGTGCATCGGTCCAGAAACCAGTTCTTCTTATTCATATTTGAGGCCTGCTGTTCGGGTTGGCTGGAAATTGAGAGAGATGTAAACACAGAATCTATCAAGCGACACCCCAGACTCCTTTAACATATCCCTGGAGATGTCCTGTTTCACTGACAGAGACTCGCTGGAAGGTGGGAGTACAATTAGTGTCATAGAATTATTACAGCACAGAAGGAGGCCACTCGGCCCATTCGATACATGCTAGGAGTGTAAAGCAACAGTGACCTCGGGAGTCCTGATCACCACCTACCAACCCCTCCCTTCAGCCACAAATCAGTACTCCTCCATATTTGTCTAGAGGAAAGCATAATATACTCTGGACTGATACTTAAGTGTCCATCAGCAAGGGCAGCCTCATTGTACCAATACTGGCTAAGCCCTGAAGGACACAGGTGTCAGATGGGGCCTGGTTTAAGTTTTGAGACAGCCAAAATGAGAGAGTAACGCTGCTTGACTGTTGCCCCTCATTGCTGTCTGTAAGGCTCGTGCTGGAGTGCTCAGATCTTGTCTAATAGGTGCAGCTGCAAAAAATAAGATGTTCAACACCCCATCCAAAATAAAGGAGTTCACTTGATCAACGATGAACTCAGCATCCATCCCCTCCAGCACTAATGCACTGTATACTGGAGGATGCCACCTCCACAGCTCACTAAGATTCCTTTGAGAGCAACTCCCCGTGCCACATTCTGGGACCAACAAGAAAGGAAATAGCAGCAAAAAGTGAGAACAGCATCCTCTCCATGTTCCTCTTGAGGTCACATGCCCATCTCAACCTGCAGCCAGACCCTTGTTCCTTCACCATTGTTCTGTCAGGAGATCATACCTGACATCAATGAAGACCACTCCATGCACATGCTTGAATTTTCAAAAGGTCCTTGGTAAGATACCACACTGTAGTCTTCCAACAAGGGCTTAGGCCATGAGGCGTCAGGGGACTAACATTCGATTGGGTACAACTTGTATTAAAAATATTGAAAGCAGAGAGTAGGAGTAGAGGGTAGTTATTCAGATTGGTGGAAAGTAGAAGGAGTTGTTCCACAAGGATCAAAACTGGGACCGCTGTTATTCATAATTCACATCAATGATTTGGCCTTAGGAACAAGTAACTGAGTCTCAACATTTGCAGATAATACCAAACTGCGGGTATAGCTAACATAGCAGAGAGAATGCAAAGATATTGCAACATATTACAAAAAAATACAAGAAGATTTTAGAAACGCAGACGGATCTGTTAAATGGCAAACGAACTTTAAAATAGATCAATGTGAGGTGGTGCACTTTGGTAGAGAAAACAGAAACACCTCTTTTACCTTGAGAAAACATATTTTAAAAAACCAAATGGGGAAGGGGTCTAGGACTAGAGGTGAATAAATCATTAAAGGCAGCTTCACAGGTGGAAGGAGGCTTGATGAGTTACTGTAGTGCATCTTGTAGATGACACACACTGCAGCCACAGTGCATCGGCGGTAGAAGGAGTGCGTTCACCCCTTCTAGGCTGTAGAAGAGTTTTTAAACACAAATGATCAATTTGATGCAGCACAAGGGAGGTAAACAAGATGGAGACATTTAAAATTAATGTCAATAATGTGCGAAAATATAGGATTAACACTGATGTTTAAACAATGCCTTTTATTAGAGTATTGTTGGACTGGGTTTTCAGCTTACCCATTTTCTCAGCGATTCTGAATAAACGATATATTAAAATTATCAATAGCATGATGACATTCCCCAGGATGTGCAGGTGACTCAGTGACACTCCGTCATCACACTGGCTCCATGCCCCACAGTCCGGTGAAGCCCATTCGCCTTCCCATTTCCTCTTCGTGAACCTTTACATAATAATGAAGGAGGGGAAGAGGAAATGTATGTGACCACATTGTACTCTCTTTGTTACAGCTGATTTTGTTTTTTAAGGTTAAATATGCAGCTTTGGCAAACTCGACACAGCAGTGGAGCAAGTCACAGCCAACGATGACATACACTCTATATTTTAATTTCAACTTTTCACACTTTAGACTATGTTGGTTTTCAGAGTGTTAGTAATCGGTTTCCAGTTGGAATCATGCATCGTTTCATCTGCGAGGAACCTTTCCACTTATGTCACAAAGAATTACATAGAATGTACTGTGCAGAATCTGGCCATTTGGCCCATCTGGTCCATTTATCCTCCACGTAGGGCTTCTTTACATTCATTTAACTCAGTCAGCATATCCTTTCTCCCTCATGTGTTTATCCAGCTTCCCCTTAAATATATCTATGTTAATGCCCAAATGCTCACCAGTTTACAACTAATGGAGGTAGCTGTGAGGTTTTAGGTAATAAGGTAAAATACACAATATTGTTAGACTACCTCATTTTACGGAGAGCAGATAAATAATAAGGAAAAGATGTAGATCTGATATTTGAAATGAACTTTCTCAGTGTGTCATGGTGGGCTCAAGGGGAAGGATATTGTGATACAAATAGAGTTAAGGCATAGTGGATAATTGGGGCATTTCCCATTTGTGTTATGAAACCCTTCTATAGAAACAAATTAAATCTATATTCCACTGATTCCCCCGGGGCTTTTGTTAATGTAACAGGTGGAAAAAATATTAAACAAAAAACTATGCTTTGATTATCGAAAATCGCCTTTCCATATGGGGCTGACTCAACTTGGAGAGCACTTTACTACTTCCTGTGACATCATAGGAAGGGTCTAACTTAGCTCTTGTTCTTCTGGCCGGTTCACACTTTACATCTGGAAACCACTGGCACGTTATAGCAAAACACTGTGCACTTCCTCAAACAGTGTTAACCAGAAGGAAAACAGAGGACATATTTTAAAGAGTTAAATAATCACAGGATTAGGAAAAAAAATAACTAAAAGCTATCCATGTTTTCCTCTATTAATAAAGAATTAACTTTATTTTTCATAGGTTTTAATGCTTCCAACTCAAAACTGGCATCTACGTGTATTTAATTTGGGGAAACACATATTTAGTAACAGAAGCTAAGGAAGGTGACCAACCATGAGTCATCAAAACCAACATTCCTTTTCCAATTCCAAATCACAATATCCTTCCCCTTGAGCCCACCATGAGACATTGAGAAATTTCATTTCAAATATCAGATCTACATCATTTCCTTATTATTTATCTGCTCGCCCTAAAACGAAGTGGTCAAACAATATTGTGTATTTTGCCTTATTATCAAGAGTAAAGTCCACCTCTCACACTGATGCAAGTATCAGGGCTATGCAGAGATGGCACCAGTTTCTATGTGTGTTACAGGTTTTATTTACAGTGCTTTAAAATGTCTATTCCATGCTTTAGCTTCCAGCTCTTTCAACAGCTTTGTTTACTTTTCTCAGAGGCAACACCCAGGCTTAACCATCAAGCACAGTGAGAATCAATAGTAAACAGACTCACATAATCAAACACAGAACAATTGAATACTACAGCAAGAACCTTGGAGGAAGACACAGCTATAAGTAATAGAGCTATGTAGTTGGTCAGTTGACTAAACAGACATTCAAGGCTTTTATCCCCCTCAGTAAATAGAAGGAAAGCTTTGTCATATTGCACCTAGAGAAAGGGAACAAATTGACTTAAAAGTGGTAAATTTGCAGAAAATACGCTGAGCATGCATGACCAGGTGTCACATGCACTGAAGGACAAGAGACATGGTGTGTCGTAAGTGTAACATGCTCCAAAGCAACAGGTGACTTTGGACCTGTACTTCCCAGGGATGAGGGAGCTCAGATATGTTGGAGCAGCTGGGATTGTTCTCTAGAGCAGAGAAGGTTAAGGGGAGACTTAATAAATTATTCCAAATTATATTGGGTTCTGATCGAGCACGTAAGGGAGAAACTGTTTCCTCTAGCAAGTGGATCAGTAATTAGAAGTCATGGATTTAAAATCATTGGCAAAAAAAAAACCAGAGGGGAAATGAGGAGAAATGATTTTGTGCAGTGGTGTAATATGGTCTGGAATATCTGAAAGGGTGGTGGCATCGGATTCCATGGCACCATTCAATAGACAGCTGGAGTGTGTTTGAAGGAGTCTGATTTATAGCGTTGTGGTGAGAAAGCTGAGTTGTGCAACTAATTGGAAAGCCCTTTCAAAGAGCCAGCACAAGCAGGGTGGGCTGAATGATCTCCTTCTGCGTTGTAAGGTTCTCTGACTCTTAGACAAAATAAGCAATCAATCATAAGTATTTTCGCTGGATTCGTCTTCGGACCACTACAGCCGAGGCCGTCAGCTCCTGAATGGCTTTTTATGGGCTTGTTTGGGCTCGAGGCTGACTCGCTATGTTGATCATTTGAGCATTGCAAGCTTGTTCCCATCTTAGTACCACTGTGAATCAAACAAACCATTTCAGACCAGGATAAGGACCAAAAATAACAGCTCTAATTTCCCTGCTCTGCGGAGACACAATTTGATAGAATGAGATGTGGGTTGAATGATCAAAAACCAAAAAAAATAGACCTGGAAACAAAGCAGGACATCTGATAAAATATGTGGTCTATTCTTCTCACACTTGAAAAAGAGCCGATTCCAGTTTGTTTTAAGAAGCTTGATGATGTTTTTTTAAAATAAATAAAAATAAGCACAAGCCAATTACTGAAATCTGTTTCAAGTAGCCTAGCTGCTGCTGGTAGTGTAGGAAGAGGGTGGGAACAGAATGACTCATGCGATTTTGCCAGTCGGAACAGGAGATACAGGGAACAGGGAAGCAGTCTGAGTTCAAATGGTTTAGAATGTAATTTGTCTTATTCCTCACCTGTGGATTAATATGCATTGAGAAGATCTCTTTCTTCACACTTCACACAAAGCAGTGGACACCTTTCACATGAACGTTACAATGATTACTGCTCTCTGCGAGACTTATAATGCTTAACCCACTGCATGCAGTCCCTTGTAGTTTCTTAGACAAAAGCCCTGACTTTGATGTTTTCGAGTATACGTGTAGCATCCCTTCCTTCAGGTACCATATCCTAAGAGGGCATTGGTGAACAAGGGCTTCCATTGGATTGGTCTATGCTTGGCAAAGTACAGCAATAGTTTGCCATTGCTTCCTGCAATTTGGCTGACTAGGAAACTCTCCTGCCATCAGTATTAGAAGTGTTTATAGGCTGATAACCAACCTGTTTGGCCAAGTTATGAGTTTCCATCAAGTCCTGAAGTGAGACTTGAACCCAGGGGTTCTGGGCCAGAGGTAGGGACACTACAGCTGTGCCACAAGAACTCATAACATCCCATGCTAACCTGATTAACTAAGCTCCTTCACACCACTAGAGCAATACAATAGTTACATGGCTTCAAGGGGCTGGTTATCCCAGTTGATTAAATGGCTAGTGTATGGCTCAGAATAACACCAAGAGGCATGGGTTTGATTCCCATTCCAGCTGAGGTAAGCTTGGCACCTGCCTCCTCCCCTTATCCCTGACAGTGGAAGGCAATGGCAAACCGCCACTGACAAAAATACCTCAGGATGAAGCATCAACCGACAAGGACTTGCCTTCAGGTTGAGAATGAATGAATGAATGTGGATATGCTATCAGTGCGGTCCAACATAGTATTAACTGTGGCTAAGTCATAACACTCTTTCTTCAGCAATTGTAAGGTTCTGGGTGCAAGTCCCAATTCAGGCCTTGAGCATAAAAATCCAGACTTGACAATCCAGTGCAGTACTGGAGGAGTGCTGCACTGTTGGAGGTGCTGCCTTTTGAGGTCGCATCCCCCCCGACCTTCTCAGAGGAATGTCAAAAATCCCATGCTCCTACTGCGAAGAGGAGCAGCACAGTTATCCCAGGTGTCCTGGATAATCAAAAGGGTAGATTATCATTACCACATTGTTGTTTGCACTCCCTAAATTATGACAGTGATTCCACTTCAAAAGTGCTTCATTGGCTGTAGAGCATTTTAAAACGTCCAGTTTGTGAAAAGCGCTATATGAATGCAAATCTTTCTTTTCTATTACAAATGGAGAATGGAATATTTCTGTGCATTTCTACCAAGTGATTCCTATTGTTTTGTCCTCAGTACTTTTTCTTCTTCTGCTTGTTCTTCTGTGTTTATTTTTTCATAGCACTGTGTAAATTAGTTCCAAGTTTTGGTCGTGATAACATGAGCAACTTGAAATTATGTTGCGCCTTTAATGTAGTAAAACATCTCAAGACCCTCCACAGGAGCATTATCGAACAAACCTTGACACCAAGCTATTAGGAGAGATAGCCAATATCTGGTCAAAGAGGTACGTTTTAAGGAACGTCTTAAAGGAGGGGTTTTATAAGGATGGAATTCCAGAGCTTAGGGCCCAGGCAGCTGAAAGCACGGCTGCCAATGGTAGAAGGTTTAAGATTGGGAGTGCACAACAGGATAGAATTGGAGGAGTACGGGTATCTTGGAGGGTGGGGGGGATTACAGGGATAGGGAGGGATGAGGCTGTGGAGGGATTTGAAAGCAAGCATGAGAATTTTAAAATCATGGCGCTCCTGGACTGATAACCAATGTAGGCCCAGTGAGCACAGGGGTCTTGAGTGAACTGGGCTTGGCACAAATTACGATGTGGGGGGAGCAGAGTTATGTGTTCTGGTGTCGAATTTTGTTTGACTCTGAGGGATACAGTTTTGAAAGCTGCATAACACAAGCATATGAGGAGTTCAATCAGACAGTGGCACCAATCCAAGTGGGCTCCAAAGTCTAGATTTATTTTTCATAATTACACATGTCAAACAACTCATAGGCTCTTGACACTGTTTCTATGGTAATGACCTGCCACATGCACCAAACTGACAGCCATGGTTTTCATTTCCATTTTGCAACTGACAATAAACCCAACCAATTTTCTATATGTATTTATTTTCTATATGTACTTTCTATATGTATTTTATATGTATTGAATTTTCCATATGTATTTAGTGTTATTGCACTTTCAGCTTATTGGTGTGGGCTATGTTCTGCTTTCAGGATAACAGAGAATTATTTGTGCACAAGTGGTACGTCTTCAAGTGAGGGGCGAAATTCTGGGATTAACATGGATATCAAAATGTTGTTGCTTGTCTTGTGCTGCTCTGCTATTTGCTTTGTAAAGTCACCATCATCATCATTGAATGGCATGTGGTTGCTACATTTGTGCATTAGATATTTACTAATCTCACCACAGAAAGATTAGTTTTGTTATTTCAAGTCTAAATACCTTTTTGATGACACGCTAAGTGTTAATTACTATCAGTCGGCCTGTCTAGCACTGAAAATTAACTATTGCAAGTGCAGAGTCTTATTCCTCAGTTTAAATTGTTACTGGAGATTTTTTTTTAAATGTTGAATATTAAATGTTATATACTTTTTAATTTTTCTGTAGTCTCTTTCTTTCCCTCATTCTTAATTCAATCTTTCTTTCCCTCTTTTTATTTCTCCTTCTGTAACTGATTTGACTAGTTCACCCACATTAATTGACACTTTCTTCTCAGTCCTTGCACTGTTCATTTCACAATCTGATTGCTCAATCTGATTGGTTAAGGAGAGACCCTGTGGGTTGCTCTGTTCTCTCAGGTCCCAGATACCCTGTTTCCCTCTCTGTCACATTATCATCTTGCACATTCAGCAACTTGGCTTGAAAAATAGTTAAAAGCCTAAGTTTGCCAGGAATATCTACTTAATGACAGATGTTGTTAGATTCACTCCTACAGCAAATTATGGGCCAATGTTTGTACGATTCATACATCAAGTTACAGAACCGTACATCTATATAGGTTCCATAGCTAAATGTTATTGTACCTGGAAATTCTTTAGCCGAAATGAATTAAAAAAGAGAGTTCATTGAGCTTCCAGGAAGGTATTGCCTGCAATGTAATCTATTGAGATGAATTTTTTAATATCAATTATTATCATTATTCATTGAATATTTCAACTCCACCATTACCTAAGAATTATTTTCTGCTAATTTTGAAAGTCCACAGAAGGGATTTAATGCCCTCCTCCAATATCACGTTTGGTGGTGGAGGGGGCATTTAATCAAACAGGAGGGTGGCGGTTGGGGACCTCGACTTCCTACCCCCACCGTAAGTCTGTGGAGGGAAGGTCCGTGGATAGCTTTCTTGTCCCGCTGCCAACCGAGGCCCTTAAGGGGGCAATTAATGCCCACTTAAGGGCCTTGTCCCACTGCCGCTGGTATTAACCCAGTGGCAGGTGGTGAACTTCCATGTGGGAGGCATAACCCCTTGCGGGGTTGTTTGCGGGCTCCAGAGAGGGTGTCCCTCACTCAAAGGCACTTAGTGCCTGATTGAGGGGCCCAGCATGGGGAAAGGGTGGGGTGGGGGGTGGGGGGTGTCCTGGTGAGAGCCACCCCATACCCTTGCTCTGCCGAACCCTCTCTTCCCCCTCCCCTGCAATTCCCACCTTGTGACCGCCCCTCCCACCATCACTCATCTGCGGCCTAGGATACGAGGTGCCCTATCGGCAGCAGCCGCCGCCTACCCATTGACGTTGCCAAGCGATGCACAGCTGTGCTGCCGACCTCTGATTGGCTGGCACTCTCGGCGGGTGGGACCTCCGCCCCCGGGGCCCTTGATCCCACTGAAGACCCACTGCTGTCCAATTAAGTGCCTTAAGTGGCGGACCTCTCCGAGAAAAGGGGATGAGGGGCCTTTGTTGGCTTTCCAGCTGGCCCCACCACCTCCATTGAATACCACCCCATGTTTCTCTCTTGTCCTAATCTTAACTAAAAGGTAAATGTGACTTACTAGTGTGAAATCTAGGTGGAAAACAGTGACGTATCCTTTGTCCATTCACACAGCCCCTCTGACCTTCGATCCTAAACTACTGTACGGCTTTTTAATTCATTAACACTTTACCATAAAAGGCAAACAGAGCAAGTGCGTAGAGCTGCACTGTCGTGCAGGTAATTCAATAGTGATTTTAGACATCAGGGTCAGAGCGTGGGATCAGTCAGCATATGAGTTGAAGGATTTCCAATTATAATTGCAGTTTTCACCAGTGCAACTTAAACTAATTTCCATGATCTTATCCAAAAAAAAAGTGACACCTGAGGAAACACAAATGCATGTTTGTGTTGAAGGAAATGTGGTTGCTTTGACCATGTAGAGTGGAATTCATGCACAGCTTACAGGCTGACACGTCTCCTGCAGTATAAGATCATAATATTCATCTTGTGCATTTATAAGTGCACAGCTGAATTACTGAAGAAACACACTGGAGACCACTGTGTAAACTGTGCTTCACTTGTTAGTAGCAACATGCTACTTCTGTTCCACATGTCCCACACGTACCTTAAACCTCACCGGCAGTGATTTATATCCAGCAAAGTGGAATTTAATTTTCCCCAGACAACACTCATCCTGAGAAAAACATCAGCTTCAGACAGCTCTTGACTTTTGTATAATTTCTGTTGAGAAAGGCAATTTTTTAATGTAGTTTTTTTTTAACACTTGTGACAAACGTGACCAGTGTTCAAAAGTCACAGTAAACAGCTAAGGCAGAAAGATTAATTCCCCCCTATTAAAACAAATTTGAATTATGTGTCTTATTGATGGAATGGTGATCATTTTTTAAAGAGGTATTCCAATATTGAAAGGATACACTTTTGATCAAAAGCCAGTTTCTCAAATTGTGTTAATTGTTTCCTCAGTGCAATATTTTTTAAAAATCTTATCTTTCTAAATAGCTGTCAAATAATATTTTCTGTCTGTAATATCTGGTTTCCCATTGGCTACACGTCTGAATTTTTCTCCTTGCTGATTGGATAATTGATTATCCTGCTTTGTCCTGTAACTTCTAGCTGACGAATCACATTCCAAAAAACTGACCAATCACAATCATTCAGAGAAAAGATTCTCCTTGACAAAATCAGTGATGCGATGATGGTGTCCTTGTCAAAATGCATATTGCATTCTTCTGTTTGTTGCAAACACACCAATTATACAACAAGGATTGATAGGAACAATAATGTGGGTTCATTATTTGAAGATAAGACTACATACATACAGTGGTAACTGGGACGCTATGTAGAACATGTCTGGTCTGTAGGACTGCTGCTCTGTTCTCCCTACAGAGTACATGCGATTTTACATCACCTCCTGTCTCGTGGTGGATAGTGATGGACAGCAGTTTCAAATATGCTCCCTTAAAGGTACATCACAACAACTACTTCCTAGCTTTCTGCCTCCTGGCCTGAAGACTAATGCATGACTGTACACTCCATTATTAGATTGCCAAATATCCCATTATCTAGTTAATGGAGGAACGGGAAAGGAGCATTAGTATACATGTGCCATGATTAGCCAGAGTTCTGTCATGTATATTATTGAAATTGAAACCTTGATTACACGATGAAAGATAGGACCCTGGAAAGTACCAAGGATCAGAGGGACCTTGGTGTACATGTCCACCGGTCCCTTAAGGTAGCGGGACAGGTAGATAAGGTGGCTAAGAAGGCATATGGGATGCTTGCCTTTATTAGCCGAGGCATAGAACAAAAGAGCAGGGAGGTTATGCTGCAACTGTATAAAATGCTGGTTAGACCACAGCTAGAGTATTGCGTGCAGCTCTGGAATCTGCATTATAGGAAGGATGTGATTGCGCTAGAGAGAGTGCAGAGGAGATTTACAAGGATGTTGCCTGGGCTGGAGAGTTTTAGTTACGAGGAGAGATTGGATAGACAGGGGTTATTTTCCCTGGAGCAGAGGAGATTGAGGGGGGACATGATTGAGGTGTATAAAATTATGAGGGACATAGATAGGGTAGACAGGAAGGAACTTTTCCCCTTGGTGGAGGGATCAATAACTAGAGGGCATAGATTTAAGGTAAGGGGCAGGGGGTTTAGAGGGGATGTGAGGAAGAAGTTTTTCACCCAGAGGGTGGTGGGAATCTGGAACTCACTGCCAGAAAGGGTGGTAGAGGCAGATACCCTCATAACATTTAAGAAGTATTTGGATGTGCACTTGCGATGCCATGGCCTACAAGGCTATGGGCCTAGTGCTGGAAAATGGGATTAGAATAGTTAGGTCCTTGTTTGACCAGTGCAGACTTGATAGTAATGGACAGCAGTTTCAAATATGCTCCCTTAAAGGTACATCACAACAACTACTTCCTAGCGCAGACCGAATGAGCCGAAGGGCCTTTTTCTGTGCTGTAGACCTTTATGACTCTATGAATCTATAAAGATAAGCAGATATTCTCATCTTATTTTGGTAGGGTTGTAGTGAGGTCAGTCTATTGGCTATGGCTCTGTAGATGCAATGCAATTATCTGTCTTCGGTTGAGGTGTTAAACTGAGTATGATTTCTCAGGTGGATGTAAAAGATCCCATGGCACAATTTGAAGAAGAGCTGAGGGTTTTCCTTGGTGTCCTGGCCAATATTTATCCCTCAGCCAACATCATAAAAAACAGCTCTGAAGAAGAATCATACGGACTCGAAACGTTAACTGTCTTTTTTCTCTTCACAGATGCTGTTCGACCTGCTGAGTCTTTCCAGCATCTTCTATTTTTGTTTCATAAAAAAACAAATTGTCTAGTCATTAGTTCTGTGTTTTTATAACGATGGAAAGGCACCAATCACTCATAAGGGAGTACGTAAACATTTTGTGGGTTCATTTATTTAGGCTGGGCACATGAGAACATATATCCATGAGTATAAAGCTTGAAGACATCAGCAGTAGAGCTGTGTATGCTGTGTTCTGCTCACAGGCCAAAAGTGAAATTGAGACTGGACCACATGACACACTTCCCTTCTAGTGATGGCATCCCTTAAAGGCATATTACAACAGTTATCACGGTAAGTTTGTGAGGACTTACTGTGCGCAGATTGGCTGCTGTGTTGCCTACATTACAACAGTGACTACACTTCAAAGAGTACCTCATCGGTTGTAAACCTCATCGGGGACATGTTGAGGTTGTGAATGGCGCTATTTAAGTGCAAGTTTTCTCTTTCTCTTAACATAGAGAGAGAGAGAGAGAGGGGGAGAGTGATTAAGACTTTAATAACTATTGGCACTACTAAATTAGTGAATTTTCTTGGCTTTCATACACCCATTAGCTAAAATAACAAGTTCAATATGCTGTGAATCTGTCAATGAGCTCCACCGCAAAAATCAGATTAATTCTTTAACAGAAACCATCCGTGATCAAGAAGTTACTCTGCAAAAGCTAATCTTCTGCTTTTAATAACTTTTGATTTTTGCTTTAAAGTAACATTATTCTCATGACAGAATCTGTTTGATTTGGCTGGTTTGTAACAGTGAGAATTTTTGTCTCTGTGCTTGCCATGTAGTTGGGGCTAAAGCATCCGTGAAAATACTTGTGCGGTTCCGTGGAAAAAAAAAAATAAGCATGACAGTGGCCAAACCGTGGTGTTTGTTATCTGCCTGGTGTTCTTCACCGCTCCTCAGCACTTCCAGTGAATTGTTTAAAGTATCTTTGTGCCATCTGATTTGAATTCCGCAGGACTGTTGAATTAAAGATGCTCACGGGTGAAGAATGCAAAAAATCCCATGTCAAAAGTTGGCAATTAATTGATTCAGCGGGGGGTTCTCCTTTGAGGCTTCGGTGTAAGCTGAAAAGATAGGACAATTGCACCATTACTTCTAACCCGCATCATGCTGGGGGCCCTATGAATGCTTAGGATGCTTATTAGATCTATAATATAATGAATTCCCCCCCACCCTCTGCTTATAGATACCCAAAGCGAGGAAATGAAGGCTTTTGAGTATCTCGCGTGCGGACAATATATGCCAATTAATGAGCCGCCCTGCTAAAGGGACTTTTCATTTAAAGAGAACAATTTCTCATCGGTCAGACGGTGCTGGTTCATTCCACGGCTTTTCTCGAATGGGAAACCTGCTGGGTTCGGGTGGTAGCTTAAGCTTGGGGCTGCTGCCTCGTACACACAATTCTCGTCTCAGCATCGCAGTTCCTTCACCATCAGACTTAATGCAAGCACTCGAAACAAAAGTGATAGAGTCGCATTCACTTATGGTTAAGGAAATGCTGGGACGCTTTGCAAGGAGAACTAGCTGGGGCTCTCCCCCAGACAATGCACAGTCTGTTTGGCTGCTTCGGCCGATTTAGAGGAGCACAAATCTGCGGAACCAAATAGGCCGGGCTATAAGGCACTTCCCTGGTCCCATGTGTGATTAAGCTGATGATGAACGTTGCTCCCACAGTCCACAGCAGTCCACGTTTAAGTGGCAGGACAATTGTACAAATGCCTGAAGGGGAAAATTTGCAAGGCTGTAGGGAAGGGCAGGGGTGTGGGACTCACTGAATGGCTCTATCAAAGAAGCAGCACATGCACGATGGGGCAAATGGCCTCCTTCTGTGCTGCATCTTTCTATGACTCCTGATTGGCACCCCATCCACAAACATTCACTCCCTCCACCACCAGCACAGTGGCAGCACTGTGTATCATCTACAGGATGCATTGCAGCAACTTACCAATGTTCCTTCGACTGCACCTTCTAAAGCTGCGACCTCTACCACCTAGAAGGACAAGGGCAGCAGATGCATGGGAACACCATCACCTGCAAGTTCCCCTCCAAGTCACTCACCATCCTGACTTGGAAATATATCACCATTCCTTCACTGTCGCTGAGTCAAAATCCTGGAACTCCCTCCTTAACAGCACTGTGGGTGTACCCACACCACAGGGACTGCAGCAGTTCAAGAAGGCAGCTCACCACCACCTACTCAAGGGCAATTAGGGATGGGCAATAAAATGCTGGCACAGCCAGTGAAGCCCACATCCCATGAATGAATAAATAAAAAGATTTGAAAGTGTCAGACAATGGTCATGAGCTCAATAATACTTGATAATTACTCAGCAAAATTTGTTATTTGCAGTAATTTGGTAAGATTTTTATCAATCAGGACCCATGTTTTAGCTGTTCATTAATGAGGTATCAACTAGAATGTAGTCTGAGAATCATAGAATGATGTGGCACAGAAGAAGGCCATTCGGCCCGACACACCCTGTGCCAGCCTGTATGTTTGGCTGCTTCAAGGGAACATCTCATCAGAAAGCCTTCTCTTCCCCTGACCATCATTTTTATTGAACAAACACTTCTCATTTTCTCCCATTTTTGTCAGTTGAGCGAGGCTGCCAGTATATCTCCATTGAAATGTGAAGTCACAGATTTGGATTATCACTGAGAGTTGCTGGGAGCCAGCGTCCAATGAGGTTTCACTTCAGCAGTGACACCAGCTAAAGAGTTGGGAAAACGTCGCACCAAGGTCAGTTTCGAGCGATATTTCACCTTATTTATTCGGTTCGGCAGAATCGGTAGAAATGTTGCCATGGGCACTGGCGTCATCGCCAAGCTATACAAACCCTGTGTTTGCTTAACGAGAATAAAGGTCAGAGGAAGGGGGGGGCCTTCTGATGAGACGTTCTGCTGAAGCATCCCGACATACGGGCTGACACAGGTGTGCTGGGCTGAATGGCCTCCTTCTGTGCTATATCATTCTGTGGGCGGGATTTTGCGGCCCTCTTGCGGCGGGGGCAGGGCTGTAAAATACGGTGAGCCTTTCGAAAGCCCATTGGCTTTGGCGACGCCGGAAAATCTCGCTGGTGCGAGGGGCTGTAAAATTTCGGCCTTTGGTTCTTAGGCCACATCCCAGTTTATACCTCCTGAATGAACAGGTGAAACATTTTCTCGTCGATGTAAATCTTGCAAAGTGACGGCAAATAACAAATTTTACTGAGTAATTGTCAAGTATTATTGAGTTCATGATCATCATTTGCTGCGATATTTTGCGTTCATTTTCATTGGAACATTGGAACAGGCAGAGGCCATTCAGCCCCTCGAGCCTGTCCTGCCATTGAACGAGGTCGTGGGTCATCTGTGACCTAACACCATTTACCCACCTTTGCCCCATACCCCTTAATACCTTTGGTTAACAAGAATCTAACAGCCTCAGATTTAAAATTAACCACTGATCTGGCATCAAGCGCATTTGTGGAAGACAGTTCCAAATGTCTACCACTCTAATGTTTCAGTCCAGAAAGGTCTGTTTAGACTCTGCCCCCTCGTTCTAGACTCTCCAACCAGTGGAAATAGTTCCTCTTTATCTACTCTGTCACTACCCCTCAGCAGCTTGAATGCTTCTTTCAAATCATCCCCTCACCTCCTCAACTCCTGGGAAAATGCCTTAGTTGGCGTAATCTCCCTTTGTCATTTAACCCTTGGAGAACCTCGATGCACCACCAACGCCCCTACCAACCCCAGTGGAAGTTCACCACATTGTCTGCTGTCCAGTGGTAAACCAGTGGGAATAAATGATGGGCTAATGGAATAAATTGGTAGCCAACTGATCTCTCAAAAGATGTAGGAAATTCGTAAACCATCCTGCATGTGATGGCAACTGCAAACCAGAAGTCAGCGATATTTTGTATAATTAAGTATTTTACTAATCTTGGAGTATTTTACGAGGCGATTTTCTTTTTCATTGCAAGTAACATTGGTGATCACTAAATGTTCATTCGGGCTAAACTTTAAATGTATCTTTGCTGACATTATTTTGGTAGAAAAGAAATAAAGATTTATGTGGCTCTGCTGGCATGTTCACCTTGCAAAAATGGAAAAAAAAAATCCGCACTCCTTTTTTCCAAATAAATGCTTTAAATAGTATCCCGCAATTGTGATGCATGACTTCTACTAAACCCTAATGAGATTCCACCTAGGAGAGGCAAGCCAACCTATTAGGCAGCATTGCTAGAATTATGTCATTTTAAATGGGCTCAAGGAGATTTTCTCTCTGAGAGCAAAGGCTGAACTGGATCAATGCCTCACACGGAGGCACTAGTGATGTGAACCAATGAGATTACTGGCAGATTTCACAGGAATTTGGTGGTTTTATATATATATATATATATATACATATATATATTAAGCTCTTTCGGCAAGGAAGGGACTAGACAGGAAATGGGGTGTGGATGGAAAGATATTTATATTTGGCTGAAGCATGCATCTCATACTGGCAATGAATGCCGCGTGTTTATAAATCAAACGCTCTCATGGATTACCATTTCATTGCAATAAATGACTACATCCGATGTTGGCTATCTGGCAGCCTGGAAAGTCACACTCAAACCGGAATGGCTAAAAATACTGTTTTCCATAGGAATTCGCAACACGGAGTGGAAATCTGTCACTTACAGCATTTTCAGTTTAGTTAAATCCCCAGCATTGGCTCAGTGGATAGCACCTCTGCTTCTGTAAATGTCGATTCAAGTTCCACGTCAGAGCATTGAGCACTCTATCTAGGCTGATGCTCCAGTGCAGTACTGAGGGAGAGCTGCACTGTCACAGGTGCCGTCTTTCAGCTGAGACGTTAAATCAAGGCTCCATCTGTCCTCTTCCTCCTCCTCTGGGTACCATGCCCTAAGAGGGCGTTGGTGACCATGGATTTCCATTGGATTGGTCCATGGTTATGCTTGGCAAAGTACCGCAGTGGCTGGCCGTTGCATTCTGCAGTATGGCTGACCAGGCAACTCTCCCGCTCTTACCGCCTGTCATCAGGCATGTTGGAAGGATTTACAGGCTGATCGTCTGCCTGTTTAGCCACATTATGAATGCACTTTCCGTGCCCATCAAGTCCTGAAGCGGGACTTGAACCTGGAGCTGCTGACATGACGTCGCTGCATCTATCTGATTGGTCCGGCAGCCTCGGGAACCCGGCGTCAGTAGGACAGCAAACATCAAGTGGCCAATTAGGAGGCTGCTTCCCAGAAGTTTGCGCTGGGGTGGTAGGTGAGCTAAGGACTGACTTCGGGGTTCCAAAATCCACCAGGAAGCTCAGTCCAATATTTTTGGAAGTGAATGGACAAACCATGAAAAAGGTTAGCTCACATTTTTATTCAGGTAGGTATTATTTTCATGTTCATGAGTCAATATTGAAAAACATTAATGACATGTTGAGGTTTATCATCAGCAGCGTTAATGTCCTCTTCATCACCAGTACTGACACTGCGCTGGACTAACAAGGTCAAAGTGTCCTGCTAAACCAAGTCTTATTAATATGATTGTTCTCTTGTTGCTTCCACTGATACTTGCATTTAAGGCTTGTAATTCACCCAGAACTCTAGAATATCCTGTAGTATCCAGACTGAAATTAGGTTGATAGTTTTAATTGTAAACTCAACTGGAAACCACAATCTCCTGCTGACTGCTAAGAGGTCCACTAGCTTCCCTAATAAAGCTAAACATCTGTGTCCTCACTCAGAAATCTCGCTCAGAATGCTTTACTTATGTAAAAAGTAGAACATAAGAAATGGGAGGAGGAGTATACCATACAGCCCCTCCAGCCTAAAACTATACAAGGTACTAGTTAGACCACACCTAGAATACTGAACAGTTTTGGTCCCCTTATCAAAGGAAAGATATACTGGCATTGGAGGCAGTCCAGAGAAGGTTCACTAGGTTCACTAGGTTGATTCCAGGTATGGAGGGATTTTCTTATGAGGAGAGGTTGAGTCGGTTGGGCCTGTACTCATTGGAGTTTAGAAGAATGAGAGGCGACCTTATTGAAACATATAAGATTCTTAGGGGGTTTGACAGGGTAGATGCTGAGAGGTTGTTTCCCCTTGTGGGAGAGTCTAGGACCAGAGGGCATAATCTCAGAGTAAGAGGGCACCCATTTAAAACAGAGATGAGGAGGAATGTCTTCTCTCAGAGGGTAGTCAATCTGGAATTCTTTACCGCAGAGGGCTGTAGAGTCTGGGTCATTAAGTATATTCAAGGCTGAGATAGAGAGATTTTTAATCAGTAAGGGAATCAAGGGTTATGGGAGAAAAGGCAGGAAAGTGGAGTTGAGGATTATCAGATCAGACATGATCTCATTGAATGGTGGAGCAGACTCGATGGGCCGAACTTCTGCTCCTACGTCTTATGGTCTTATGGAGCCTGTTCCGCAATTCACTAAGATCATGGCTGATCTTCTACTTCAACTCCACTTTCCTGCCCTATCCCTGTATCCCTTGATTCCCTTAGTGTATCGATCCCTATCCTAAATATACTCAATGATTAGGAACGTCTGGGGTAGAGAACTCCAAAGATTAACTGCCCTCTAAGCGAAGAAATTTCTCCTCATCTCAGTTCAAAATGACTGAAACCTTATCCTAAGACTGTGATTCCGCGTTCTAGACTCTCCAGCCAGGGGGAATCAGCCTCTCAGTATCTTCCCTGTCAAACTGTTGAAAAACATGCTTGATAACAGACCTAGTGGTACGGGGGTTTCTGTAATCCATTAAGGATCTCCCAACATTACTTAAATTAAAATGAGATGAATTCAGGAAATAACTCTTCACTACTCCTAAAACTAACTTGTTATCATCAAGCCCTCTACTGCGGCATTAACTGGGGAAGCTCAACTTAAAATAACCACAGCTGGATAAATTAGTGATGTCCAATCTCCCTGAAGAAAAACCATTATATGTGACATGTTCTTGACGTGTGCTTCAAAGAGAAATGCGAGTTTATGCCCCGAAATGTGAGTATCATCATTTTTAATTCGATCACAGGCAAAGGAGTTTGGTTTGGGTCCAAGTCATCCTCACAAACTCTGTTCAAGCCCATCTCGATTTCTGGCTCTGATCTCTGCTCATCTACAATACAGCCGAGCTGACAGCTGCATTGTAACTGTTAAAAGGGAGAGCGTAAATTCCCAGTGAATGTCCTCATCTCCGGTTGGGATGTGGACAATTAGACAACACGAATTGGAATTTGCTAAAACAGTCTGTAGTTCTGACTCTTGTTGACTAGAGCTGACTGGCTTTTCAAATGGTGCCATTCAGCTCTCGGGGGCTATAATTACTGATTCTCTCTATTGTTGATGCCTGTCTCATTCTGTCAATCTCTGTCTGACAACCACACACATACACATTGACACTCTGCCTCTTGTCTATCCCCACAATGGTGTTCTTAAGTCCGATTATGCTTCCCTCGATTGCCTTATCTTTCGCTGTAAGCTTCCCAATTCCACACAACTATATCAAAATATATATATGTACACACTTGCAGTCCCACTCTTAATAGCACACACACATGCACACACACACACCAGCAGACACAATTCTGGACTGTTGGCACCATCTTAAAGATCACGGATTAAAACATCAATAAAGGGCACAGACCTCCATTGTTCACATGTTTCAATGTGCACAGCACTGAATATTTAATGCCCTGTTACAACTCGGCCTCTTGTGTTACCCACACTCATTATGGGATGATGGAGCAGACAGGATAGCAGGCGGTGCTCTGTCCTTGGCAACTGAGGCTTTCTTTGTTACTAAAGCGTGTGCTTTAAATGAGGCACCCTCGAGTTTGTAAATCACATCCACCAGCCACACAGCCAGGGCGACATCATATCGAAGTAACTTGACTGAGGTGACATCTCTGCACTTGGCATGGGGGAACGTAGTTTATCATTGTGCCTTTTTGTACATTGACCTACTGAGGCTGCGGGGGATTCCAAAGCCCCAAGCCATTTTCAATTCAGTCACCAAGACCTGGTGCACTCCTGGAGATAAATAGAGGGTAATTTGTATTTAAGGTACAAACACAAACAGCCCTCTTCCTACTCAGTCAAGGCATGAGCCTATTTATAGTTACCTCAACAAATGGACAGACATCCCAAACTAATGGCCTGGGAAAGATAAGCTCATCTATCAGCGATCCACCCCACATCATGATTGTTGGATCATTATAACTAAACATGTCTTTCCTTCCCCTCTACTCTCAAAGCCATGCAATCCTCAGGAAAAATGAAAATAAAAACAAAGGAAAAATCTGGAGCCTATTGGGGAGGAAAGGCTCTGAGCCGCTCCACTCCAGCCTGCTCAGGTGACTGAGATCACCCCTGTGCTTGCTGACCTACACCGGTTCTTGGTGTGCCAACACCTGGATTTGCGAATTCTCACCCTTGTTTTCATGGCCTCCCCCCTCCCTATTGCTGTAATCTCCTCCAAGCCTCACCACTCTCCGAGATCTCAGTGCTCCTCGAAGCCTGGCCTCTTGAGTGCCCCCAATTTTAATCACTCCCACCACAGAAGCCATCAGCTGCCTAGGCCCCAAGCTCTGGAATACCCTCTCTGCCTCTCTGCCTCTCTACCTCGCTTTTCTCCTTTAAGACACTTGTTAAAACCTACCACTTTGACCAAGCTTTTGGTCATCTGACCTAATGGCCAGGATTTTCCAGCTAATGTGCGGGTGGCGGAGTTCACACATCAGCGCTTAAAATGTCGCGCGCTAACATTGCGCGAGCGTCCCGACCTCAGCGCGCGGTATCGCAATATTTCAGTCAGTGGGCGCGCTCAGCAGCGGGGCGTTCACCCGCCATTAATTAAAGGCCTCGTTAAGGCCCTTAACTTGCCAATTGTCCTGGATTTTGAGGGGCCTGTGCAAACTTCAGGTCGGCGCACGGGCCCAACCGGCAGGCGGGTAGGAGATTTTTTAAGAAAACTCATGCACTGGCGGGATATGTGGACTCAGAGGGGTTGTTCATGTTTTACACAAAGTTTTAATTGCTGAAAATGTTTTAAAGTTGCCTGTGTGATTGTTAGCAGCTCTCATCGATTTCCAAGAGCTTCTTGTGTACTTTGAAACCAGTCTGCAGACAGTAATCTTTCTCGGGCCTGCAGCTTTCCGGAGGCCTCCATTTAGCCTGGGGGTGTGGGTTCTGACCTCTCCACTGGAGACAGCTCCCCTGAGGAGGAAGGAAGGGATAGAATAAGGAGGAGGCCAGGGGAGCCACCTTTGGGAGGACAGGTGCAGGCACAAGGGGTGCAGGGCCAAGAGGTTGTTCAAGGTGCAAGGGGCCACAGAAGATGCCACTATCCTGCTGCCAGGGTTTACAGGCAGTGAAGCAGCTACCTCAATATGTCTGAGGTGCAGTGCCGAAGGAGGCTCCGACTCTCAAGGGAGACAGTCAACTATATCTGTCAGATGATTGGCCCTGAGCTCTCCCCTAAATGTGTGGGTGGACACCCCATGCCAGTGGCTCTAAAGGTCACAGTTGCCCTCAACTTCTATGCCTCTGGCTCCTTCCGGGGTCGGTGGGTGATCTTTGCGGTGTCTCCCAATCAGCTGTCCACACTTGTGTCAAGCAGGTTACAGACGCTCTGTTCAGACGGGTATCCACCTTCATCCACTTCCGCTGTGACCAGGCAAGTCAGGCACAGCGAGCCAGAGGCTTCGCGGCCATTGCTGGCTTCCCCCGTGTCCAGGGTGCTATAGACTGTACACATGTGGCCATCAAGGTGCCAGCAGGTGAGCCCGGTGCCTTCGTCAACAGGAAGGGCTTCCACTCCATGAACGTGCAGATAGTGTGTGATCACAGGATGCTGATTCTACAAGTCTGCGCAAGGTACCCAGGCAGCTCCCACGACGCCTACATCCTCAGACACTCCCAGGTGCCGGGGCTCTTCACTGCTCCAGCCCAGCTGGATGGATGGCTGCTGGGTGACAAGGGCTATCCCCTCAGAAGGTGGCTCATGACGTCTCTTCGCCATCCAAGAACAGAAGCTGAGCAGCGGTACAATAGGAGCCACGGCTCCACAAGGGCTGTGGTGGAGAGAGCCATCGGTCTTCTCAAGATGCGCTTCTGTTGCCTGGACCATTCAGGGGGCGCACTCCAGTACCCCCCAGATCACGTCTCTCTGATAGTGGTAGTCTGTTGCATCCTGCACAATCTTGCGCTGGAAAGGGGGGGATGCAGTTGAGGATGAAGACCTTGACGCCCTGGATGAGGCTGCACATGATGAATCCAGCAGTGCCTCAGAGGATGAGGAAGCACAGGGTGAGGATGAGGAAGCACAGGGCGAGGGTGAGGAAGCACAGGGCGAGGGTGAGGAAGCACAGGGTGAGGATGAGGGGCACAGGGCGAGGGTGAGGAAGCACAGGGCGAGGGTGAGGGACACAGGGCGAGGGTGAGGAAGCACAGGGCGAGGTTGAGGGGCACAGTGCGAGGGTGAGGGGCACAGGGCGAGGGTGAGGAAGCACAGGGCGAGGGTGAGGGGCACAGGGCGAGGGTGAGGAAGCACAGGGCGAGGGTGAGGGGCACAGGGCGAGGGTGAGGAAGCACAGGACGAGGGTGAGGAAGCACAGGGCGAGGGTGAGGGAGCACAGGGCGAGGGTGAGGAAGCACAGGGCGAGGGTGAGGGGCACAGGGCGAGGGTGAGGAAGCACAGGGCGAGGGTGAGGGGCACAGGGCGAGGGTGAGGAAGCACAGGGCAAGGGTGAGGAAGCACAGGGCGAGGGTGAGGAAGCACAGGGCGAGGGTGAGGGGCACAGGGCGAGGGTGAGGAAGCACAGGGCGAGGGTGAGGGGCACAGGGCGAGGGTGAGGAAGCACAGGGCAAGGGTGAGGAAGCACAGGGCGAGGGTGAGGAAGCACAGGGCGAGGGTGAGGGAGCACAGGGCGAGGGTGAGGAAGCACAGGGCGAGGGTGAGGGGCACAGGGCGAGGGTGAGGAAGCACAGGGCGAGGGTGAGGAAGCACAGGGCGAGGGTGAGGAAGCACAGGGCGAGGATGAGGAAGCACAGGGCGAGGGTGAGGAAGCACAGGGCGAGGATGAGGAAGCACAGGGCGAGGGTGAGGAAGCACAGGGCGAGGGTGAGGAAGCACAGGGCGAGGATGAGGAAGCACAGGGAGAGGGTGAGGAAGCACAGGGCGAGGGTGAGGAAGCACAGGGCGAGGATGATGGGCAGAACGACGACCCTCAATTACACCAAGGAGGCAGGGACACCCGGGACAATTTAATGCAAAGAACATTCAGCTAGCTCCACACACATGGATCAGCAGGAACAGCATTGCCTGGCACTTCCACACGTGGCACTTCGGTGCCACATCTTCCACCTCATCAGCTGCAAATAAGGCCTTAGTACAGAAACATCAATGTCCACTCAAGCACTGATGATAAATATGTGAAAATGAAAAATTCACCACAAACAAAAGACCCTCAGCCATGGTAACAAAGGTGGACTTTATTCTGTCCAAAAGAAAAGCAAACAACACTCCATTGCAATAAGAAAAATTTGGGTCCTTATTCTAAGGGCAACAGAAAATCACCAGTGACATACCCGTGGAGTGCCTAACGTGCTTTATGCTTATGTTTTCGGGTGCTACGTCTAGATGCCGCCCCATCGCTCGGAGTGGCTTGAGAGACAGCCTGCTGACTCTGCTGTCCTATTGGCCTCGATGACCTTGGCGGGCGTCCTCTGGCCCGTGGAGCCTGTGATGGCCCCGCCTGGGAGGGAGTGGCCAGTTCCTGAACTGGCAGAGGGGCGGAGGAGCTGCTGCCCTCATATGGAGCGCCCTGAGAGGAGCTCACAGCGATGACAGGCAGCTGCTGCGCCGACGTGAGATCCCGTTGGACCTCCCTGCTCACCACAGATGCATGGGCACCGAGCACCGACACTTGGTGCCCACAACATCTCCCACATTGGGAATGACCACCCGTGGCCAGTACTGCTGTGAGGGCTTGCAGGTCAGAGCGTAACTCAATCATAAAATGTTCCATTCGATTGAACCCCCTCTCTATGAAAGTCGCCAATCTCTCATTGGAGGAAGCCTGAAGCTCTGCCCTGAGGGTCAAACCTTCACGTGCACTCTGCCTGGACTCCTCCATTGCAGAGAGCAACTGAAACATTCCCTCATGCAACCCTGCCAGATGCAAACGCACTTCCTGCTGCCTGTCCTGCAGCTGCTGCATTGGGGACAACTCCAGAGGCACCTCATCAGTGCTGGACTCAGCATGTGCCTCGTCCCCTGCTGCTGGCTGCTGGCGCTGTTGGCACTCTCTGCCCCTACCATCTCCTCCAGCGATTGTGATGTGCCCTCTCCATTGTGACCCGGGACACTAGCCGAGTGTAAAGTCCCCACCAAGGTGTGTGTGTCTGTGCTGGTGCCTGGCTGGCTGAAATGATGTGCCGCAAGTTGCACATGTTGGCCCTCAGGTGTGGAGGGGGGGCTGCGGGGTCGAGGTGTGGGTCGTTCTGGTGGTGATGCTGAAATTAACAACAAGGACACTGCATCAGTTAGCGTACAGTCAGTTCAACCTTTCATCCCTTTCCTCCCCAACCTCATAAGTCGCTCACCCTTCAAGACCCTAAGGAGATGAACATTGGTGAGGTGGGAAAGAGTCAAGAGGAGCCCCAACCATTGAACGCACATGCAGACAGGCTGGTCAGATGGCCTCAGGAATGCCATATGGCATGTTAAGTACCATAGGAGTGGGGAGAGTGCAGAGGTACCTGACCTGGATGCATTCTGGCCTGGATAGTTGCGGGGCTGAGGAAACATCGCAAATACTTGCCACATTTGCTGTGGATCACAGGAGATTGAGAGGTTACATTATTAGTCTTCATTCAGTAAGGAGGGGCATAGACTGGATGTGCAGAAGGCAACATTTCCCCTTGGCGCAGGGATGACTAACGCGGTGGCATTTATCTAAGTTGAGTGCCATGAGGTTCACAGTTGAGGTGCTGAGGACCTTTTGGACAGAGTAATCTGGGGCACACTGGCTGAAAGGGTGCTGGAGGTCCCAAACCCCCTCAGATGAAATAACTCTTTGGCTGTGCGGCAGCGATCCAATGGCATGTTAGGCCATGGTGATAGTGGTCACAAATGGGATAAGGTGACTTTGGAAGGTGGTGGAGATGCGAATCCTCAAGGGGTCGAGGGTCCCTTCTGTATGACCCAAACATCAGAGTGTCTCAGTCTGTGAATGAGCAGTGTTGCAGCATTAACGATTGCAGCAACCATCAGTGGTTTGGATGGTGGGCAGACAGAGTGGATGGGACTGTGGATCTCAAATACCTGCCCGTTGGACCCTACCCTCACCGCCCCCGGCCCCCCTGGCCTCCTGCCTCCTGCCCAGCTCCATGGCCTGCTCTTCAAAGGTTGTGAGGCACTGGAGGAGGGCGCGCCACCTCCAGTCCTCTGACGCTCCTGCTGATTGTGATGACTTTTTGCCTGCAAAACAGTGAAAAGGATTTATTGGGGCTGATCGCTCATGTACTCTGCACGCGCACACTGCACCCCAACCACAGTGGCCCATCTGAGGCCTCCAGCGGCTTCTGTCCACACTACTGGTGATCAGTCCCCAGGGGATAGTACAGCTGGTCCCAACCCCCTCCCCCAATCGACACATTCGGCGTCCATCACTTTGATAACACACGGGTCTTAGCGCCCATGACAAGGAGGTGCAACTAGGTGCGGCGCCGATGCCAGCAGATGGCACTTGGCCAAAACACCTTGAGGCACCCCTTGCACCATCTCATCACCATCAATAAGACATGTGTTGGAGTTCTGAGTATGTGTCTAGTGGCCTCCCCTGCAGGTTGCCCCCAGACTACTCAATGCCACAAACACCATCATATGCTGCGGGGAGAACCCATCTTCACCTCAACCACTAAGGCTGGTGTAAGCATGGTCAGTACCCATTTGCCCACCCAGCGTGCGCCAGATGCCCTGTGCAGTAACAACAGCAAGACATGGTGGGGGCGGGGTCAAAGGCTAAGGCTGCCTTCTGGGTCAAATGGCCAAGACAGACATGGTACTCACCCATCCAGAGAGCAGCAAATCATTGAATCTTTTTCTGCACTGGGTGCCAGTGTGCCACACATCATCATGGGCGCTTACAGCCTCACCCACCTCCTCCTACGCCTGGCTGGTGACCTGGGGGACCCTGCTCCTCCCATCCTCCGGATACAGCAGGTACCAATGGATAGACACCTCTTGGAGGAGGACAGCAAAGCATGCATCTGAAAACCGGGGGGCACAGTGGCCCCCTGCTGGCCTCTCCTGCAGCCCGCCCGCCTCCTCCTGCTCATGCTGCTGTCCACTCGGTCCTCCCTCCCT
Organism: Cetorhinus maximus; assembly: GCF_964194155.1. Lineage (NCBI taxonomy): Eukaryota > Metazoa > Chordata > Chondrichthyes > Lamniformes > Cetorhinidae > Cetorhinus > Cetorhinus maximus. The sequence goes on from NC_135892.1 coordinate 8,186,631, forward strand.
CTCTCCCCGAGTGGTCATGGGGCACTGCCTCAAGCAGGCTGCCTGGCCACTCTTTATACAGACTGCTGGCTCCCCATTGGAACCGGCGGTCTGAGGCCGCCCGCCCCCACAACTATTTTCCTGTTCTCCATGGGAGTCGCTTACCCGCTGGGTGGGCCTTAATTGGCCCGCCCGCGGAAAATGGCGGCGCGGCCAGTTTCTCCAGCGGCTTTTGGCCGCCTGACCGACAAACGGAAAATTCTGCCCAATATATCCTTATGTGGCTTGGTGTCAAATTTTGCTTTATAATGTCCCTGTGGAGCACCCTGTGACATTGGGATATGCATCAAAAGTGCTGTATGAATGGGTTATTGGTGTTGTTATCAGTGACAATTTTGTAAGGGAATGGCAGCTCTAATCCTTGTGTGCGCAAGAAAACAACATCAAGGAGGAGGTGGGAGGGTGCAGTGAGCACTAATACACAGAGCTGTGGCCTGGGCATGAGTCAAAGCTGCATTCCTTCTCTGTAGAAGAGTCATACGGACTCGAAACATTAACTCTGTTTTTCTCTCCACAGATGCTGTTAGACCTGCTGAGTTTTTCCAGCATTTTCTGTTTTTGTTTGCATCCCCCAGTCTCATTATCAGTGTCACAATCAACACTGAACACTGAGCGGAGGTTGTGGCTTCTTCCAGCAGGGGGTGAGGGGATTGGAGAGCAGAGCTATTTTAATGGGTCACCATCTCCTGCCAATCAAGTAAAGAGGGTCTTGCCACTGCCTGGTGCTGAACTGTGTCCAATCGTTCAGTGTTTGATTATGTGAGTCTGTTTGCAATTGATGACCACTGTGCTTGATTGGTTAAGCCTGGGTGTGGACTCAGAGAAAATTAAACAAACTAGAAAAGAGCTGGAAGCCAGAGCTGAAGCACGGAGTAGATATTTTAAAGCACTGTGAATAAAACTTGTTACATGCGTAGAAACTAGTGTCATCTCTGCAAAGCACCGAGACATAAGGTACACAACGCTCAGGGGACCCACAATCACCCTGAGCAGGATAGATGTCGTGGGATGATTGCCCACACTTGTAAAGAAGACCATTTCACAGCTTCAGTGATGACCTTCCATTATGATCATAGAAGCATGAAGTTCAGAAGCTAAGTCTCATAGGTGACTAAAATAAAAGCAACAAAAAAAATGTGGGTATTGGAGATCTGAAATATAAACAGAAAGTGCTGGAAATGCTCAGCAGGCCCCAGTAGCATCAGTGGAGAGAGAACGAGGTTATGTTTTGTGCTCAATATGACTCTTCTTCATAACTGGGGACGCGGTTCTGAAGAAGTGTTATATTCAACTGAAAACATAAATTCTGTTTCTCTCTCCACAGATGGTGCCAGACCTGCTGAGATTTTTCAGCACTTTCTGTTTTTATCCCATTGGTGGCTAAATTGTGTACTAAATAATTCCATCATCCTTTGCTCCCTTTGCTCCCTCAGCTCCCTATCTCTGTAACATCCTCCAGCCCGACGCCCAACCCTCCGAGATATCGGCACTCCTCCAAGTCAGGCCTCTCCATACCCCCGATTTTAATCGCCCCACCGCTGGTGGCCTCGCCTTCAGCTGGCTGGGCCCCTAATCCCTGGAACTCCCTCGCTAAACCTCTCCGCCTCTCCCCCCCGCCCCCCACCCCTCCTTTAAGATGCTCCTTAAAACATACCTCTGTCCTAATATTTCCTTACGTGGCACAGCTTTGAATTTTGTTTGATAACTCTCCTGTGAAGGGCCTTGGGATGTTTCACTGTGCTAAAGGCAACTTGTTGCTGCTGATTTGATGCTTCTTTTGAGTTAGTTGGATATGTTCGTAGGCAAGTGAATTATTGTGAATTTTAATAACCTTCAGGAGTCAGCTATTTCTTTTTGCTTCAACTTGAGCCAGCTTTCTAGGGGTGAAGGACAATAGCAGAGATGACTGCCTAATCCCCAAGGGCCTCAAAAGGCGCCATACTTTGAGAGCGACCAGGCCAGTTACTAACTTTAGCTGGGGCTCTAACCCTTCCACACTTGAAGCCTTGCGGTTATTTTAAAAAACCATTCCCTCAGACCTGTTGACAGCTATGCACTGCACTTGCTTCCCAGAGCAAAAGAAAAAAAGGAAAGTGTCTGGAAAATATTCTTTGCTCTAAACAATCAGTTGATTGTTTTAGTAAATAACAAAAACACAATTAGCTGAGGGTGCTGAGGTGAAATGCATGAATAGAGAAATTCTGCTTCATTGCGTGCCGCACACTGGAGTCTCCTGTTCTTTAGGAAACACATGCCAACCTCGACAACAGTGGCCAACAAAATGGGAAGGCCTCATATAGACAAATATGGGAACTTCAATCACATTTCTTACGTTATGCTTTTCACGTAGATTCAGTTTGGTTCACTGTCCTCTATTGGAGCCACTTGAAGGGGTAATTAATAGCAAGTAATTATTTAAAGGGTGTGTCACCTGTTACACACTCTTAAAGTCAACTCCTATAAAAATTTAACAGCGTTTCCTTCGATGTATTCTAGAAAAATCAGATAATATTTTCTCCAACCAATTAATCTTGAGGAAACATATTTATGTGAACACCCATGAGAGTGCTATTGGACAAGGTCTGGCCTGGATAACAAAATGCTTCAAAACTGGACACAGAGGTCTAATAATAAAGCGAAACAATAAGCACATAGAATTGCAAGGAACATTTTACACCCACTAAATACATTTGCTCAGATGAATGATGTGATGTCGTCTCTACAGCTTGGGAAATTTACACGCGATTGAAGTTGTATTAAGCCAAGTGAAATATGCTTCCTGAACATGGCTTTTGACAGCCTTCATGACCTCAGAACACAAAAAGAAGTATTATATGATTAATCCAGGGTCATTATCCCTTCAGAATGACTCTGACACTGTATTGTATTTTGTAAGCTTGGAATTTGGACTCGATGTACATTACTGATGTATCCAACACGCTGAATTGTGTAAAAGTGCCCATTTCGCTCTTTAACCCTTTGAAGACCATAGGCTGAATTCCACAACATCTATTCTGCTAAGGGTGATTGTCCATCTCCTGGGTGTTGTGTATTTTAAGCCTCAGGGCTATGCAGAGATGACACTAGTTTCTATGTGTGTAACAAGTTTTATTCACAGTGCTTTAAAATGTTTACTCCATACTTCAGCTCTGGCTTCCAGCTCTTTCTAGCTTGTTTAGTTTTCTCTGAGTCCACACCCAGGCTTAACCAATTCGGGACCCTGACGTAGGTACAATAATTCAGCTCCAAGACCACACTTGCCTCTTTAGACACCCTCCACAGGTTCACCATCCAGTTAAGGATGATGGGTGGACTCCTGATGCTGTCAACCTGATCAGAGGGCCAGCAGTGGCACCACTGGGCAAGGTGGTCGCTGCTGAGGTAGGCGGGAGACCTGGAGGGTGCCTCAATGGAGGTAAAAAAAAAACTCCAGGACAGCCGTGGGTGGTAGGCCACCCTGATTGGGGGAATGGGTGCAGGTCGCGGAGGCTGCCTTCCCTCCCAGGGGCCCTGGATTCTGTAGCTCCAATGGCACCTCTCTATTTTCCCGCCCTTTCCACATATCCCTTGATAGCTTTAATATCTAGAAATCTATCGATCTCTGTCTTGAATCTATTCCATGGCTGAGCCTCCACTGCCCTCTGGGGTAGAGCTTCACTACCCTCTGAGGGAAGAAATTCTTGCTCATCTCGGGCCTAAATGGCCTACCCGTTATTCTGAGACTGTGTCCCTTGGTTCTAGAACCCCACCCACCCCCCTCCCCCACAATTCCTGCCAGGGGAAACATTTTTCCTGTATCTACCCTGTCGAGCCCTGTAAGAATTTTGTATGCTTCGATGAGATCATCTCTCATTATTCTAAATTCTAGAGAATATGGACCCAGTCTCCTCAATCTCTCCTCACAGGATAATCCCACCATCCCAGACATCAGTCTGGTGAACACTTGTTGCCCTCCCTCTATGACAAGTATATCCTTCCTTAGGTAAGGAGGCCTAAACTGTACACAATACTCCAGGTGTGGTCTCACCAAGGCTCTATACAATTGTAGCAAGACTTCTTTACTCCTGTACTCAAATCCACCTGCAATAAAGGCCAATATACCATTTGCCTTCCTAATTGCTTACTGCACCTGCATGTTAACTTTCAGTGACTTAAGTACAAGGACACCCAGGTCCCTTTGGACATCCACACTTCCCAACCTCTCACCAATAAAAAAATACTGGGCTGGATTTTGCCGTCGTTGAGCAGGGGGCGGGGCCCACTCGCCAATGCACAAAATGACGCAGGATGACATTGGGTGGAACCCCCAACGTCACCGCGCCCCATTTAAATTTTCAAGAAGGCGGGGGCACAGCATGTACAACTGGGGGCCCGCTGATCTGTCAATGTCAAATTGAGGCCATAGACAGGATAATTAAAACAATTAAAGGACCTGCCCATCCAACCTTAAGGTTGGTGGGTCGGCCAGGAGCCCTGGCGGGGAATAGAAAAAATATGAAACCTCATCCACCAGCAGGATGAAGTTTCATGTAGGGTTTAAAAAACTTTAATAAAGTTTTAGTGAAATTTATTAACGTGTCCCATCTCGTGTGACATTGTCACATGAGGGGGACATGTTAAGGATGTTTTTATTTTTCTATTTTTAACGTTTGAACAAGTGTAAGCGATCTCCCTGAGGCAGCACTTAGCCTCAGGTAGATGTGCAGTCTTGTGCACATGTGTGAAAGAATGCACTCTCGCATTTGGGGAATCCCCTCCCCCCCACCCCCCCACCCACACAGGGAGCGCATAGCGCTTCCCGCCGGACGTCACGCTGGGTCGGCCTTAATTGGCCCCCCCACTTAAAATGGCGGCGGGGCCCGCTTCTCCGGCAGGGATTGGCTCCCCGCCCACCGGAGATTGGGTCGGGCCCGCCCACCCGACAGGCAGAAAATTCTGCTCACTCTGTATTTCTGTTTTTCCGACCAAAGTGGATAACTTCACATTTTTTCACATTATATTCCATCTTCCATGTTTTTGTCCACTCATTTAGCCTGTCTAGATCCCCTTGAAGCCTTTTTGCATCCTCCTCACAACTCACGTTCGCACCTAGTTTTATGTCATCAGCAAATCAGTTTCCTGCTTGCGGGGAAATTCCCCTGGACGTTGACAGGGAGCCATTGCAATGCAGCTCTCTGTTAGTTAACCGGCAACTCACTCCACCACCTCCTTCACCCCCCACCGACCCAACCAGGGGGCCAGTAAAATTCAGCCACATGTATCATTTGCCTGACAAAGCACACAACAGTTCATAATCTTCTAATTTTCCCAGTTAAGCCTCGAAACTACAATCGACATGAGACTCTCTGCTAGTAGCTATCGCCTGACAGTGATTAACAATATTGGGGATGCAATGTTTTTTCTTGCTCCAACCGCCCCCACACCAAAGAAACTACCGTAGATAGGAAATGGAAAGCGTTAATGCACTCCAAACAATTTTGCAAAGGCGGATTAAGAAATATTTGACCAAAATCTCAGAACTAATGACCTAGAGAATGTGAGTTCAAATCCCACCATGGCAGCTTGAGAATTTGAATTCAGTTTAAAAGATCTGAATAGAAGATAATTGAAACCAGTAAAAATGTTGTCACTAAGGCATTTGATTGCTGCCAGCATTGGCATAATGGGCTGAATGGTCTTCACCTGTGCTGTATGACTCTATGATTTGTGCCCAGCAAATTTGTTGGCACTGCAGATATCCCTGGAGCTAGCTCAGATGTCTGTAATTCATGTTAACGTCAATGGCTACTGCCAGTCCCATTGAGATGTTGTGGGTTGTGAGGAAGTGGATCTCGAAGGAGATTGCTCATGCAGTCCTATTGCTTCCTTACATGCACCTTGGCTGTTATAACCAGCGGAACTGGACCTGAAGTGGGAAGCTTGGGGTACCGTGGAGCAGCGGGGCGATATCTAATGCCTGACATTGCAGCCATTATTCAAAAGAGACGATGGCTTTATCACCAATCAACTGCAGCAACCGGCAACTTGATTCCATCGCATTGCCAGTTTACATTTGGACAGAGTGGGTTTGAAAATCAATGAAGCGCCATTTTGAAACAATCGACAGATTTCGAAGCATCCATGTGTCTTCTGAAGCTCCTGCATTTTGAAATTGGAAACTTTGTCAAGTTTTCTGCACCATAATTACTTATGGGCCTCTTTGCAGACATTAAAGATTTTCTTTGACCAATCCATTCATGAAACAACTTGCTCTCTGTTCATTCTTGGAAGTTCAAAACATTCAGCCTGTTTGTCTCTCCATTTGAGCACCGCGGCGTTCATTTGCGTGTTAATTTACCGACACCAAGTTACTCCACCCTCACTTCTTAGCGTGGTAAATAAAAAGCATTTCCACTTATGTCCCATTGGATAAACTCACTTACTGCTAGTGCTAACGGTAGAAGCAATGGACTGAGATCTCTCTCTCTTAGGCAGTGCCTCGGGATTGAGGCTGACTTGCCCCTGCTCTGGTTCGATGGGTTCTGAGATACCTGATAAGTGCAATGCGCATATGGAATGCACAGAGTCTGCAGACTCTGCCACATTTGTGGTAGGTGGTGCTTGAACAGTTGGGTAGATGGATTGTTTGGTGGTTTGAGCGCTCCCTCTGATTTCTCAACTTCGTCTCTGCCTGCTCCCGACGAAGTCTCTTGATGTGCTCGGTGCCTTCCCGAATGAGCCTTCTCCATTTTAGTCCCTCACAAGCCACAGGGACTCCCATGTGTCAGCGCGGGGATGTTTGACCTCTTCAGGGATGCTTTGAGGACATCCCTAAAGCTTTTCCGCTGACCTCCTGGGAGTCACTTGCCACAACTGAGTTCTGAGTAGAGCAGTTGCTTCTGGAGTCTGATATCAGGCATACGAACGCTTAGCAGAGCTGGATTTGAGTGATTAGTGCCTCGATACTGGGCATGTTGGTTTGGGTGAGGGCACTGCTGTTGGGCTGTCCTTCTTACCACTGGATTTAGAGGATCTTGCAAAGGCACCACTGGTGGTATTTTGCTAGTGCTTTGATCTGCATTGCTTGCCACTAAATGAATGCAGTTAATGTAAAATAACTGACTGAAATGCCTTTATATCCAACACTTTAAATGTTGCTTTCACAATCCCTTAAGTCAGGGAATGAATCTAATTTGAGTAAGTAATTGTTAATAAGTTGGAGATCTGAGGTATTTTATTTTTCCTAATAAAAATGAAACAGTTTAATAAAAAAGACAATAATTCTTAAAGTTCTCTACAAGTTCACATATTTCCCACTGCTGCTTTGGACCTGCACTGAGTCTTGACAATATTAAAGACACATGACTGCATAGATGTCACTCAAATCCTGATTAGATTTATTTTCCCAATACAGATCTCTCCGGGTACTGAGAACTATCTGACTGCCAGCTGGACTTACCCAATGTACACCTCACATTTCCCAGCAGCCTCTGCAAACAGGTAGATCAACTAGCGTCTGCATGGAGGAGGAGGCTGAACCTTGACGACCCTTTGCCTCATCATTACTGCATTTCCACCTCCATAATATTGCCCAACTCTGCCCCTGCCCCAGCTCACCTTCTGCTGATACCCTCCTCCTGCCTTTGTTACCTTGACTTGGCTTTTCCAACACGCTCTTGGCCAACCTCCCATCTTCCATCCCCTCCCCTCCCCTCCCCCATAAACTTGAGCACCATCCAAATCTCTGCTGCCCATATCCTAACACACGCCAAGACCCATTTACACTCATCGACCTATATCGGCTCTGGATCCAGCAACACCTCGATTTGAAATTTTTCATCTTCATTTTCAAGCCCCACCATGGTATTGCTCCTCCCTATCTCTGTAAGCTCCCCCAGTCCTACGTACCTGGCTTTGCAACAGCACTGAAATTACACACCATAATGCTCAATTGTATGGGGGCTGTACATCCCAATGATTGGCTTACCACATCAAACAGCATGTTCCTTCTCTTGTTCATAATAGGCAGACTGTACTCAGCCAGCCAGTGCTTGCAAAACCCAAAACAACACATCTACTGTTAGATGTGATTCTATGATTGGGCAGCACTTGCTGAGCAATGCTGAATGCGTTACATCAAAATCAATTTAAGATAATTAGCCTAACTCATAACATTATTCATTTACACTTGCTGGAAGCAATGTATCTTCATACACAAGGACCCATTCTCTGCAAACAAGAGGAATATGTTCAAGCCTCGTGCCTTTTTTGAATTACCTGGGAGTTTGAAAAGCTTACAATTCCCGGTTGTCTTCTCCATGGCAATGCCTCAGCCAGTCACAGTCAACTTGCCAACCGATCAGCAATCTTTTCTGCTGTGGTATAAATTGTTGTAATTGTTTGAAACTTGGCATTCTTGTGTTTGTCCTGATGAGTGCAAGACGAAAATCTGAAGCAACATGTCTCTCTTTTCATCACAATGTTATCATTTAGAAAGGAAATGCATTTACATTCAGGGTATACTTTGTATGACTGATTCTATTTATACTGCTTCACATTTATCTGCTTTGAACCGTATTTGCCATAATCCTGCCCACCCCATTAGCCTGATTATGTATTCTAGTGATTTCCGGCATTCTTCCGTCTAATTTGGCATGGTCTTTAATATGGCATACTTAGAAAACTTCAATATCATTCCTCCTTTGTTTTTTATTTTATTTATTCATGGGTTATGGGTGTCACTGGCGAGGTCACTGTTTATTGCTCATCCATAATTGTCCTTGAGAAGGTGGTGTAAGCCATGGCCTTCTTAAACTGCTGCAGTCGGTGTTGTGAAGGTACCATTACAGTGCTAGTAGGCAGCGAGTTCCAGGGTTTTGACCCAGCGACAGTGAAGGAAAGGCGATACAGTTCCAAGTCAGGATGGCGTCAGACTTGGAGGGGAGCTTACAGGTCTTGGTGTTCTCATGCCTAGGCTGTCCTTGTCTTACTAGGTGGTAGAGGTTGCTGGTTCAGAAGGTGCTGTCGAAGGAGCCTTGGTGAATTGCCGCACTGCATCTTGTAGATGGTGCACACTGATGCCACTGTGTGTCGGTGGTGGAGGGAGTGAATGTTGAAGGTGGTGGATGGGGTGCCAAACAAGCGGGGCTGCTTTGTCCTGGATGGTGTCGAGCTTCTTGAGTGTTGTTGGAGCTGCACTCATCCAGGCAAGTGGAGAGCATTTGTGCTTTGTAAATGGTGGGGAGTCACAAGATGAATCTCTTGTCACAGAATTCCCAGCCTCTGACCAGCTGTTTAGCTACAGGATTGATATGTCTAAGACATTAATGTAAATGAAAAATGAAAGAGGTTCGAGCTGTGATCCCAGCAGCGCACACACATTTTAACACTGGAAATGCTGTCGATGTGGTGTATATGGATTTTCAAAAGGCATTTGATACATTGCCACACAACAGAATTGTGAGAAAATTCTAGATCATAGAATAAAAGGGAAAGTAGGCACTTGGATAAGAAATTTGCTGAATGACAGGAAACAGAGAGTTTGGAGGAAGGTTTGTAGTGGAGTTCCCCAGGGGTCAGTGTTGGGACCCTTGCTCTTCCTGATATATATTAATGCCTAGACAATGGTGTGCAGGGCATGATTTCAAAATTTGCAGATGATACAAAGATTGGAAATGTTGTCAGCTGTGATGAGGATAGTCTTGAACTTCAAAATGATATAGACATGTTGGTGGATTGGGCAGACAAGTGGCAGATGAAGTGAGGTGATCTATTTTGGCAGGAAGAATATAGAGAGGCAGTTTGAATAAAGGGAGAAACTCTAAAGGAGGTGCAGGAACACAGGACCATAGTGTATAGTACATAGGTCATTGAAGATGGCAGGGCATGTTGAGAGAGTAGTTAATAAAGCATATAGTATCTTAGGCTTTATTCATAGCGGCATTGAGCACATGATTAAGGAGGTCATATTGAACTTGTATTAGACTCTAGTTAGGCCGGATCTGGAGTACTGTGTCCAGTTCTGGGCGCCATACTTGAGGAAGGATGTGAAGGCATTGGAGAGAGTACAGAGGAGATTCACAAAAATGATTCCAGGGATAAAGAACTGTAGTAATGAGAGTAGATTGGAGAGGTTCGGACCCTTTTCCTTGGAGAAAAGAAGGCTGAGAGGAGATTTGATAGAGGTATCAAGATCCTAAGGGATACAGACAGGGTAAATAGTGAGAGACTGTTCCCACTCAAGAGAGCATCAAGAACTAGAGGGCACAGATTCAAAATAATTGGCAAAAGAATGTGATGTGAGGAAAAATTTTTCACCCAGAGGGTGGTTGAAGTCCAGAATGAACTCCCTGAAAGGGTGAAGGAGGCAGGTTCGATCGAGGTATCCAAAAGGGAATTGAGTTGCTACCTGAAAAGAAAGATTGTGCAAGGTAACAGGGATAAGGCAGGGGAGTGGGACTAGGTGGAAGGCTCTTTCAGAGGGCCAGGGCAGACTCGATGGGCCGAATGGCCTCCTTCTACACTCTAAAGATTCTGAGGTTCTGTGACTTGTCTCTCTGAACTCCACCCCCACCGCCCCTCCATTTCCCTCAGACTATGAACCTCTCTGTCCTCTCCAATTCAAAGGCTGAAATAAAAACAGAAAATACTGGGGGGGAAAAACTCAGGCAGCATCTGTGGAGAGAGAAACAGAGCTAACGTTTCGAGTTCCATGTGACTCTGCTCTGAAGAAGAGTCTTTCCAGCATTTTCTGTTTTTATTTCAGATTTCCAGCATCCACAGTATTTTGCTTTTATCTAATGAAAAGGCTGTAGTCTTGCAACTGCTGGGTGAGAGATTACACACACAAACCCATTGCCTTCCTGCTCTGATGGTACAGTTTTCCCCACTGCCCGTTGCATTTGCTAACAGCAGCCCCTGATCATGCCAGGTTCTAGTACATATTCCCACACTTACACAGCTTTATTGAGTACACAAACCTATAATGTCAGTGCCACCTTTGTTCATAGTGCCTCAGTGTTTAGGTTTGAGTTCATTATGAAACTGTCCCAAAGCACACAAACCAATGACCTTATCTTAAATCGGTGTTAGTATACAAAGGACAAGTTATCAACTGAATGTTAAAAACCAGGTTCACCCATGCTGAAAATATGCTGTTTCCATCAGTTTGGGTATTTAGTCCGCTGTGTGTGAAACCCAATATAGCTTCATAGTGGAGCCCTGAAATGTTTTGCATAAAATTCAAACAATACCACTAAATGTTTGGGTTTGATATTCCAATGTATGCTTATGAATCATTCTGCGTATAATATAAGTGCCGGGGGAGGAAACTATTGATCTGACTAATTTAAACTGTATCGATTTAGCCAACAGAGAAAACATGATTCACTGCAAAGGGACAAACTCAGTTCATGTTTCTTGCACAATCAATACTTTATCTCGCATACATATTTATCTCCATCATAATACCATCACCTGAACTGGAGACAAAGATTACATGTGAAAAAAGCACAATGCTAGATCGCCTGGTTCTGACATATGACTCAGACTGGGTGCAATTTTTATAAATATATACTCATAGATGTGTACTCATAGATGTATACTTTATTTTTTCTTTATTCTTTCATGGGATGTGGGTGTCGCTGGCAAGGCCAGCATTTGTTGCCCATCTCTAATTACCCTTGAACTGAGTGGTTGTGAGGCCATTTCAGAGGACAGATAAGAGTCAACCACATTGCTATGGGTCTGGAGTCACATGTAGGCCAGACCAGGTAAGGTTGGCAGGTTTCCTTCCCTAAAGGACATTAGTGAAGGAGATGGGGGTTTTACGACAATTGATGATAGTTTCATGGTTCCCATTACTAATGTATACTCATAGATGTATATTCATAGATGTATACTCATAGATATATACTCAGTTTAGGGTATTTCTACCCAATTCGCAGATACTCTGTTCAAAACTTTGCCACTAAAAATTAAAGTGACAGACTTCCATAAGGACAAAAGAGTATAAGAAATAGATCAGGAGCAGGACATTCAGCCCTTTGAATCTCTGACACTATTCAATAACATCATGGCTGATCTACCTCAATTCCACCTTCTCACACTATCACCATGTCCCTTAATATCCCCAGTATATAAAAATCTGTTGCACTCTGTCTCGAATGTACCGCATGACGGAGTATCCACACCTCTCCGGGATAGAGAATTCCAAAGACTTTCAAGCCTTTGCGCAAAGGAATTTCTCCTCATGGTCCTAATTGCCCAGCCCACTATACTGAGACTGTGACTCAGCCAAGACTAAGCTCTTCAAGCCAAGGGAACATCCTCTCAGCATCTAACCTGTCAAACCCCTTCAGAATTTTATATGTTCAATGCGATCACTTCTCATTCTTCTAAATCCTAGAGAATATAAACCTAATCTACACAATCTCTCTTTATAGGATAATCCTTCCACTCCAGCCCAGGAATCAGCCTAGTTAATCTTTATTGCGTTCCCTCTAAGGCAAGTACATACATCCTTCCTTAGGTAAGGAGACCAAAACACACTCAATACTCCTGCTGAGGTTTCACCAAGGGCGGAATCGTCCCAGATTTGCACCAAATCCGGTAGCGAGCGGGGAAAAGGACATTTTACCAGCCGGTCGCAATGGTGGCTTTTCACACCATATCGTCCCAATCCTGCCTCATTAATTACGCATTCCCGGGAAACACGCTGTTTCACCGGCAGGCGGCCTCCAATTCGCCTGCCACGCCATCACCTCGTCACTGGCTCACACCGGGTGCCATATTTAAAGTACAGCCGCGCACACCTCTCAGCGCTTCCAGCCCAGGACAGCTGCACAGAAGACATGGTCCCGGAAAGCAAGGAGACTGCAGCCCTCCCGATTTAGTGACCTGTCCCTGGAACGCCTTTTGGACACCATGGAGGCCTGGGTGAAGGCCAGCAAACAAGGTCCCCAATCCTGCATGAGATGCAGTGGCAGCCGTGGTGAGCGCCAACGCCCTGCAAAAGAAGACAGCCACCCTGTGCAGAAAGAGGAGCAATGATCTGCTCTGTTCCGCCAGGATAAGTCACTCTTCTCATCACTCTCACGTCACACACTCCCAAACCCGTCACACATCCACTGGGGTCTCACACCCCAAGGGACAACAGCACTAACTCTCTCACACACCCTCACATCTCCATCAGGCTCATATCCTCTGGAGCTCACAGCCTTATCCCATCCTTGGCTCCACTCACCACACAAACATTCCACACAGTGCCATATCTCCTGCTCACACTCACTCCATCTTTTTTCTAGCAAGAGAACTGGCTCACAACAGCAGGGAGAGGTCCCAGACCGGGGGTGGAGTGGCCACATTAGACCCTTCATTAACTTTGAGGAGTGTGCCATCGCGCTGACTGGTGAGGACATGAACCGTGCCTACGGTGATGGTGAGGTTGGCGGCAAACACCCTTGTGAGGATCCTGCACCACATCATCCCTCTCTCAATGCAACTGTGAGTGCTCCCTCTCTCCTGCTTTTGACTCTGTTGCCATGTACTAATTATCTCTACTTTGGTTCAGAGGGAGCTCTGCCAAGCGACCGACACCCTCAGCCAGCCAGTCCCTCAGCTCCATCCAGGTCCTCACCTCCAGCCAAAGCAAGCCGGGGCCTGCAAGGCCTCAGCTCTCCAGAGGACCCTGGAGTCCAGAAGTCATCAGAGACAACAGGGCCAACCATTGCACAGGCTGTCTCCACCCACGCTGCGGATACATGGCATCACCTAGAAGAAGTGGTAGGCCTAGAAATAATCTGGAATTGAAAAGCTTGTCTCAGTAATGGTCATTGTGCATCTACCAGGTTGTTGCAAAAACCCACCTGGTTCACTAATGTCCTTTTAGAGAAGGAAATCTGCCGTCCTTACCTGGTCTGGCCTACATGTGACTCCAGACCCCACAGCCATGTGGTTTCCTCTGAAATGGCTCATTAAGGCAATTAGGGATGAGCAACAAATTCTGGCCTTGCCGGCAATGCCCACATCCCATGAAAGAATACATTTTTTTTTTAAAAACTGTCTAATCATGTTATGGTTTTTCTAAATGCTCTGGTACCACAGCATTTTCCCTCCTACCGATGTCAGGTTAACTGGCCTATAGTTCCCTGCTTTCACCCTCTGTCTTTCTGGAATGTTACCTTCCAATCATGGGACTGTTCTAAAATTTAGGGATTTCTAGAAGATCAAAACCAATGCATCCACTACCTCGACAGCAAACTCTTTTAAAGCATTAGGGTGCAGGCCATCAGATCCTGGGGATTTGGGAGCATTTTGTCCCATTAATTTCTCCAGTAATATTTCTTCACTAATGCTAATTTCTTTAAAGTTCTTCATTCGCGCTTGATCATTGGTTCCCCAAAATTTCCGAAATGTTCTTTGTGTATTCTACACTGAAGACAGATACCAAGTATTTGTGTAATGTCCCTGTCATTTCCTTATTCTCCATTATAATTTATCCTGTCTCTGCTGCTAAAGGGCTTATGTTTATTCTCACCCATATCTGCCTTGTTTGAATACCTAAGGAAGTTTTTAAAATCTATTTTCATGTCTCTTGCTGGTTTATTCTCACAGAATCACAGAGCCATTCACGGGTGAGATGAAATTTGGAAGCAGTGACCAGGATGGTGTGGAACTTCAAAAGAACATAGGCAGGCTGGTGGAATGGGCAGACAAGTGGCAGATGAAATTTAATGCAGGGAAGTGTGAAGTGACTCATTTTGGCAGGAGGAACGTGGAGAGGCAACATAAAATAAAGGGTACAATTCTAAAGTGGGTGCTGGAATAGAGGGACCTGGAGGTATATGTGCATAAGTCACGGAAGGTGACAGGATAAATTGAGAGGGAGGTTAAAGAAGCATGCAGCATCCTAGGCTTTATTAATAGGGGCATAGAGTGCAAAAGGTTAGGAAACATGTGGCGAGCAACCCACCTCCTGACTCCCCAAAGTCTGTCTACCATCTACAAGGCACAAGTCAGGAGTGTGATGGAACACTCCCCACTTGCCTGGATGAGTGCAGCTCCCTCAACACTCAAGAAGCTCAACATCATCCAGGACAAAGCAGCCCACTTGATTGGCACCACATCCACAAACATTCACTCCCTCTACCACTGACGCATAGTAGCAGCAGTGTGTACCATCTACAAGATGCACTGCAGTAATTCACCAAGGCTCCTTCAACAGCACCTTCAAAACCCACGACCACTACCATCTAGATGGACAAGGGCAGCAGATAGATGGGAACACCACCACCTGGAAGTTCCCCTCCAAGTCACTCAGCAACCTGACTTGGAAATATATCGCTGTTCCTTCACTGTCGCTGGGTCAAAATCCTGGAACTCCCTCCCTAACAGCACTGTGGGTGTACTTACACCACATGGACTGCAGCGGTTCAAGAAGGCAGCTCACCACCACCTTCTCAAGGGCAGTTAGAGATGGGCAATAAATGCTGGCCCAGCCAGCGAAGCCCATATCCCATGAATGAATAAAATAAAAGCAAGGAAGTTATGTTAAATTTGTATAGAGCACTGCTTCAGTATTGCATCTGGTTCCGGGCACAACATTTTAGGAAGGATGTGAAGGAATTAGGAAGAACGCAGGAAAGATTCACAGAAATGGTTCCAGGGATGTGAAACTTCAGTTACGTAAATGGATTGGAGAAGGTGGCACTTTTTTCCTTGGAGAAGAGAAGGTTGAGAGGAGCATGCAAAATCATGAGAGGTCTGGACAGAGTCAATACGGAAAAATACTTCCATTGGTGAAAGGATCGAGAACCAGAGGGTATGATTTAATGTAATTGTCAAAAGAAGCAATGGAGACATGAGGAGAAACTTTTTCACACAGCGAGTGGTTTGGATCTGGAATGCGCTGCCTGACAGTGTGATGGAGGCAGATTCAATCAAGGCATTCAAGAGGGAATTGGATTATTATCTGAACAGGAAGAATGGGCAGGGCTATGGGGATGAAGACCGTGGACTGCCACTAGGTAAATTGCCCCTTCGGAGAGCCATAACTGATCCGACGGGCTGAATGGCCTCCTTCTGTGCTGTAACCACTCTATTCTCACATTCTATTTTCTCTCTCTTGATTAATTTCTTTTACCATCCTTTGCTGAATTCTAAAATCATGTCAATCCTCAGGCTTACTGTTCATTTTGACACTATTTTAAGACTCTTCCTTTAATCTAATACGATCTTTAAATTACGTTGGCCACAGTTGGACCACTTTTCCCTTGAGGTTTTTTTAATCCTTAAGGGAATGTATTTTCATTGCAAATTATGAATTAATTCTTTAAATGTTTGTCAGTGCTTATCCACTGTCTGATTATGCTAAGTTCAGTTCAATTTGACTGTAGATTTTTTTGCACTCAGCCTAGGATAAATTACACTTGGTCATCCTCTAAGTTACATCCTTTAAGGCTTGATTAGAACCATTAAGTTTAAACTAAAATAGCAGTGCAAAACATGGAATGCAAAAACCATGAGGTAACCCCTTCCCTATCATTATTATTTCAAACTCAATACTTGACCCTTTCATTCTCACTAACTCTCTGCTTATATATATAATACTGTTGACAATTTGCCAACCACTTATTTCGTAAAGCTTTAGATTAGTTTCTTTACATCTGTCAAACCTTCAGCAACTGAAGTCAAGCCAGGTGGCACTGCTGTTAACCTGATCTCCATTCCTGATATAAGTTAGAAGTGACACAAATCATTTAAAATAAATCCCTTACAGACGTCTTCATCCCATCATTCTGCTCTGGATTTAATCCCGCGTTCTAAAGGTGACATGCAATTGTCCAACTTGACCTTGCCAGCCTGTCCCCAATGCTCGTTTGTACGCAAATTAAGGTCTTTCTTATCTACAGCACATTCAAAGTCTTATGTCCATCATACCCTATCCATTTGTCCCACTGTTGTTGATGCAATTATGGCCATGCCTGGACATAATGGTGAGGCAATGCCTGGGTAATTTTTAACATTTAGTTATGAATGTTTACCATTATAGGGAGGTCATATGGTGCAGCGAGTAAGGTCCCTGCCTCTGAGCTAGAAGCTCTGGGTTCAAAATCCCACCCCAGGTACTTGATGGCCAAGGAAGGTGTGTTCACAATGCATCTAAACAGGTTGAGCATCAACTTACAAATTCTTCCAACACTCGGCAGGTGGTAAGAGTGAGAAAGATTCCTGGTCAGCCATATGATGGAAAAAATGTTGGAGTCTCTGCCATTGCTATGCATAGCTCCAGACTACAATGTGCGTATTGCCATGGCAACTTGGACTCCTTATGTGAACTGTAACACGCCATCAGCACAACACTTGGTGGTTCCGCTGCTGTTCCCAAGACTGTCTCCAAAGCTCCAGGCAATGAAGGTTAGACATTCTTTTTTGTTTTTAACATTCATGCTTAAATAACTTTTATATCACCAAACTTTACGTGTTTTCTTTATTCTTTCATGGGATGTGGGCATTGTTGGCAAGGCCAGCATTTGTTGCCCATCCCTAATTGCCCTTGAACTGAGTGCCTTGCGAGGTCATTTCAGAGGAAAGTTAAGAGTCGACCACATTGCTGTGGGGTCTGGAGTCACATGTAGGCCAGACCGGGTAAGGAGGACACATTTCCTTCCCTAGAGGGCAATAGTGAACCAGATAGAATTTTAAGACAATTGATGATAATTTCATGGTCACCATTACTGAGACCGGCTTTATATTCATTAATCGAATTTTTAAAAATTCCACCAGCTGCCATGTCACCAGAGCATCAGCCTGGGCCTCGGTCCAGTGACATTACCACCACACCACCAGCTTCCCACCGACCGCAAATTGGTTTTGAGGTGTGGAGCTTGGATTCCCTAAACAGCTTGTGTGTAACTTTAGAATGACTCCTGTTCGTCAAAACATTTTCATCTCAAATGACAGGGGTCCCCACAGTTATGAGGAGGTTGATAGTGAAATCCCGGCCCCCAATAAACCAGTACCTAATCAGCAGCTGAGCCTTGAACTGAAGGAGGAAGGCTGTTGGATCCTGTTAGGGTTAGAAAAGAAGTTTAAGGTCGCCCCTGATACTTATGCTGCAAATTCTTTAAATAACAATATTTCCCCAAACATTACAGAGGAATTGTCATTAAAAGTTTGCAGTCTCATTGCCTTCTAACATTCTATTGCTCTGCCCCTTCCCTGTGCATCATACCTTGTTTTCGACATTCCCAACTCCCATAGATTCCAATCTCTTGCTCATCCACTATCTCCCATCTATTGGCTTTAACTCTGAGAACTGATGCTTTTTCCCTTTCCTTTTCTATTCTACCTCCTTCTTCCAACCCTGCCCCTTCACTTGACTCTCCTTCCTGCTGCCTCTGTTCCAAGTGTGCAAAGTTAACCTCTTTTGCATTCTCTCCCATTGCCCTTTCACCTCCCGCCATAAACACCTACACCTTGCTGCTCACTCCGAACTCCTACTGCCATGAACACCCGCCCTTTCCTACCAGAGTAATGCTAGGCTGCAGCAACAAGATACCAGGCCTTTGTTTCAATCAAAGCCAACACCAATGTTCTGCCAGCTGAGCCCAAGCCGCTCTCCACTGCTTTGGGAGTGGTTTTGTGAGCATCGCGTCCTTCCTGAACTCTATTGGCATGTAAAATGGGGGGAATGGGAATGGTTCAGTCCCACAGGAGCAGCATTAGCTTAACGGGAGAGACAGTTGTTGTCCTCTCTCCTTCTCTCTCTCCCTCTTTCCCTGCCGCGCTCTCAACCAGGGCCCGCGTTAGTGTCAGACAACCAGTTGGATCTGAACTAAAAAACAGAAAATGCTGGAAACACCCAGCAGATCTGCCAGCGTCTGCGGAGCGAGAAGCAGAGGTGACACTTGAGGTTTCATCAGAACACAGCTGGAACTGCCTGTCTAGAGCACACTGAGGTATTGTGGTCCACAGCTATGTCCTCAACAGCCAGAGTTTCTTGGGGTCACCCAACATAGCCATCTCAGGAGGCTTCAATGGAAGTTCAATGGCCTTGCATCTCCCAAGCTATAGCCATTGGGATGTACTTCTTAGGAACACTAGAATGGGTAACAAAGTGCAGAAGAGAAACACTATGGCTTTGCGTAAGCGAGTTTCTAGATCTCTTTGTTCAGTATAAGTAACTTGTTAAATGAAGGGTGACGAAGTATTATGATGAAGTATCTTGATGTAGTAAAGATATCCATTTTCTAAGCTGGTCAACATTCCCTTTCTATTGCGATGGTTCAGGAATTTTTTTTATTAAAGTTTTCAGCAAGCTAAATATGAGATATATCTACAATGTTCTTTACATAAGAAGGAGACAGTCACAAAAGTGCTGACTCGGGAGCTGTACCTGATTAGGGGACACAGTGGCATTGTGGCTATGTCGAGTGACAGCAACCTAAAAACACAGGCCGATGCTCTGGGAACAGCCATTCAAATCCCATCATAGCAGCTAGTGGGATTTAAATCCAACTTGTTAAAAAAACATCTGTAATTATAAATCTAGTCTCAGTAATGGTGACTATCATTGGTTGTCATAAAAACCCATTTGGTTCATTAATGGCCTTTAAGGAAGGAAATCGGCCATCTTTACCTGATCTGCCCTATATGTGACTCCAGACCCATAGCAATGTGGTTGTCTCTTAACTGTTCTCAAGGGCTATCAGGGATGGTCACAAATTCTGCCCTTGATGTGATGCCCACATCCCATGAGCAAATTATTAAATTAATTATATCTTCTCACAAGGGAATTAGAAGCTAAGAGTGCCAGCACTAAATAACCAAAGAAATGCGGATAGGAAGAAAATAAATGCATACCTTAAAACAACTAGAGTTCTATTTATTTGTTCACGGGATTTGGGCATCGCTGGCAAGGCCCGAATTTGTTGCCCATCCCTAATTGCTCCTGAGAAGGTGGTGGTGAGCCAC
Organism: Cetorhinus maximus; assembly: GCF_964194155.1. NCBI lineage: Eukaryota > Metazoa > Chordata > Chondrichthyes > Lamniformes > Cetorhinidae > Cetorhinus > Cetorhinus maximus. The sequence continues at coordinate 8,206,623 of NC_135892.1, forward strand.
CTCCTTGAACAACTGCAGTCCATGTGGTATAGGTGCACCCACAGTTCTGTTAGGGATTGGGTTCCAGGATTTTGACCCAGCGACAGTGAAGGAATGGCGATATATTTCCAAGTCAGGATGGTGAGTGGCTTGGAGGGGAACTTGCAGGTGGTGATTTTCCCATGTGAATGGTACCCTTGTCCTTCTAGGTGGCAGAGATCGTGGGTTTGGAAGGTACTGCCAAAGAAACCTTGGCGAATTGCTGCAGTGCATCTTGTAAATGGTACGTGCTGTTGCTATTGTGTCAGTGATGATTGCTTAAATTAGTGGAGGTTGTAACGATCAAGTGAGTTGCTTTGTCCTGGATGGTGTCAAGCTTCTTGAGTGTTGTTGGAGCTGCACTTATCCAGGCAAGTGGAGACTCTTCCATCACACTCCTGACTTGTGCTTTGTAGATGGTGGACAGGCTTTGGGGAGTCAGGAGGTGAGTTATTTGCTGCAGAATTCCTAGCCTCTGACCTGCTCTTGAAGCCACAGTTTTTATATGGCTGGTCCAGTTCAGTTTCTGGTCAATGGTAACCTCCAGTATATTGATAGTGGAGGATTCAGAGATGGTAGCATCATTAATGTCAAGGAGAGATGGTTAGGTTCTCTGCTGTTGGAGATGGTCATTGTTTGGCATGAATGTTAGTTATCATCGCAAGGCTGGCCAGGTCTTGTTTCAGTATCTGAGGAGCTGCGAATGATGCTGAACATTGTGCTATCATTAGCAAACATCCCCACTCCTGACCTTATGTTGGAAAGAAGGTCAATCATGAAGCAGTTGTAGATGGTTGGACCTAGGGCAGCTGGAGTAAAAACAACCCTGTGAAGTGAATGATCTATTTCTCACTGACATTTATTCAGTTGCTGTTACCATCTCCCTTTTGTTGGGTCTCCCATAAGCATGAAGTGTAATCCAGGGAAAAATAAAGTGTGTATTCCCTTTAGGGTTGCCAACTCTCCAGGATTGGCCTGGTGACACCAAGAATTGAAGATCAATCTCCAGGACACTGCTGTGTGCAACCCCGGAGAAAAATCATTGGGACATTAAAAAGTTTTTTTGTCCTTTTCAGTCAACATTTCTCTTTACCAGATATGGAAATATTGAAAATGGGAAAAAAAGGCTGTATGGCTGACAGTCAAACATTATCCAATTGGGCAATGAGTCTTATTGCTTTCCAATTGGCATAGGAAGGCCGTACATCACAAGGATGTGTTGACCGACTAATGGATGAAACATGGGGGCAAGTCATGTGATGAAACCTCCAGGGACACATTTAATCACAGTTGGCAACCCTAATTCCCTTCAGCATAGATCAAAGGGTGAACTGGTTGAGGTGCTTAAGATGATCAAATGAGTTGATGGTGTGGATAGAAAGAAGCAATTTCTTCTGGTGGGGTACCTGAACAAATGGACATAACCTTAAAATTAGAGTTAGACCATTCAGGGGTCATGTCAGGAAACACTTCTTCACGCAAAGGGTACCGGAAATCTGGAACTCTCTCCTCCAAAGGTCTGTTGACGCTGGAGGTGAGATGAAAATTTCAAAGGTGAGATTGAGAGATTTTTGTTAGGTTTATGGAACCAAGTTGGGTAGATGGAGTTAAGATGCAGATCAGTCGAGGTCTAATTGAATGGTGGAACAGTGTTGAGGGTCTGAATGACCCTCTCCTGTTCCTCCATTCCTATACCTGCTTGAACTACACATCAACAGTCCTTTCTCCACAACCCTCCCCCTCCACACCGCCCCCTGCCCCCCTCAGCTCTGTGTGCACAGATTGAGCTTTCTAGATGGCTGGTTTTGAATGAATGAAATTGACTTGACAAAAGGGACTGTTTGAAAAGGCCTAGTGGAGCTTTAGCAGGACTTTACTTCAAATCACTGCACATACATTTTATTGCAAACTCAATACTCTGGCCCCAATTTTGGCACAGAGTGAATTTCAGGCTGGTAATGGCTGGGATGATGTCACAATGGGTCCAGGCAAAGCTGTCAGCACCAATCAGAAACTCACTGCTTGAAAAGTGAGGAAATCTGATAGTGTATCAACTGATTATAGACCTGCAGCGTCAACTTGAAGGGGAGGGCTTGAGAGATTAACGGGTTTGTTGTGTGGGTGGAGGGTCGTTGGTAACGGAGGTCAGCACGGTGCAAAGTGAAGCAGTATGGTGGGTATACCTACACCACGTGGACTAGAGGTTCAAGAAGGCCTGGACTTCACACCACCACTTTCTCAAGGGCAATTAGGGATGGACAATAAATGTTGACCTGGATAGCAATCTTCACGTTCCACAAATAAGGTAACAAAATAGAATGAGAGAATAGTCCAGCATAGAAGAAGACCATTTGACCCATCTGTACTGGTTCTTTTGAAGAGCTATGCAGTTAGTCTCACTCCTTTGCTGCCTCACTATATCTCTAGAGTTCTTTCCTCCTTCAAATGTCTGACCTATCTCCTGTGACTGGCTGCTCCACCCTCCCTCCCCCTGTTAAAAACGGTGGGCTGATTGGAGGCAGTCTGAGGTTACGCTTCAGATTTGTAACACTTCCACTACCCTTCCTAGTATTCTGGGCTTAAAATTCCCCCCTAAATGTCTTTGTAAGCCCAAAGCTGCTATGAAGTCTATGAAGCTTCTCCGTATTCAATGGGCTGGTGGTCATTCACTGAGGAATGAAAAGGTGTTTCATCCTCACAGAAGCTGGCTGTGCAAAATGGTCAATAGCTATTCCTTCAAAATGGTTAGCAATCGAAAAGCCAACTCATTTTCACAGCCAGTATTTTCGCCCCTGTGAACTGGACAATGGTGACAGCTAACTGCAGGCCCAGGTGCCGATTACAAATGTTTTCTTTTATTCATTCATGAGATCTGAGCGTCACTGGCCAGGCCAGCATTTATTGCCCACCCCTACTTTGCCCTTGAGAAGGGGGTGCTGAGCTGCCTTGTTGAATCGCTGCAGTCCATGTGGTGTAGGTACACCCACAGTGCTGTTAGGGAGGAAGTTCCAGGATTTTGACCCAGCGATAGTGAAGGAACGGCGATATAGTGCCAAGTCAGGATGGTGAGTGGCTTGGAGGGGAACTTCCAGGTGGTGGTGTTCCCATGCATCTGTTGCCCTTGTCCTTCTATATGGTAGTGGCCGTGGGTTTGGAAGATGCTGCCTCAGGAGGCTTCGTGAGTTGCTGCAGTGCATCTTGTAGATGGTACACACACTGCTGCTACTGTGCGTCGGTGCAGGAGGGGATGAATGCTTGTGGATGGGGTGCCAATAAAGCGGGCTGCTTTGTCTTGGATGGTGTCAAGCTTCTTGAATGTTGTTGGAGCTGCACTCACCCAGGCAAGTGGGGAGTATTCCATCACACTCCTGACTTGTGCCTTGTAGATGGTGAACAGGCTTTGGGGAGTCAGGAGGTGAGTTACTCACCACAGGATTCCTAACCTCTGACCTGCCCTTGTAGCTACAGTATTTATATGGCTAGTCCAGTTCAGTTTCTGGTCAACGGTAACCCCCAGGATATTGATAGTGGGGGATTTAGTGATGGTGATTTCATTGAATGTCAAAGGGTGATGGTTAGATTCTCTCTTGTTGGAGATGGTCACTGCCTGGCACTTGTATGGCGTAAATGTTACTTGCCACTTGCTAACCCAAGCCTGGGTATTGTCCAGGTTTTGCTGCATTTGGACATGGGCTGCTTCAATATCTGAGGAGTCGCAAATGGTACTGACAATTGTGCAATCATCAATGAACACCCCCACTTCTGACCTTACGATGGAAGGAAGGTCACTGATGAAGCAGCTGTAAATGGTTTGGCCTAGGGCACTACCCTGAGGAACTCCTGCAGTGATGTCCTGGAACTGAGATGATTGACCTCCAATGACCACAACCATTTTCCTTTGTACTAGTTATGACTCCAACCAGAGGAGAGTTTTCCCCCTGATTCCCATAGACTCCAGTTTTGCTAGGGCTCCTTGGTGCTACACTCGGTCAAATGCGGCCTTGACTTCAAGGACAGTCACTCTCACCTCACCTCGGAAGATCAGCTCTTTTGTCCATGTTTGAGCCAAGGCTGTAATGAGGTCAGGAGCTGAGTGGCCCTGGTGGAACCGAAACTCGGTGTCAGTGAGCAGGTTATTGCTAAGCAAGTGCCACTTGATAGCACCGTTGCCTTCCATCACTTCATGGATGATTGAGAGTAGACTGATGGGCTAGTAATTGGCTGGGTTGGATTTGTCCTGCTTTTTGTGTACAGGACATACCTGGGCAATTTTCCACATAGCCGGGTAGATGCCAATGTTGTAGCTGTACCGGAACAGCTTGGCTAGGGGCGCGGCAAGTTCTGGAGCACAAGTCTTCAGTACTACTGCTGGAATATTGCCAGGGCCATCAGCCTTTGCAGTATCAATGTTACATCAACTATTCCAACTATTCCAAATGGTGGAAGCGATAAATATATGAAATAAAAGTAATTTTTCATAATGTCCCATCACATTGTTTACACAGAGATACCTTCCTATGGCACAAGGACTTGGGGACACAGATTTGAGGCTTTGGGTAAGAAATGTACGGGGTTGTGAGAACGTTTTAATGTAGAAATTGGTGATGACCTGGAACTTGCTGCCTACAAGTGTGGTGGAAGTGGAGATGATGAATAATTTCAGAAGGAAATTGGATAGACACTTGAGGGAAAGAAACATGTCGGGCTACGGGGATAGAGCGGAGAAATGGGACTGATTGGATTGCTCTGGAGTGAGCCAGATGAGACTCAATGGGCCTCCTCCTGTGCTGCAGTGACTCCAATCTACAGTGGCTGACTGTGACCTCTTGATGCATAGATAATCATTCCCTGGAAACAGGAATTGATTGTGTTAACTCAGGTCACTGCCACAATGCAATATTACAAAAATATGATAAAGGTGTCTTGTAGTTCTCCCAGACAGGCTGTTATCCTTGACAACTTAACCCTTATAGCATCACAGGTCTTTAGAGGTTTTAGTCCCAAGCCCAACATGATGATTGAGCTGAATCTTGCAAATTGGACGTTCGAATGTGATACAAGATGACAATCTGGGCTGTGGGGGTGCCTAGAAACAGGAGACACAGGGCAGGATTTTTCCCTTGTTGGGCAGGCGCATGCCCGACCTGAATGGGAATGAAAAAGTGCGTGATGATGTCAGGCGAGCGTCCCGACGTCATCTCGCACTCTCGTGATATTTCGCTCGGCGGGCATGAGTGAGAGGCGGCAGCTTAGCCGACGACAATAAAGAGGCCTATAAGACCCTAAATCAATGAATTAAGTGGAACTTTTCGCTGCCCGCTCAACCATTCCACGGGTGGGATGAGGTTTCCACCAGTGATTAAAAAAAAAATGTAAAACTTTTAAAGCTCATTTTTAACATGTCTTTGCTCATGTGACAGAGTCACATGAGGGGGCACGTTTTCCTTGTTTTTCAATTCTTTATTTTTCATGTTAAAAATCCTCGGTTCCCTGAGGCAGCTCCGTGCCTTCAGGGAGCTGTCAGTGCCCGCTGCCCCGCGCATGCGCAGACTTCAGCACTCGCGCTCCTCCCGTCCCCCACCCCGGCAGCGCTGAGGCTCTCAGTGCGTGATTCACGCCGGCTGTTAATTGGCTAGCCAGCATGAAATCGTGGTCAGGGGCCGATGGCGGGCTGCGGTTGATTTCGCGGTCGCTCCCGGACCCGCCCGCTGAGGTAAAAATCCTGCCCACAGTCTCAGAGTAAGTGGTCGGCCATTTAGGACTGAGAGCAGGAGGAATTTCTTCACTCAGAGAGTGGTGAACCTTTGTAATTCTCTACTCCAGAGGGCTGTGGAGACTCAATCTTTGAGCATGTTCAGGACAGCGATCGATAGATTTTTAGATATTAAAGGTATTGAGACATAGCATGGGAAAGTGGTGTTGAAGTAGATCAACCATCATCTAGTTGAAAGGCGAAGCAAGCTCAAGGGGCCGAATGGCCTACCTCTGCTCATATTTCCTATGTTTGGTTGCTGATCAATTGGTGTTGAGATTGGTATTTAATTACAGCGGAATGACTTTGCTCACAGCCATCATAACATCAACTTAAGACGTAAGAGATCAGTGAAGAAGAAAAAAAAGCATTCAGCCCATCGAACCCGCTCCCTCCGTACAGCATGCACCTACCTTGCTGTGGGATCCCACCTACCTATATTCCTGAGGAGACAGTACCCCACCCATCCACCCCACCCCACCCCCAGTTGAAAAACACTCAAATATTCATCTGTTTTTTTTATTCATTCATGGGATGTGGGCATCACTGGCTAGGCCAGCATTTATTGCCCATGAGAACTGAATGGCTTGCTAGGTCATTTCAGAGTCAACCACACTGATGTGGGTCTAGAGTCATATGGAGGCCAGACCGGGTAAGGGAGGCAGATTTCCTTCTCTAAAGGACATTCATGAACCATGATGTGTTTTTATGACAATCAACAATGGTCTCATAATCATCATTAGACTTTTAATTCCAGAATTTGTACTGAATTCAAATTCAACTATCAACTGTGTGTGGGATTCAAACCCAAGTCCCCAGAGCATCACCCTGGGTTACTAGTCTGGTGACAATACCGCTACGCCACCACCTCCCCCTCAAGCTCTCTCAGGTAACTTGAGACCTGGTTCTGACCTGCCACAGGACTTTTATGATCATTTGGAATGTATGTGAAGAGTTGAGTATATCTTCAGCAGGAAGATATAAGGGCCATTTTTTTCCGAATATATATCCTGTTGTGGAACCTTGACTACTGGGAAAAGGTATCAGGAAATTCTGAATGCACCCCACATAATTTTCCATCTAATAATGCTGTCCAACCTTCTTCTTTCATATGGCTGGGTATAGACCCACAATCATAATTATACATCAAGGTGGTCAAGCCAGGATATTAGGTCAGGAGTGGTGGTGGTGTGTATCACCTGTAATTCCTCCTTCATAGTTATGAGTCTTTACGTGAGTCCTTATGTGTTCCATGGTCTGTTCTGGGTGAGCACAGTCGCACACAGGAGAGATTTTAATTTTCCATTTGGGCATCAGGTACCCGTATCTGCCGTGGTTTGTAGGGATGTGGTTCAGGGATGCCCATGAGCTTCCTGGGAGCTCGAAACCAGGGACTTTCTGTGTCGGGCCTTCCATGAGGTGTTTGCTCGTGAGTCCACGTGAGGATCATTCATTTTCTCAAGCTTCTTCAGGGCTGAAATCGCATTGCCTGAGGTTGTGTGCATGGGTCCAAAAGGGCTGATGTGACATCAAGTGGAGGTGAAGTCCTGCTGGATGGAGAGCTGTTTGCTGTCTCGATTCCCTGAGCTTCACCGAGGGTCGTTGTGTTGTGACAGCTCAATGGGGTGGGGCGGTGGGGGGTGCAGCTTGGGTAGCCAAGGTGTTGGGGTCAATTCAAGGGTTCCATTGATGCATCTCATTCCAACCTTCTAAATTGTTGTTACAACACCGATGGGGCTTACCAAAGGCACTGAACGGGTGTCAACATCAGCGTGTACCTTCAAACATCCAACATTAATGGGTGGGAAAATGACAGAAGTGGGGCAGAAAGCTCCCAATTTGTTGCCCCAACAAATGAGACTCACTAAGCACTGTTTTGCAAAATTAGACTGCTAAAGTGATCGTTTAACAACACCTCACACTTGAATATATCATTCCTAAAACCATTTGAACCACAAGTTCTTTGGAAACTGGTTATTTTGACGGGGTGGGGGTGGGGAGCGGTGGGGAGATAAAATTTTGCGCCAGTGATATGCTGTAGGGTCGCGAGTCATTAATAGTCTGGTCTTAAGCCAAAAATAATATTTCAAAACTGAATTGAAACACAGCAATAGGCAGGTGGGATGCGACGCGAGATGATAATTTGGCCTTTGTGTGTATTTGGACTCTAGCGTTCCACTTAACGTTATTTACAGCTAAAAAATCTTTTGGTGATTAGGGGTACATACCATGGGATCAAATTAAAAGCACATTTTGACTTGTTAAATTTCTATTAACTCAGTAGAAACATATATTTTACTAAAGTTTATTCTGGAGGGCAGCTGCTTTCATTTTCGAACTGTATAACAAATAATGGAATCCTGGAAATGATTAGAAAAAATAATTAAATCAAGCTATTTAGATGATATTATAAAGCCCAGGAGCGTAACTCGAATGGCTCATTAATGCCAACAGCCCCCTAGAGCCCGAAATCACTCCTTCATCCTAATTATTTTAGCATATACATATATATATATATATGTATATAGAAAATCCATTTTAAGTTAGTGCAGGGCACATGCAAGTTGGGTCTCTTTTACAGAGATGGACATTCCCCATACCAAATCCCACCTTCAGCCCGTTTCCCATTATAGACTCTTGAGGATCTTACCGGGACATGGTGCATGTTTATTGAGAAATTATTTGCAGTTTGTTACCAACATGGTCTTTTCATCTCCCATCAAGTTTTTCCTGTCCTCTCACCTTCTGGAAACTCACCCTGCAAAGCAGTTCCATTGCTGACAGGAATCCTCCGTGGCCTTCAGTAACTGACCATTTTCCTTGTGTGAACGTGGTCCGTGGGCATTCACAGTCTCTCCAGGTGTTTGGCCACCAACGTGAGTCTGATCCTGTCCTCACGTGCTCGAACTGGGTAAGTATCAAGAGCTGGATCTCTGTTGATTTTTTTGCCTTCGGATAGCCAGTCCTCAGGCTGACTGTGGTACTGGTAATTCAGCGCAGATTGGAATTCAAAGCTGAGTCCATTCCTGATCTGATTAGCCCTTCAACATGTTAATTCCTAAATTCATGCCCATCTCTCCCATTGCCCCCTATCTGAATCCCAGGCGCTGCACTAATACAGTCCTAACTCAAGCCTTGAATGATATTTTTTCTAACTGCAGCCATGAATGATTTTCCTCCTCATTCTCCGCAGTCTTTAACTGTGTTGGAAACACCATCTTTTTTCAACGTTTCCTCTTCATTGTCCAATTTAGTTGAACAGCCCTTGCTTGATTCCATTCTTATCTGGTTGTGGCCTGAGCATCTCCACCAGTAGCTTCTCTTCCCACCCCTACAGCATCACCTCAGGAATCCCCAAGGAAGCATCTTGGCTCTTTTCTCTTCCTCATCTACATGTTGTCCCTTGACAACATCATCTACAGACATATCTCAAGCTCTCTATTGCCTCTATTCTGTTAAACCACTTCTTAGTACAGAATTTGAATATTACTGAAAAGAGAGACATGTTGCCGAAGCTTTTCCCCTTGCACTCATCAGGACAAATGCAAGAATGCCAAATTTCAAACAATCACAACAATTTATATTACAGGAAGAAAGGGTGTTGATTGGTTGACAAGTCAACCTTGATTGGCCGAGGCATTGCCATGGAGAAAATAATAGGGAACTATAGCTTTCAAAACCCAAAACCAAACGTCTACTGTTAAATGTGTTTCCGCGATTGGGCAGCAATTGTTGAACAATCCTGAGTGCGCTCACAACCACACTAACAACCAATTTAAGATAATCAGTCGAGCTCATAATGTGTCTCATTTATGTTTGCTAAGCAACATACATTCAAACACAGGGACCCACTCTCTGCAAACAAAAGGAATATGTTCAAACCTTGCATCTGTTTTGAATTACTTGGGAGGTTGGGAGCATATAGTTCCCCATTATATTCTCCATAGCAATGCCTTGGTCAATCAGAGTCAACTTGCCAACCAATGAGCACCCTTTTCTCCTGCAGTATAAATTGTTGTGAGCATTTGAAATTCGACATTCTTGCATTTGTCCTGATGAGTGCAAGATGAAAAGCTTCAGCCACATGTCTTTCTTTCCAGCAATATTTAAACTGTTTCTCTCAAATCTAGTCTTGGATGAGCTATGGTTTCCTTTGGATAAACATTGGGAAGATCAAAGCCAGCACCATAAATCCCTGCCTCATTTTGTACCTTGCCATCAACTCCATCTCTCTCCCTCCATGAGGTGGAACCAAACCTTTTTGCACCTCAGAGCCTTACTTAACCACCAGCTTAATTTCTCCATATCCTCTCCATGACTTCCTGTGTCCACTTCAGCCCACCTTTGCCCTTACCTCAGTCTACCTGCAGCCGATATCATCATCCATGCCTTTTGTCATCTCCAGACTATTCCAATGGCTGGCCTCTCATTCTCCACCATTCAGGGACTTCAGCTCATCCAAGACTCTCATGCCCGCATCCTACCCTGCAACAAGTCCCCAAGCACCCACCACCCTTTTATACTCTGATCTACATCGGCTCCTAGACCCTGGCTGTCTCAAATTTAGAATTCTCATCTTGTGTTTAAGCCCATTCCCATCTCTGTAACTTCCTCTATAAACATAGCTCTCACATGAACTTCCCATTATTCTGACTCTGGCCTCAGTGTACCACCCCAACATCCCACCCCCTTCAACCACCAGTGGCCTTCAGCTGCTTAATTGGGGCCTGATCTGCTATTTTAATCTGAGCCGACGAGGTGTGGTACCTTCCCTAGTGGAAAGAACAGCCAGTGCCTACAGGGCCTGGTACGTTTTAAAATGATTGTTTTTTTTCAGTTTCCATAGGAATGGGAGGAGCCAAAATGCTAAAGCTCTAAGCCCTAAAAGAACACCTTGAGCTATCTTAGACTTTCTGCTTCCTCTGCCAACCCCTCACCTCTTCCCAATCAAGATTCTCCTTACGCTCCTTTGATCCCATGGCTCTCTGGCCAAGCCTGTTGCATATTTTATATAGCTGATTTGTCTCAGAGCAATGCAGAGATGACACTCATTTCTAAGTGTGAAACAGGTTTATTTACAAGAGTTTTAAAATATCTCTGCAATCACAAAATGTCTATACTCATGCTTACAGCTCAGGATTCCAGGTCTTTTTGTGGTGTCTGAGTCCACACACAGGCTCAACCAATCAAGCACAGTGAGCATAGATCAGTTACCAGGCTCACATATTCAAACACAGTTCAATTAAACTATTGAACACTAGTGACCTCCTTCTGTTCAATTTTATCAGCAGGGCAGTTGTTTCCCATATGCTTCTCAACTATTTTGATCTGAAAGTCAGCAAATGGCACAGTATTGAGGCTTGGATGTTGCATCCATCTTGCAGCCTGCTGCTCACTGGGCAGGGGATTACTTTGCCGCATTTCCAGAAGGAGTTAAAATCAGGCTGCCCATTTCCGAACTCGCATCTAGACCCATTCACTGATCTCTTCGGTGCTCACTAACCTGCATTGGTTCCTGAGTTAGCAATGCTTCAATTTTAAAATTCTCTCCCTTGCTTCAAATCCCTCCAGGGCCTCACCGCTCCCAATCTCTGTAATCTCCTTCAGCCCCACATCCCCCCCCGAGATCCCAAAGCTACTCCAGTTCTGGCCTCTTGCTCATCCCCAATTTTAATTGCTCCACCGTTGGTGGTCATGCCTTTAGCAGCCTGGACCCTAAGCTCTGGAATTCCCTCTCCATCTCTCTCTCCTTCTTTAAGATGCTCCTTAAAACCAACTCCTTGACTAAGCTTTTGGTCAATCTGTCTTACTATCTCCTTGGGGTCAAATTGCGCTTGATGTGGAAGCTCCAGTGGGGTGCCTTGGGAACCTTCACTATGTTAAAAGTGCCATAAAAATGCTTGTTGTTGTTGTTGTTATATATTTAGTAATAACCGTGTGAGGGCGATTCAGAGAGAATCTGCATCGTCAGTGATGTCAGCCTGATCTGGCTGCAGGAGGCATTATCATCTCTTGACTGAAATACACACTGTATAGCCTCTGGCCTAATGCACCATGACCATTGCTTTTCGAGTTTCACCTCATGCTTACTCAGCCAGTAGATAACCATCTCCCACTTTGGACAAAATTGTTATCTGAACCTTCGTGCCATAAAAGCTTTTCCTGAAGTGGTTCTAAGATTAAGAGGAATGCTGAAGATAAAGCAGGGCCTTGGATTGGTGCTTCAAACAGCATTTTTACTGTCAATGTCAAACGGACAACATCTTACCCAATTACTGTCAGGCTGGATGCAATCTGTCTATTGCTCTCTGCGGTCACAGTCCAGTCGATGTTGCAAATCTTTAGTGGATCTCTTCAAATCTAATTTCGCTGTAAATTTCTGGTAAGTTTTCCACAAATACTACATTTAGAGGTTAAATTGTTTGGCTGAAGTTATAAGCTGCGATGGAGAAGACATGAGGCTAGGAACTCTGAGCATCTCTCGCTCCCTGCACAGCTCCACACCATGCTCAACCCAGTCTACATTTGTCTTCCATCTTGCTACATATACTAAGCCTTAAGTAAAGCAACTTGTGAGCAGGTATGTTGGGGTATGGTAGCATAGTGGTTATGTCACTGGGCTAGTAATTCAGAGGCTCAGGCTAATGAGCTGATGATATGTGTAGGGGGTGGGTGTTCATAATCCCACCTAAGCAGCTGGGGAATTTAAATTCAGTTAATTAAAGATATTTGGAATTATGACCATGAAACTACTGGGTTGGTGTAAAAACCCAACTGGTTCACTGATGTCCTTTAAGGAAAGAAGACTACTTGCCTGACCTTAACATTATAGGTCTGACCATAAGGTGACTCCAGGACCACAGTAATGTGGTTGACCCTTAACTGCCCTCTGAAATGGCCGGGTTGTGCTCAAGAAGGTGGCTCAGCACCACCTTTTCAAGGGCCATTACGGCTGGGCAATAAAAGTTGGTCTTGCCAACGACATTTACATCAGTGAATGAATAAAAGAAACAAAGAGCCACTGGAGATATACAAAAGGGAGAGGAGAGGATAAACTCATGAAGCAAGATATGAAAAATGGGTTGGATACAGGGAGATGAACATCGTCCGATGTGAAAAGTGTATCACTGCAAGGATGAGAGAGAGAGAGAGGGAAAGAACATACAAGACAAAAAGTTGGGGCATGAGCAGTAGAGTTTGGATATCCTCAAGTTAACAGAAGATCGGTCTAGGGAGGCCGTCCAGGAGTGCATTGGAATAGGTAAGCATAGAGGTAACAAAGCACGAATGATTCCCAGGAAAGATACAGGGATGATGGTCTAGGAGACCACAAGGTGGTAAATGGTAGCGTGCTAATATTACACCATCTCTCTCGTCTTCAGCCATCAGGGTAAATGCTACAAACAGGCTTCTCCAGATCAGAGGTCCAAGGCTGACAGAAGCTCTAGTCCAAATTTTACTAATCCCTGCCCAAACCTCCACAGCTTTTGCATCATTTCTTTATTAATATGCCCCCATAAAAGGCCCACATGATATAAAAGTGGGTATGGTGTGCTAAGATATGACAAGTTAATGAGACTGGCCAGAAATGCAGTGCTTTGATGCTTACTGAAACTTTTGGAGGATCATCAAGATATCAGATAGATACCAGACTGAGATATTGGACTAAGGGGTTTACCAGGCAGCAGTCGGCCTCATGTTCCTATATGCTTCAGACACTTGGACAGCAAACAGCAGACACCTCAAAGCACTGGAGAAGTACCATCGGCTACTTTGTAACATCCTCCAAATTTATGGCAAGGAAGGTGGTCCAACAGCAGCTTCCTCTCCCAGGCAACATGCCCAGCTTCGAGGCGCCAATCACTCGAAACCAGCTCCTCTGGGCGGGACACATGCGGACTCCCACAGCTCTTTCTGAACACGGCCGCAGCAGGAGACTGCCAGTGGAATGGGATATCCTCAAAGCATCGCTGGAGAGGTCAAACATATCAACTCAGGGGAGACCCTGGCTTGTGATCGATCAAACTGGAGAAGATAAGTTCAGGAAAGGCACTGAACACATCGAGAGACTTCACCAGGAATGTTCAGAGACGAAGGCAAGGTGTCTTAGAGATTGCACAAACCTCCAAATAACACATCTGCCTGACCCTTCGAATACCACATGCCCCTACATGTAGCAGAGTCTGCAGAGTAGTGGACTCACCAGCCATCTCGGAACCCATCGAAACCCGATTGGAAGCAAGTCATCCTCGATTTCGAGGGACTGCCTAAGAAGAAGAGACAGTACAAGGTGCAAGAAAGAGGGGAGGGTGCAAAATAGGAGAGGGCCACCATGTCATCATCAGATGTACGTTTGAAAGATTGTGCAGTGAAATCAGCAGATCCAGGAGACACAGCGATTTCATTAGGAGAGTGGACAAAGCTGTTGATAATCAACAGGAAGGATTAGTGTTGTTGCTGACAACCTGACCTCTAGCAGTGATGTAACTGTGTCTAAATACAACCAGCTCTATCAGGAACCACCTCGGGCACCAGATCAGCAGAGGTCATGGGTTAGGATACAGGGACCTCTGAGGCATTAAGCTATTCTCACACGTAATCAGGCTGACAGTTTAGTCTGTGCAGGGACCAATGTTTATTTATGCTTTGTTTTGTGACGAGCCAGCACAAAGTAATTCCTTCTTTAGCCGGGACTCATATTATCCCAATCAGTGTCTGGTACCGGACGTGGGTAAGCCAGGGGTTACACAGTACAAACTTCCTGTCACTGCCCTCACACCTCACTCCCGTCCACCACAATGAACTCAGGATTTTGCTATTGACAATTAATTGGCTTCAGCATTAAGGTGGCATTGTGAAGGCAGAGAAACAAAAACTCTGTCACAAAAGTCTGATCATCCTGGCACTGTAGCTATTGCAGACTGAAATACCAAATTGTTTAACCGATAGCCACTGAATGATCATTTTCCTAGCGTTTTGGGCACTTTCAGTTGTGAATTGCATTGGTTTATTTGAGTTAAATATTCCAGAGATAATGAAACTTTGCCCCTCACAGAATCAGGTAATTTGGTAACATTGCCTGGAACAGGACAGATAAGTCAATGGCTGTATTTATATCGCACATCGCTAAGAAATATTGCAAAGCATGTCTCCTATTATTGACCAGTGTCACGACTTTAATCCTATCGGGAAAAACTGGCAGTTGTTACGCAATTCCTCAAACACAATGAATGAATATTGATTGAGGGAGGAATGTTGGCCAGGATGTCAGCAAATTTCTCTGCTCTTTGTTGACGCAGTGACCCTGGAATTCAGGATCGTCCATATTGGTGAGGTCTGATATCGGGTCTCAGATCTCATTATAATGCAGCCATCATGGTGCAAGAGCCCAATGGCAAAGAGTGCAGAGAGTCGGTAAGAGATTGGTACTGGCGCAGCAGTGGCCCTTAGGTCAATGGAACTTGTTGTGGATGGGGAGGGTGGGGTGATGCTGTTGGAAGTGAGGCAGTATGGGGCTTCGGGCTGGATTGGGGGGAGGGTCTAAACTGGTAGGGATGGGGGTGCAGGTAGTGGGAAGGAGTTGGTGGGAGGAGATCAGGCCTTGAAGGATGGGAGATCGGAGGTTGCGAGTATGGAAGTGAGGGTCAGGAAGTTCCTTGAATGTGGGATCAGAGGGAGCACTCTTCTTCTGGCTCCACCTTCAGCTGAGTTACCTCCCCTCAGATGTTTAATAGGGCTGGTTTTCCTGAGTGTGATGGCACTGGCTGCCTCAGGATAAACTGGAGCAGGAACCTCAAGCAGCTGTTTGGTCCCTTTCTTGAATCCATGGAGGGCCTAATGCTTGCTTCCGACTTGGGTAATAAATTTGCTTGTCCTCACCCAACATAGCAGGTCACTGATTTACAGCGACAGGTGTGCACATATCTGCTGCCTGCCATTTTGGAGCCTTAGGTCCACACAGTGCCTGAAAAACACACCACGCAAATTCTCAGTCAACTCCCAAATACCAGGCGGGACCTTAACACTTCACCCAAGGGACTGCACCTCCAACAATGCTACTCTCCTTCTGTGCTGCATTGAAGTGTTGATCTTAAGTCCTGGAGTGGAATTGAATCCAGAATGTTGTGGTTCACGAGTGACATTGGTACCACTTGCCACATTCACTGTCACACTGGTCACATAATATAGGGCTCTGAAAATATATCTTGAGACTTGCCAAGAAACTTATTTGATGTAAAATTAAACAACTTAATGCAATGATACAGATCTTTCCTGTTCTCTTGAAGTAACATGATTACTGTTGTCAACACAAAATGGCGGCAACATTTCCCTGAACAGGAAACAATCTCCATTTTTCAAAATGCAATTGTATTTTGAGTTACTTAAGAGGGATGTTAGAAGGAATTATATAAATTCCTTTGTCTTTGTCTTTCACTTCAAGGGCCATTTGGCTTTAAACCATGATGACATAGTTTTGTGAATAGTTTCCCAAAATTGTCCCAGAGAAGATAATGAACTGTAAGAAAATATCTTTGTCACAACAGGGCTTATAAATGATGGTTAGGTAACTCAAGCAGCCAATACAATGAAAGCACACTGGTCCGTTGTAGCCATAATGAGATCACGTTGAAGTGATGTTTTTGATGTCGTTTGAATCATTACCGCTTTCATAGTGATTAATGAACTAACTGTAAGCTTGGCTGATCTGCCTTCATGCACTTTGAGGATGCAATTCATTTTTCATGCTCAAAAACAGCTTAAGTGAACATGGTTCAAAGAGAGACTTGCCTGTTTGTTCACCCTGAGGTTTGTAGAGCTCCCTCGTTCCTGCACCCAGTTCCTCAGTGATTATAGTGAACACTGCGCCCTGTCAAATTCCTGTGAACCTTTTGTTGAGACCTGTCCTCAGTCAATCCCTCACGAGTATTTTTTAATGGGTCAATTCCAATTAGTTATTCTGCACTAACTTCAGTTCATCCAAAACTCTACTGCTCATGTCCTTACTCATGCCAAGTCCCATTCATCCATCACCCTTGTGCTCGTTGATGGTCATTGCTGGCCAGAAAAACCAGTTCAAAGTGTTCAAATCCCATTAAAAATCTGTTTTTTTTTGATTCATTTGTGGTATGTGGTCTTTGCTGGCTAGGCCAGCATTTTTATTGCCCATCCCTAGCTGCCCTTGAGAAGGTGGTGGTGAGCTGCCTTCTTGAACTTCTGCAGTCCATGTGGTGCAGTTACACCCACAGTGCTGTTAGGAAGGGAGTTCCAGGATTTTGACCCAGTGACAGTGAATGTTCCAGTGCCTAGGTTGATTCATCCAGTTTCATGACTTTGTAGCTAGGCTATTTCAGAGTCAACCACATTGCTGTGGATCTGGAGTCACATGTAGGCCAGGCCAGACCAGGTAAGGACAGCAACAATCAACAATGGTTTCATGGTCATCATTAGAATTTTAATTCCAGATTTTTTATTGAATTCAAATTTCACCATCTGCCATGGCAGGATTCGAACCCAAGTTCCTAGGACATTACACTGGGTTTCTGGACTACTAGGCCATTGACAATATCACTACACTACCACCTCCCCTGAAGTTAGCTAAATTAGTTCCCCCAAATGTATTCGAGAGCTGAGCTCAGTCTGGAGTCTCTGGTTTATAATGAAGCCTGACTGCACTCAATTGATGTATCAGAACCATTCTGTCTTGTTAACTTACCTTCCTGGTGAATGCACTAACTGCAGTTTAAATCAGCAGCCATTTGTACCAGGGCAGACAGTTTAATGCAGTCATTTTCCGCCAATCATTTGAACCAGGTTGATGCAAGTCACCTGATCATTAATAAGGCTTTTAACATCATGGTTGAAAAGCGCTCTCACAGTTATTCTCCGCCAATCATTGCAATTGTGCGGCAGGTTCCCAAGAATTAACGGTGAAATACTGTGGATGCTAAAAGTTTTTTTTCTTCATTTACAGGACGTGGGTGTCGCTGGCTGACCCAGCATTTATTGCCCATCCCTAATTGCCCTTGAGAAGGTGGTGCTTTTACTTGGAGATCATGAAAAATTGAGCATCAACATATCCTACTTTGAGACTAAATACTGCATGTTACATGTGTCCAGGAAATGACCCAACAGTTATCCAACCATTTTTGGTCCTTAGGTAAATTACTACCACCAGGATCATGGATTTCCCCATTCTCAGGATTGACTGTTTGAAACAGGACATGTGTCAAATGTCTGAGCGCTCTCTTTGTTGACCACTAGTTCCTAGTTGCCCTTGAGAAGGTGGTGGTGAGCTGCTTTCTTGAGCTGCTGCAGGTCATGTGGTGTAGGTACACCCACAGTGCTGTTAGGGAGGGAGTTCCAGGATTTTGATACCGACAGTGAAGGAACGGTGATATATTTCCAAGTCAGGATGGTGAGTGGCTTGGAGGGGAACTTCCAGTTGTAGTGTTCCCATGTGTCTGCTGCCTTTGTCCTTCTAAATAGTAGCGGTCCATGGGTTTGGAAGGTGCTGCCTAAGGAGCCTTGGTGAGTTTCAGCAGTGCATCTTGCAGCTGGTACACACTGCTGCCACTGTTCATCAGTGGTGGAGGGGGTGAATGTTTGTGGATGTGGTGCCAATCAAGCGGGCTGCTTTGTCCTGGATGGTGTCAAGCTCCTTGAGTGCTGTTGGAGCTGCACTCATCCAGGCAAGTGGAGAGCCAGGGGGTGAGTTACTCGCCACAGGGTTCCTAGCCTTTGACCTCCTCTTGTAGCCACAGTATTCATGTGGCTAGTCCAGTTCAGTTTCTGGACAACAGTAACCCCCAGGATGTTGATAGTGGGGGATTCAGCGATGGTAATGCTATTGAACGTCAAGGGGCGATGGTTGGATTCTCTCTTGTTGGAGATGGTCATTGCCTGGCACTTGTGTGGCACAAATGTTACTTGCCACTTGTCAGCCCAAGCCTGGATATTGTCCAGGTCTTGCTGCATTTGGACATGGACTGCTTCAGTATCTGAGGAGTTGCGAATGGTGCTGAACATTGTGCAATCATCAGTGAACATCCCCACTTCTGACCTTACGATGGAAGGAAGGTCATTGATGAAGCAGCTGAAGATGGCTAGGCCGAGGACACCACCCTGAGGAACTCCTGCAGTGATGACCTGAGGTGATTGACCTCCAACAACCACAACCACCTAGGCTAGGAATAAAGTAAAGAAGGCCAAGTCGGAGCTCACCTGCCGGGGAAAGATTGACCTCGAACAAAACCTTGACCTTCTGCGTTAAAATGGTGCTGAGCAGTGGGGATGTGCATCGCAAAGGCAGCTCCCAATCCCTCGAGTGCCATCTGAACCTTGCAGGTCGGGTTAAAATCAGGGCTGAAAATCTAGAGCCAGCCTCGTGGCGCACACTTCCAAATTGTAGCTCAAATGGTATTAATCCTTTCGTAGGTTGTATGTGAGCTGTGAAAAGACAGATGAAAATGAACCTCATGTTAAGTCTGAACAGCAGCCCATGTATCCTCTCAGCCAGAAACAGAGCCATGGGTCAAATTGCTTTTTTTGGCACTATTCCGTAACGTCTTTTAACATCTGCAATTGTAATCCATAACTGAAACAGATACTTTATTATGAAATAATTATTTGCATATCCAACGACAATTTCACTTCAAAGGCAAGGGAAACTGCCTCTTTGATTAGAGCCAATGAACCGAGCTGCCAGGTTTTAGGCCTCTCTAAGACGTTACTCTGCGCAGCTGACAGAGGCGAACAGCTGCCTAATGCTGTTCACCCACAGGTGTCGGCGTGTGATGGAGCAGACCAGAAATGAGCAGCTCTGTCCGGGGGCCGGAATAAATTCCAAAAATCTAACCGCGCTCGTCGTTCCGAAGCCCCGTCCTAGAGAGTGCCAGCTGCTACGACAACTGCACCATTTGGAGAGGGTGCCTTGCCAATCAGCAGAGCAATGGCGCGCACGGTGACGGGTTTGAAACCCACCCCCCTTTCCCCCCCCCACCCCCCCTCAAAAATATGGGCGGGTTTGGGTGTCGGGTGAAATCTGAAAATTTTGAAACCCTCAAGCCCTCCTCCAACCCCCCCACACTTCCTGTTTGAACAGGTGATAGAGAATGGTGGGGTGGGGTGGCAGTTTTGGGTGGGAGGGGGTTTTTCATGTAACCAACCCACTCCCAGGAGGTGGGTCGGTCAGTTAAATTTTTCAATGAGGCTGCCTGCCTGATATTTGTCATTCTGTTTTGTGGGTTTAAAGCTAGTCAGGGAGTAGGGCAGCTGAAGGGAGGTGAGGGTTGGCGCATGGGGCAGTGCCCTTCCAGCACTGCTTGTGGGACAGGAGGGGCAAGGATGCTCCCCAGCGTCCTGCCCCCACCCCCCTTCCCCCAAGCTTATCTGCTTCCCTGCCTGCCATCGGACCCCCATAGGCATCCAAAGCTCCCCCACAAACACTGACACCCCACCAACCGCCCCAAATAGTGTGTTACTGAGTGATGAAGGTCATGGGTTTAATGGTGACTCATAGCTCAGTTACTAATATCAGAGAGAGTAGCAATAAGGGCTCTACAATCAGGCTCCCTGTCTCCCAGTTCAAATAAAAAGGTGGAAATGTCAGCCAGCATTTCCTCTCTGGATCATAAGGTCATAAGAACCAGGAGCAGGAGTAGGACATTCGGCCCCTCAAGCCTGCCCCGCCACTCAATAAGATCATGGCTGATCCGATTGGGGTCTTAACTCCACTTTCCTGCCTGCTCCCACCATAATCCTTGACTCCCTTATAGATCAAAAATCTGTCTAACCCAACCTTGAATATATTCAGTGACCCAGCCTCTACTGCTCTCTGGGGAAGAGAATTCCAAAGACTAATCACTCTCTGAGAGAAGACATTCCTCCCCAACTCCGTCTTAGATGGGAGATTGCTTTTTTTTTTAAACTATGCCCCCCAGTTCTAGATTCCCCCTTGATGGGGAACATCCCCTCAGCATTTACCCTGTTAAGCCCCCTTCAGAATCTTCTATGTTTCAATAAGATCACCTCTCATTCTTCTGCACTCCAGTGAATATAGGCACAACCTCGTCAGCCTCTCCTCATAAGACAACCCCTTCAGCCCAGGAATCAGCCTGCGGTCATTCGAAAGCCTTGCTGAAAAGTGTGTGTGTGCGTGCGTGGCAATAGGAGGTGAGTTTAGGATAAGATTGTGTTGTGATGCTGTGCATATCAATGGGCAGGATTTAGCCCTTGTCGAGCAGGCTCAGCGAGGGTGCGCGGGGGGGTCAATCAGGAAGCTGACCACTGCCCCCCGATCGAGGCCGGGCCGCGATTTCACGCTGGGCGATCCAATTAAGGCCCGCCCAGCGCTCAGCGCTGCCTCTGCTGGCGGGGGGAATGAAGGACGAGCTCGAACTTCGCGCATGCGCGTGAGAGCTCGCTTCAGAACCTCCCTGAGGCACAGCGCTGCCTCGGGGAGATGAGAGTTTTAAGAAGAGAAAGAATTGATAAAATGTAATAAAACATGTCCCCTCATGTGACTCCGAGCAGGGACATTTATTAGTTAAAGGTTAAAACTTTTACTTTATTTTTATTTGCCTTAGGAAACCTTATCCCGCCCGTGGATGAGGTTTCCTAAGACGTGTAAAGGCCGCTTGGCCTTTTCACCTGCCCACCAGCCGTAAGGTTGGACGGGCAGAGGAAAATTTATTTTAATAACCTTGTTAATGGCCGTAACAGTCCTTTTAATTGTTGGCGGGCGCGCTGCCGACTCTGGCGCACGCCCGCCAACTGAAATATCGCGCGGCTGTGCGTGACATCGGGACGCTCGCCTGGCGGCAACGCGTGTCGTTTTACGCTCGAGCAGGCCACTGAGCTAAAACTTTTACCCTATATTAAAGCCCAAAAATTGATGTTGCTGCTGCTGCCACTTGTGCTGTGGGGGGCACTGTCATACCAGGATGCTTTGCCATTTCTCTCCACACCCTTAAATACCTCCCCAATACCTAAACATTTTCCCACAGCTTTCGTCACCTTACCTAACCAGGCCCCATGATCGAGCCCTGTTCTCGTCCCCCGTGACATTAGAGACACGGGCTATCCAATCACAGCCAGTGAATCTCCTCCGCTAACTTCGCTTCCCTCATCAGCACGATTGCAGAATCGCAGAATTGTTACAGCACAGAAGGAGGCCATTCAGCCCATTGTGTCTGTGCTGGCTCTCAGAAGGGGTAACACACCTAGTGCCGTTCCCCTGCCTTCTCCACAAAGCCCTGCACATTCTTCCTTTGCAGATAACAATCTAATTCCCTCTCGAATGCCTCGGTTGACCCTGCCTCCTCCACACTCTCAGGCAGCTGTCATGAAACTATCATATTTTTCACCATATTACTGTAGGCTTTTGAATGTGAGCGTGGATGGTTCTGCCTGTATGACTGATTTAATTGAGTTAGTGTCAGATAGACTGCAAGGAGGAAATTATCACAAGGGTTGGGTGTAAAAATAGTATTTTAAATGCTAATGAGTGAGCTAGAGTGTAAGGGTCAGTAGATAAGAATGAAGGAAAATTGCATTTTTAGATAAGTGAAAGGGTTGTTTGATTTTCAAAGGGATGGTAGGATGTTTACAGCTAACAAGATAAACAGGACAAGGTTATTACGTTTATTTTTCCCAGAAGGAAAGAGGCTATATTGACAACATGAAAGATTTTTATATTATGGGAAAAGTGAATTTCCAAAGACCTAAAAAAAATGGGGTTTTATACATAAAGAGAGAGAAACGTATATAAAGAAGGCTTTGGGGGTGACCGTGTAAAATCTTGAAAGGTAAACCATGTGGCACAGATTTTGAAGATGCCCTAGCCATCTTTGCAGAAGAAGTGCTGCTCCAGTACCTAAAGTCGTGTTAAAAACCTTTGGAATTCCACTGTTGAGTGGGTGCTGTGGTAGCCTTGCTGGATTGCTTATTTTAATTTAAAATCTATTTTGGACTATTGCCTTAAAGCGGGTGTATAGTTGGGAGTCAGGGTAATTAGGAATTTTGGGACTTGTTATAAAATCAAGTAACTGTAATCTTATATATGTGTTTAAATTATTTTCTTTTGTTAATAAAGGTTTTAATTTAGTTTTTAAAATCACTAAAGGTGTGAGTGGACTCATTACTTCTGAATTCACACAAATCATTATAAGAATAGCTCCAAGGATGAGAAACTTCAGCTATGAGGATAGATTGGAGAGGTTGGGACTGTTCTCCTTGGAGAGAAGAAGGCTAAGAGGGGATTTGATAGAGATGTTCAAAATCATGAGGGGGCTGGACAGAGTAGATAGG
This sequence comes from Cetorhinus maximus, assembly GCF_964194155.1. Taxonomy (NCBI): domain Eukaryota; kingdom Metazoa; phylum Chordata; class Chondrichthyes; order Lamniformes; family Cetorhinidae; genus Cetorhinus; species Cetorhinus maximus. The sequence goes on from NC_135892.1 coordinate 8,229,700, forward strand.
GAGAAGCTGCTCCCGCTTGTAAAAGGATCAAGAACGAGAGGGCACAGATTTAAAGTGATTTGCAAAAGAAGCAAGTTTGATGTGAGAAAAAACTTTTTCACATAACGAGTGGTTTGGGTCTGGAATGCACTGCCTGGAAGTGTGGGGGAGGCAGATTCAATTGAGGTATTCAAGAGGGCATTAGATGATTATTTGAATAGAAACAATCAGGTGTACGGAGAAAAGGCAGGGCAATGGCACTAGGTCATAATGCTCATTTCGAGAGCTGGTGCAGACACAATGAGCCAAATAGCCTCCTTCTGTGCCATTAAAATGCTGTGATTCTGTGAAATCTTTTCCTAATAAATACAAATTGCAAAACCATTGTGATAACGTGGCCGAATTTCCCTTGAGGATTTGGTCTGCCTGGCACATATCACCTGCTGTGTCATAACACAGCGCACTCCAGATCTTAACCACTCTCACTGCGTGAAAATGTTTCTCCTCATGTCCCCATTGCTGCTTTTACCAATAATGACCTGAAACCTGCGCACACTTGTCCATGACCATTCCACCAAAGGGAACAGTTTCTCCCCATCTATTCTGCCCAGACCCCTCTTGATTTTGAACACCTCTATCAATTCTCCTCTCAACCTTCTCTTCTCCAAGGAAAACAGTCCAACCTCTTCTCTGGAGTTCCCCAAGGATCTATCCCTTGTTTCCTTCTTATATATCATCTCCATGTTGCTCCTTGATGGCATCATCCAAAGCCACATCATTACGTTTCACACGTACATTCATGACATCCAACTCCATCAACACCATCTCTCTCGACCCTTCCACTGGCTCTGTGTTCTCAGTCTGACATCCAGTCCTGGATGAACCATAATTTCCTCCAATTAAACATTGGGAATACTGAACCCATTGTCTTTGGAGCCCTCCACAAGCTCCATCCCCTCACCACCAATTTCACCCCTTCTCTGGCCACTATATCATGCTGGGCCAGACTGTTCGTAACCTTGGCAACCTATTGGATGCTGAGCTGAGCTTCTGAATTCATATCGTCTCCGTCAAAAAAAGTCCATTTGCGCTTCCTGAAATGGCTGGTCTCCGACCCTGTGACAGCCCATGTGCTGCTGAATTCCTCATCCACATTCCCATTGCCTCCGGACTCAACAGCTTCAATTCCCTCCTTCATAAACTTGAGATCATCTAATGTTATTATGCCTGTAACTGCCTCTCTGTAATGGTCGAGCAAGCCACTCAGTTGTATTAAACTGCTACAGAAAAAAAGAACTGTGGGTGTATCTACACCACAGGGACTGCAGTGGCTCAAGAAGGCAGCTCACCACCACCTTCTCAAGGGCAAGTAGGGATGGGCAACAAATGCTGGCCGTGCCAGCAATGTTGACATCCCACGATGAATGGAAAAAGAGCCAGAGACTCGCCTGCATTGTGTTCATATTGTTCGATAGCCTTGCTGATAAAGAAGTTTTGCACTTTGCTCTTTTACATTGGTGACCTATTCTAGGTCCAATAGAGCCCACACTTAACCTTGCTAAAACAATACGAAAACTATGAACCAACAAGAGATAAGTTACCTCTGGAATATTTAATCTCCTATCCTCTATCCTGGAAGTCTTGTGGTGCAGTGGGTAGCGTCCTTACCTCTGAGTCAGAAGCTCAGCGTTCAAGCCCCACTCTGGGACTTGACAGCCAAGGAATATGTGCGTCCCTAACATGGCCAAACAGATCATTCCTTCCGATTCACCTATGGCAGGCAGCGAGAGTGGGAGAGTTTCCTGGTCAGCCGTGCTTGATGCAGATTGACGCCCCTCAAGCTATAGCCTCTGGCGAGAGACTAGTGATCTGTTGCTGGAAAATCATCTATGGAAACCAATGTAAGCGTGCTTTGTCTGCCTCATGCGCCACTAGGCTAAGTCCTCTAATGAATAAGGCACCAACAGCAATTTCAAGACTCAAATGACTGAGTACAGGAGAGGGGGGATTTGAAAACAAAGAGAAGTCAAAGAAAAATGGATCGACCAACATGTAAATAACTGTGGCACATTCCTGTCCGTCCGACTGACTTCAGTGCTCTAACCTTCGGCAAAGGAATTGCAGCTAAATAAGGGAAATGCCTGATCTTTGCTGCGCTGATAGAAAGCCTGGCTTCCCCTTAATTGAATCTGCTCAGATAAGAGTCGACAGCACTCATGACATCACCATGCCTACACCATGCCAAAGTCTCCTTTTCCCATGAATTTTGTGTTTTTCGTCCAACCCTCCGAACAGACGACGATGAGGAGAGTACTGCAGAGTATATAGTTCCCACAAAGAAATAGATTTGAGAAAACAAGACCTCTATTTGTGTACACGATAACAAATCCAATGATACTGTGCCTTGGAAGAGGAATGTAGAGGCAATTCTATTAAAAGCAGTGAATGATTAAGAATGGCAAGGTACAAGGAATGATAGGGAAAAATGTAGCATATGTGTGTGTATGTGTATATATATATTATATATATGTATAAATATATGAAAAAAATATATATATATGGGTGTGTGTATATAGGTATATGTGTTGTGTTTGTGTATGTACATTGTGTGTATGTGAAAATGTGTGTGTATATATGTGTTTGTACGTGTGTGTGTGCATATGTGGGTGTGTTGTGTGTGCATGTGTGTGCACACATGTGTGTGTGCACATGTGTGTGCATGTATGCGTGCATGCATGCATGTGTGTGTGCAGGTGTGTGCATGTGTGTGTGTGCAGGTGTGTGTGTGTGTGCAGGTGTGTGCAGGTGTGTGTGTGTGTGCAGATGTGTATATATGTGTGTGTGTGCAGGTGTGTGTGTGCAGGTGTGTGTGTGTGCGTGTGTGCAGGTGTGTGTGTGTGCAGGTGTGTGTGTGCAGGTGTGTATATATGTGTGTGTGTGCAGGTCTGTGTGTGTGTACAGGTCTGTGTGTGTGTGTGTGTGCAAGTTGTGTGTGTGTGTTCAGATGTGTGTGTGTGCAGGTGTGTGTGTGTGTGTGTGTGTGAAGGTGTGTGTGTGCAGATGTGTGTATGTTCACATCTGCCCCTACTCAAACAGAAAGCAGCCACTTAAGGAATGTCAAATGACACCTAATACCTGATCTGAACAAATAGAAATTATACCATCCTCGTTAGATCCACCAGGAATTCCTCTCCCTTCATCTTTTATTAATGTAAAGCTTTCCCTCAGTATACACACAGCGGGAGTAAAGCACGTGGGATTTAACTATTTCCTATTACCACTGCATTTTCTTGGGAGTGTGCTAAATGAATGTGAAAAGATGTCTCTTGGGGAACATCCCAAGACATTTCACATAAGGGAGCGTGGAGACCGGCAGGCAGTGACTGATGAAGGAAGGGAGGTATGACTGGAATGAAAACTTTGAGAAGAAATTGGGACATTAGGATTTGAGGACGTGTTAGGGCTTTTGAGGACACAGTTGAAATGATAGACTTTGAGGAGACTTTTAAATTGAAGGAGCGCAGTAACAAATCGGAGAGGGTTAGGGACAGAGTTCAAGAGAACAGGACTGGGGTGGCTCATGGGCCCATCACTAGCGGAGGAGCAGCGCTGAGGGACTCAGGCGATGACAGATGCTTGGATATTTTGGGATATTTTACCATCTCCATCTGAAGGCTTGGGCTGTGGTTTTCAGTGTGAAAAAATCTTACATTCTTAGCAAAAAGAAAAAAGAAAAATGCAGCCCTGCATTTATATGGCACCTTTCCCGACCATTGTTCATCTCAAAATGCTCACAACCAATAAAGTACATTTGAAGTGTATTCACTGTTGTAATGTAGGAAACGTGGCAGCCAATTTGTGCACAGCAAGCTCCCACAAACAACAGTGTGTTAATGACTAGATAATCTGTTCTTTGTGGTGTTGATTAGAGGGATAAATATTGGCCAGGACACCAGAGATAACTCCCCTGCTCTCCTTTGACATAGTACCATGACATCTTACCTGAGAGAGCCAATGGAGCCTCAGTTTCATGTCACATGTGAAACGCGGCACCTCTGACAGTGCTGCACTGGAGTGTCAGCATTAATTTTTCCAATCAAGCCCAGGGGGCGGAGCTTGAACCCAGAACCTTGTGATCTGAAATGGAATGTCACTGTGGTTGGAGTGATACATTTAGATTGCATATTGACTGCAAGGAACAATCTCACTTTGAAAACTCAGGCTAAACAATGGAATAATGGAGGGGTGCAAGTTAAGATGAAAGTGCTCCAGCAAAAGGCTCTGGATGTTGGAAATCTGAAATACCAACTGCGAATACTTGACCCACTCAGGACTCCGGGCAGCATCTATGGAATGAGAAATAGTGCTAATGTTTCAGCTCGATGTTCTTTCATCAGAACTGCCAGTGCTTCTTTGCTAGGGTCCTGTCAACATCCTGGGGGTTATCACTGACCAGAAACCGAACTGGACCAGCCATACGTGGCTAAAAGAATGGGCCAGAGGTCATTTGCCTGGATGAGTGCAGTTCCAACAATACTCAAGAGGCTTGACACCACCCAGGGCAAAGCAGCCCATTTGATTGGCACCCCATCCACAAACATTCACTCCCTCCATCACTGACGCACAGTGGCAGCAGTGTGTACCATCTACAAGATGCACTGCAGCAACTCACTGCACTTCCTTAGACTGAACCTTCTAAACCCGTGACCTCTACCATCAAGAAGGACAAGGGCAGCAGACACATGGGAACACCACCACCTGCAAGTTCTACTCCAAGCCACTCACCATCCAGACTTGGAAATATATCGCCATTCCTTCACTGTCGCTGGGTCAAAATCCTGGAACTCCCTCCCTAACAGCTCTGTGGGTGTACCTACACCACATGGACTGCTGCGATTCAAGAAGGCAGCTCACCACCACCTTCTCAAGGACAATTAGGGATGGGAAATAAATGCTGGCCTAGCCAGTGACGCCCACATCCCATGAACAAATTTTTTTTTAAAGCATACAGTTCCTTCAGAAGCTTGGGCTGAATGCAGGTCAGGGTGATTGGTATGGAAGCCTCTTACCCCTGTTGATTTGTATGGAGGCCTCTTACCCCTGTTGATTGGTATGGAAGCCTCTTACCCCTGTTGATTGGTATGGAGGCCTCTTACCCCTGTTGATTGGTATGGAGGCCTCTTACCCCTGTTGATTGGTATGGGAGCCTCTTACCCCTGTTGATTGGTATGGAAGCCTCTTACCCCTGTTGATTGGTATGGAGGCCTCTTACCCCTGTTGATTGGTATGGGAGCCTCTTACCCCTGTTGATTGGTATGGAGGCCTCTTACCCTTGTTGATTTGTATGGAGGCCTCTTACCCCTGTTGATTGGTATGGATGCCTCTTACCCCTGTTGATTGGTATGGAAGCTTCTTACCCCTGTTGATTGGTATGGGAGCCTTTTACCTCTGTTGATTGGCAAGGAAGCCTCTTACCCCTGTTGATTGGTATGGAGGCCTCTTACCCCTGTTGATTGGTATGGGAGCCTTTTACCCCTGTTGATTGGCAAGGAAGCCTCTTACCCCTGTTGATTGATATGGAGGCCTCTTACCCCTGTTGATTGGTATGGGAACCTCTTACCCCTGTTGATTGGTATGGGAGCTTCTTACCCCTGTTGATTGGTATGGTGGCCTCTTACCCCTGTTGATTGGTATGGAGGCCTCTTACCCCTGTTGATTGGTATGGAAGCCTCTTACCCCTGTTGATTGGTATGGAAGTCTCTTACCCCTGTTGATTGGTATGGTGGCCTCTTACCCCTGTTGATTGGTATGGAGGCCTCTTACCCCTCTTGATTGGGATGGAAGCCTCTTACCCCTGTTGATTGGTATGGAAGCCTCTTACCCCTGTTGATTGGCATGGAGGCCTCTTACCCCTGTTGATTGGTATGGAGGCCTCTTACCATTGTTGATTTGTATGGAGGCCTCTTACCCCTGTTGATTGGTATGGGAGCCTTTTACCTCTGTTGATTGGCATGGAAGCCTCTTACCCCTGTTGATTGGTATGGAGGCCTCTTACCCCTGTTGATTGGTATGGTGGCCTCTTACCCCTGTTGATTGGTATGGAGGCCTCTTACCCCTGTTGATTGGTATGGAGGCCTCTTACCCCTCTTGATTGGGATGGAAGCCTCTTACCCCTGTTGATTGGTTTGGAGGCCTCTTACCCCTGTTGATTGGCTATGGAAGCCTCTTACCCCTGTTGATTGGTATGGAGGCCTCTTACCTCTGTTGATTGGGATAGAAGCCTCTTACCCCTGTTGATTGGTATGGTGGCCTCTTACCCCTGTTGATTGGTATGGAGGCCTCTTACCCCTGTTGATTGGTATGGGAGCCTCTTACCCCTGTTGATTGGTATGGGAGCCTCTTACCCCTGTTGATTGATATGGGAGCCTCTTACCCCTGTTGATTGATATGGGAGCCTCTTACCCATGCTGATTGCAGTGAAATGGATTAGGATGATATCAAATGATAATCGTTTCTACATTCATCGAGTCATTTATGGCACAGAAGGAGGCAAACATTGTGGGACATTTTGCTACCTTAAAGGTACAGCAAGGGTTCTGGATGAGAGGGTTATCCTGTGCTGAGAGGCTGAGTAAATTGGGCTTATATTCTCTGGAGCTTAGATGAATTAGAGAGGCGGTCTTTTTGAAACATACAAGATTGTGAAGGAGCTTGATAGGGTAGACACTGTTACTGGCACAGACAGGATGGGCTGAATGGCCTCTTTCTGGGCTGTAACCTTTGTATGGTTCTGTTCTTTCCGCTGTTTGGGAAATCTAAACACGGGGGCTGAACATTTAGGACCGAGATAAGGAGAAATTACTGCACTCAAAGGGCTGTGAATCTTTAGAATTCTCTAGCCCAGAGGGTTGTGGATGTTCCGTTGTTGAATACATTTACAGCTGGGACAGACAGATGTTTGGTCTCTCAGGGAATTAAGGGGTATGGGGAGCAGGCAGGAAAGTGGAGTTGAAGCCCAAGATCAGATTAGATCACATTGAATGGTGGAGCAGTCTTAATAGGCTCATATTTCTTATGTTCTTATGCAATATTGTCATTATTATCATGCTATATAAATGCACGTTCTGGTTTCTTATTCAGTGGGGAGATCTCGCCTTGAGACTGGAATGCGTTGATTCAAACACTGCTTGAACCCATTGTTTCTTGTCTACAAAAATGTCCTGGGTATCAAAATTACAGCTGTAAACTGGTACAGGAGATGAGAACAGAGAAATGAAACATGGAAGTGAAGACTGAGGGTGGACATGTGGTTTGCAAGGCGATCCAGATTGGTTGTACAGTTGGGCAGGTGCACAGCAACTCAAGTTAAAAATTATTTTTAAAAAGGCACACCAATTATCTTATAAAAACTACTGCGGATGCTGGAAATCCAAAACGAAAACAGAATTACCTGGAAAAACTCAGCAAGTCTGGCAGCATCGGCGGAGAAGAAAAGAGTTGACGTTTCGAGTCCTCATGACCTTTCAACAGAACTGAGTAGAATTAGGAGAGGGGTGAAATATAAGCTGGTTTAAGGTGGTGGGGGGGAGAGAAGTTGGAGGGGGGGGTGGTTGTAGGGACAAGCAAGCAGTGATAGGAGCAGATAATCAAAAGATGTCACAGACAAAGGAACAAAGAGGTGTTAAAAGTGGTGATATTATCACCAATTTTCTTATTCGTTCACAGGATGTGGGCGTCGCTGGCCAAGCCAACATTTCTTGCCCCATTTCTGAGTTTCCCTCATGTTCGTGATGGAGAGCCGCATTCTTGGATACAACTGAGTGGCTCACTCAGGCCGTATCAGATGGCCATTAAGAGTCAACCCCATTGCTGTAGCTCTGGAGTCACATGTAGGCCGGACTGGAGAAGGATGGCTATTGTGAATCAGGTGAATTTTTACAACAATCCAGTAGTTTCACAGTCACCATTCCTGAGGCTGTACCATCTAGAGGGACAAGGGCAGCAGACACATGGGAACACCACCACCTGGGAGTTCCCCTCCAGGCTAGAGGGAAGCGGCCATGCACTTGGAAAAGTTTGTCAAAAGTGAGCATTCTTCTACAGCTGAGACCGTTCAGCAGCAGCTCCATTGACGGGCTTGGAGTCGGGCCTCTGAAGCTTTTCTGCCCACTCAAGCAATGTAAGACCATGAAAGTGCCACCAAATGCTCCAGAACCTTTCACTCCTCGGGCACAGACTGTAAATTAATGTGTGTTTTAGGGGGCAGCAGAGAAATTGACCGACTGGGCAAGTTGTACAATCCCCTTGTGAAAGGGGCCATGGCACAGTCACTGGGGAAGACGCTCACAGCCTCTTGCAATGTCTTTATTCAGGTTTGGACCAGTCTCCCTCATGGTTGAAGCTAACAGTGCAGCCTTGCAGTGCAGGTTAGGAGAATGCCTGTGCCTGAGTTGAGAGCACAGCGTGCAGTCCAGTGGGCAAAGCCACTGCCAATTGGTCAGGTGGAGTGAGGCGGAGGTGGGTGGGGTTTCGGACAGCCAATCAGCGAACTACACATTGGCCATCCAAGTAATGGCCATCACTCTCCTGCATGCGTGAAGGGACCTTCAGGCTTAACCAAGAGGGGTTCTTAGTACACCCATGCTAACCCACACGTCTCTCTCTTTGATCCTGCAGGAGGTGAACATCAGGATCATGGAGCCTGGTGATTTAATGGTCTGTCTCATGGTTTGCAGAGAGCAGAGAAGAAGAAGAACAATGCAGAGAAGGTGCCTGGCACGGCAAAGGGAAGGGGCGGCAGGGCCTGCTGCACATGCAGCTGAAGATCCACAGTGAGCTGTCGCTCGTAGGTGCCTCGCTAGACCCAGGGTCTATAGATGGTGCCTGGCATTCCTGCAGATGACAGGGAACCAGTGTCGGCGAAGACTGCGCATGTCCAGGGAACTGGTCGGTCACATGTGCCACCTGCTGCAGGATTTGGCACCACGGGGACATGGAGGGCATCCGCTGCCACCGGCTGTGAAAGTGACTGTGGCTCTTTCCAGGGTTCCACAGGTGACCTGTGCGGGATCTCACAAGTCTCTACACACAAGTGTATCCACTAGGTCACATCACCATCTTCGTGAAGGCAAAGAGTGTTGTGCATTTCGCCTGGGCTCAGGAAAGCCAAGAAGCAAGAGCACTGGGATTTGCGCAAATCTCAGGTTTTCCCACAGATGCCGGGTGGATCGACTGCACTCACATGGCACTTAGATCTCCACTGCAACAAGCAGTCAACTACGTCAAGGGCTTCCACTCGTTGAATGTTCATCTGGTGTGTGACCACCACAAACGCATCCTGCAGGTCTGCGCGTGATTCCCAGGGAGGGTCCAGGACTCCTACAGCCTTAGTAGGTCTCAGATCCCTGACAACTTCCTGGGTCCAGAGAGGCTGCAGGGTTGGCGACTCGGGGACAAGGGCTACCCACAGAGGACGTGGCTGATGATGCCTGTGCAGCGGCCTCAGTCTGCAGCAGAGTGACGCTATAATGAGGCTCATGTTGTGACCCGGACTTTGGTGGAGCAAATGATAGGCACTTTGGAAATGAGGTTCCGGTACCTCAACAGGTCCAGTGGGGCACTGCAATACAGTCCCCAGAGGGTCTCACGCATCATCATCGCCTGCTGCACGCTCCACAACCTGGCGCTGCAATGGGGGGAGGACCTGGCTGAGGAGGAGATGGAAGAGCATCCTCCAATAAGGAGGATGTCGAAGGGGATGAGGGTGATGAGGTCCTCGAAGGCGAGGATGCTGGAGATGAGACCATCGCACTGGCCAGACGAGGCAGGCACACTTGGGAGGCCCTCATAGCCGCATGATTCATGGGGTATGATGACGAGATGCAGTGAGGACAGTCCTGACATCCTCACCCTGCATCTGTGAATGTTTGACTCCTGTGTGGCTGATGGCAGTGCACATACCCTCAGTGCTCAGGCTCATGTCATGGAGGCACAGCGGAGGCCCTAATAGTCGCTAGATTCCAGGAGGATGTCTGGCTGATGGAGGCTCGCTTGCGCTCTGTGATCAGGGTCATATCATAGAAATGCAGCCGTGAAACTTTAAATACACCTGTTCCTTTGTCAGCCTTCAGCACCTGACCCCTTCAGGAGCACAGCGTCACTGGTCACAGATGCTGAAGAGATGGGGACCCAGGGCCCAGCCCCACCTCAAAGGTGCTGAGAGCACACAGAGAGAATGATGGAACTCTGTGACGTCTGCCCACAACACTCTGGCAGCAATGACCAGCACCATCGAGGTGCAGGTATCACTAATGTGTCCAGTGAGTGTGAAGCTGGACCATCACTTGGGTCTGAAGGTTACACGCTGCACAGGGAGGAGGCCCTGGACTGAGACACCTGCCTTTATCTTGTGCAGGAACCAAGGTTTCACATCCGAGTGACACAAACACTGTTCATCAAAACCAGAAGCCATAGGTAAGGAGACATTCTTGGGAGTTTATTTACAATACTGAACATTAAGAGCAAGTGATTAACACCCGTGCCCAGGCTGTGCAACTACATCTTCTTAACTTTCCTAACCCTGTCGCTATGTCTTGCTGCTCCCCCGACATCCACAGCGGAGGTGGAGGCAGCCTGCTGACTGCCACACCCTGAATGTGATGACCTTGGTGGGTGTCCTCTGGAGGGCCGAAACCTGGAGAGCCCGGCCTGCTTTTGGGGTCCTGCTGTGTGGCAGTGGCACCCTCCTCAGCCTGTGGAGCTGGAGCAAAGGAAGAGGGGATTCGGATGGGCCGGACACTCCTGGAGTCACCTGGGTGGATGGTCCAGGGGTGTGCCCCTGCTGATCCTCCTCCCTATGGGTGCCCCGAGGGCCCTGGTTGACTCCTTGAAAGGGGAAGGTGGAGTGAGATCAGGATGCCTCACACCCCCCTCATGTTGACACTGTTGGAGGCCAACTATGGCATCAGCGATGGAGTTCAGCCCGACAGCAGTGCAGGACCAATGTCCTGGACCAAGGTCTCCATGGCGGCTGACATCCTGCCAATGTTGGCCTCAGTGCGTTGGAATGCCAGCGCTATCACCTCAGACTGAAGGCGGACGGACTCCCCCATCGTGCCTTGCAAGCTGAGGAGTGCAGCGGACATCCCTTCCTGATGTTCCCGAGCTTGCCTTTGCAGCTCCAGCAACTGTGACATGACTGAGTCCAGAGGCTCCTCATCTAACTTGGACTGAGCAGATTTATGGCCTCCAGCAGTCTTCTGACTGCCGTACACCTGGGAAGTCCCTGCCGCCACCTACTGTTGAGCAACAGTGTGATGTGCTCACCTGATTGTGATCCCGAGGCTACTCTAGAACCAGGTCCCACCGAGGTGTGTGTCTCTGCACTGGTGAAGGGTTTGGGTAAGCACTGTGACAGGTCTTCAATTAGGGGGTCATCAGATTCCTCTCCCGAGGTGCCTACGGGGCTTGAGTCGAGGACTCAGCAGGGCGACAGGGTTTCCTGGCAGGTCTCCACTGCATCCAGTGGGCACCCGAGGGAGGTCACTGCTAAATCTGGAGGCAGCATGTTTCCTCCCTTTGGCAGCCCTGGCTTTCCAGCAGCTTCTGATGCCTGAGAGAGAGCCGCCTCTGTGCAGGAACCCCCTTTAAATATGGCGCCCGCATTACTGAAGGCCTGAGGTGACAGGGGCGACGGGAGCGGCAGGCGAATCAGAAGTCACCTCGCCACCAATCCAACGTATTTCCCGAGGATACATTGTTAATGAGGCGGGATGCACTGGGAATGGGGCCATACAGCACAAAAACCTGCCATTGCGGCAGGTGGGCAAAACGCCCCTTCTCCTGCCACCACACTGGGTGCAAATCTGAGATGATTCGGCCCATCAACACAGATATACCAAACTGAATCAGTGCTGGGAGACTTAGAAAGGGGTCTGGTAGACACAGAGTTGATGTAAAAACACTGGAACAACCAAAAGCTGAAGGGCTGGGTGCTCCCCCTTGTGGATTAGCCCAAGACTCATCTGGGAGGTCCGGCCACACAGGTCCTTCTGCTAATATACTCAAGTTCTCCGGATAGAGCCTCATTTGTTACATGGGTAGTGTAAGAAATTGGGGCCTTTAACAAACTGATATTTTCTGCCCAGAATGGAACACTTACGAGATTAGCTAAACAGCATTGATTCTCTCTCCCTGGAAAGGCAATTTCTAAACACTCCCAACATCTAAACAGTCCCTGGAAACATCAGGGTCACTGGGTTCAGGCTGCCATGCTGACATTCCTAAGCTGGTAGGATGGCACCTTGTGCACCCCCTTATCTATGCAATTGTTTAGAAAGGGTCAGGAAATGACCCTCAGCATGGCGTAAGCTAAAAGGCTGACCTCGAACAGGGTGATGAACAGCGGGAGGAGGTAACCACCCTGACGCTCTGGGCACCTGCCCTGTATCCATTGGTCAGAAGGGTTTGAATGGATGATTGACACTGGGTAGGCTACCAGCCCCAGAGAAACAGTATATTAACACGAGCTCAGGGACAGGGGCCGGGGGCTGGTGAGGTAGCAGTGCTCACCAGGCAGTCACCTTCTTCTGATGGAAGAGGGAGAAGAGGAAAAGGAGGAAGCCCGAGGGAAGAGACCCCTAATACTTCGACTGGAGAGCAGGATGCTGCCATCACAAGCTACGGAGATTTACGCACTCTGTGCCAATTGTACTCTGGGATCAGTAAACTGCTCTCAACTATCGCAGGCCATATACTTTTTCTGTCTAGTCAATTAATGCATCGTATCTAGACTGTTGCTCCTTAATAAACTATCTTAAGATTGCGTACAAATCATCAACTGCCTATCTTGGGTATCTGCAGCCCCCGAATCCAAAAATTGCTGAAAAAAGATACATGTGGAAGTTTTTTGTCTTGCGCCCATCAGGACACTTTGCAAGATACCAGTATAAGCACTTGCCAACCAATCAGCGCTCTCTTCACATGCAGTATAAATTGTTGTTTTCCCCTTTTGTTGGTATTCTTGCAAAGTGTCCTGATGAGTTCAAGACGAAAAGCTTCGACATGTCTCTTTTTTCAGCAACACTCAAGTTCTGTGCGACCGAACAACTATTTGAATCCAAAAACCTTTCCGCGTTCGTGCAGATGTAAAACCTCTGTCTATTAGCTCACTGCCCCCGAGATGGAGGGAAATAGGATTGGTGCCGTAACGTTCAAACCACTGCCGGTGATTAAAGGGTCACATTTTTTCTTTAGTAGGAAGCAGTTGAACACTTGCTGCAATGAGTGAGAAACAGGCGGGTTTTGAGCGTTGGGTTAAGCAGCAGGCAAGACCATCGGCTTAAAAGCAAAACACTGAGGATGCTGGAAATCTGAAACAAAAACAAAAATACCCGGAAAAACTCAGCAGCTCTGACAGCATCTGCGGAGAGGAATACTGTTGATGCTCCGAGTCCGAATGACTCTTCATCAGAACTAAGAAATATAGAAATGAGGTGGAATATAAGCTGGTTGAGCGGGGTGGGACAGGTGGAGCTGGATAGGGGGTCAGTGATAGGTGGAGGCAAAGAAGAGATTGCCAAAGATGTCATAGACAAAAGGACAAAGGGGTGTTGATGGTGGTGATATTAGCTGAGGAATGTTCTAATGGTGACATTAAGAGTAGAAAGCAGGATGAGCAAGTGACAGATAGCCCTAGTGGGGGTGGGGTAGGGGGAAGGGATCAAAATAGGCTAAAAGGTAGAGGTAAAACAATGGATGGAAATAAATTTTAAAATAATGGAAATAGATGGGAGACTCTCGGCTTTACTGTTACCTGAGTTGAATGCCCTTCCGACAGAAACAAAGTCTAAAAAAGAAAACATGCTTGGAATAGAGGAGGAGAAGCCCCTTAATGCGGGTGGTCGAGTTTCATGGATGCAGGTGCAGAGCCAGTGAGTATAGCTTCCATCAACAACAACAACTTTTATTATTTCCTCAGCATCTTTACTGTTAATGAAATGTCCCAAGGCAGACATGACACTGATCCAGATAAGGAGATATCATGTCAGATGACCAAAGGCTTGGTCGAAGATGCAGATTTTTAGGGGCGATCCATAAACCATCACACGGTGCAAGAAAAAGTCTAATGATCTCACAAGGCTAGCCAATGAAATCACAGTTTCCTATACACATCCTGCATGGATACTTGCATAATTATGATCTGATTGGGCTTGGTCAGCATGGATTTGCAAATGGGAAATCATGTTTGACGAACTTGTTGGAGTTTTTTGAGAACATTACTAACAAACTTGATAAAGGAGAGTCGATGGACGTAGTATACTTGGATTTTCAGAAGGCTTTTGATAAAGTCCCCCACAGGAGGTTGATTAGCAAAATAAAAGCACATGGGATAGGAGGCAATATGCTGTCATGGATTAAGGATTGGCTAACAGGCAGAAAACAGAGAGTAGGATTAAACGGGTCATTCTCATGTTGGCAGGCTGTGACTAGTGGGGTACTGCAAAGATCAGTACTTGGGCCCCAGCTGTTCACAATATATATCAATGATTTGGACGTGGGAACCAAATGTAATATTTCCAAGTTCGTGGATGTTACAAAACTAGGCAGGAATGTGTGTTGTGAGGAAGATGTCAGGCAGCTACAGGAGGATTTGGACAGACTTAGTGAGTGGGCAAGAACATGGCAGATGGAATATAATGTGGAAAAATGTGAGGTTATCCACTTTGGTAGAAGGAACAGATGTTCAGAGTATTTCCTAAATGGTAAGTGTTTAGAAAGTGTAGGTGTACAAAGGGACCTGGGTGTCCTTGTCCATGAGTCACTGAAAGCTAACATGCAGGTGCAGCAGGCAATTAGGAAGGCGACTGGAATGTTAGCCTTTATCGCAAGAGGATTCGAGTACAGGAGTAGTGAAGTCTTGCTTCAAATGTATAGAAGTTTGGCTAGACCACACCTGGAGTACTGTGTGTAGTTTTGATCCTCTTATCTCAGAAAGAATATTATTGCCATAGAGAAAGTGCAACGAAGGTTCACCAGACTTGTTCTGGGGATGGCGGGACTGTCTTATGAAGAGGGATTGGGAAAACTGGGCCTGTATTCTCTAGAGTTTTGAAAAATGAGAGGTGATCTCATTGAAACCTGCAAAATACTTAAAGCAATAGACAGGGTAGATGCAGGTAAGATGTTTTCCCTGGTTGGAGAGTCTAGAACCAGGGGACACAATTTCATAATAAGGGAAAGCCACTTACGACTGAGAAGGGGGGAAATTTCTTTACTCAGAGGGTTGTGAATCTTTGGAATTCTCTACCCCAGAGGGCTGTGGAAGCTCAGTCATTGAGTGTGTTTAAGGTAGAGATTGATGTTTTCTGATTAACAATAATGTAAAGGGCTATGGGGATAGTGTAGGTAAAAGGCATTGAAGCATTCGATCAGCCATGACTGTATTGAATGGCAGAGCAGGCTCGATGGGCTAAATGGCCTTCTCCTGTTCCTATGATAGAGCTATGACAATGCCTCCTTACCTCTGCTGCTCTCTCAGCCTCGGTCTCCGGCTGACAGGGAAACCCAGCCATTCGCAGAAAGCCTGTGCCAAAAATCACACGCCATGTTAATCCCAAGCCACTGTGAGAATTCACCATCACCTGTCACAGTGGGTATTTGCCAGTCTGGAAGGGGGGGAGTTATTTAACAGAGCTTGAATAGCGGTACATAGGTACATTGATGATAAGGAGTAGTCCTGCCAGTAATCTTGCGTTGTCTCATTGCAAAAGAAAGGTAGTGTATAATCAATACTGAAGCACTGTGGTTGGGGGAGGAATACCCGTCTTGAAAAGTTTAGGTTATATGGGGAAGAAGCTTTGCAGCCAGTAGGAAGCCAAACAGGAGAGACGGCGGGAGGAGAGGAAATAAGGAAGGAAGTTGGCAAAGACAAGGGCAAGGGGCAGCAGGGGCCATTTTGGTTATGTTATTGGCTATCCCTTACTAGCAAGGATGATTGTCCACTGTGAGTCCAAAGATGGCTGAAAAAGAAATACGCCTGTGTGTGCGTGACATCATTAAGGATGGAGAAACCATTTCACACCAGCTTCCACACGTGTCTTGACAGAATGAAACCTTAATCCAAAGGCAAGGAAGCCAAGCCGATTGGAGGTTTCATTCTGCTGCAGCCTTCCATCTGCCAGAGCAGCCATTGAGATATTCCAGGTGGCACATCTTCCTCCACCCGTCCTGATGTTGAGGATTTGTTTGCCAAAGCCCTGTCTGTTGAGTATTTCTCGGGTGCCTAATAGGTTTCCACGGTAACCCAAGCGGCCCAGCACATAAGGAGTCCCACCATACTTCACCCTGTTTTGATCAACACTTCCTTACTGACCAGGTTCCATGGCGAGGACGAGGGAGTGGACTTTGGAGCCCTTATGGTTTTATGCCAGTTGTGTAAAGATAGCAATGGCCATGCATTCAACCACTATTTCTTTGTTTCTAAGTGAGGGCATAAACTTCCTGAGATTGAAGTTCCTGGAGGAGGGGGCCAGATAGTTTACAGGCAGCCTGACTCATCAAGACCCTTGACTCATGCCCTTCAGTCTCCACCACTTCTGCCGCAGCATCACATCTGTCCAAACAGCAGCTCAGGTAAACATCCCAAGCTGCTTCAAGTTGGACAGCATAGAGGCCAATTAGTGAATGGCCTCCTCCATGTGGTAACCTGCTCAGCAAAAGCCCCGTGCTGTTCAAATCGCCAGTGTAGGTACACCCACAGTGCTGTTAGGGAGGGAGTTCCAGGATTTTGACCCAGCGACGGTGAAGGAACGGCGAGATATTTCCAAGTCAGGATGGTGAGCGGCTTGGAGAGGAATTTGCAGGTGGTGGTGTTCCCAAGTGCCTGCTTCCCTTGTCCTTCGAGGTGATAGAGGTCGTGGGTTTGGTTTTATTCATTCATGGGATGTGGGTGTTGCTGATTAGACACCCTATGAATTGATAAAATAAAAGGAGGCTTGGTGAGTTGCTGCAGTGCATCTTGTCAATGGTACACACTGTGCGTCGGTGGTGGAGGGAGTGAATGTTTGTGGATGGGGTGCCAATCAAGCGGGGCTGCTTTGTCCTGGATGGTGTCGAGCTTCTTGAATGTTGTGGGAGCTGCACTCATCCAGGCAAGTGGGGAGTATTCCATCACACTCCTGACTTGTGCCTTGTAGATGGTGGACAGACTTTGGGGAATCAGGAATTAGTTACTAGGAGGGGAACTGGGAGGTGCAGGATGCTGCCTTTGTCATTTGGGCTGTTCATGAGGAGAAATTGGAGAGAGACTCGGGCCATCCTCACGAGACCCTTTTTTCCTCACATCTGGATGGTCAGTGCCGCAGGTAGGTGGGTTGTTGAGTTGCTACTGCAGCTGTACACTGCACTGCTCTACATTACTGGTTTTAACACTGCAGCTCTGCCCAAAAAAGGTCTGTAAAATCCAACCTGAACTGTTTACCCATGCCTTGGCCTGGAAATTGGTCTGGACCTGCCCCGTTCTCAAGGCCCCAGGCTCGGGCTGGGTGTGTAGCTGAACAGGGAGGCCTGAGGATCGATGGAAATTTCTCCTCACTGCCTCATTAACGTACTTGGGAGCAAAATCGCAATGCTTGTCCCCTCCTCCCCAGGCAGTTCACCAGAGCGCAGGTGGCAAATGTTCAGCTCCCTGCCTCGCTAGAAGTGTGCTATGTCTTGTGGTTCCCCTAAGTTCGAAATAATCACGCTTTCAGACACAAATATTGGCGCTTTCATTGAGTGTGTTTGTCACACCTCACCGCGTGCTGTGGAATGATGCACAGTTACTTTGGTACACGTATGCGGTGCAGCAGCGAGTCATGTGGCATCCTGGATATACATGTATACCTACGCATGACAACATAGTTCCTAACTCTTTGAATAATATAACAATATAACACCATGACTCTCGGCTAAGTCCTGGGAGTGAGGGGATCGGAGCAGGCGACTGGGCCAGGGATGAGGAGCTGGCCGAGAGTAGCCTTCGTCGCTTTTGAACTTCTGAGAATTTAGCAGCCGTGAGGGCCTGAGGGGAAACCTGAGCAAAGCAGGCCCAACGTCTGTCCCCCTCTTCCCTGGCACATTCGCTCAAGTGGGTCCTTTTCAAAGGCTTTAGCCTCCTAACTTACACATTTAATTAGGGGTGAAACATAGTTAAGTTGTTTTCGTAAAATGAACCTGGTTTGAAAGAGCAAACTGGACCAAAAACGGTTGCAATGCAAAGTGAATTCCACCCCAATGGGTCAAGAGTGTGTCTTAGAAGGACCCAAAACCAGTTGAGAGCAGAAATCATGCCATTCTTCAGGAGGTCTTCAGCAAAGGGTAGTACAGTATATTCTGATTTTTCACTAGGGATTATTGTTAGGAGGTAGGGAATGATACAGTCCAGAATCAGTTACCTTGGTATGCTGAATTCATACCAGCTGAGAGGTTTTAGCATCGTGATGTGGTTTGATAACGATGTAGCTATGGAGATAAGAGGATTGAAGAGGCTATATTTGGATTTGACTTTGATAAGTTCGGTCTGTTTTCAGTCAAAGCAAATTATTTAAGCTGAAATATAAGGTGCTGGCCCCTGTCTGGGTTAATGCAGGTCTATCAAGCGATGATGGCATGAGAAACTCCTCTCCTGTTTGGGTTTTTACATGAATCATGGTGACTATCAGTGCCACAGCAAGACTGAAACAGAGC
Organism: Cetorhinus maximus; assembly: GCF_964194155.1. NCBI lineage: Eukaryota > Metazoa > Chordata > Chondrichthyes > Lamniformes > Cetorhinidae > Cetorhinus > Cetorhinus maximus. The sequence goes on from NC_135892.1 coordinate 8,248,405, forward strand.
TGACAAGACAAACCTGCTTAATAGAACTCAGGGCCAACAATACAAGGTTGTCGCTAATAAACCCAATTGGCGATTCAGGAGAAGCTTTCTTACTCAGAGTTCTTCGAATGTCAAACTCACTACCACAAGGAGAAGTTGGGGTGAATAGTTTAGGTGGATTTAGAGGGCAGCTGGATAAACATGAGAGGGAGAGAGGAATAGAAAGGTATGTTGATGATGGGGTGAGATGAAGAGGGGGTGGGTGGATGTTCATGGGGAGCTTAAACACCCAGTATGGATCTGTTGGGCCAAATGGCCTGTTGCTGTGCTGTAAATCCTTTGTAATTCTATGTAATAGAACAAGCCAAGACAAAATTTGGAGATCCCATTCCACCGACGTAAGCATGGCGGAGTAGTACTTCCTCCATGCCATGCGGTTTGGGCAGACAGGCTCTCTAAGGGAAGTGGCTGGGTACCCATGCCAGTAGCAGAGGAGCTGAATGGCCCACTATGGTGAGGTACTAGGAGAGCAGCACTGGGGCAGCTCTGGCATGGGCAACGTAGAAACAAGAGGAGGCTGTCCCTTTTTCGCGATTCTCCTGAAGGTAGTCGATCGACCCACTTCTGCTTTCCTGAAAGAACCTGGTCGTGCATGAGGGGTGGGAGTTCCTTTGGGCACCATCACTTACCAATCTTACCTCCATTGTGGGCCACATTCATGTGGCATTTCCCCCAGAGACCCCAGGGCTGCTGTTACGTAATAGGGATCTGGCCTGATGTGGTCTCACCTCCATTCCTACACCGACTTCACCACCATCCACGGAACAGGAGGAGACCATTCAGCCCCTCGAGCCTGTTCAGCCATTCAATGAGACCATGGCTGATCTGTACCTTAACTCCATCCACTCGCCTCGACTCCATTTTCCTTAAGACTCTCATGTAGCAAAAATCTATTGATCTCCGATATAAAGCGATTAACTGAGTGAAAACCTACAGCTTCATATAGGAGAGAGTTTCACAATTCTACCACACCTTTGCATGCAGAATTGTTTGCTAACTTCACTCCTGAATGATGTTCTTCTAATTATAAGGTTATGTCCCCTTGGCCTAGACACCCCACCAGTGAATTAGAACCCCAGGAAGCAACCATGAGGTAGAAATTCATCTCAGGTGTGAGCTCAAAATGGCCGCCCATTATACTGCCCCACCCAACATTGTACAAAATGGCCACCATTATACAAAATGGCCACCATTATACAAAATGGCTGCCCATTATACAAAATGGCTGCCCATTATACTGCCCCACCTGACATTATACAAAATGGCCACCAATTATACTGCCCCACCTGACATTCACGTCCAAGATCATTTGCCGTCCCCATGAGTTCTCGAGTTTCACATCTAGAGTTGGCGTTAAAATCAGATTGGCTTATTTCAGCGCTGCCCCCTTGTCGCATTGCGCTGCTGCACTGTTCAAATGGCGGTGCTCTGACACATTGCTAGGTAGAAGCAGTAACAAGAGCAAAGTCAGGATTTGAGGCGTGAAAGCTGACTCCTGTCGAGGGCACGCTGCTTCCTTGGTATTTGATTTCACTGCAGGTCAAGGTAAAGGGAAACCTTAAGAAAGACGAGGATCCCTCCCCACCCCCACCCCCACCCCCACCCCCAGGCTTTTAAGTTGTCAGTACATTAGAAAAGTTGCTCAGAAGAAACCCTACCTCACAAGTGGCATGATGTGAAACTAAAGAATACTCCAGATATGTGCCAGATCATGATAGAAGCTCATTAATTTAAGATCCTATCCTGGACTCTTTGCTGCCTTTTAACCTATAAGTCAGAGAGTTACAATTACCACTTGTGTGTTTTTTGCAGCATGATGGTAGAACAGGAATGGGAGAAAATCTACCACTGCAGAATTAAACTTTCTGTTAGAAAAACTCCTGTCCTTTTGAGAAACTTCCCTATGTAAAGTTCTTTCAGTAAGCTACACAAAACCCTGGTTAGACTGCACCTGGGGTCACTGTGAGCAGTTCTGGACACCCATACGTTAGGAAGGGTATATTGACCTTCAAGGAAATGCAGCGTAGGTTTACCAGAACGACACCCGGGCTCCAAGGGTTAAATTACGGGGAGAGATTAAGCACAAACTAGGGTTGTATTCCCTGGAATTTAGAAGGTTAAGGGGCGATTGGATCAAAGTGATCAAGACATTAAGAGGAACAGAGAGGGTAGAGAGAGAGAAACTATTTCTATTGTTTGGGGAGTCTGGTACAAGGGACATTGTCTAAAAATTAGATCCAGACCCGTCAGGAGTGAAATTAGGAAACATTTCTACACACAAAGGGTGGTAGAAAGCTTGGAACTGTCTTCCACAAATGGCAAATGATGACAGATCAGTTGTCAATATAAAATTGAGATTGATTGGATTTTCGTTATCTAAGGGATATGGGGCAAAGGCAGGCAGATGGAGTTCAGTTGCAGACAAGTCATGATCTCACTGAATGGCGGAACAGGCTTGAGGGGCTGAATGGCCTCATCCTGTTTCTATGGAATTGCAGAGCCTGGAGCTCAGGCCGTTGGAGGGAACCTGTCGGGTCTTCGTTCAGCACTGATTCCCCCTGTGGCAGCCAGGGGAACAGCAACAGGCACCAACAGCAGACCTCGAAAAAAAACCCATAAAACGGGTCACTGATGCATTCGGCCATTTACTGCCAATGCACATACTTTGGGTAGAGCAGCATCAGTGGCTACAAGACAGCAAAGACCACAGTTCCCTTGAGCACAGGGAACAAGTTGTGGCCCTGTTGCTATTCTGTGCATGTAAATGCATGGTGTGCGTAAATCAAGATGTCTCCAGTCCTTCAGCACATGAGATAGAATTTGGTCACCTCAATTCTAATGTTCTCATCCTTGTTTTCAAAACCCACCAAGGACTCATCCCTCCCTATCTCTGTAACCTCCTTCAGCCCCTACACCCCTCCCTATCTCTGTAACCTCCTCCAGCCCCTACACCCCTCCCTATCTCTGTAACCTCCTCTAGTCCCTCCACCCCTCCCTATCTCTGTAACCTCCTCCAGCCCCTACACCTCTCCCGATCTCTGTAACCTCCTTCAGCCCCTACATCCCTCCTTATCTCTGTAATCTCCTTCAGTCCCTACACCTCTCCCTATCTCTGTAACCTCCTCCAGCCCCTACACCTCTCCCTATCTCTGTAACCTCCTCCAGTCCCTACAACCCTCCAAGATATCGGCGCTGCGCCAATTATGCCTTCTTATGCATCACAAATTTTAATCGTTCCACCACTGGTGGCCGTGCCTTCAGCTGCCTAGGTCCTAAGCTCTAGAATTCCCTCCCTAAACCTCTCCGCCTCTCTACCTCGCTCCCCCTCTCCTTGTTTAAGATGCGCCTTAAAGTCTCCACTTTGACCCAGATTTTAGTCACCTGTCCTAACATCGGCCGGTGCAGCTGGATGCCAGGTTTTGTTTAATGATCACTCCTCTGAAGCACCTTGGGAAATTTCAGCTACATTACCGGTGCAAGGTAAATGCAGGTTGTTGTTATTAATTCCCACTTCACTGAGAAGGTCATTGTTTTCACTAACCCAAGGTGAGCGAGTTCTTTGAAGGGGTTGAGAGGTTCAGATGTTGACCTGCTGGGACTGGATGGACAACGTGTTACGTTTTGAGAAGAACCAAACCCACAGTGGAGGTTCGATATTTGACGAAATATAACATGTAGGCGTTTAAGTTGTACAAATATCTCTTTCTTTAAGACGTGTGTTGAAGAGAAATTTTATTGTTCAATTAGGATAGTGTTAATCAATCTTCATGGTAAAGTATCTCCCTCGATTTGACAGCCATTACTACACAATGTGATTATATGCACTTAGCAATAATTGCTTTTGCCTCTGCTGATTAATAAATCAATTCCTAAGCTGTGTTTCAAAACAGGGTTTGGAGTCTGCTACACCTTCAGAAAACGAATGCTTGGGATCCATATTTTGATAAATTCAAACAAAGCTTGAAAGGATTCACTGTACGCACACCCTGAATTATTCTACTGATACTGAAGTGGCCATTTTGTAACACCCCCACCAGGTTTAAGCTTTTCACACAGCTATTCATTTGATCCACGTCTCTGGTGGGAACTACGTCAAACTGTGCAAAAACTGCCTTATCTCAGAGCTGAGCTACAAACCCCACATCTCATATCATGTTTCCACCTGGTCAACACTGGGGGAGGTGGTGGTATAGTAGTATTGTCACTGGACTAGTATTCCAGAGACCCAGGGTAATTCTCTGGGGACCTGGGCTCAAATCCCACCATACAATCCCATAATAAATATCTGGAATTAAAAGTTTGATGATGACCATGAAACCATTGCTGATTGTTGTTAAAAACCCATCTGGTTCACTAATGCCCTTTAGGGAAAGAAATCCTTACCTGGTCTGGCCTACATGTGACTCCAGACCCACAGCAATATGGCTGACTCTTAAATGCCCTCTAGGTTAGGGATGGGCAATAAATGCTGGCCTACCCAATGATGCCCACATCCCATGAATCAATTAAAGAAAATCCCAGCCCCTCTGCTGCTAAAACCGATGCTCTCCTCAGCTCTAGACTCAAGCTTTCCAATGTTCTTCATGAACTCCAATGTGATCAAGGTTCTTATATCCTGTTCCCCACTAAGACACCATCTTTATCTTCATATCCTTCAAAAACCTCACCTTATCCTATCTTGGATCCTGCCCCAGCCTTATCCCCTACTTCCTGAACACTGCAGTCCTCCAACCCTAACCTCCTGTCTAGCACCAGCTCTCTTACCCCATCCATTGATGGCAAAGCTTTCAGCCATGAGAGTCTTACTCTCCAGGCCTTCCTTCTTCTGCTACGAACGCTGGACTATGTAAGACAATTATGTTCTGATCTGTTTCTTCTAATCCAAGATAAAACAGTGTCGTTGGGGAGAGGGCATATGACCTCTTACAAAATCTGCCAGGAGACAAGCTCATGTGACTTGGTTGTCATGGGGACAGGGGCCCAAATCAAGACTCATTGAAAGTGCAATGTGCAACCTGGGCACAAAGCAGGAGGCAACTGGCTTTACTGCTGCCCAGACTCTCAGAGTCTTTGAGTCAGTCAGACCGAATCATTTGGGGGGAAGAAGACCCCATGCTATGTCAGGCAGGGAAAAAGGAGTGATTTCGGGTTAACCACCAAGCAGAATGCCGGCGAGGACGCGTTTCCCAGTTTGGAGAAACGAGGCTTGTGAAGAGTTCATGTCCACGGGAATCACCTTTTGCTACTGGAAGTTCATTCAATTATGCTCAAAGGGTTGAGTGAAGGGACTTTGTTTTAAAAGGACACTGGAAGATTCACCCTGGAGGGGGCAGGGAGCAGCTATCCGGAGGAACTTGGCCCTTTAGAAACAAGACCATGCTTCTGCTGAACTCACTGTGTAAAGCGCAAACATGGAGTAAGGTTTGCAGTCCTGTTAAGAAGTCACAAAGGAACAGTTTTTCTGTCGTTTAGTGTGAATTGGGCCTGAAATTTATGAATGAAGCTCAGGGGTTAAAATGGCCCCCGGCCCCAAGTTAGCGAGAGGGGGGAGGGTGAGCCTCCTGCTTATGCATCCCCCCCACCCCCTACCGCCAGTTAAAATTGGGGTATTTATGTGTGTCTCTCACCTTCGAAAAAATTTATCAAAACCTTCAGTCACACTTTCTATCTCATCCACCAAGAGCTCTTTTAACCCCTTTTAACTAATTTATTTATATTTTCCCCGCCACCTCCTCACTCGAAAGTGTTTTCCACATTAAAGCTGATTTATACCTGAGAATTGTTGCTGTCCGAGTTCTGTTACGGGAGTGGGATTAATATTTGGTTGCACTCAGAGCGACGGTAGTTTTCAGGAGTTGCCTCGCTGGCCGAGGTGTAAAATGATGCGGGGGTGATGTCGGGCGTGTGTCCCGATGTCACCGCGCGTCACTTAGATTTTCAGTTCGGCCAGACTGTCAAAGGCCTGTTAAGGCCATTAAAAAAGTCAATAAAGCAATCAGCTGAGCTGCCCGTCCAACCTTAAGGTTGGCGGAGGGGCAAGCGAAGAGCCCAGGCGGCCTTCGCATTTTTCATGGAACCTCATCCACGGGCGGGACGAGGTTTCAAGTACGTTTTTAAAGTGTTCGAAAAAATTTTAATAAAATCAATGGACATGTCCCAGCTCATGTGACAGTTTCACATAGAACCATAAGAAAAGTTACAGCACAGAAGGAGGCCATTCGGCCCATCTTGTCCATGCCAGCCCGAGGACACCCAAGTGCCCTTTCTAATCCCACCTTCCTGCACCCATCCCATAGCCCTGCAGCTTACAGCACTTTAGGTGCAGATCCAGGTACTTTTTAAAAGAGTTTAGAGTTTCTGCCTTTACCACCAATTTGGGCAGCGAATTCCAGACACCCACTACCCTCTGCATAAAAAAGTTCTTCCTCATGTCCCCCCTACACCTTCTGCCACTTATCTTGAATCTATGTCCCCTGGTTCTAGAATTCTCCACCAAGGGAAACAATTTTATCCTGTCCACTCTATCTATTCCCCTCATAATTTTGTACACCATGGGGGAACATGTCCTTAAATTTTTTTTTAATATACCTTTCTTCAAGGTTTTATAAGTGAAAGTAATCTCCCTGAGGCACAGAGATGCCCAAGTATGCCCCTCCCCCCCACCCCCTGCCCGCACAGGGAGCGCTGAGCGCTTCCGGGCGCGCGTCATGCTGGACGGACCTTAATTGGCCCGCCCACGTAAAATGACGGAGCCCAACCGAATGGAGGTGGTGATCGCCCGCGCCTGCCCCACGCACAACCCCCTCACCCCCGACGGGAAGAAAATTCTCCCCGTTGTTTTTTTTTTAATTCGTTCATGGGATGTGGGCATCACTGGCTAGGCCAGCATTTATTGCCCACCCCTAACGGCCCTCATTCAGAGGGCATCTAAGAGTCAACCACATGGCTGTGGGTCTGGACTCACATGTAGGCCAGACCGGGTAAGGACAGCAGATTTCCCTCCCTAAAAGGGAAAAATGGATATGAGTGAACCAGGTTGCTTTTCACAACAATCGATTCATAGTCATCATTAGACTTTTCGTTCCAAGTTTCCTTTTGAATCTAAGTTGCACCATCTGCTGTAGTGGGGTTTGAACCTGGGTCCCCAAAGCATTACCCTGGGTTATCAGTCCAGTGTCAATAACACTATGGCACCACCTCTCTGACAAAGAGGCATATGGACTCGAAATGTTAATGCTGTTCCTCCCCCCACAGATGGGAGGCGGTGGAGGGTGGTGATGTTGTAGTGGGTAATGTTGCTGGACTAGTAATCTAGAAACTCATGCTCTGGGGACTTGAGTTCAAATCCCACCATGGCAGCTGGTGGAAGTTAATAAATCTGGAATATGAAGCCAGCCTCAGGGATGATGACCATGAAACTGTCATCGGTTGTCATAAGAATCCATCTGGCTCATTAATGCCCTTTAGGGAGGGAAATCTGCCGTCCTTACCCAGTCTGGCCTACATGTGACTCCAGACCCACAGCAATGTGGTTAACTCTTAACTGCCCTCTGAAATGGCCACCTCCAGTTCGAGGTGCCCAGAAATGAACACAATACTCCAGTTGGGACTAATGTTTTATAAAGGTTCACAGTATCTTCCGTGCTTTTGTACTCTCTGTCTCTATTTATAGTATCCCATTGGCCTTATTTACTGCTTTCTCCACCTGCCCTGCTATGCTCAGTAATGTGTACACATATACCTTAAGGTCCCTCTGCCCCTGCACCCCCTTTAGAATTGTACCCTTTGTTTAATTTGCCTCTCCGCATTCTTCCTACCAAAATGAATCACTTCACACTTCTTTGCATTAAATTTCATCGACCACGTGTCCACCCATTTCACCAGCCTGTCTATGTCTCTTAAGGTCCACTGCTATCCTCTTCACGGGACACAGTACCTCGTGTCATCTGAAAATTTTGAAACTGTGCCCTGCGTGCTGAACCCAAAGTCATGAATACAGATCCAGAAAAGCAATAGCCCTAGTACCATCTCCTGGAGAAACCCCACTATATACCTTCTTCCAGTCTGAAATACAACCATTCACACTGCTCTCTGTTTCCTGTCACTCAGCCAACTTCGTATCCATGCTGCCGCCATCCTTGTTTATACCACGGGCTTTAACTTTGCTGACAAGCCTGTTATGTGGCACTTTGTCAAATGTCTTTTGGAAGCCCACGTACACCACATCAACCACCGCACCCTCATCAACCCTGTCCGTTCCTTCATCAAAAACCTCAATCAAGTCCGTTAAACACAATTTGCCTTTAACAAATCCATGATGGCTTTCCTTAATTAATCAACATTTGTCCAAGTGATTTAAATTTTGTTGCAGATTAACGTTTTTAAAAGCTAATCCCCACCCCACCCCCCACCCCCGCACCGAGGTTAAACTGACTGGCCTGTAGTTGCTGGGTTTATCCTTACGCCATTTTTGAACAAGGGTGCAACATTTGCAATTCTCCAGTCCGCTGGCACCTCCCCTAAGGAGGATAGGAAACTTACGACCTGTGCCTCCGCAATTTCCACCCTTAACTTTCTGCAGAATCCTGGGTGCATCTGATCCGTCCCTGGTGACTTCCCAGCCTTAAGCACAGCCAGCCTTTCCAATGCCTCCTCGTTCTCAGTTTCTTGCTGAACGGCCCGTGGCTGTGCCGCACGCTCATATACAGCAGTTTTCTGTCATTCCATTTTATAATATTGAAGCAAATGCAATATGGCTAGAGACATAAACATTGGCACCCGCCCAACTTCAGTGCTGAGCCAGCTGAATTGGCCGGAGTCAGGCTTGTCGGAACAATTGGATAACTTCCAGGTGCTGGGAATGTCCCTGGCTCGAAGCTTGCTGTGTGATCGGAATCACATCAGAAAATGGGACGGGTGTTAAAGTAGCTGAAATTCCAGTCGTAGGGGCTCTCCACCCAATTCCTAGCCCGCTCCCCCGACTCCACATTCACTAACTTAACGCCCACCGCACTTTCAGTGGAGTGCTACCAAAAGCGTAACCATTTACACCACAGCCCTGTAGAAATGTGCCAGAGGTAATGCCAAGGTTTTGAGGACGAAGCGGACAAAATTTGAAAATCAAAAACAGTAAGCTGATTTAATTTTTTAAATGAGTAAGTCCACTATTGCTTGACACTGGCGTCAGCTGTGGTTCAGTTGAGAGCACTCTTATCTCTGAGACTGAAGGTCTTATTTCAAGTCCCACTTCAGCACTTGAACACAAAAACCAAGGCTGACACTCCAGTGAAGTACCGAGGGAGTGCTGCACTGTTGGAGGCGCTGTCTTTTGAACATCCATTACATCTTATCATAAGTGGCTCTCATGACTTAGGTTGGTACCTTGTGCCATGATGCACATGAATCTCTTTCGTGAAGCTCAAGGTGATCTATATCTGTCGTCTGTTCCTATGACTCAATTAAATATTGCAAAAAATGTACCAGTTTGCCACAATCTTTCTCAGAAGATATGTTATTGGGTGAATTAGATATTTCAACAGTTATAAAGGACGTAATGTGCCAACTATTGAAACATTAGGATACAAAACACTTAAAGTTACAAAGGAGGATGAAAGACCCTGCATTGATTGAGTTACTTCAAGTTCTCAGTTGTTTGGATTGAAATTTTAACAGGCATTGGGGAGGTGGTGGTGTAGTTTAATATCAGTGGACTAGCAATCCACAGGCCCAGGCTAATAATCTGGGGACATGGGTTCAAATCCCATCACAGCAGCTGGTGGAATTTAAGTTTAACTAATAAAACCTGGGATATGAAGCTAGTCTCAGCAATGGTGACCCTGACAGCTATGATTAATTCTTGTAAAAACCCATCTGGTTCACTAATGTCCTTCAGGGGAAGGAAATCTGCTGTCCTTACCTTACCTAGTCTGGCCTGCATGTGGCTCCAGACCCCACAGCAATGTGTTTGACTCTTAAACTTAGCAAACTATCAGCTCAAGGGGCAATTAGGGATGGGCTACGAATGTTGGCCTTGCCAGTGATGTCCACATCCCATGAAGGGGAAAAAAAATTATACCCGTGACCCTGTATTCCGGTGAAGCTGAGCACTGTGATTTCTTTTCAGCCAATGTCCTATTTCCTCCTCAAGAGAGTGTCTAATGAGATCATGTTAAGTTTGGGGGAGGGGGGTGGAAATAAAGCTAATTTCAACACGATAATTAAAAAGGGAACAAACCCAGACAAATTAGTGAGGAAAATTGGCAGAGGAGATAGCAAACAAAGAGAAGGAAATTTCCAGAGTGTAAATTAGGGATACAAACTAGACATATTCTCACAGGAAATGCAGAGGGTGCAGGAAACAAACACCGGAGTTCCTTGGATTCATCACTAAATTAAAGTAAGACATTAATAGAAGGGGATATATGACAAATCTCGGACTGGCAACGTGAAATAAAATACAGAGGGGCAGCTGTAAAGATGAGATGTTACGAGGATATACCAGTAGATGGCATATCGGGAAATGGTAAAGACGTTATAACAACAACTTGCATTTACATCGTGAATTTAACATAATGAAGCCCCCCCAATGTATTTCAGTGCTGTTATCAAACAAAATTTGACACCGGGCTACATAAGGAGATATTACAATGCGGGACCAAAAGGTTGGGCAGGGGGGTGGGGTTTAAGCAGTGTCTTAAAGGAGGGAACAGAGCTAGAGCAGAAGAGAGGTTTAAGGAGGGGATTCCAGAAGTCCCCTTCTCCCCCACTGATTCCTCCCCCACTGATTCCTCCCTCACTGATTCCTCCCCCACTGATTCCTCCCTCACTGATTCCTCCCCCACTGATTCCTCCCCCACTGATTCCTCCCCCACTGATTCCTCCCTCACTGATTCCTCCCCCACTGATTCCTCCCCCACTGATTCCTCCCCCACTGATTCCTCCCTCGCTGATTCCTCCCTCACTGATTCCTCCCCCACTGATTCCTCCCCCACTGATTCCTCCCTTACTGATTCCTCCCCCACTGATTCCTCCCTCACTGATTCCTCCCCCACTGATTCCTCCCTCACTGATTCCTCCCTCACTGATTCCTCCCTCACTGATTCCTCCCCCACTGATTCCTCCCCCACTGATTCCTCCCCCACTGATTCCTCCCTCACTGATTCCTCCCCCACTGATTCCTCCCTCACTGATTCCTCCCCCACTGATTCCTCCCCCACTGATTCCTCCCTCACTGATTCCTCCCCCACTGATTCCTCCCTCACTGATTCCTCCCTCACTGATTCCTCCCTCACTGATTCCTCCCTCACTGATTCCTCCCCCACTGATTCCTCCCTCACTGATTCCTCCCTCACTGATTCCTCCCCCACTGATTCCTCCCTCACTGATTCCTCCCCCACTGATTCCTCCCTCACTGATTCCTCCCCCACTGATTCCTCCCTCACTGATTCCTCCCTCACTGATTCCTTCCTCACTGATTCCTCCCTCACTGATTCCTCCCTCACTGATTCCTCCCTCACTGATTCCTCCCTCACTGATTCCCCCCTCACTGATTGTCTCTCCACGGCTGTCGCCCTGCTAACATGATCTGCTTTGTGCCTGTCTTACATCCCGAACGTGAGTTCAGCACTTGTTGCTCTCTGCTCCCCTTTGAATACTGTCACAATGAATCGACCTGTCGAGTTGCCGTGAATGGTTGTGATTCCCATCGTTTCCCCCTTCGGATCCCCATGTGTGCTGCGTACCTGTCTGTCTTCTTTAGGCAGAGGAAGGTCTCACGATGGGTTCGTGTATTGCACGTCTGCACTCAGCAAAGCGGAGCTTTTCCATAAAAAGGGGTCAAGTTCGAATTTTACTCTGGACTTTTCCAGCCAAATCGACTGGCACGACAAGGATCTGCCTGGAATCTCGCTCCGCTCACATCTCCCTCCCCCTGCTTCTCAAACTGGCTACTCGTGACTCACTGGGAACCAAATCTCTCTGTCTCCCCTGCTCCTTTGCTCCCACAACCAGCCCCAGTATAAACCCCCAATTGCAAAGCGCCCGATTGTCATAATGCTCACAGGACACCACTGTTGCTTTCGATAGCCGAAGAACCTTGTCTTAAATTTCAAATGAGTTCTATTGGACAAGAAATAGATTGTGGGGCATTAAACTATCCTGTGTTGTAATCAAGCCTTTTAATTTACAATTAGCACATTTCAACGCAATTATGATTAAGTTTATACCAGAAAACCGGGACGTTTACTCTGGCAGGAGTTCTGCGCCTCTGCATTTTGTAGGTGGTTTTACTACACAAACTTCATTCCAATTTGTTTACTAGCGGGGAAAAAAGCAGCAAAAATGTTTGCTTGTTCAGGAAAGAGGGCTGTTATATAATGTTAACAGTCTTGCAGCAGTAAATTGATGGTGCTCCTATTATATAACTCCAGCTGGTAATGGCTCTGTTGGTTGGCAGCTCAGAACTTGAATATTGCTGGAGAGGGAGACACGTTGCTCAAGTGTTTCATTTTGCACTCATCAGGACAAACCCAAGAATGCCAAATTGCAAACTACCACAACAATTTACACTAGAGGAGAAAAGGGTGATGGTTGGATGGTAAGTCGACTCTCAGTTTTGTCACTTGGTCCATTGGAATTGCCCTTTATTAATTGCCCCACACTGTAGTCAGTTTAGTTGCGCCCACTAGATGCATAGACCTTGACACATTTTTCCAATTCTGTATTGGGAAGTCCAAGTAAAGCTCCACTACGAGGGAAAGCCAGCATGCCTATCCTGTCCTGGTCCTATCCTGTCCTGTCCTATCTGAGTCACTTCCCAATCGCCTCCCTTCCAGCTGAGGAATCTTCAGTTTAGCCATCGGCTTTCCTTAGCATGAGGTTCAATGTCTCGCACATGAGCGGTCACCTGCTGGGGAATTATGAGAGAAGCGGGACCCTGAACGATAACACATTTGCCCCGTGTCCTGACTGCCGTACTACCCACCCCCACCCGCTCCGAGATTGCACACCCAGTGCCGTAGGGATAGAGGAATGGCTGGCTCCCATGGGTCACTGTGCACCCATTTCCAGGCACTGACCCCATTGGGCGGGTCGCTTCCTAAATGTTGTCTGAGCAGTGCGGGCCTGTGAAATCAAGATATGTACCTGTGTAACTTTTCACTGGGCCGAGGTGACACTTGTGTCTGCCTGCTGACAGAAGGATGAAAAGATGAGAGGAGTGCGGGTGCTCTGTTAAAGACCAAATTCACCATTTTTTTTGTGTGTGTGTGTGTGTGTGTGTGTGTGTCCTTGGCTAGCTGCTTCAGTAACTGTTGTGTGTGTGGGAATTCAGCGCTTTTCAGGGAATTACCTGAAAAAAAAAATTGTTCACTTGGCTGGAAGCAGACGGCAAGCCTGGCGGTTGAGGGCATTAAGAGTTCCCCCCCTCCCCCCCCCAACCCCCTCCTGTCAAACGACAGCAAAACAGGCACTGAAGAGATTCTTTCAAAGGCTTTTGTTTTCGGAACCATCAGAGTTGGGTCACAGCACCCCTCCCCACCACCCCCACCCCCCCAAGTCCCTGACATGCGCAAGCCTCTTTATTTTCCTTTTGTCTCGGGCTGCACTAAACCTGTTTCGTGAGGCCAATAACCTCAATAAAACCCAATAAGAAAATAATCAACACATGGTGAATTTGAGGAGAAGAAAAAGCCTCTTCAGAGTAAGTAAATGCTCATTCTGCAAGTCTTCAGTGCATTGTAACCATCTGGTGCGCTGCCATAACAATGAATAGGATAATTGAGTCCCAAATAACTTCTTTCTTAGGTACAAATAATAGTGTTCACCCTGATTTGTATTCTTCACGGCTGTCTTGCCCCATCATTTCATGGCACATCTGCCCCATTTGATCAATATTAAGCAGCAGATGACTTAATTAAGTCAATATAATTCTTCTCAAACGAGCAGAAAGATGAAGAAAAGAACTGCAAATGAGACTTTAGTGGCTCTATTTTGTCCTGTCAATGGAGATTGATGACAATCTCATGCCACCAAGGTACTCTCAATCAGGCAGCTGTGAAAGGATTTTACCCAGTTCATAACAGCTGGGCGTGAGTTAGAGAAAGGCCTACTTTCACCCCGACGTGCTCCTCCCAGTGTCTGAGGCCACTTGAAAGCATAATCCTGCCTTTCAAAAGTGTTACATTTCATTCGATTTGACTTCATTGAAGCTGAGCACCTCACATTATTAAAGAGTCTCTGCGTAAGGATACGGGACCAGCTTTGTGTTCTGATGCAAACGTGTTAGCAAGGTGAAAAATAAAGCACGCTATTTAAACACGCCTGTCATAGAGTTGATCTTCAAACAACTTTTCTTAGTGGAAACATTTAGCTTTATTTGCAAGGCAGCAGCAACAACTACACGTGTGCATCAAACTCCCTATAACTAAAGAAGGACTCGCTTGTAGCGTTCCCTGCGCTGCTAACACATTGGCTACACAGGCCATGTGATCTTACCACACAGGATTATTCTTAAAGCTATAGTCCAATGTTTATCCAAAACTATAGTTACTACATTCCTCTCCCTTTAACTTTTCTGTACTTTTACAAGGATATTTATCTCATGACACTATGATATTTACACAGGTCATGTGATCTTACAACACAGGATTATTCTTAAAGCTATAGTCCTATGTTTATCCAAAACTATAGTTACTACATTCCTCCCCCTTTAACTTTTCCGTACATTTTGTATTTACAAGGATATTTATCTTATGACACTATGATATTTACACAGGTCATGAAATTACAAAACAAAAACAAAAATAAAAATACCTGGAAAAACTCAGCAGGTCTGACATGAAATTACATGAAATTTATCATGAAATTACAAGTTTAGTCTTTCTGGTGGTTTCTTGATCCGTGTGGAACGTCGCAGCTCCACAACTTCAGAATCTTTTGCAGGAACCACATTCTCTGGAACCTCATTAACATCAGGTCCCTCATTAGGCATGTGCAGTCCAGTGTCTTCCACTCCAACAGAGACATCAGGCATGTCTGTCCTTGGTTGAGCAACTTCAACAGGAACTACAGGTTCAGCAATGGTTACAGGTGGACCATCATTTTGTTGTTGGGGTATCTCCCTTTATCTTAAATGATCCACATGCTTACAGGTGATCTGGTCCTCCACTTCCATGTGGTACAACAATGACCCATTCACAGGGCTTACTTTACCAGGTAACCACTTCGGTTCACCAACAAAATTCTTTACATATACTGCTTCTCCAACAGTAAATTGTCTCTCACAACTACGCAAATCATGAGTCGCCTTTTGGTTCCCTTGACTTTTATGCACCTTCC
The DNA here is from genome assembly GCF_964194155.1 of Cetorhinus maximus. NCBI lineage: Eukaryota > Metazoa > Chordata > Chondrichthyes > Lamniformes > Cetorhinidae > Cetorhinus > Cetorhinus maximus. The sequence continues at coordinate 8,263,780 of NC_135892.1, forward strand.
CGTCTAATTTGGGAAGTATTAGGCTTAGTCTTGTCTGAAGACGGCGCCTCAACAGTAATTCTGCAGGTGTTGCTCCTGTCGTAGTGTGGGGGGGTTGTTCTGTAGTGAAGTAGAAAACGAGCATGTTTGGTCTCCAACTTTTTCATCCCCACCTTAAAAGTTTGTACTGCCCTTTCCACCAGTCCGTTTGATGACGAATGGTATGGTTCAGTCTACACATGGTTGATATCGTTGAGGCTGATAAATCTTTGGAACTCAGTGCCCGTAAACACAGTTCCATTATCTGAGACAATTACCTCTGGCAATCCGTGGATGGCAAAGCTCTGGCATAGTTTTTCTATAGTAGCGCCTGACGTTGGCGACTCTACCTCATAAACATCTAACCACTTGGAATGGGCATCTATAATCAGTAGAAGCATGGTTCCAAGGAAAGGACTGATGTAGTCAATGTGCAATCGCACCCAGGGTCTACCAGGCCACTCCCATGGGTGTAATGGGACTGCCACCGGCAACTTTTGTAGCTATTCACACTACACACAGTGTTTTACCACATTTTCAATATTGCTGATCATCCTTGGCCACCAAAGATGACTCCGCGCTATTGTCTTCATTCGGGAGATAACTGAATGGGCACTGTGACAGGACCGGATCAAGATTCATCCAGTTTCTTATCTGCCTGGCACAGGCTGGTGAGGAATCTAGAAAATTCATCACTAACACAAGCTCCTGTGGGATTGGGACATGTTCACCATTCTCTTACAAAGGAAGACGACTTAGGGCTATATGAATCCCTGGTCTACGTACAAACGTGTATTCATATGCTGCCAAAATTAGGGCCCATCTTTGTACTCTTGCAGAGGCTGTGGAAGGTATAGCCTTTTCCTCACTAAGAAGGCCCGAGAATGGTTTGTGGTCTGATACTATCATGAAATGTCGCCCATACACGTATTGGTGTAATTTTTTTACACCAAAAATAATCGACAGACCTTCCTTTTCAATCTGAGAATATCCTTTTTCAGCTGTGGTAAACGTCCTGGATACATAGCCTATTGGCCTCTCTGTGCAGTCATCCATTTTATGAGATAGTACCGCTCCCACTCCTTAGAGGGATGCATCGCAGGTTAGCACCAATTCCTTCATCTGGTCATAATGCACTAACAAATTTAAAGAGTGAAAGAGCTGCTTTACTTTCATGAAGGCTTCTTTCTGGGGTGCCTCCCAAAACCAATGTTGGTTTTTTCTTAGCAGTGAATGCAGAGGGGCCAGAACTGTGGATAAATGTGGTAGAAATCGCCCATAATAATTTACCATCCCTAAAAATGATTTAAGTTCAGGGGCTTTCTTGGGTACAGGTGCCTCTCTTATTGTTTTAACCTTCTCTTCAACCAGGTGTAACCCTTGAGCATCTACCCAGTGGCCCAAATAAATGACTTCATTTGCTTGAAAAGCGCATTTTCCTTCTTCAGGCGCACTCCTGCTTGTAAAATTCATTTAAGGATTTCCTCTAGGTTAGCCGAGTGTTCCTTTCCTGTGAATCCAGTTATCAGTACATTGTCCAGGTAGACTACAACCTGAGGTAGTCCCCGCAGTAAGCTCTCCATTGTCCTTTGAAAAATGGCACAGGCTGAGGAAACACTGAAAGGCAGGCGTGTTTATCGGTATAATCCTTTGTGGGTATTTATGCTTATGAATTCCTGGGAGGGGTCACCTAGCTCCAATTGCTGATATGCATGACTCATGTCAAGCTTTGTATATGTTGTCCCTCCTGCTAGTTTGGCATATACATCTTCAATCTTGGGAATAGGGTACCTGTTCAATTTGGCTGCTCTGTTGACCATTAGTTTATAGTCCCCACAGATCCAGACAGCCGGCCCAGTTTAAGGACAGGGACTATGGATGCTGACCACTCTGAGAACTGCATCGCTTTTATGACACCCAGCCTCTCTAACCGGTTCAGCTCAGCATCAACCTTCTCTCTCAGGGCGTATGGCACCGGTCTTGCTTTCAAGAAGCGAGGGGCTGCTTCTGGATCCACGTGAATCTTGGCCTGTAGGCCTTGGATTTTTCACAGTTCATCCTTGAAGACAGTGTCAATTTTTTTAGCAGCTCTGGTAGTCCACCTGCTCTCAACCGGAAGATTTCGGACCAGTTTAATTTAATCTCCTTTAACCAATCTCGCCCTAGAAGGCTTGGCCCTTCACCTTCTACCATCATCACTGATAGCTGTGCCAATTGGTATCTATAATGAACAGTTGCTCCGGTGATACCTTTTACTTAGATTTCTTTGCCTGTGTATGTTTTCAACTTGGCAGATGTTTGTCCCAAATTTAATTGTTAAATACCTTTATTTAAATATCTGAAAGTGTGTTTTCCTATTACAGTGGTAGAAGCAGCCGTGTCTACTTCCATTTTTAATGGTTTACCATTCACTGGCGCTGTAACAAATATTGGCTCTGTCTTCCCAACTTTCATATTGAATAATGAATAAATGTCAGAATTGGTTGTTTCAGGCTCTTCTACACTATAGATTTCATTGGACTTCATTTGTTTTGTGGAAGCCTGTTTAAATCTTGCTTTGCACCATCTCATTATGTGTACAATTCTGTGACAAAAATAACATTTTACTTTTTAAAATTGCCAATCACTAGAGGACTGATTATTTCCACATCGCTGAAAGTTATTTTTCGATTTAGTTGCTAAGCTGTTTCCTCTCATTTTTCAGTTGGCGGGGGCTGTTTCCCGGTTCACGCCGGAGTCCCTGCTCTTTGCGCCACTTTCGGCTGATTGTTCCTGCCCGATTTGGAGCATGGCGCCATTCTGTGTCTCTTGAATTGCTTGTGAATCCCTTACAGCGCTTCCCATTGCCAGTGCTATTTCTAACGCTTTCCCAAAATCAGGATTCACTTCAGCCAGCAACCTTCGCTGAATAGTTTCTTCCTGCGCGCCACATATCAAACGATCTCTGAGCATGTCGCTCAGGGTTTCATCGAAATCACATTATTCCGTTAGTTGTTTTAATTTTGCCACCTAGGTAGCAATTGTCTCACCCGGGGCTCTATTCCGTGAGTTGAACTTGAACCTCTGCATTGTGCCTGGGGGCTTGGGTTGAAAATGCCCCCTAATGAGGTCTACTAATTCGCTGAAAGTCTTTGAATCGGGGGCAGTGGGGGCCATTGAGCTTCGAATTAAACTGTAGATCTTGCTGTCACAAATACTCAGAAGAATCACTCTCCCCTTTTCCTCTCCCATGAGTTTGTTTGCTTGAAAGAAGGATGCAAGACGTTCTATATATTGAGGTCAATCGTCTGTGGCTGGCCCAAAGGGATCGATTCTGCCAAACTGTGGCATTTCAGATGAGAATATCTTCTTTTATTTTTAACGAATTGCTGGGTGAGGTACAGCACCGAATCTGATTTATCCTCGTTGCCAGTTTGTTATAGAGTTGATCTTCAGACAACTTTTCTCAGTGGAAACATTTAACTTTATTTACAAAACAGCAGCAGTAGCTACACATGTGCATCAAACTCCATAACTAAAGAAAAACTCCCTTGGAGAGGTTCCCTGCGCTGCTAACCCATTGGTTTACGCAGATCATGTGATCTTACAATGCAGGGTTATTCTTAAAGCTACAGTCCCATGTTAATCCAAAACTATAATTACTGCAATGCCTAGTTCTCAAAGTGCCAGAAAGCTCTTGTAAAACATTGAAAGCGTCACCTTTTATTTGTTAAATTCGTATCCAATGGAGTTTAAACTGATGCAGAATAATCATTATTATATTTAAGGGGATTGTATTTCTATAAGATAACTATAGCATCATGTAGGGATTGATTGATTGATGTAACTTCAGGGATGTTTGTTCAAATTATGGAATGATAGTGCACAGGATGGGGGGGGAGGTCTTGTGGTGCTGTGGGTAGCATTCCTGCCTCTGAGCCAGAATCTGGGTCCATGTTCCACTTCACAGCTTGATGGCTGAGGAAGGTGTGTTCAGAACGCAGCCAAACAGGTTGACTATCGATCTGCAAACCCTTCCAACATGCGCCAACGGCAGGCGGTAAGAGGCGGGAGAGATCCCTGGTCACCATGTGATGGAAGGAATGTTGCAGCCTCTCCCATCATGATCCATAGCTCCAGGCTACAACATGCATGTAAAAAGTACGTGTTGCCACAGCAACTTGGACTCCCTCAGTGAAGTACCATGAACACCACAACAGAGAAGGTGCCCATTCGGCCCATTGTGCCTGTGCCAGCCCTTGGGTAGAACAATCCAATTAATTCCAACTCCCCTGCCCCCTTCCCAGACCCCCTGAAATATTTACCCAATTCTCTTGTGAAAGCCACGACTGAATCTGCTTGCACCACCCATTTAGGAGGTGCGCTCCAACAGCTCACTGTGTTATATAAAAAAACAATGTTTTCTCAGGTTGCTGCTGGATCTTTTGCCAATCACCTTGAATCGGTGCCCTCTGGTTTCTGAACACTTGGCATCTGAAGTCGATGAGAACTGCACAGCAGGCCACTCAGCGTCTGAATGAGAACGCAAGCTGAAGGCTTCAGGTCAGGCCCATCTTCGGAAGTCAAAAAAAGAGTGAATCTGATGGACACTTCAATTTTGGGAATCCTGGAATTGGTGCTGCAGGATATGCATTGCAGGCAATGGAATTCCTTTGAAATTCTTCTCTTTTTTGATATTTTAGCCAAAGTGTTGAACTGCACAGCAAATGTTTCCAACTAAAATGGCAGGGAGGGCAATTTCAGAGGAGTGCATTAACTCTCGTGCAGTTTCAGGGCCTGCGTCTCTGTGATATTACATTGCTGCCGGGATATCCTCCATTGCTTCCCCACTTAAACTTCAAATTCGTTGCACAATTTCTTTTCCACCCACTGACTTCAAAATCGGGCAGAGTGCGAAATGAGCAGCAGCTGCTCACGATTTTCCTGTGTCCCGCCCAGCATTGGAAGTCAAAATTTACCCACGTACTTTGACTGATCTGTAAATAAACAACAAACTGACCGCCTGGGGGGAATCGATGGACTTTCAAAAACTGCCCAATTTTATATTTGCTGCCATTTTGTAGGACGCTGGTGAGATTCTCCCTTTATTCAACACTCTGCTTTCCACAGAGCCGATTGATTACAGAGCCACTGCTGAAACATTCACAGGACGCTTTCTGTCTTGTCGGATTCCATCACACTCTTCTATGTCGCTCATTTACATGGCTCAATGCTGACAAATTGCAGTAGTTCAACCAGCAAATCCGCAGTTGCTGTGAGGCATTTGCATGGCCTCACTTGTTCTGAATGGGCTGATAATGAGCCTCAACATAATGCGCCTTTTCACAGCTTGGGGAGTCTGAGCAGCGATGAATATCAACGCAAACAGTGATGAATATCGGCGTGAGCCGTGATGAATATCGCATAAGGTGTTAGATTGGTAATGAGGGCAACACACACTGATCAAATGCAAGTTTGCCACCATCTCCTCCTGGAGCTCGGACAGGTTTATGTTGGAACTGTGTAGGAAAAAAAAAATGAAGTAAGTTGTTTGTGGTTTGACAAGTGCTTTTTAAGAGAAACGTTGTTATCTTAAACACATAATCGAAACTGGCACTCCAATGCAGCACTGAGAGAGTGCTATACTGTCAGAGACACTGCGCCCTTGCGAGGCTCCATCTATCTGCTGGTTCATTTTGAAGATGATCCAGCGTGGTTTTCCTGGCGCCCTGCTCAATGTTCCTCTCTCAATCAATATAAAAACAGATTTACTGGTTGTTCATCTTTTGTTTTGTGATCCTGTGCACAAACCAGCTGCCACCTTTGCCAACATAATTAGTCTTCAGTCAAATTCGTGTTAAGCGTTTTGAGAAATTACGGAGATATACTAAAGTGCTTTGTAAAGGCAAACCTCCACAAACATCTTCTTTGTAGTGTTCCTTCTCAATCTGCACAGTCCTTTAGAGAGCGCTGGCTAATAATTGACTGGAGAACGTATGAAGTTACCTAAAACTGACATGTGCGTTCATGGAAAACACAGCTAGTTCACTCTCTACACACAGGTGAATGAGTCCTAAAGGATACCAATCTATGTTATAAAGAGGTGTCAAAATTATATTGATTGGAATACCTCTTCACCAGACTGTGAAAAATGTGGCTGAAAAATTGGCAAACAGAGTATAACATGGAAAAATGTGAACTTGTCCACTTTGGCAGAATAGAAAAGCGGTATTTTTTTATTTATTCATGGGATGCAGGCGTCACTGGCTAGGCCAGCATTTATTGCCCATCCCTAGTTGCCCTTGAGAAGGTGGTGGTGAACCGCCTTCTTGAGCCGCTACAGTCCCTGCGGTGTAGGTACACCCACAGTGCTGTTGGGAAGGGAGTTCCAGGATCCAACGATAGTGAAGGAACAACGATGTATTTACAAGAAAGGATGGTGATTGATTTGGTGGGGAACTTCCAGGTGGTGGTGTTCCCATCCATCTGCTGCCCTTTTCCTTCTACATGGTAGTGGTCATGGGTTTGAAAGGTGCTGTCTAAGGAGCCTTGGTGAATTCCTGCAGTGTATCTTGTATATGGTACACACTGCTGCTACTGTGCATCGGTGGTGGAGGGAGAGAATGTTTATGGATGGGGTGCCAGTCAAGTGGGCTGCTTTGTCCTGGGTGGTGTCAAGCTTCTTGAGTGTTGTGGGAGCTGCACTCATCCAGGCAAATGGGGAGTATTCCATCACACTCCTTACTTTTGTCTTGTTGATGGTGGACAGGCTTTGGGGAGTCAGGAGGTGAGTTATTCGTCATAGGATTCCTAGCCTCTGACCTGCTCTTGTAGCCACAGAATTTATATGGCTAGCCCGGTTCAGTTTCTGGTCAATGATAACCCCCAGGATGTTGGTAGGGGGGCATTCAGTGATGGTAATGCCATTGAACATCAAGGGACGATGGTTGGATTCTCTCTTGTTGGAGATGGTCATTGCCTTGCACTTGTGTGGAGCGAATGTTACTTATCACTTGTCAGCCCAAGCCTGGGCATTGTCCAGGTCTTGCTGCATTTGGACATGGGCTGCTTCAGTATCGGAGGAGTCGCGAATGGTGCTGAACATTGTGCAATCATCAGCAAAATCCCCACTTCTGACCTTATTATGGAAGGAAGGTCATTGATGAAGCAGCTGAAGATGGTTGGGCCAAGGACACTACCCTGAGGAACTCCTGCAGTGATGTGCTGGAGATGAGATGTCTGACCTCCAACAACCACAATCATCTTCCTTTGTGCTAGGTATGACTCCAACCAGTGAAGAGTTTTCCCCGATTCCCATTCCAGTTTTGCTAGGGCTCCTTGATGCCACACACGGTCAAATGCTGCCTTGATGTCGAGGGCAGTCACTCTCACCTCACCTCGAGAGTTCAGCTCTTTTGTCCATGTTTGAACCAAGGCTGTAATGAGGTCAGGAGCTGAGTGGCCCTGGCGGAACCCAAACTTGGCGTCAGTGAGTAGGTTATTGCTAAGCAGGTGCTGCTTGATAGCACTGTTGATGACCCCTTCCATTACTTTACTGATGATCGAGAGTAGGCTGATGGGGCGGTTACTGGCCAGATTGGATTTTTCCTGCTTTTTGTGTATAGGGAATACCTGGGCAATTTTCCTCATAGCCGGGTAGATGCCAGTGTTGTAGCTATACTGGACAGCTAGGCTAGGGGCTTGGTAATTTCTGGGGCACAAGTCTTCAGTACTATTGCTGAAATACTGTCAGGGCCCATAGTCTTTGCACTACCCAGTGCCTTCAGCTGTTTCTTGATATCACGTGGAGTGAATCGAATTGGCTGAAGACTGGCATCTGTGATGCTGGGGACCTCCAGTGGAGGCCGAGATGGATCATCCAATCGGCACTTCCGGCTGAAGATTGTAGCAAATGCTTCAGCCTCATCTTTTGCATTGATGTTTGTGGAGCCTCTTCCTCTTCCTCCAGTGAGTTCTTTAATTGTCCACCACCATTCACAACTGAATGTGGCAGGACTGCAGAGCTTAGATCTGATCCGTTGGTTGTGGGATCGCTTAGCTCTGTCTATCACTTGCTGCTTATGCTGTTTGGCAAGCAAGTAGCCCTGTGTTATAACTTCACCAGGTTGACACCTCATTTTTAGGTATGCCTGGTGCTGCTCCTGGCATGCCCTCCTGCACTCTTCATTGAATCAGGATTGATCCCCTGGCTTGATGGTAATGGTAGAGTGGGGGATATGCTGGGCCATGAGGTTACAGATTGTATTCGAGTACAATTCTGCTGCTGCCCATGGTCCACAGTGCCTCATGGATGCCCAGTCATGAGTTGCTTGATATGTTCGAAATCTATCCAATTTAGCACAGTGGTTGTGCCACACAACATGATGGAGGATATCCTCAATATGAAGGAGAGACTTTGCCTCCACAATGACTGTGTGGTGGTCACTCCTACCGATGCTGTGATGGACAGATGCTACTGCAGCAAGCTGGTGAGAATGAGGTCAAGTATGTTTTCCCCTCTTGTTGGTTCCCTCACCACCTGCCACAGACCTAGCCTAGCAGTTATGTCCTTTAGGACTCGGCCAGCTCAGTCAGTAGTGGCACTACCAAGCCACTCTTGGTGATTGACATTGAAGTCCCCCAGAGTACATTCTGCACCCTTGCCACCCTCAGTGCTTCCTCCAAGTGGTGTTCAACATGGAGGAGCACTGATTCATGGAGGGCGGTACGTGGTAATCAGCAGGAGGTTTCCTTGCCCATGTTTGACTTGATGCCATGAGACTTCATGGGCTCCAGAGTCAAAGTTGAGGACTCCCAGGGCAACTCCCTCCCAACTGTATCCCACTGTGTTGCCACTTCTGCTGGACCTGTCCTGCTGGTGGGGCTGGACATACCCAGGGATGGTGATGGTGGTGTCTGGGACATTATCTGTAGGGTAAGATTCCGTGAGGATGGCTATGTCAAGCTGTTGCTTGACTAGTCTGTGAGACAGCTCTCCCAATTTTGGCACTAGCCCCCAGATGTTAGCAAGGAGGACTTTGCAGGCTGTACAGGGCTGAGATTGCTGTTGTCATTTCCAGTGCCTAGGTCGATTCTGGGTGGTCCGTCCGGTTTCATTTCTTTTGTAGCGGTTTGATACAACTGAGTGGCTTGCTAGGCCATCTCAGAGGGCATTTAAGAGTCAACCACATTGCTCTGGGTCTGGAGTCACAAGTAGACCAGACCAGGTAAGGACAGCAGATTTCCTTCCCTAAAGTGAACCAGATGGGTTTTTACAAGAATTGACAATGGTCTCATGGTTATCATTAGACTATCAATGGGCATCATTAGACTTTTAATTCCTGAGTTTTCAGGTCCCCTGAGCATTACCCTAGGACACTGGATTACTAGTCCAGCGACAATACCACTACGGCATCACCTCCCTCATTATTTAAATGGAGGGAGATTGCAGAAATCTGAGGTACAGAGGGACCTGGAAGTCCTGCTACATGAATCGCAAAAAGTTAATATGCAGGTACAGCAATTGATTAGGAAGGCAATTGAATGTTTTGTTTATTGCAAGGGGATTGGAATATAAAAGCAGGGGAGTTTTACTACAGTTGCACTAGCTGGTGAGACCACGTCTAGAGTACTATGTACAGTTTTGGTCTCTTTATTGAAGAAAGGATATAATGCATTAGAAGAAGTGCAAAGAAGGTTCATTCAACTGATTCCTGGGGTGAAGGGGTTATCTTATGTGGAAAGGTTGGACAGGCTAGGCCTGCATCCATTGAGTTTAGAAGAATGAGAGGTGATCTTATTGAAACATATAAGATCCTGAGGGGACTTGACAGGGTGGATGCTGAAAGGAGGTTTCCTCTTGTGAGAGAGACCAGAACTAGGGGACACATTTTAAAAATAAGAGGTCTCCCATTTAAGACAAGATAAGGAGGATGTTTTTTTTCTCTCACAGGGTCATTAGTGTTTGGAATTCTCTTCCCAGAGAGCCGTGGGGTCTGGGTCATTGAACATTTTTAAGGCTGAGTGAGATGGATTCTTGGCTGACACCCGAGTCAAAGGGTTTAGGGAGTAGACAGGAAAATAGAGGCCATTAGATCAGCCACGATCTTATCAAATGGCAGAGTAGGCTCAAGGGGCTGAATGGCCTACTCCTGCTCCTAATGTTCATATGAATTAGGGGGTGTACCTGTGAATCACATTGAAAAAAAGAGTAACATTTTCAAAAATGAAACATTTCCATGAATAGCAGATCATTTTGTTGATGGTTTGTGCCATAGCATAGCAGAGCAAAGGCCTTATGGTGCAGTGGTAGCAACTCTACCAGTAGGCCAAGAGTTCTGGGTTCAAGTCCCACTCCAGAACTTGATGGCCATGGAAGGTGTGTTCATAACCTGATCAAATAGGTCGATTATCAGCCTGTAAATCCTTCCAATGTGGCAAGTGGTAAGAGCAGGAGAGCTTCCTGACCAGCTATACTGCAGAAGGCAGTAGCAAACCACTGCAGTACTTTGCCAAGCTTAATCATGGACCAATCCAATGGGAGTCCATAGTTACCAGCACCCTCTACAGTACCTGGCAGAGATATAACTGCTACAGTATAAACTTTCCTTGAGCCATCATTGCCACTGCAGCAGTCATACTTTTGAAATAGATTATCTGTAGCTGGCCCAATAGCTTAGCATACCTGAAAATAATATGAATCACATTAATATTTGCATATTTGTGTGCTTTATATGTGTTAGTCTTTGGAATTCTCTTCCCCAGGAGGCCGGGTCATTGAATATATTCAAGGCTGAGTTGGACAGATTTTTGATTGACTAGGGAGTCAAGGGTTATGGGGGCAGGCTAGACAGTGGAGTTGAGGTGGTGGCATAATGGTATTGTCACTGGACTGGTAATCCAGAGACCCAGGGTAATGCTCTGGTTCAAACTGGGTTCAAATCCCACCAGATGATGGAATTTGAATTCAACAAAAACCATTGTTGATTGTTGTAAAAATCCATCTGGTTCACTAATGCCCTTTTGAAAAGGAAATCTGCTGTCCTTACCTAGTCTGCCCTACATGTGACTCCAGACCCACAGCAATGTGACTTGACTCTTAACTTCTCTCTGAAATGCTAAAGGGTCTAAAAGAGTGATGCCAGGTGACCAGGGCACCAGAAATGGCAACAGCAAAATCAGCCCTTACTAACATCTGGGGGCTAGTGACAAAATTGGGAGAGCTGTCTCACAGATTAGTCAAGCACCAGACTGATAGTCATCCTCATGGCATCATATCTAACAGATAATGCCCCAGGCACCAACATCACCATCCCTGGGGTATGTCCTGTCCCATCAGCAGGACAGACCCAGCACAGATGGTGGAACAGTGGTATACAGTTGGGAGGGAGTTGCCCTGGGAGTCCCCAGCATTGACTCTGGGCCCCATGAAGTCTCAAGAAAACCTTCTGCTGATTACCATGTACTGCCCATGCATCCACCTCCCACTCTCAGCTGATGAATCAGTGCTCCTCCATGTTGAACACCACTTGAAGGAAGCACTGAGGGTGGCAAGGATGCAGAACGTACTCTGGGTAGAAGACTTCAACGTCCATCACCAAGGTAGCTCGGTAGCACCACTACTGGCCGAGTCCTAAAGGAGATCGCTGCTAGACTGGGTCTGCAGCAGGTGGTGAGGGAAAAACATAATTGACCTCATCCTCACCAACCTTTTCTTTAGTCATTCATGGGATGTGGGTGTCACTGGCTAGGCCAGCATTTATTGCCCATCCCTAATTGCCCTTGTTCAGAGGACATTTAAGAGTCAACAACATTGTTGTGGGTCTGGAGTCACATGTAGGCCAGACCAGGTAGGGATGGCATATTTCCTTCCCTAAAGGACATTAATGAATCAGATGGGTTTTTATGACAATCAATGGTAGTTTCATGGTCACATTACTGAGGCTGGCTTTATATTCCAGATTTTATTAACTATGTCCTCAGATCAATAGCCTGGATCTCTGGATTACTAGTCCAGTGACATTATCACTGTACCACCGTCTGCCTGCCACAGATGCATCTGTTCATGACAGTATCGGTCGGACTGACCACCCACAGTCGTGTGGAGACGAAGTCCCATCTTCACACTGAGGATACCCTCCATCGTGTTGTGTGGCACTACCACCGTGCCAAGTGGGATTGATTTTGATTAGACCTAGCAACTCAAGACTGGGCAAACATGAGGTGCTGTGAGCCATCAGCAGCAGCAGAATTGTACTCGAACACAACCTGTAACCTCATAGCCCAGCATATCCCCCACTCTACCATACACACCAAGCCAGGGGATCAACCCTGGTTCAATGAAGAGTGCAGGAAGGCATGCCAGGAGCAGCACCAGGCATACCTAAAAATGAGGTGTCAGCCTGGTGAAGCTCCAACACAGGACTACTTGCGTGACAAACACCATAAGCAGCAAGTGATAGGCAGAGCTGAGTGATTCCACAACCAACAGATCAGACCTAAGCTCTGCAGTCCTGCCACATCCAGTCATGAATGGTGGTGGACAATTAAACAACTCACTGGGGGAAGAAGCTCCACAAATATCCCCATCCTCAATGATGGGGGAGCCCAGCACATCAGCGCAAAAGATAAGGCTGAAGCATTCGCAACAATCTTCAGCCCGAAGTGCTGAGTGGATGACCCATCTTGGCCTCCTCCAGAGGTACCCAGCATCACAGTTGCCAATCTTCTGCCAATTCAATTCACTCCACGCTATATCAAGAAATGACTGAAGGCACTGGATACTACAAAGGCTATGGACCCTGACAATATTCCGGCAATGGTACTGAAGACTTGTGCTCCAGAACTTGGCGTGCCCCTAGCCAAGCTGTTCCAGTACAGCTACAACACTGGCCTCTACCTGGCTATGTGGAAAATTGCCCAGGTATGTCCTGTACACAAAAAGCAGGACAAATCCAACCCGGCCAATTACCACCCCATCAGACTACTCTCGATCATCAGTAAAGTAATGGAAGGGGTCATCAACAGTTACATCAACCAGCACTTGCTTAGCAATAATCTGCTCACTGACAATCAGTTTGGATTCTGCCAGGGCCACTCAGCTCCTGATCTCATTACAGCCTTGATTCAAACATGGACAAAAGAGCTGAACTCCCGAGGTGAGGTGAGAATGACTACCCTTGAATCAAGAATGTAGCATCAAGGAGCCCTAGCAAAACTGGAGTCAATGGGAATCAGGGGAAAAGATCTCCGCTGGATGACACCATACCTAGCACAAAGGAAGATGGTTGTGGTTGTTGGAGGTCAGTCATCTCAGTTCGAGGACATCACTGCAGGGGTTCCTCAGGGTAGTGTCCTGGGCCCAACCATCTTCAGCTGCTACATCAATGACTTTCCCTCCATCATAAGGTCAGAAGTGGGGATGCTCGCTGATGATCACAAATGTTTAGCGCCATTCACCTTATGGGAGAAACAAGAATTAGGGGACACAGTTTAAAAACAAAGGGTCTCCCACTTAAGACATTTAAGGGTCATTACTCTGGGGAACTCTCTTCCCCAGACAGCGATGGAGGCTGGGTCATTGAATATTCTTAAGGCTGAGTTGGATAGATTCTTCATTGATAAGGGAGCCAAAGAGGATAGGGGGCAGACAGGCAAGTGGAGTTGAGGCCACAATCCAATCAGCCATGACCTTACTGAATGGAACAGCAGGCTCGAGGGCTAAATGGCCTACTCCTGCTCCTAATTTTGCACGTTCATATGTATGTGTCTCTGATCATAGAATGAATACAGCACAGAAAGAGGCCATTCAGCCCATAAAGCTTATCACTGTTATAATGGATGCTAGAACACGTAAACTAGTGTTAGACTCAATGCACTGTTTATCTTCTTGTTTGTGAACTGTTCCAAACATCAGGTTTATAAGATCGTTATGTTTCAAGACTGTGGCTGGGATTTTCTGGCCCCATCTGCTATAGACTGGACTGGAAAACCCTGGCCTGTGTCTGTAATTTAGGCCAAAAATCACATGGCCTGTTGTGAAGTCTACCTGACAACAGGCCTGGGTGTCATAACTATTGAAAATTAAAATGACTCCCGGGTTGTTTGCTGGAAAGAAGATGTGAGATGTTCATGCTTCAAGACAATGGTCGCAGCATTGTTTACAGTGGGTAGACTGCTAGTCTCCAAAGTTCCAGGAAGGTGTTGAGAATGTTGGGTTGTAAACAGTTATGCTTCAAACTGTCCAGTTACTTCCAAGACAATAGAGAATTGGGGTCTCAAGGGTAGCTCATCAGCATTTTTACCTGGATGCAAGGCCCATGTGATTCACATTGCCATGGAGATGGACCTATGGAGGGAAAGAGTTTCTAAGATATCACTGACAGATACAGGCAGTCTGCCAGGATCTGGGAGGGATAGAAGGTAGCTGGAGGCTGAAAGCCTCGATGGTTCACTGCTCAGGAATGCAGGTGGGAGCTTGCACTCAGATTGAAAAGACCAAATTCGTGAGGGTTTGAAATGAGCCTAGAAGATTGTCCAGCTCGCGCTAGAGGGAAGATCACCAGGAAAGAACTTAACCACAAAAGATAGTCCTGGGATTTAGAGTTAACAGGCTGGAGAAGGAAAGGAACAGAAGTAAAACCTTGGGAGCTAAGAATCACTTTAGACTGGGTCCGGGAAAATTGAATGACTACTTAAGGGATGGTGTAAAGTTTACCTGTGAAATGGGTTTTTCGGTTGTGGTAAAAGTACAAGGGGAAAGCTCTGTTCCGTAGTTTAAAGTATAAGTTACATGTAAAAATAGTGTTTAGTCAATCGTACTTCTAGTCTGTTTGTTACAGTAAAAGTATTAAAATGTGAAATCTTGTCATGTCATCCTTTCGTCAATCAACTCGAAATTTGAATTTCTTTTTTTCTTGAAGTTATTGGTCTCTACAGGGACCATAACGTGAGCATCATGGTGGCAATTTATGCTGAATACTTTAGGCACTAAAGAGCTGGCCAAGATATGGTCTTAAGCTGCAAGGCAAACTTAGAATATGGTTAGCACATAATAATTAGGAGTTGGAGCATGTGCTGGTAACAGCCAACCTGAGGCTTGCTAAGGGGCTGGTTAACAATCAGATCACCTGCGAGCACTCCTTAAAGAGGCTGCACACCATTTTGGTCGATAATGCTTCATTTATCGACCTCTCCTAAAAGCAACCAGCTGGGAATTTCAAGGGCTACTTAAAGCTACATCGCCTTTAACTGTCCACTTGTTGACGGAAGGAGGGTTGAAGAGGGTTTTTGAAACACTTTGGGAGACTTTCTGGGAAACATCAAGATGTCACCAACATTCTATCAACATTTATTCTGGAAATTCCCTGAAGACTTCACTTAAAAGGAATAAGTCTTGCATTGTACCTTACTGGATACCTAGGAGTCACCAGGAGAAATGGAATTCTTAGTCAACGACAAAATTGACTGAAATGTTAACTCGGTTTCCCACTCCACAGATGCTGTCTGACCTGTTGATTATTCTCAGGATTTCCAGCTTTTGTTTCAGGTTCCAATCTCTGCAGTATCTTGCTTTGATTTCAGCTTAGTTTTTGCTTTTAAAAATGATGCCAGGAATTACATAGACATGGAAGTGGGAAGATTTCTTTAAGCGTGCCTTGTGGAATGAAATGTTAAGCCCGTTCCTTATTTTTATATTACATGTGGTGTAGGGAGGAAATCTTCTCCCATGGATCAAAACAAAATACAAGTAAAGCCATGGGTTGGCTTCTCAATAGGAAACATGGGGGGAAATGGGGAGACAGTGACATTGTGGCACTGGACTAGTATTCCAGAGACTCAGGGCGATGCTCTGGAGACCCAGGTTCCAATCCCACCCCAGCAGATGGTGGAATTTGAATTCAACAAAAATCTGGAATTCAAAAATTCTGATGATGACCATGAAACTGTTGTAAAAACCCATCTGGTTTGCTAATGTCCTTTAGGGAAGGAAATCTGCCATCCTTACCTGGTCTGGCCTACATGTGACTCCAGACCCACAGCAATGTAGTTGACTCTTGAATGCCCACTGAACAAGGACAAATAGGGATGAGTAATAAATACTGGTCTAGCCAATGATGCCCATATCTCAATAATGAATAAAAAAACAAAATGGTATCAAGTCACTATTTGAACATAACATTATTGAATATTGTTTTAAAAAAAGAGACATGTTGCCAAAGCCAAAACAGAATGGATACTGTTAGGTGCAATTCCACAATTGAGCAGCACTTGCTGAACAATCCTAAGTGTGCCAATAGCTACACTAACAACCAATTTAACATAATCAGTCGAGGTCATAACATGACTCATTTACACTTGCTAGAAACAACATATATTCATATCCAGGGACCAATTCTCTGCAAACAAAAGGAACACGTTCAAACCTTGCATCTTATCTGAACTACTAAGGAGCTTGGAGAACCTATAGATCCCCGTTGCTTTCTCCATGGCAACACTTCAACTTGTCAACCAATCAGTGCCCTTTCCTATATAGTAAATTGTTGTGTTCGTTTGAAATTTGGCATTCTTGCATTTGTCCTGATGAGTGCAATACAAAAAACGTCGGCATCATGTCTCTCTTTTGAGCAATGTTCAAGTTCTGTAACTATCAAGTGACTGATTGACCTTATTTTTTTTTCTCAATGACTGTAAATATCTTTGATTTTGAGATGGTAATGATGGTGAAACTGTCAGAGTTCGCTGCCATTACTCCACAAAAACTGACAGTAACTTCTGAAATCTATAAATGCGTAGAATATGATGTAAATCCAGAAGTTGCTGTCACTGATTCTTCACTTTTCCAGAGGGTGCACTGTTGAAGTTGACTGCAATCCATGGGAAAGTGTATGAACTGATGAGAACTTCCACTCTTACCCTATTAGTCTTGTTGTAAAAGCCTTGAACAGATTACACTTAGTTGAATGAGGTGCAACTAGGTTCTTAACATTGTACTAACTTCAGAATTACTGCTAAACACCCACATTGGCACTGAAAAGCTCATTTTATATTTGTGAAACGTCGGATTTCTCCATCATGATGAAAAAAATCTAAAGATTAAAAAACTCTTTCTGTTCTTTGCAGACAGACAGAACATGTACACATACACATTACGCCTGTTTCAGCTAAACAAAATAAGTGACAGCCATTCGCTGACTCATCCCTTAGGGGCGATGCCTTGACCAATCAGGGTCAAGCTGCCTGATTTAAATTTCAAATAACGCTTGGCAGTTAACTGTCAGTCACCATCACTAGTGCATTCTCCATGGCAACACGTCTACCAATCAGAGTCCACTTGCCAAACAATCAGCACTCTCTTCTCATACAGTAAAAATTGTTGCTTTCCCCTTATATTAGTATTCTTACGGTGTCCTGATGAGCTTAGACATGTCTCTTTTTCCATTAATATCTACATTTTTTTCCCTTATCTTTATTTTGACTTGTGTGTTTATCCAATCATAACAATTTATTTCGCTATCTGAAAATTTAAATTAAAAGCGAAGGATTTGGTTTTTTCCATGTTTGCTGTCTGTGAGAATGCTTCCATGCAATAGACTGCTTGCCCTGCTTGCTGACATCACTACAGCTGGATGCCGGGAGATCCCCTTGATCCGGTGCCAGATGTAAACACCAGATGGGGAAGGGAAAATCTACACCACAGCGGTCGCTAGATCTTTATGGCCAGCTTTCGTCAAGGTCAGCGCTGAGTGCCGCTGCTCTGATGGTGACCGCAAAAATCCAGCCCAATGTACAATACCGTAATGGTTGCATTACTGCACTAGCAGTCCAGGATGAATGACCCAAAGACATGAGTTCAAATCCCACTATGGGATTTGGGGGAATTTAAATTCATTAAATTAATAAATCTAGGTTTATAAGGTTAATATCGGTAATGGTGACCATGAAACTACTGGGTTATCACAAAAACCCACCAGGTTCACTATAATGCCCTTTGGGGAGGGAAATCTGCCATCCTGACCCCTGTCTGGCTTACGCTCGACTCCAGACCCACATCAATGTCGATGATCCTCAACTGCCCTCTGAAATGGCCGAGCAAGTCACTCCGTACTCTAGAAGGCAGCTCACCTCCAGCTTCTTGAGGGCAATTAGGGGTGGGCAATAAATGCTGGCCCAGCCAGCGACACCCATATTCCATGACTGGATTTTAAAAATGACAGTGAAGTGTTAATGGTCCAAAAAGAGTGTTGGCAAATTCTAGCGATTAAGCACTTAACGTCTTCTTATGACATTGCTCTGTTTACTGTTTGATTTTAGCCTGCTTAAAATCTGCCCTGTTGAAATAAACTGGAGGAGGCTATAAGAATATTTTAAACTCCCACTGATTGCCAACAATAACTTTCCAGCTAATGTTTTTGTTTCTGCCATTTTCTCCCAGTGCGTTACCTCTACTGGCCTCTGGTGGTGAAGTGGGAATTAGCACCTCACAGGATTGAAATGCAGTGTCTTTACCTTTTGTATCTGTGCAATGGCCCCAGTGTATAATGCAACTTTGCAGTGTGAAAGCATGTCATAGGCATTTCTGAACATAGACAGGGTACTGTGGACTTTCGGTTATGGTTCTAGACTAGCAGAAGCCATTAGCTCAAAGCCTGCTCCTAGCAAACTGTGAATTTAGAAACGTAAAAGCTAGAAAATAGGAGCAGAAGTAGGTCATTCGGCCCTTCGAGCCTGCTCCGCCATTCAATATGACCATGGCTGATCCTCTATCTCAACTCCGTACTCCCACTCTCTCCCCATACCCCTTGATGTCTTTAGAGTCCAGAAATTTATCTATTTCCTTCTTAAATATGTTCAGTGACTTGCCCTCCACTGCCTTCTGTGGTAGAGAATTCCACAGGCTCACCACCCTCTGAGTGAAGGAATTTCTCCTCATCTCAGTCCTAAATGGCTTACGCTATATCCTGAGATTGTAACCCCTTGTTCTAGACCACCCCAGCCAGAGGAAACATCATCCCTGCATCCAGTCTGTCCATCCCTGTCTGAATTTTATATGTTTCAATGAGATCCCCTCTCATTCTTCTAAACTCCAGTGAACACAGGGATATTCAGCCCAGTCTCTCCTCATACGACAATCCTGCCATCCCAGGAATCAGTCTGGTGAACCTTTGCTGCACTCCATCTGCGCCAAGTATATACTCTTTCTTAAGTAAGGGGGCCAAAACTGCACATAAACTTGGTCTCACCAATGCCCTGTACAGCTGCAGTAAGACGTCCTTGCTCCTGCACCCAAGTCCTCTCGCAATGAAGGCCAACACGCGATTTGCCTTCTTAACTGCTTGCTGCACCTGCGTGCTTGCTTTCAGTGATTGGTGTACAAGGACACACAGGTCCCTTTGTACGATAACATTTCCCAATCTGTCACAGTGTAAATACCCTGCCCTTCTGTCTTTCCTACCAAGTGGGTAACTTCACACTTATCCACATTATACTGCATCTGCCTTGTATTTGCCCACTCGCTTATTCTGTCTAAATCACCTTGAAGCCTTTTAACATCCTCCTCACCATTCACATTCCCAACAAGTTTCGTGCCTTCAGCACATTTGGAAATATTACACTTGGACTCAATAAATCTGACAGGTTGTGGGTGTCAGTGGAAGTAAACACTGGGAGAGGTTGTAAGTGGGCTGTTGCCAGGCTATCCATGCTATTGTGCAAAGTTCAAACCCACTACCTCTTCTCCTGTAGGGCTAGGGCTTAAATGCAATGCAGGTCAGAGATGGTGGCATAGTGGTAATATCATTGGACAAGCAATCTAAAGGCCCAGGGTAATACCCTAGGGTTCACCGTGGCAACTGGTGAAATTTAAATTGGATTAATTTTTTAAAAACCTGGAATTTGAAGCTAGCCTCAGTAATGGCGACTATGAAACTATCAGTGATTCTTGTAAAAAAACCCTGCTGCCTTTTAAGGAAGGAAATCTGCCATCCTTACCCGGTCTGGCCTACATGTGACTCCAGACCCACAGCAATGTGGTCGACTCTTAAGTGCCCTCTGAACAAGGGCAATTAAGGATGGTCAATAAATGCTGGCCCAGCCAGTGACGCTTACATCTTGACTCTTGTTTTCTGTCAAATAGACTGTTTGCTGCCTTAAGTCCTGTCCTGCCTCCAACTCAATGGCTGCTACAATGGTGTCAACAGGTACTCTGATGAAAGCGTCACATTAATACAGCTGGAGATTTTTTCTTTCTGCCATTAAGGGTCACTGATAGGACGTGTGGGATGTTTTACTCAGCATTTAATGTGTGCAATACGCATCCTTTGATGCTTAGTGCAGACGCAAGAAAAAGGAAAAGCACATAATAATATGCCTCATGAATAGAAAGGAGGGTTGGCATTTTTTAAAGAAAGAAGAGCTTTCATTTATATAGCACCCTGTCACTTCTTTGGAATGGCCCAAAGTGTTTCACAGCCAAAGAAATATACCTCACTTGTTGTTGGTGTTGTGTATTGCATTGAGTACAACCAACACATGCTCAGCCTAACATCTGTCATAGAGGAATTTCTGGAATTTCCATTGTTAAGGAGGTTACTTTGAAAATCATAGTGTGATCAGGCAGAGCCAACATGGATTTGTGAAAGGGAAGTCGTTTTTAACTAATCTATTAGCGTTTTTTGAGGAAGTTAGCAGTAAGATGATAAAGGGGAACCTGTAGATGTGGTGTACTTGGATTTCCAAAAGGCATTTGATAAGATGCCACATCAAAGGCTACTACACAAGATAAGATTACGTGGTGTAAGGAGTAATATATTAGCATGGATGAAGGCTTGGTTAGCTAACAGGAAGCAGACAGTCGTGATAAATGTGTCTTTTTCAGGTTGGCAAGCTGTAACTAGTGGAGTGCCTCAGGGATCTGTGCTGGGGCCTCAACTATTTACAATCAACATCAATGGTTTGGATGAAGGGACTAAATGTATAGCAGCTAAATTTGCTGATGGCACCAAGATAGGCAGGAAAGTAAGTTGTGAAGAGGAGGTTGAGAGTCTGCAAAGGGATACGGATAGGTTAAGTGGGTGGGTAAACATTTAGCAGATGGAGTATAATGTGGGAAAATGAGAACTTGTCCATTTTGGCAGGAAGAATAGAAAAGCAGCATATTATTTAAATAGAGTGAATGTTGGCCCCAATATCTTGTTCTTCTTCAGTGTTCTGGAATCTTTAACATCAGCCCAAACATGCAGACACAACCTCATTCAAAGTGACAGTTCCAACAATGCAACATCCCGTCAGTTTAATGCTCTGGGATGGGTTCCAGGAATCCACAGCATTCTGCTCCAGGGACTAGCATGTTACTAACTGAGCCAATCTGATGTTAGGATTTTGTTATATCCTAGTTTCAATTCTGAGGCAGTTTCAATCTCCACCTGATGCAGGGTCTCAGTTTTCCCTTCATGGATGTGTATTCCTGCAGTTTCCTGCTATCACTCCCCTGCTCCTAAACGCCTTCGGGCTCTGCTGCTTTTCCTTTCCAGGACACAAAGCAGCGCTGCAATACTCATCTGGATTGTCCTCCCACTGTGTTTGAATGGATAGATAAAAAGGCAGAGTAATCGCAGTCTTCTACTTTGATGTGACCAATAACGTTGACCCTCGTGTGTTTTAACATGATTGTAGAACAAGATTATGAGCTAGTTCCACTGCCCACAGATGAGGAAGCAATAGGCAGACCTGCCCAACCGAAATGCACATATTGCACTTTACAGCCTTCCGGACTGAATATTGAGTTCAACAACTTTAGATCATGAACTCTCTCCTCCATCCCCATCCCCTTTCCGATCCCCCTTTTTCCAATAATTTATATATATTTTTCTTTTCCCACCTATTTCCATTATTTTAAAATGTATTTCCATCCATTGTTTTATCTCTACCTTTTAGCCTATTTCGATCCCTTCCCCCTCCACCCCACCCCCACTAGGGCTATCTGTCATTTGCTCGTCCTGCTTTCTACCCATAATGTCACCATTAGCACATTCCTTAGCTAATATCGCCACCGTCAACACCTCTTTGTCCTTTTGTCTATGACATCTTTTGGCTATCTCCACCTATCACTGGCCCTCTATCCAGCTCTACCTGTCCCAACCCCCCTTAAACCAGCTCATATTTCACCTCTTTTCTATTTTTACTCAGTTCTGTTGAAGAGTCATACGGACTTGAAACGTTAACTGTGTTCCTCTCCGCAGATGCTGTCAGACCTGCTGAGTTTTTCCAGGTATTTTTGTTTTTGTTTCGAATTTCCAGCATCCGCAGTTTTTTGCTTTTATGCAGATATTGTTTCATCTTCCCAGTGAGAATGATAATAGCGAACATGCTGGTACATTTTTCATAGTGTAGAAGCATGCTGATATCTCCTGCTTTAATGTAAGACATAAGACCATAAGACATAGGAGCAGAAATTAGGCCATTCGGCCCATCGAGTCTGCTCCGCCATTCAATCATGGCTGATAAGTTTCTCAACCCCATTCTCCCGCCTTCTCCCCATAACCTTTGATCCCCTTACCAATCAAGAACCTATCTATCTCCATCTTAAATACACTCAATGACCTGGCCTCCACAGCCTTCTGTGGCAATGAATTCCATAGATTCACCACTCTCTGGCTAAAGAAGTTTCTCCTCATCTCTGTTTTAAAAGGTCTTCCCTTTATTCTGAGGCTGTGCCCTCGGGTCCTAGTCTCTCCTACTAATGGAAACATCTTTCCCACGTCCACTCTATCCAGGCCTTTCAGTATTCTGTAAGTTTCAATCAGATCCCCCTCATCCTTCTAAACTCCATCGAGTATAGACCCAGAGTCCTCAAACATTCCTCATATGTTAAGCCTTTCATTCCTGGGATTGTTCTCGTGAACCTCCTCTGGACCCTCTCCAGGGCCAGCACATACTTCCTGAGATATGGGGCCCAAAATTGCCCACAATATTCTAAATGTGGTCTGACCAGAGCCTTATAAAGCCTCAGCAGCACATCCCTGCTTTTATATTCTAGTCCTCTTGAAATAAATGCCAACATTGCATTTGCCTTCCTAACTACCGACTCAACCTGCAAGTTAACCTTAAGAGAATCCTGGACTAGGACTCCCAAGTCCCTTTGCACTCCAGATTTCTGAATTCTCTCCCCATTTAGAAAATAGTCTATGCCTCTATTCTTCCTACCAAACTGCATGACCTCACACTTCCCTACATTGTATTCCATCTGCCACTTCTTTGCCCATTCTCCTAGCCTGTCCAAATCCTTCTGCAGCCTCCCAGCCTCCTCAATCCTACCTGTCCCTCCACCTATCTTTGTATCATCTGCAAACTTAGCCAGGATGCCCTCAGTTCCTTCATCTAGATCATTAATGTATAAAGTGAAAAGTTGTGGTCTCAACACTGACCCCTGCGGAACTCCACTAATCACCGGCCGCCATCCTGAGAAGGACCCCCTTATCCCCACTCTCTGCCTCCTGCCAGACAGCCAATCTTCTATCCATGCTAGTACCTTGCCTCTAACACCATGGGCTCTTATCTTACTGAGCAGCCTCCTGTGCAGCACCTTGTCAAAGGCCTTCTGGAAGTCCAAGTAGATAACATCCATTGGCTCTCCTTTGTCTAACCTACTCGTTACCTCCTCAATTCTAACAGATTTGTCAGGCATGACCTCCCCTTGATGAAACTATGCTGACTTTGCCCGATTTTACCATGCACTTCCAAGTATTTTGAAATCTCGTCCTTAATAATGGACTCTAAAATCTTACCAATCACTGAGGTCAGGCTAATCAGCCTGTAATTTCCCATCTTTTGCCTCACTCCCTTCTTAAACAGGAGGGTTACATTAGCGATTATCCAGTCCTCTGGGACCCACCCTGACTCCAGTGATTCCTGAAAGATCACCACTAACGCCTCCACTATCTCTTCAGCTATCTCCTTCAGAATTCTGGGGTGTAATCCATCTGGTCCATGTGATTTATCCACCTTCAGACCTTTCAGTTTTCCTAGCACCTTCTCCTTGGTAATGGCCACCATACTCACCTCTGCCCCCCGACTCTCTTGAACTTTGGGGATGTCACTCGTGTCTTCAACTGTGAAGACTGACGCAAAGTACCTATTCAGTTCCTCCGCCATTTCTTTGTTCCCCACTACTACTTCTCCAGCGTCATTTTCCAGTGGCCCAATGTCCACTTTTGCCTCCCTCTTACCCTTTATATATCTAAAAAAACTCTTGCAATCTTCTTTTATATTACTGGCTAGTTTACCCTTATATTTAATCTTCTCCCTCCTTATTTCTTTTTTAGTTGTCCTCTGTTGGTCTTTGTACACTTCCCAGTCCCCTGGTTTCCCACTGCTCTTCGCCGCATTGTATGCTTTCTCTTTAGCTTTTATGCTGTCCCTGACTTCCCTTGTCAGCCATGGTTGCCTCGTCCTCCCTTTAGTATGCTTCTTCTTCCTAGGGATGAATTTTTGCTTTGTCTCCCAAATTACTCCCAGAAACTCCTGCCATTGCTGTTCCACTGTCTTTCCTGCTAGGCTCATCTCCCAGTCAATTCTGGCCAGCTCCTCCCTCATGCCTCTGTAGTTGCCTTTATTCAACTGTAATACCGTTACATCTGATTCCAGCTTTTTCCTCTCAAATTGCAGGGTAAATTCTATCATATTATGGTCACTTCCTCCTAAGGGTTCCTTCACCTTAAGCTCCCTTATCAAATCTGCCTCAACACACATCACTAAATCTAGAATTGCCTGTTCCCTAGTGGGCTCCACCACAAGCTGCTCCAAAAAGCCATCTCGTAGACATTCCACAAATTCCTTTTCTTGGGACCCACTACCAACCTGATTTTCCCAGTCTACCTGCATATTGAAATCCCCCATGACCACTGTAACCTTGCCTTTCTTACACACCTTTTCTATCTCCTGGTGTATCTTGTGCCCCACATCCTGACTACTGTTCGGAGGCCTGTACATAACTCCCATTATGGTTTTTTTACCTTTGCAGTTCCTCAACTCTACCCACACAGATTCTACATTATCTGACCCTACATTATTTCTTGCTATCGATTTAATTTCATTTCTTACTAACAAAGCAACCCCACCCCCTCTGCCAACCTGCCTATCTTTTCGTTGGGATGTCTGTCCTTGGATATTTAGCTCCCAGTCCTGATCCCATTGCAGCCATGTCTCTGTGATGCCCACCACATCATACCTGCCAATTTCAATCTGCGCCACAAGCTCATTTACCTTATTTCGTATACTGCGTGCATTCAGATACCCCTTCAGTCCTGTATTTCCCATCCCCTTTCTCATTGTCGTCCCTTTATCTGATGTGCTTGAAGTTAGATTCCTAGCCCTTTCCAAACACTCTGTCCTATTTTGTGTCTGGGGACTTTAATAGCCTCTCCTGGGCTCTCCTTTCTTTCAGCTTCTTCATAATTTTCCATGAAGTTGAATCCACCCCCCCACACGCTAACCTGCTGCTTTGTTTCCCATTAGTCATACTTCTTGGAGTTTTACCTTTCCCTCCCCCACCCACTTTCTAGTTTAAAGTCCTGTTGACCACCCTATTTACCGTTTTCACTAGAAAATTGGCCCCAGATCAGTTCAGGTGGAGACCGTCCCAATGGTACAGATCCCTCCTGTTCCAATACTGATGCCAGTGCCCCACGAAATGGAACCCCTCTTTCCCGCAACACTCCTTTAGCCACGTGTTTACTTCCCTTATTCTCGCATCCCTATGCCAATTTGCATGTGGCTCGGGTAGTAATCCGGAGATTATAACCCTTGAGGACCTGTTCTTTAATTTAATTCCTAGTTCATGATAATCCCCAAACAGGTCCTCTTTCCTAGTCTTAACTGTGTTATTTGTCCCGACGTGGACCACAACAACTGGATCCTTCCCCTCCCTCTCCAATATCCTTTCAAGCTGGTCAGAGATGTCCCTCACCCTGGCATCGGACAGGCAACATATCATGCGGGACTCTCGATCCTGCTTACAAAGGAAGCTATCAATTCCCCTAATTATTCTCCTTCCAGCATAAAGCAGAGTCAAACATTTATCATTGTGTAAGTGCTACTTCATCAATTGAGTGACAGCATTGATTCCCCAGGAGTTTAAGCTTTTGGCCCTCCTCACATCATTTTTTAAATTCATTCATGGACAGTGGCAAGTCCAACATTTACTGCCCATCCACAATTGCCCTTGAGAAAGTGGCGGTGTGCCACTTTGTTGAATACAACAGAATGCTTGCTATACCTGTTGTATTTTAGTTGGACTGGTTGAGGAATGATTGCTGATGATTGGAATGTCTAAACAATAACTGGTTTATTAGATATAACTCAACTATATACAGATGTACATGACTAGATGTTACTCTACTGAAGCTAGAAGCATTCTCCCTCTTGATTCTTGGTCATGTGTCTCTTACATCATCATTACGGGCATGCTGTTTATACAGCCCCACACATTAACTCTTTCAACCCTATCTCTCCCTAAGTCTTTGTCCTAGCCAGCAACACCCACATCCCATGAATGAAGAAATGTTGATATTGGAGGATTCAGCGATGGTAATGCTACTGAATATCAAGGAGCGATGGTTAGATTCGCTCTTGTTGGAGATGATCATTGCCTGACACTTGTGTGGTGCGAATGTTACTTGCCGCTTGTCAGCCCAAGCCTGGATATTGTCCAGGTCTTGCTGAATTTGGACACGGACTGCTTCAGTATCTGAGGAATTGTGAATGGTGCTGAACATTGTGCAATCATCAGCAAACATCCCCACTTCTGACCTTATGATGGAACGAAGGTGATTGATGAAGCAGCTGAAAATAGTTGGGCCTAGGACACTACCCTGAGGAACTCCTGCAGTGATTTCCCGGAATTAAGATGATAGACCTCCAACAACCACCACCATCTTCCTTTGTGCTAGGTATGGCTCCAGCCATCCAAGAGTTTTCCCCCTGATTCCCATTGACTCCAGTTTTGCTAGGGCTCCTTGATGCTATACTTGGTCAAATGCTGCCTTGATCCCAAAGGCAATCACTCTCACCTCATTTCTGGGGTTCAGCTCTTTTGTCCATGTTTCAACCAAGGCTGTAATGAGATCAGGAGCAAAGCAGCCCTGGCAGAACCCAAACTGATCGTCAGTGAGCAGATTATTGCTATGCAAGTGCCGCTTGATAGCGCTGTTTGTAGTATCTAGTGCCTCCAGCCGTTCCTTGATAACACGTGGAATGAAACAAATTGGCTCAAGATTGGCATCTGTGATGCTGGGGACCTCCGGAGGAGGAGGCTGACATGGATCATCCTTTTGGCACTTCTGGCTTAAGATTGTTGCAAATGCTTCAGCCTTATCTTTTGCACTAACATGCTGGACTCCCCCATCATTGAGGATGGGGATATTTCTGGAGCCCCCTCCTCCAGTGAGTTGTTTAATTGTCCACCACCATTCACGACTGGATGTGGCAGGACTTCAGCACTTAGATTTGATCCATTGGTTGTGGAATCACTTAGCCCTGTCTATCACTTGCTGCTTATGCTGTTTGGCATGCAAGCTGTCCTGTGTTATAGCTTCACCAGGTTGACACCTCATTTTTAGGTATGCCTGGTGCTGCTCCTGGCATGCCCTCCTGCACTCTTCATTGAACCAGGGTTGATTTCCTGGCTTGGTGGTAATGGCAGAGTGGGGGATATACCAAGCCATAAAGTTACAGATTTGTTTTTTTTAATTATTCGTTCATGGGATGTGGGTGTCGCTGGCTAGGCTAGCATTTATCACCCATGTTCAGAGGGTATTTAAGAGTCAACTACATTGTTGTGGGTCTAAGCCAGGAGATTTCCTTCCCTAAAGGACATTAGTGAACCAGATGGGTTTTTACAACAATCCACAATGGTTTCGTGGTCTTCATCAGACTTTTAAAACCAAATTTTTATTGATTCAAATTTCACCATGTGCCGTGGTGGGATTTGAACCCAGGTCCCCAGAGCATTGCCCTGGGTCTCTGGATTAGTAGTCCAGTGATAATACAAATATGCCACAACCTCCCATTGTTGAGTACTATTCTGCTGCTGCTGCTGATGTCCCACAATGCCTCATGTTTGCCCAGTCTTGAATTGCTAGATCTGTTCGAAATCTATCCCATTTAGCAGGGTGGTAGTGTCACACAACACGATGGAGGGTATCCTCAGTGTGAAGATGGGACTTCGTCTACACAAGGACTGGGCTGGGTCACTCCCACTGATACTGTCATGGACAGATGCATCTGCAGCAGGCAGGTTGATGAAAATGAAGTCAAGTGTGTTTTTCCCTCACCACCTGCTGCAGACCCAGTCTAGCAGCGATGTCCTTTAGGACTCGGCAGTTCAGTCAGTAGCGGTGCTACCGAGCTACTCTTGGTGATGGACATTGAAGCCACCCAGAGTAAATTCTGCTCCCTCACCACTTCAACACAGAGGAGCACTGATTCATCAGCTGAAGGAGGGTAGTATATGTGGTAATCAGCAGGAGGTTTCCTTGCCCATGTTTGACCTGATGCCATGAGACTTCATGAGGTCCGGAGTCGATGTTGAGGACTCCCAGGGCAACTCCCTCCCGCTGGCACTGTGCTGCCACCTCTGTTGGGCCTGTCCTGCCAGTCGGACAGGGCATATTGAGGGATGGTGATGGTGGAGTCTGGGACATTGTGTGTAAGGTATGTTTCCATGATTATGGATATGTCAAGCTCTTGCTTGATGAGTCTATGAGACCCTCTCCGAATTTTGGCACTAGCCCCCAGACATTAGTAAGGAGGACTTTGTAGGGTTGACAGGGCAGAGTCTGCCATTGCCATTTCTGGTGCCTAGGTTGATCCATCCGGTTCCATGCCTTTTAGGATGTTAAGTGGATTGATACAACTGAGTGACTTGCTAGGCCATTGCAGAGTCAACCACATACTGTGGGTCTGGAGTCCCATGTATGCCAGACCGAATAAGGGCAGCAGATTTCCCTTCCACAAAGGGCAATAGTGAACCAGATGGGTGTTTACGACATTGGTTTCATAGTCATCGTTAGACTTTTAATTCCAGATTTTTATTGAATTCAAATTTCACCATCCACCATGGTGGGATTCCAACACAGGTCCCCAGAGCATTACCCTGGATCTCTGGGTTACTCGTCCTGTGACAATATCACTATACCACTGCCTCCTCTGAACTGTCATCTCTGGAAATAATTGTTTGGGTAGGATGGGAAGCTGTGAGAAATCCACTTGAGCTATATCTTGCTATCCCTCAAAATCCCAGCTTCCAACGTGGAAAAGGGGGACATTGCGTAGCTTGGTTCCATATCTAGTGTTTGACTTCTTTGACTGTTAGCATCCTTGATGGCCACTTTTGATGGATGGTTAGGTGCAAATGTACTTTCTAGAAGGTCACCAGTGTTGGATGAATGTGATAGTGGAATAGAGTATTCCATCACCAGATTGCTATCCTCCACTTCCGAAGTAGTGCAACCAAGTGATGAATGATCTTGTTATACTCATGTATTCTCTTGGTTCACTGTGCATTCACTTTGAGTGAGTCCACCCACCCCGTTCCCAGACATCTTCCTGCAAAATGGCTGGATTATCAATCTGTATGGAGGGTGTCAGAAAATCAGCAGTGAAGCCCCAATCCCAATCTTCAAAGCAATTGGATAGTGTCAGGGTTTCGGTTCTGAAATCATCCATGGATGCTTGATGGTTGACTTCATCCACCTTCCTGATAAGATCGAGGTCTGGACAGGCTTTTCCACTTAGAAGAGATAATTCCTTTGGAATATGCAATGTTTCCAGTACCAGCTTTCCCTTGTACCTGAGTATAATGCGTAACATTCCCTTGTCTTGTAGTTCAATCCGTCCTGGACTATATATCTGGGTTTCTGTTGGCTGCAGGCATTGTGCTGATAACCACGGTCTTTGTCTAATAAAACAGTTACACTCACTCCTTTATCTAGTTTAAAGTTGGCGATATGTCCATTGACATAAATATTTGCATTCCAGAATGTGTTCTTGGGGTCTTTGGTCTTACCCAGGAAACCTTTTGTCCCTCTTTGTGTTGAAAGCCCTCAACTTCATTAATAGCCTTGAGTGCGAAGACTTTCTCCTTAACACCTGTGAAGTTAGAGCTTTTACTTTGGCACAGCTTCTCGAAATGGCCAATTCCTTTGCAGAGGAAACATCCAGCAGTGTTTGCAGGACAGTGTTCATGACTGTGGATATTTTTGGCACTACAACACTGACACGGTTTGATGGTGTCTTATACTTTCCCTCCAGATTGTACCTTCTTTTCTGATGTTTCTTTTACATTCCTGAGCTTAAGGAACTGTATGGTCATTGTAAGTTTCCTGAGCCGAGGTTTTTCCTTCACCTCTCAGTATTGCCCTGTTCTGTTTACCGACCTCTGTCTCACCAACTGTATTGGTTTCTCTAAGGTTGGGTCTTCCTTAGATTGCAATAGGTCTGATAGGGTGTCAGTGGTAACACCAACTACAATGCAATCTCATGTTATTTCTTTTTTTAGGTCTCCATACTCAGAGCCAACCAGTCGATAAAGGCCATTAGTAAAAATATCTACTGGTTCACCTGGTTTCTGGACCCTTTTATTGAATTTGGCCCTATTCATAGTCTTGTTCCTCCTCCAGTTAAAATAGTTGTCAAAGGCTTTCGAGGCTTCAAATTTACCTGAGGTCTCATTAACACCTTGTCTTGCAATAACATCGTCTGCTGTTGTTCCTATGGAGTAAAGTAATGTATTGACTTGTTCAGCTTCAGGCTTACAGTCCAATTTGGAACCTCCAGGATCTTTTTCTCCAAAGTTCCCAGTTTTGAGCTCGATTTGGTCTTTCTACATGTCTAAATCTCACTGGTAATGTAAATTTTGAATCCATGGCTGCTGTAAGCTTTTACGTGATCTGCCCTAAGTTTTAAACTTTTCTTGCTGTAATTGCTGTTTTCTCACACTAATCAACCTCTCACCGAGACCCACAACAGCCACCGTCTCTTTTAGGTACTTGTTTCTTAAACTCTGCAGGACCTTTAATCTCTTCACTCCCTTTCCCTGGAGCATCAAGTATTTGTGTTTTTTTTTCTTTTCATTCACTGCTTCGTGGTCAACATGTAACCTTGGACCTGGACTTCAGTGTTTATCGAAACCCATGCTTGCTAGGGATGTGATTTGCCCAGCGCTGTCTGCCTGGTGTGCTGTTAAAAGCGAGTTTTTTTACCCTTCCGAGGGTTGCTCACCAGTTCCACGGTCATTGCTTGGTTCTCAGACTCAAGCGCTGGATCGGGATTTTCTTCACAGCCTGTAGTGCAGCCCTGAAGGTTTCATTTTCTCCCTCTTCCTCCCTCCACTGGAACAGCTTTTGGAGGTCTTCAACTGTGTCTTACCGGGGTTCTGCGATTTTGACACGCTTATCCAGGTCAGACTTGCAAACTTAAAGCTAACTTTTCAAGGTCCTGGAGTCCTTCACAGCAGCCACCATGTTGTATTTTAGTTGGACTGGTTGAGGAATGATTGCTAAGATATTGGTATGTCTAAACAATACCTGGTTTATTAGATATGACAAGAGCTATATACAGGTATACATGACTAGGTGTTACTCTGTTAAGCTAGAAACATTCTCCCTCTCAACTCTTGGTCATGTGTCCCTTTCATCTTCATTACACATTAACCATTTCGACCCTACTACTACAATACCATTTCACAGGGCAGTGAAAACTCAGCCACACTACTGCAGGGGCCAAAAATAAGGCAGACCAGGTAAGGACAGCAGATTTCCTTCCCAAAAGGAAGCATGCATTAATTAGACTCGGTACAAAAGCTTTGACGCTACTTAAGAGATGCATTAATGTTGGCTAAATCATCCTTTAAACCAAAAGGCTCTCCTTTGTAATGAAGATTAGTGAACCAGATGGATTTTTTCTGACAATCTAGTAGTTTAATGGTCGCCATTGCTGATGGTGCTTTATTTTTTTAAAAGTCAGACTTATTTAATTATCTGGATTTAAGCTCCCCATCTATCATGGTGGGATTGGAACTCACATCTTTCAACGATTAACCCAGGCCTCTAGATTACTGGTCCAATAACTTAACCACTATGCTACCATACCCATATTGTCTTTGATAATCAAATTGCTCCTTTACAATTAGTACATTCACTAAATGATGTTTATCTTGGACTCACTCTAAAGTTTAGTGAGACCATTAATCATTACACCCCTTCGTCCTAACATGTAGGTTATATTGCCAATGTTTCCTGCAATTAAAGATTGGAGGTTCTCTGAAGCTTATGCAGTTGTTGATCTCTCAGTTGGTACAATTCGTCCCATCAACTTCAGTATGTTATTTTCTTTCATCATTCTAATCGATTCCAGTTGCATTGTATGCTGCTACCTCAGATATCAACACAATTTGGACCCCTCAGAATGAGGGGCAGGCCACTTAAGACTGAGGTGAGCAGGAATTTCTTCACTCAGGGGGCGGTGAATCTCTGGAATTCTCTACCCCAGAGGGCTATGGAAGTTCAGACATTGCGCTTGTTCAAGACAGAAATCGATAGGTTTCTGGAGACTAAATGACGTCAATGGATATGGGGATGTGTCAGAGGTAGATGATCAGCCATGATCTGTTTGAATGGCGGAGTAGGCCCGATGGGCAGAATGGCCTACTCCTACTCCTATTTCCTGTGCTCCTATGTATGTTATAAGTTGACAGAGACAAAGCCAGGCATCTCAATTCCAAATGTATCGTGTCTGTGTGAAAACAGTGGCATGTGTAAAAAGAGAATCTGCTTTTGTACAGATTAGTGGTTAAATGATTCTGCAAACAAGCCACCATAAAAAAAAATACCAGTTATGCATCATGAGTTAATTAGACTAGGAACAAAAGGTTTGACACAATTTAAGAGATGTATTAGTGTTGGCTAAGTCATCCTTTTAATAAAAGCCAAAACACTCTCCCTTGTAATAAAGATTAATGAGGGAATGAAAAGATTTACAGGCAGATTGCTGCACAATGATGATTATACTGCTGAACATGCACAGTTTCTCAACTGATCTGCATTTTAGACCATGAATAGCCTTTTGCCAAATTGTTTGTGCTTCTTTTCATTAAATAGTTTTATAACCTAGGGTTGATTATGTGACAAGATAAAAGTAATAATTGTGGGTGAAGTAATAAAGTTGTCATTGGAGCCAAGGAGCAAGGTGTGAGGAAGAGGGGCAGTGGACACACTTTGAGCAATTGTTTTTGGACAAAGCTGTTTCATCCTCCACCATTCTCTTGGGAGAAAAGAGAACAATACACGACATTAAAGTAAGGCATTTATTAGGTCCTTTTGATCCTTTTGAGATAAGCACTCAGAAAGACTAACTCCCGCTCATTCACCTGTGCTGGACTCACTTTAGCTCCTGTAGGGTTGGGGGGGGTGGTGTGGGTGGAACTGGTAGGGCGGAATCAAGTTACCTCAGCTTTGAACTGAATAATGGTTCAAAACAAAGTAGCTCTGATATCAAAAGAACCTGGTAATGAACTGAGCAGAATTTGGGCCTCTGGAGATAGTATACTCAGTGACACCTATAAAACCAACACAAGTCTTCAAAAAGCATTGACAGGTATTCTTGGTTCTTTACAGAGAAGGTATTGATGAAGAGAAGTAGTTATAGTTTTCCTTGCCCAGCACAGATGCCTAATGGTTTTCTATAATGAAAGGACACCTACCTTCAATTTGCAATGCAATACCTCCCAAAAAATCAATGCCCTGATTGCTAACCAGTTTTAGAAGTTCCTTTCACAGCTAATTCTCTCCCAATTCTTCGTCAAGTGCTTCAAGTCAAGTTCTTGCCTGTCCTATAAAACATGCTAGGATATTTAGTCAGGCGGAATATAGTCCATTAAAGTGCAAACGATTACTTACAAGCCTAATTGTACAAATTCAAAAGACAAATAAACGAGCTCCTGTAAAGGTCTTCCCAAGTAAGGTCTTAAGCTATAGAAGATAAGCATTTCAATGGGGATTAGCGCTACCAGCTACTGTGGGCTCCTGAAGTTAGTTTAATAAAGCGCAATACTTGCCAAACTTTTTCCCAGTGTGACCCTATTTTAATGCCTCAGACTTTGTGTGACCTCCAGATGGAAAATTTGGGAGAGTACGAGAGGGGTTGAGGGGTTTGGAGGTGAACAGGAGTTGAGCTTTGGGGAGTTGATGAAGGTAGGTGTTCTTTCATTATAGAAAACCATTAGGCATCTCTGGGCAAGGAAAACTATAACTACTTTTCTTCATCAATACCTTATCTGTAAAGAACCTAGAATGTCTGTCAATGCTTTTTGAAGACTTGTGTTGGTTTTATAGGTGCCACTGAGTATACTATCTCCAGAGGCCCAAATTCTGCTCAGTTCATTACCAGGTTCTTTTGATATCAGAGCTGCTTTGTTTTGAACCATTATTCAGTTCAAAACTGAGGTCACTTGATTCCACCCTACCAGTGTTAAATGAACACCTACCTCTTCATAGGCTTCTTTTTTTGCAGCAGTCGATTAGGCCGCGCCCACCAATAGAAAAAAAGTGAGGATTTTAAGGGACCTCGCAGCTGTCAGAAATCAATGCCATCTCCACAGCAGCCGTTGCTACCCCTCAAAGTTCGTGACCCCAAAATCTCGTTTCCCAACTCCCAGTAGGAGCCACAGCCCGTAGGTTGGGAAGCCCTGATATAGGGCCCATAGTGGGGGGTGCGGGGACTCAGAGAAGAATTTCCTGGCAGCACTGTGGGTGTATCTGCTTTACCCTAAATCATGTCAGTTTTGGCTTAATGGTCATGCCTTGTCTGAGTCAGAAGTTCGATCGTGGAAGTCACACTTCAAATTTTTAAGCACATCATCAAATCAGATACTTCTGTCCATTACTGAGCCCTTTTTCCAAACAAATCATAGAATTATGAAATGAAACATCACATAAGGGAGGCCATTCAGCCAATCATGCCTTGGCCAACTCTTTGGAAGTGCTATCTAATTAGGCCCATTTCCCAGCCAATTCTCCATAGCCCTGCAATTTGTTTCCCTTTAAGTAGCTATCCAATTCTCTTTTATTCCAGTCATTGCATATTACATGGAGCCTACAGCACAGAAATAAACCATTCAGCCCAATTCGTCTATACTGAGTGTTGTATATTTTATATATCTCACAGCAATGCAGAGATGTCACTAGTTTCTAAGTATGCAACAGGTTTATTTTATACAAGAGTTTTAAAATATCCCTGCAATCACAACTATCTGCACTCAGTCTTACAGCTCATCTCCTAGTAGCTTCTGTGGTGCCTGTTCACTTTGCCCTGACTCCACACCCAGGCTTAACCAATTAAATTTTGTCACTGGGTCAAAATCCTGGAGCTCCCTCCCTAACAGTATTGTAGGTGTACCTACACCACAGGGACTGCAGTGATTTTAGAAGGCAGCTCACCACCACCTTCTTAAGGGCAATTAGGGACGGGCAATAAATGATGGCCTAGCCAGCGATGCCCACATCCCGTTAAAAAAAACAGCGAGCATAAACCAGTTACCAGACTCACATAATCAAACGCAGAACAATTGAACACTACATTGACGTTAATGCTCCTCACAAACTTCCTCATCTCTCTCCTAGTTTTATCACTATCCCACTTTAAGGCATCTATAAGAACAATATTCATGTTATTCGTCTAATTGTTAATCAGAAGATTGCCTCTTCACTCTACTCTATTGTCCAGCCTAAATTCATTTTTAATGAAGAAAGGCTTGCATTTATATAGTGCCTTTCACAACCATCAGATGTCCCAGAGCATTTTATTACCACTGAAACATTTTTTGAAGTATTGTCACTGTTGTAATGTAGAAAACACAATGCCCAATTTGCACACAGCACGCTCCCACAAACAACAATGTGACAATGACCAGATAATCTGTTTTCTGTGATGTTGATTGAAGGATAAATATTGGCCAGGACACTGGGGATAACTCCCCTACTTTTCTTCAGAATAGTGCCATGGGATCTTTTTTTTTTTGTAAAAATATACTTTATTCATAAAATATCCGAAAGAACGTTACAAAACATTTCTAAATGGCCATCACAAAAAGTGCAATCATATTCAACTTTTCCACATAGATCATGAGGTGCTTCAATAGAATCAATGAACATTACAGACATTTCAATATGTCAATTACAGACAGTCAGACAGCACAATGGCATTCGAGTTATCGACATAGATCATGTTGCACACTGAGGTACATCCACCTGAGATGGCGGACAGGGCCTTATAGTTTAACATCTCATCTAAAAACCAGCACCCCTGACGGTGCAGCACTCTCTCACCATTACACTGGAACGTCAGCCTTGATTTTTGCACTTAACCTCTGGAGTGGGATTTGAACTCATAGCCGCTGACTCAGAGGTAAAGCGCTACCAGCTGAGCCACAGCTGACACTTAAACACCCATTTCTGTTAAAAGGCTGAAGCCAATTTTGCATTCTGCCAGTTGGAAGTTATTTAGTCGACAAGATCACCATCCTCTTCCTAGCCATGGCGTCCTTCCCTGAAACTCTGCTCACCGCCATTCTCAACCAGCTCAGTCCTAAATCCTGGCCAGCTTAGTCATTTCCTAAATTTAGAACTGTGACCCCAGTTTTTTTGCTCCAGAAAAGCTTCCCAACTCATGTGTTATCCATCCTATTTATAATTTGAATGGTTTGACGCCTGATTCCCATAGGGTTTCCTTCTAAAGTGAAAAACTACTCCAAGGACGTCATCTTACATGCTCAGTAATGATCTTTATGATGAAACCTTTTGCACTCCTTTTGTCTTACGATGCTTCTATATGAGTTCTATCATCACAAAATAATTATTTATGGCGGTGAACAGGAATTTGAATGGGTGCTCTATGAATCTCTTTTTATCCGTTACTCTGTTTGTCTATTTTCTGTTTTCGCTAGCCAGCATGAGAGATGTTTAGCCAAAATACATAGATCATGAGTACAGTCTCAGGATAAGGGGCCGAACATTTAGGACTGAGATGAGGAGGAAATTTCTTCACTCAAAAGGTTATGAATCTTTGGAACTCTCTGTGGCCCCAGAGGGTTGTGGATGATCCATCGTTGGATACATTTAAGGCCGGGATAGACAGATTTTTGGTCTTTCAGGGAAGTAAGGGATACGGGGAGCGGGCGGGAAAGTGGGGTTGAAGCCCAAGATCAGCCGTGATTGTACTGAATCATGGGCCGAGTGGTCTACTCCTGCTCCTGTTCTTGTGTTCTTGTGAATTCCCGCTTCTCCCACAGAAGCACAGGAACTAAAGTTTAAAGAGATTAATTCTCTTTTGTGGGCCGTCTCCAGTAAAAACTGAGTGGAAGATGCACAATGACGACATAACATAATTTTCAAATCATAATTCATATGATTAATCTAGTAAATACCATTGGGTTTGCAATTCCCTCCTCCAACCTTCATCCCAATGCCTTTCCGAGCCGTTCTGCTCAATGTGTTTATTGTCCTTTCCTCTTTTGAGTGGATGAGTTCAATGACCCAATTCTACATTGTGCCCTGTGATTGTGTATCAGTTTTGCATTGAATTAAACGGCAGTGTGGATTGAGGTTAGAACAGCAACGTGCATCTACATAACGCCTTTAACACAGTGAAGTGTCCCAATGTGCTTCAAGGGAGTGTTATCAAACACTTTGATACCAAGCTACGTAAAGAGATATTAAGACACGTGACCAAAAGCTTGGTCAAAGAGCTAGGTTGTAAGGAGCGTCTTAAAGGAGGAGAGAGAGGGAGAGAGAGAGGTGAAAAAATTTAAGGGGGGAGTTCCAGAGCTTAGGACCAGGCAGCTGAAGGCCAAGTCACCAATGTTGGAACAACTAAAATCAGGCATGTGGAAGAGGCCAGACCTCGGAGGGTGAGCTGGTGAGGTTACAGTAATATAGAAAGGTGAGACCATGGAGGGATTTGATAACAAGGAAGGGCATTTTATAATCAAGAGAATGTTGGAGCAGAAGCCAATGTAGGTCAGCAAGCACAGGGGTGACTGGTGAATGCCACTTGCTGCGAGTTAGGACATGAGCAGCAGATTTTTGGATGAGCTCAAGTTTACAGAGGGTGGACGGCGGGAGGTCGAAGAGGTGAGCATTGGAATAGTTGATTCCAGAGGTAGCAAAGGCAGGAGTATGAGGTCGTGTAGAGACTGACAATGCTAAGGAGGTGGGAATCGGTGATCGGGATAATGAACATGAGATGGAGACAGTGTGGATTAGAGCTTTGAAACTCCTTCCTCCAGTGCAGTCTCTTTCACGTCATGACATCTATAATGTCAAATTGCATATGCATGCTATTTTAAATTCCAATACCTTATTTGTTATAAACTTGAAGTTATTTCCCTGTCTCAGTACAGCAATTTTTTTGTATATTCTTTAGGAAGTATGACAGTACTTAAGTCAACGCATTTCCTGTACAAATTTTGGATCATTGTTTTGACTTTGTCTTCCTTGCGTCATGCGATTATTCCAGGCCTTACCTTTCCCGAGCTGTTCAGACAATGTTCATAATATTATTAAGCTGTGCGCTGCCATTTTGTATTTAGGAGTAGTCCTCAAACATCACGTTCCACTTTTACACAGTCGTCAACTAGGAGCAGCCCTTGTTATTAAAGGCTAGACATTATAATGCCAATTATTAGTGGGCTTTTTATGTGTTTCTGTGACCCCCCCTGGCCCTGTCCACGCGTTAAGCACAGTTTCAATGGCTTCACTAAAACAGCAGATGATGGAATGTCACATGCATAATCATCCAATAATATCGAGGCTTCTGTTTGTGTTTGTTCAGCCGCCGTGGATTTGCAAACAGGAGAATATCTGTGCACTCCACAGCTGGTTTAACGGAACCTTTTGAAGCTAATGCCAGTTTAGGTTAAGCTATGATCTCCCTGAGATTTATTGCAGATGCATCGTGACTTGTTCCTGTGGGCGTCACACCCGATGATGTTACATTCACAAAATCCCTGAACTGCACTCCCGCCGTGTCAGCCAGTTAACAATAACCCTGAGTAAAGGGGGTGTTTGTCCTGTTTTTGATGTAACAGGGAAGATTTGTAAGGAAAGAGCAGGGGGGGTGGGTTGGGACTAATCGGGTAGTCCTTTCAAAAACCAGCACAGGCACAGTGGGCTGAATGGCCTCCTTTTGCACTGAATCATTCTAGGATTCTAGGATTCTAATGGTTGAATGCACTCTCAACGATTCAGGCGATCGTGATTTATTTTTTTTTAACTCAGCTGCTCTCATACTGAAACATTTTACTGCAAAATGGTGGTACATATACCTTCCTGGCTCTACGCCCGTTAATTTTTGCAAACGCACTTCTTGCTGAGAGAGGCGTCCGTTCTCCGATCCAAACCACACATGAAAGGCCTCTGCCTTCATTTCAATCTTCCTGGAAAACATTTACCCTTTTTTGCATATGAAAAGGGAGTACAATTTTTTTTTTTTGAAAAAAAAAAGCTGCAGCTACCCTGATTTGAAGTGCTTCTCATAATTTTCAATGAGTCTGGCCTTTTGAAAATACAAAGCGACAGGCGATTTGCGCAGTTCTGTGAGCGCATGATACACATCTCCCATCAGCTAAACCTACCCTTAGCAGCAAAGGGTAGGTTCCCAGTTCCTGGCGTGCAGTGAAGAATCCGGTTACTTCCATCCGTACAGGCTACTTCAGCGTTTTGATTCCTTTTAAAAAAAAAGGCACATCCCATTCAGTTAGATCAGGTTATTAATGGTAACCATGAAAGCCACGGTGCACATAAAAGCCCTTTCAGCACACCCAGCCGGTGATTAATGTTTGTCTCTGTACTGCCTCACAGATCACATGGTATCAGAACAAAGGAAAACAGCCCACGGCTTCTTCCAACCCGAACCGCGACTGCTGAGGGAAGATGGCAGCGTTTGTTGGGAAGGTCACCCCTTAGTCTCTCCGCAAGGGCTAATGCTTCGACCCCGCTGAAGGACATGCCACGCAATAGGTCTCACAGCCTTGTGCGCAGGATCTTCTGTTGTGGCTGCCAAGGGTTTTGGAGGAAAAGGGTGGCTTCTGCAACGCTTCGCCTTCAACGTCAGCTCAGGCGCCTTGCAGGAGGTTCTCAGGACGAGCTTGGAGTGCCATGCCAGGAAGACACGGCGTCTTTGCACCTCAGTCAAGAACCAACAGCCGCAGGCTGTGGACGGCAATGTCGTTCCAAAGGTCACACAGCCGATGGTAAAAGGTGCGTTCGCAGTTCGTCCAGCTCAGTGTCTACAGTACGGAGACTGAAGCAAAAGAGGAAACTGACCCCCTTGTCTTCTTTGCCACTCC
The DNA here is from genome assembly GCF_964194155.1 of Cetorhinus maximus. Lineage (NCBI taxonomy): Eukaryota > Metazoa > Chordata > Chondrichthyes > Lamniformes > Cetorhinidae > Cetorhinus > Cetorhinus maximus. The sequence goes on from NC_135892.1 coordinate 8,304,173, forward strand.
AGAAATATGTGAATAAAAGCTACGCCTATAGCAACAGTGATGAGGCAGAAAGGTATTCTGGAATAAGCCCAGAGGAGTTGCTGACACCTCCTGTGATCAACCTGATCCCACCTACTCCATCGAATGTGATCGACGATGAGCAGTTTTTTGAGATAAATTTGGAGGACGACAATGCCAACGACAATGAATGTGCTGGCGGCTCAGGAAGGCCAAAAGCCGGGGATGCTGGGAGCTGCAGAAGTGACCAAGATACAGTGAGAAGGAGGACATGTGGTACTAATGGAAATCATGTAAGCTGTGTCAAGGGAGACGCACCAGTGATGCCTTTCAGCACCTCTGTAAAATCAGATATTTATATGCTTAAAGACATTACAGATGTGAACTCAGACAACGCTCCTTTCCAACATGGCACAAAACCCGATTGGAAACTGGAGGGAAGGATTGGTTCAGAGGCTGAATCAAACACATTGAGCCAGATTGATCTGTTTCAAAACTGTGAAGAGACTCAACTTCCACAGGATTCAGAACAAAGTAAGTATTAAGCATCTGTTTTATTCTTTCATCAGATGCAGGCATCACCAGCATTTGTTGCCCATCCCTCTTGAACTGAGTGGCTTGCTCAGCCATTTCAGAGGGCAGTTAAGAGTCAACCACATTGCTGTGGATCTGGAGTCACATGTAGGCCAGACCAGGTCAGGACAGCAGATTTCCTTCCTCAAAGGCCATTAGTGAACCAGATTGGTTTTTACAAGAATCAATGGTAGTTTTATGGTAGCACCATTGCTAAGACTAGCTTGCAATTCCAGGTTTTTCAATTGAACTTAAATTCTACAGGCTATGGGATTATGAACCCATGTCCCAGAACATTAGCCTGGACTTCTGGTTTACTAGCCCAGTGACATTACCATTACACCACCATCTCCCATCTCCCCCTTATGATAACCATGAACGGACATAGCACACCATCTCAAAACTTCATCCAGGCCTTTGTTAGCTCCAGAATTAATTATCCCAGCACCACGCTAACTGGCTCGGTTTTAAAAGTTGTCATTGATATTTTGCTATTATCAAATTGTAAGTTCTCTACATGCAATGAGTTGCTTTCTCACATGGTGCCTGACACATGTATGACCCTGGTCCAGCCAGGCAACTCTGAAAGAGCTCACTTAATACCATTCTGATTAACTCTTGGTGTATCCATTATCTGGCTGGATTCAACTAGATCAAATAAATCTTGCTTGGATTGCCGTGACTTCTGTCCCCGTCGCCCATCTTAGATGAAGGTTCCAGGTGTCACCGACTTCGCTGTTGTGCCAGCGTATCGGGTGAATGGTGTGTTATCACTGCCATTAGAAATTGGAGAAGTGGAAAAAAAATTTAAACTTAGAATCGTGGTTACAGCAGACGCTCGTGAGAACCATCCTCATTGCACAAACTGACACTGCCTGGGGCAAAGGCCGGAAACAGCCTGCTGTTAAAATGGTGCAGACAGAGCGTGTGTAGGTCGTGGATCTGTTGTGTGCCACACTGCCGATGCTTTAACCCCCACAGGCCCCACTCCCATTGCCGATCGGAGGGGCAAAATGGGGTCTTAGTGTCAGTAGGCTGTGTTTGTGTAGTAATTATGGTTTTGTTAAATGTTGGACTGTACCTTTAAGAATAGCCCTGTGATGTAAGATCACATGATTTGAGTAAACCAATGCGTTAGCAGTGCGGGCTACCTCCACAGTCGGTGTAGAGATAGAGATGGAGTTGAAAGCACACGTGTAGTTGCTGCTGGCTCTGTTGTAAATAGACCGAATGTTTCCACTTAGAAAGTTGTCTGCAGATCAACTCTGTTACAAACAGGCGACAAGGCCACACAACAACATTTTGCCTTCGGATTGGCACATACACTGGATCATAATACAAACAGTGTTGAGGTGAAAGCGTCAAACCTTTAATGCAGTCACCTAACAGCAATACATAACGAACAAACGAACAAGGAGCAGGAGTAGGCCATTCGGCCCCTCAAGCCTGCTCCGCCTTTTAATAAGATGATGGCTGATCTGATAGTAACCTGAAATCTGCATCCCACCTACCCCCAATAACCCATCACCCCAAGGACAATACAGAGAGAGAGGCTGGCTGTGCAGGACTCCTAATATCCAGATGATAATAATCTATAGTGACGTAGATGGATTACTGAAGCGAATAAAGTACTGACACTCAGCCTGACCTCACGGGATGACTTCCAGGGTAGAATTGGCACGAAGCTGATAAAAGTAGTTTGTACTGTCCAGCTGCCGGCCAACCTAATAAATGAATAAAAACAGAGCAGAACGTTGATAATAAAGGAGATTTGGTTTAAGGATACTTTTACAGCAGTGCTGTAAGAGTACTTGAATATGCTTTCATTGGAAAAAGATTGAAGTTTTAATCAAACGTTGCTTTAAATATTGACTTTGGATCCCAGAGCTTTGGCTTTGTGGAAACTTACAAGTGTTGGGAGCTGGTCGAAGACAATCATAAGTTCATTTCACTTGAGACACAGCTTAGAAATTATTGTTGGTGTTATTAGCGAGCAGACAGGGCCCATTTGAATGCAACAGTTAACTGTCAATTTTAAAGGAATATGTCTCAATGTTAACAACTTTACTAAATTGTCATAAGAATGTTGTACATAAAGAAAGACTTGCATTTCTATAGTGCCTTTCATGACCTCAGTATGGCCCAAAGCACTTTACAGCCCATGAAGCACCCTCAAAGTGTAGTCACTGTTGCAATATAGGAAATGTGTTAGCAATTTGTGCACAGCAAGCTCCCACAAACAGCAATGAGATAATCACATAACCTGTTTTTAGTGATGTTGATTGGGGGATATATATTCGTCCAGGACACAAGCAGGTTAAGCATTCATCTGCTAATAGTAACAATATTAATTTCCAGATTCTACAATCCTTACAGGAGACCTTCAATCAGCCTTTTTGTTTATTCTTTCATAGGATGTGGGCGTCGCTGGCTAGGCCAGCATTTGTTGCCTGTCCCTAATTTCCCTTGAGAAGGTGGTGATGAGCCGTTTTCTTGAATCGCTGCAGTCCATGTGGGATAGGTACACCTAGGGTGCTGTTAGGAAGGGAGTTCAAGGACTCCAGGACTTTGACCCAGCGGCAATGAAGGAACAGTGATATGTTTTCAAGTCAGGATGGTGAGTGGCTTGGAGGGGAACTTCCAGGTGGTGGTGTTCCCGTCTATCTGCTGCCCTTGTCTTTCTAGGTGCAAGGTGCTGTCTAATGAGGCTTGGTGAGTTCCTGTAGATGGTACACACTGCTGCCACTGTGCATTGGTGGTAGAGGGAATGAATGTTTAAGGTGGTTAATTGGGTGCCAATCGAGTGGGCTGCTTTGCCCTGGATGGTGTCGAGCTTCTTCAGTGTTGTGGGAGCTGCACTCACCCAGGTGTGTGGGGAGTATTCCATCACAACTCCAGACTTGTGCCTTGTAGATGGTGGACAGGCTTTGATGAGTTACTCGCCGCAGGATTCCCAGCCTCTGACCTGCTCTTGTAGCCACAGTATTTATGGGCTGAATCTTCTGAGGAGCAGCAGTCACCTATTTCTTTGCACTAATGTGGAGCTCCACATATCTGGCACGGGCTTCTGAACTAGACATCTTCAGAAATGCAGAGCATATTTGTCCTTGGAGTCCTTCCTAGTAATGCAGGATAACTGGGGGAAGCTAAGCCACACTCCCTTTTTACTGCACTAGCTGCTGTATTTTGGTAAGCCTTCACTCACTAACACGCTGAAAACCTTTGGAACATTTAAATAGCTTTTCACTGTGTTAGTGAATGAGTGTGAGATAAGCGGATAAGGTGGGTAGGGTAGTAGGGTGGTGAGGTTGGGTCAGGTCAGATCAGGGGGAGTCGGAGTGTCAGGGGGAGTCGGAGTGTCGGAGATGGGTTGGGGTGTCGGGGGTTAAGGGGAGGTTCGGAGGGTAGGTGGGGAGTCAGAAAGCCCAGTGGAGTCAGAGGGTCAGGGGGCAGTTGCGGGGTGGGGGGGCGTCAGGAGGAATTCAGAGGGTCATGGGGCAGGTCCGTAAGTCAGTGGAAGTCAGTAGGGTAGGGGCCTCGGAGGGTGGGCGGAGGTCAGAAGACCGGGAAGGAGTCGCAGGGTTGGAGGTGAGTCAGAGCATCAGGGGAAATTGGAGGGTTGAGGGGAATTGGGGGAAGGTCAGAGGGTCGGGGGAGTCAGAGGGTCAGTGGAAGTTGGAGGGTCAGGGGGAGTTGGAGGTTCAGCGGAGGTCAGTGGGTAAAAGGGGTCAGAGGGTCAGGGGGGAGTAGGAGGTTCAGTAGAGGTTGGAGGGTCAAGGGATTGGGGGGGAGTTGGAGGATCAGGGGAGGTTGGAGGGTTGGAGGTGAGTCGGTTGGGTCAGGGGGGCTGGGGAGGGTTCAGTGGGAAGTTGGTGAGGCTGTGGTCAGTTGTACAGTTACTCAGGAGTTAAACATGGTTGTTTTCTGCCTAACATTCCCTGGGTAAATATTCAAGTAAGCCGGAACCCTTCAAAATCTCCGACTCTAACGCAGAGTTGGAACCATTTTCAGAGGGTCCCAGGAGAAGGAGAATTGCCCATTGGAGGTTGAAACTTCCAAGACAATTCCCAATGTACTAAAAATATAAAGTTCCTTCTGACTGGGACTACCAAGGGGTCCTGTAGCGCATCTTCCAGTGTACATCCAGTCTCCAACCACCGGACGATCTAGACCCAGGTGGCTGGGATGGGTCAAACCAAGATCCAACCAGCCCCTGGGAAGTACCGGCACCCTATCTGCATATTTAAAGAAGGACCCAGCAGGTTTTTGGTGGTTATCCTACTGCCTGCCTAGTAAAGATGGTTGAAATGGATGACGGCTGGATTGGAGTGGAACATTAGCTATAAATCTCCCAGACAATTTTAACTGCTTACCTGCCCAGTTTCTACATATTCTACTTCTATTGTGCAAGAGCGCAATTTAAAAAAATGTACATTGTTACATAATTTGTAGAAATGCAATATTAGCCATTAAATAATTTGTTTAAGAACAACCATCTCCTGCATTAATTTCTCACAGTCTGGCCTATTATTATCCATGGCAGTACCTTGACCAATTAGGGTCGACTTGCTTGGCAGCTAACTGTCCCGCGGTGCATTCTCCATGGCAACTCCTCTACCAATCAGAGCCCATTTGCCAACCAATTTTCTCATGCAGTATAAATTGTTGTTCTTTCGAGATTTTGCATTCTTGCAATTTAGTCCTGATGAGTGCAAGACAAAAGGTTTCAACAGTGTCTTTTTTTCAGCAATACTCAAGTTCTGTACTACCGAATGACTATTTGTAAATGTCAACCTTCAACTGTCCATACATTAACCTGGCCCTGTGTAAAACTATTCGTTGCGAAATCTGAAAGTCAATTATTGTTGTAAATACAAGAAGTGTTTTATTTCCCTCCCTCTGAGTACACTGGACTCCAGGGACAAAAAATGCAAAACCAGTTATTTGTCTATAAGTGCGACATGGATTAAGAGCTGGTCTTCTGTCTATTTGGAACTATTTCCATGAAGGTCCTTCCAGTAGAATGCCCATCATTTTGTGAGTTTAAATAAAAGCAAAATACTGCGGATGCTGGAAATCTGTTTTAAAAACAGAAAATGCTGGAAAATATTCAGCCAGTCTGGCAGCATCTGCGGAGAGAGAAACAGAGTTAACGTTCCAAGTCTAATATGACACTTCTTCGGAACTGAGGAGAGGTAGAAATGTGTTTCAGTTCCAAAGAAGAGTCATACGGACTGGAATCGTTAACTCTGTTTCCCTCTCCACAGATGCTGCCAGAACTGCTGAGCTTTTCCAGCATTTTCCGCTTTTATTATCTGAACTTGTTCTAATCACTGGTCAATAACAGCCAACAGTCTCCGCAACTTTTGCGTACAACACTGATTCTGATAGACAGTGGAGGGGTTAGGGCAGGGAAGAGATGGTGGCATAGCGATAATGTCGACGGACGAGTAATCTGGTAGATCCAGGCCAATCCCTTGGGGACATGGGTTCTAATCCCACTGTGACAGTTGGTGGAATTTAAATTTGATTAACAAAAGTCATGGATATAAAGCTAGTCTCAGCACTAGTGACCATGAAAATATCATCAATTGTCATTAAAAACCCACCTGGTTCACTAATGCCCTTTAGGGAAGGAAATCTGCCGTCCTTACCTGGTCTGACCTCCATGTGACTCCAGACCCCACAGCAATGTGGCTGACTCTTAAAATGCCAAGGGATTCAAGGGCAATTAGGGATGGGCAATAAATGCTAAACTTACAATGAAGCCCAAATCCTATGAAAGAATAAAAAAAATTACAGATAATCAGCATGATAAGTCAAAATATTTCTTATTCTGCAACAGCGGAATTATGGCAAATAGTTTAAACCTCTGCATGATAATTTTTTGGGGGGGAACTTGCAAAATTCTCTACAATGTCACAATGGTTATTAAAATGTGTCTCTTTCACTGACGACTGCAGAAAACTCTTATAGAAATACATGGCACCAGAAGCACAGTCATGAAGTGTTTAAATTAAAATCTTACTTTTGGTTATGAAAGTCTGACATTGGCAACATGGTTGAATTTATCAATATTGTTTTTTGATCAGCTTTCTGTAGAATTATTTTCTTTCTTTTGTAACATGTGGTTGAAGCCACGGACTGCACAAGATTATAAAACAGGGGTTCTTTATTCAAATCTTGATGAACATTATTGGAAAAGCTCAACTTAGGTGAACAAACTATTTACAATGACGGGATCCACCCATTTACCATCAAGAGCTTAACTCCTGATCTCTAATCAACCGAGTTCAATGAAGCTTCACCTGCTCATGTCCCGTGACCGTGGGAACCAGATTACTTTGTCTCGGGGACACGAAGGGGATCTTCCTCTCCTTGCGGCCTCTCGAACTCAGGGGTGCTGTCCAGTCCGCCTAGGTCTCCAGCAGCTGTTTGCCTGCCCCGTTGCCACTTCCCAATGCTCCAGCCGCTGTCAGAGGCTTTGGTCTTAGTCAATGACATGGCAAGTAGGCAACATGAAGGCTAGATTTTCCCCTCACGGTCAGGGCTCCTAGACGCTGTCAGACTTCTGCTCCTGCTCCTTGCTGCTGCCCTGATCTCTCTGCTCTCTCTCTCTCTATCTCCACTCTCTCTATATCTCGCCTCCCTAGTTTGCCCAGCTGCGCTCTGAGCTCCAGACTTCACCCCCTCTGCTTCAGGCCAGACTCCGGACTTCAGGCTCCAACCCCAGCCTTCCAAGGGCATCTCTTCTCATCCTGAGGGGAGCCACCCCAGGCTGACCCTGCCCAGTGCCCCGCATGTGACTACCTCGTGGTGGGTGGGTGGGTGGGGGTGGTTACATGACCTTTTATCGAATGTGCAATACAGACACCCTTTTGAAGTCAATGGAATGAATATTGCCCATTTCAGACTAGTGCTCAAAGTCAGAATTAGATCCAGTGAGCTAGTTACCAGTCTTAATCACGCCAGGCTAAGTAGGCTGCATAAAGACTCAGTATTTCTGTCAGGGGCACAGAGAAAAACTCAGTGAGAGAGAGTCACATTGAATGGGCCTGGAGGGTGACAGTAGTGCAGATCCCAGGTTGCCTTTACAACCCAATCACCTGTTCACACACCAAATGATCCACTGGCACCCTGGGAGAGGAACAGGGCCATACAATAAATACCTTACAGTGTGCTTTAATGGTAGACTTTACTGAATTATAATCAGAATGATTTATATTATTCTGATCAAAAGCAGTGTTTCCTCTTAACATTACAAAGGTGATCTTCACCTTATTAACATAATAATCTAACTGACTCCAAGCTCTGACAGAACTCTGAAAGCTGAGGGACACTAGGCTTCAGATTGCTGGTGGAAGGGAAAGCAGTTGCACAATGTCGGGTCCCAGAACCTGATCCATCAGGGTTCCATCCATTGGGAGCTGTCAGAAATCCCAGCATGTCCGGGGACAGGGCATGGGTCTACAATATATACCCCCCCCCTCCCCACCACCACAAAGGAGTGGGCTTATTACATAGATGCTAAAAGTAAGAATGTTCCATGAGTCAGTGAAGCTTGTTAGAGTTTGTTCATTCCAGTTGTTTTTTGCTGCTCATTTCACATTTCCACTAACCATTTTCCTCTAGAAAGTAATTTACTGGAGACAAAGGAGACAGTTTTACTCTGTTTGAGCCCCACAACTCTCCGAGATATCTGTGCTCCTCCAATTCTGAATTCTTCGGCATCCCCAGTTTTAATCGTTTCATCTTTGACAGCCGTACTTCAGCTGCCTGGGCCCTAAGCTCTGGAATTCCCTCGTTCCCTAAACCTCTCCGCCTCTCTACCTTGATCTCCGGCTTTAAGACACCCCTTAAAAACCAACCTCTTTGACCAAGCTTTTGGTCGTCTGGCCTGATATCTCCTCATGTGACTCGATGTCAAACCTTGTTTTATAAAAGGCCCAGTGAGGCACCTTGGGGCGTTTTATTATGTTAATGACGCTAGTTAAATATAAGCTGTTGTTTAGTTTGCACTAGGGAAACACAGTCTCCTGGGCACAAAGCATAGGAAATAAGGGCAGCACACTCATTGCCTCTTGTATGTTGCTTTGCATCTGGGTGGATTTCCCCCAAGAGTGTAGGGGGAGGTGGGGGTTTGTTGAGTGCATGGATCTAGAACAGGCACGTACACAGCATTGCCATTTAAATAAAGCAAACTCTGGTCCCCACCGTCCCGCCTTATTTTCCTCAACGTAAAATGTAACGCCAGCCAGACGCAGGGGGTGTCCAATGAAACTGGTCTTATGCCTGGATCCCACCTTTGATTTTAGACAGTAGCAGCTGGCAATGCAAGGGTGGCCTGATCGGTCATATCTTTGAAAAATATTGGAATGTCACCAACATTAAAGGTGCTATCTAAATGCACGTTAGGGCGTATCTTAAAATCACATTGGAAGGAATCCAGTGCAGGTGCCTTCAATGCACCAAAACACCAAGCATCAGAAAATTGTCTCGAGGTACTTCAAGGTAGCCAACCGTGAAAGCCATTTGAGATTGTGCTTTAAGATCGGTGTGTAACATACAAGGTAAGTGCTGGCACTGCAACATAATGGAAGCTTTCTGTCAGCAGCAATGAAGCATGTTTCCCAACTTGAGAAAAGGATACATCAAAGTTTCCACAACTTGACTTCTCTGCCCAAAGGTAGGTCCAACTCCACGATCTCCATCATGGGCAGAGCAACGCTATAGGCCCCAAATCCACCCCAGCTGGAACAGGAATCAACCCCTGTCCTGTTGGCACCAATCTGATCTACACCAACCAACCAAGCCACCACCCCACCCCACCCCACCCCATGAGTTGCTGTGGCAACAGCCACTTTTACATGCGTGTTGTAGCCTGGAGCTGTGGGTAACGATGGTAAAGACTCCAATTTCTGTCCATCACGTGGTTGACCAAGAATCTCTCTCCCGCTCTTACCACTTGCCATTGGCATGTGTTAGAAGGATTTGTAGGTTGATGATCAGCCTGTTTGGCTACATTATAATCATACGTTGTTTGGCCATCAAGCCCTGGAGTGAGACTTGAACCCAGAGCTTCATGGTTCAGAGCACCACACGATCTCTACTACATCTTGACTTAACTACCAATCTTAAATTCAGGAAACCCCTGAAATTAAAGTTAAAAACGTTGTGATGCAGTTTGTTCTCCGAACTCAAAGAACAAACATTAACTCCACAGGATAAGTGGTGCATTGATTCCATTAGAAAGTTGGCTCCCTTAGTTTACATACACTTAGACCCACAGGATGGGAGATCCATTGATTAAACCGTCAAGCCATTAAGCAGTGCACAGTCCATTCTCTTAACCTGCTAGTCTGAGGCTGGTTTATCTTCCTTATTGTGCACGTCGGTGTATTATAGGTGACATAGTGCCAGGCCGGTGTGAATGCTGCAATAGTATCCATGTCTGTGGTCAGTCACACAGATCTCGGGTGATTAAACCTCAAGCTTTAAATCAATTTTGCTGGAAATGCATATCTTTTTGTTCAACTCAATGGGTGTTTTTAATTAGGAAGAAATAACTTACGGCCATAACTTACACTCTTTTCCAAAAAACTTCAACTTGGACATCTACTTGTTACAGTTCACCAGACAGAACTTGGGTGAGTAAGTAGAGCCAAATTTCCAGAAGATGTACTGCTTTTCAAATCTGGGCTCTGATCCTAATCCGTGCAGGCCAGCAATAGTTCCTTTGGAACCAAATGTTCTTTACCGCTTTCATTCAAAGAGAAATATTTTCTATCATCCAGTAGCCATCATGACGTTTCTCTACAATTCGTTCACTGAATCCTGGAAACTTACAGCACCAAACAAGGCCATTCAGCCCACTGTGTCTGTGCTGGCCCTTTGAAAGAGCAGTTGTACTTAGACCTGGCTTTTTGTCCACAACTCTATAAGATCCTCATGCTCAAATACCTGTCCAAATGCCTTTAAAAAATTATTAATGTAATCGGTATCCAGCACTTTTTCAGGATGAGCATTCTAGACCTTGACAGTCCTCTGAGTGAAAATATTTCTCCTCATCCCCCACCCCCCACCCCCTTTAGATTTTTCGCCAATGATTTTAAACTGTGGACCTCTAGTTATTGTTTTGGGTTTTATTGAAATAAAGACTACAATTCTGTCATTTAAAGAAAGCTACTACAGTAGTTCCTCAAAGTGTTAAATTAAGTGTGCCGTATGTTAACCGTGTTTGTAAGAGGAGTGAGTTCTCTTTAATGCTAATATGCATCAGGTGTAACCTTAGCGAAGCAAATCTTGCTGTTAATGTGTTGAATAAGAACAGGGCCCCAGAAATAATGAATGAGCGATATTCAGCCAAGCGCCTTTTGGAAAATAGTTGATTAAACCGAGATAAGGCAGAAACTCCAGCATTCTCCACAGGCCATTTGGCAAATACCAGCTGTGTTGTAAATAGAAAGAATAGCCAGTTTAAAGAGTGCCACCATGGAGCTTTTTGTCACTTTGGACGGCAATCGAAAGATCTCACACGGGCAATGATTCATCGAGCACTGTACCATAGAGTCCTATTCAAAAAGTTTACGTATGGAAAAAGAAAGACTTGCATTTATATAGCACCCTGTGCAACCTCAGGACATGCCGAACGCTTTGCAGCCAATTAAGTACTTTTAAAGTGTGGACTCTGTTGTCATGTCTCAAATGCAAAAGCCAATTTGCACACAGCAAGCTCCCACAAACAGCAATGTGATAATGACCAGATCATCTGTTTTTGTGATGTTGATTGAGGGATAAATATTGGCCAGGGCACTGGGGAGAACTCCCCTTGCTCCTTTTCGAAATGATATCATGGGATCTTTTATATCCACCTCAGCAGGTTAAAGCATCTCATGCAAATGACAGCACCTTTGACTGTGCAGCACTCCCTCAGAGCTGCACTAGAACGTCAGCCTTGATGTTTGTGCTCAAGCCCCGGAGTGAGACTTGAACCTGGAACCTTGTGATTCAGAGGTGATTGTGCTGTCAACCTGAGCCTAATGGAAGCCCCTATAATATCAATAAAAGCCAATGATGCAGAGAGCAGCTTGCCTGCAGGATAGGAATCAGGTGTCAGTATTTATATAGAATAAACACTCTGCCATTTGAAGCGATTAAAAATAAATGAAATCAATGGAACAAATTTAGATGGTAGTGTGCGTATGTGTGCGCAGAAATGTGTGTGTGTGTGTGTGTTTTACAATCCTCCTTCTCCCATGTACAGGCTCCTTTATTGACCCCCATTAGCATTTTAATTACAAATACCTGGTAAATATCCCTCTTTGATCTTGTGTAGATGTCAATCAGCTCTCTGTTAGTCTGAGCTTTTCCTGTATCTTGACATTTGCCTTTGTTTGCTGGCTGAAGAGTACCTGCTGTGTTCTCAGGGAAAGGCCACAGCTACTGAGAGACTGGATTGTGATATCAGGTACCATTGCTGCAGGCTGCAAGGCAGATGGCCAGTCTCTGAGAGAGAAGTTTTTATTTATAAAAAAAAAATCCTCCCCTTTTCTTCACATCCACGCACTAAAGAAAAGCCTCCCCCGCTTTGCAAAGAGAAGGAAAGTTTTCTTTTCAACGTGCTCGTTCATGTTTTTTATCAACGAGGGAGATCAAAGAAGGGAAAAAGCTTCCTCGTGCAAGTAAACCCCACCCCCGTCCCGCAATCTGGGCCACTGTACATTAATACGCCGACTAATTAGCCATCCCAAGAGCTATCAGCTAGTTTTCTGCTATTCACTGCTTCTCCTTCTCAGCCCATTGTGCTGCCCTCTCACTCAATGCTGCAAATCTCCATTCCTAGGAATCAAATTCACACGCAGAATAGAGCAAAGCCTCAGCCATTCATCCATCGCCAGTTCAAAAGCTTGATTTCAGGGCAGATAACCATCTGAGCCAGTATTTCTTTCCCAGTGAAGATATTCACATTGCTAATTTAGTATGAAGTTTCCCCTTTGGTTTGAAACTGGCTGATGGGTTAGTTTGAGGGGAGCATCAAGCTTCACAGGTCCTCTGGTGGCGATCCGCTTTCAGGCTTTGCTGCATATTTATTTGCATTGAGCACTATTCTCACCCCTCTCTGGAACCATTATCCCTCTAGTCTAACATAGGAAGAGAAGGACTTGCATTTATATAGCACCTTTAAGGAGCTCAGGACATCCCAAAGCACTTTACAGCCAATGAAGTACTTTCCGAAGACTCGTCATTGTTTCAATAACAGGCAACTAACAGCTGATTTGTGCACAGCAAGATTCTACAAACAGCAATGCACTAATAGCCCATTAATCTTTTTCTGAGCGTTGTTGGTTAGGGGACAGATATTGGCCAGGACACCATGGAAAGCTCTCCTGCAGTACTATGAAACAGTACCATGCAAGAGCAGGCAGGGCCTTGATTTAATGTCTTATCTGAAAGATGGCACATGGGAGCATCAGCCTACATTCTTGAGCTTAAGCCTCTGGTTTGAGTCTCGAACCCACAATCTTCTGCCTGAGAGGTGAGAGAGCTACCACTGACCTACGGCTGACATGCCTTAAATATGTGCCTTAAAAGTGTCACAGGGTTCAGGTGTGGAGCCACACCCAAACTCTGAATTCTTGTATGAGATTCTGTGGTTGAAAATAAATGGTTTGCCACAGAGATTAGCGTTGCGTAGTTAGTGACAGTTTATCACTAACACTGGGATTCTGCCACACAAAGTCATCTTCAATCTGTGCTCTGTCCACTCGTGCCTTTGGTAGCCTTGCGCAAAGCAACAGGAAGATCTTGTAAATGCACAAGAGACGCAAGGGGATCTGAGCCAAATGAAGCTGATAATGGTATAAAGGTGAGACATATAATCCGTGCCAGTGTGAGGATAGCAAAACTTGGTTCTCAGGAGACACGTACTGACTGGCAATGTGCACAAAAAGGGATTCGAGGACAATGAGACCGTTTTCTCAATGGAAGGCGTGCCGGAGTGTAAAAGCGATCTTTCATTACAAACACTACACTCAAGCAGAAAAAAGGTCATGGAGAAAGTTCATTAGGATCATTGCAATCTCCCAAGCAAAATGGCATGGGCTGGCTGCAGGAAATGATTTGACCCTGACATGTGAACCAGGAAGAAAATGGCACCTTCAAGCTTAAAGGAAGGACCACTTACACCTCAGAACAACATGGCGAGATGGGCGGGGCAATAAGGGTGGGGGAGATACCTGCATCGCCAGAGAGAGTCATGAAGGGCACATAATTTAGAAAGAAGGAGACATATAACTTGGATTCAATATAACCATCTGCCTTCGTCTCACATGTCAGTGTCGTATGGGGTTTCACGTACGATTATCCCAACAGGAGAGAACAATTCAATCCAGGTTTCTTTAGATCTCCTCTCACCCACACAAAGGACATTCATCAGCAACCACCAAAGAAATTTCACCTCCATTCAACCTCATGAAGAATTAGGAGGAAATGGACAATTCTTCGAACTCCCTCCAGAGAATCACCGGATCCTAAAGTCACCGACTGAGACATTTTAGGGGAGCGCCATGCATCCCCATCTGTCCGCAGGATGGGATGTTAATAGGGTCAAAACCTGTTAGTCAGATTTGCAGAGAAGACACATAGGGCGGAATCTTGTGGAGGCGACAAGGGTCTCAGCCACTAGCTAGAGAGACAGTGAGAGTCCCGCGTTGTCTGTTTTACGGAATGGGCTACTGTACCTTGTTCCACTCAGGCACTGGACCCACCAGCAATGGGCCTTCCCCCCAGGATCAAGGACCCCATGGATGGAAGCCCCGTCTGCCGAGAGCTGCCAACCAATCGGAGGCCGGCAGCTCTATTGAACGGCAGTGCCACTGGGTGGTTGGTGTCTGCTGCTGGTATGACACCAACCCAAGGCCAAGTATAATCACTAGATCCCAGGTTATGGTGGGAGGGGGTGTGGATCGTGGGGTGGGGGTCATGGGGGGAGAAGGGTAGGGGAGGGGGCTGCGGAAGTAAGGGCAAGGGTTTGGCTCTCAAGGGCCCCCACCCAACCCAATGTTGGGTTCCTCAATCAGGCACTGAGTGCATTTTTACGAGGTGCCACCCCACCTGCTCCCAGGAGGCCTGAAGCAGCTGCGCTCCCCGTATGACAAGCCCTCTACCTGCTGCTAAATTAATACCATTGGTGGTGGGATGAGGGCCTTAATTGGGTATTAATTGCTCACATAAGGGCCTCAATTGGTGGCACGGAGGGGGAAGGCCATTCGTGGGCTTTCCTGCCACAAACTTAATCAGGGGTGGAGGCAGGAAGGCAGTGGGGTCCCCACCCGTCTGATTAAATGCCCTCCCGCCACCAAACTCACCACAGGAGGAGGGCACAAGATTCCACCCATAGTTTAAGGAGCTCAATACAATTACATGAGTGCCCAAGCAGCCTGGCAGGGTGAACGCCAGGCATTAAAGCTCAATTCCCTATTTTCCCAATTGCGTCTGCGCCAGATTAGTGCAAGGAGTCATTCGGAAATCCACGCGAATTAGTAAGAGATGCAAAATAATCTGATAGGGCCTGGGATTAAGATGTGCATGTTCAGAGTGTAGGGAGAGACATCTGGAGCCTGCAGGGTCGTGGCATTGCAGTCCTGCTCTTAGCCACCTTATTGATGGTTGGAGGTGTTGACTCTGTCTTGCCTGAGATGCTTACCTGAAGGATTTTCCTTCCTCTGTGCAGAAGGAGAATGCAGCCAAGATTGAGTTGACTGCTATTGTCCCATGCACATTGCAGGTGCTGTGTTGCATGTTAAGTTGCCACTGCCCTTCCAGTAGATGGCACATTCTCCTCTGCAGGCCCAACACTGAGGGGACAGTCATTCCAGGCGGGGTTTCTCACCGCGCTAGAAAATGGGCACCTTGGTAGGTGTGGCTAGAAAGGCGAAACTGGCCCTGATCACCGTGGCCTGCCAAGACGTTCAAGATGCTTCACTGGAGCGTTATTAGACAGAATACAACACCAAGCAACATAAGGAGGTATTAGGACAGGTGACAAAAGAGGTAGGTTTTATGGTATAAAAGCAGAATAGGCTGGAAATACGCAACAGGTTGGGCAGCATCTGTGGTGAGGGAAACAGAGTTTGCTTTCATTGGTAGGTTTTAAGGAGGAGAGTGGAGGCTTAAGGAGGGAAATCCAGAGCTTAGGATCAAAGAAGCTGACGACAGGGCTGCCAAAGGTGGAATGAAGGAAACCATTCATTAAACTGTCTGCACTCTCAGGTGGTTATGAAAGATCCACGATACTATCCTGAAGAGTAGAAGAGGAGGTTTTCCCAGTCTCCTGGCCAATATTCATCCCTCAATCAACATCACAAAAACAGATTCTCTGGTCATTATCACATTGCTGTTTGTGGGAGCTTGCTGTGTGCAAATTGACTGCTAAGTTACCTACATTACAACATTGACTGCACTTCAAAAGCACTTCGTTGGCGCTTTGTAATGTCATGAAAGGTGCTATATAAATGCACCTATATGGATAAATACTACACACATGCTGCATGAATTCACTGAGCCATCAAGGGCCATATAAAAATGATCCATAACATCTTTATTTCTCGCAAAGGTTATGAATGAAACATGTTTTATGTTGTTAATCTGACTTATATCTCAGCACATAAAAGCTCCAATTTGGTTTGAGTGGGGTAACCCTTTGGGGCTAAGTTGTACTGGTATCTTTAACTCTGATCACCATTCCGATGGACTGACTGGCGGACAGTCAGATTCAGCCAGTATGTTTCACTAAATAACAAGTGGCTGGTTTCATGGTCCAGAATAACCACAGCAAATAAACCAAAAAGGGTCAGACAGGAAAAGAAGGAATTTCTCCAGTTAAGTACCAACAAAGGGACTGTCAATGAAGCCTTTGTAAAGTCTGGAAGTTTTAAGTTGAACTGAATACAGGTATTAAATTACAGATAGAGTGAATTATAGAGGTGTGTAATGTTCTTGAATTGGTTTTAGGCTACAAAACCAACAAGGGATCTGAGGCACCTTTGTGAGTAAAGTCACAGGCATTAATTACTCACAATTATCAGTTGCCTGTACACTCATAAAAATAGTTATCCTAGCATCTCTATGGGACTATTTTTGGAATAACTACTTATAAAAGGTTGTTTTTTTCCAGAACGTTCTGTTTGGGAAGAGTGTCATAAGATATGTAAAGTGCTTAATGTGTTGTATCAGTCTCCTCACCTTTTTCCACAACATTGCTTAACACCAACTTTCCAGATAACAGGAACTTACCCCATAATCGCAGAGCAAATAGTTATTGATTCACATCGTGGAACCGTCAGTTTTTGGAATATTTACAATGACTGTAGTATAGTGTGCGAACTGACCATTTTGTTATATTGCCCTCTCTGCTGCCCACTCTGTAAATAAAGTTAGGTCAATAATGGCATCCTGAAGCAGAAGATGTGTCATTAAAAGCAGAAAATACTGGAAGAACCCAGCAGGTCTGGCAGCATCTGTGGAGAGAGGAGCAGAGTCAACGTTTCGAGTCCATATGACTCTTCTTCAGAGCTGATGATCCTGGGATGAGGGTATTGTTCTATGAGCAGAGACTGAGCAGACCATGTCTATGCGCTCTGGGAGGTTAGGAGAATGAAAGGTGAACAGCTGGGAACATAAAAAAATTCTTCTTGACGGGATAAATGCCGGGAGGTTGCTTCCCTTGGCTGGGGAGATCAAAGCGTTGGGGCCAGAACTTTGCGCCTCGTGGGTGAGCGCGCACCCGACCCGATCGGGAGTAAAATAGTGTGAGACGACGTCAGGCGAGCATCCTGAAATCATCCCGCACGTGTGCAATCTTCAGGTCGGTGGCACACGCGGGTGTCGGAGCCGCCATCAATTAAGAGGCTACTTAAGGCCATTAAAGACCCAATTGAACCTGATTTTCCGTTGCCCGTGCAATTTCACGCTCGCCACACAGGCAAAACGGGCAGGCGGGCAGCCCACATTTTGCAACAGCTCATCCAAGGGCGGGATAAAAAGGGTCAGCAGCATTGTCAGTGTGAGCAGTGAGGAGTTTAGGAGATAGTTTGCTGCTGGTTGCTTATTTGAAATTGACAGCTTCATTTCTGTTCTGAGCTTCATCGTTAGCGTTTCTAAGCCTCATTTCAGGACTCGTTGGCGTCTCCAAGGCCCCCGGAGGATTTTGACCGTGTCGACCCTTCCAGATATCTGTCAGCCTTCATATACCCTGGTCTCCGCTGGTGGCACCTGCTCTAAGGAGGAAGAGAGGGGCAGAAGGGAGAGGAGGCCGGGTGTCCCAATGCAGCTTCCAGGGGAGGGACCTGTGGGAGGAGAGGCGCAGGCACCAGGGGTGCAGGGCCAGCAGAGAGTCCAAGGTGGAAGGGGCCGCAGAAGATGTGACTCTCCTGCTGCCGGGGTTTACAGGCAGCGATGCAGCTACCTCAATATGTCCGAGGTGCAATGCCGAAGGAGGCTCTGCCTCTCCAGGGAGACCGTGACCTCCATTTACCTGATGATTGGGCCTCAGATCACCTCCAACTGTGTGTGAGGAAACCCCATGCCAGTGGCTCTGAAGGTCATGGTGGCCCTCAGCCTTTATGCCTCAGGCTCTTTCCAGTGGTCAGTGGGGGATCTGTGTGGAGTCTCCCAATCAGCTGTCCACAGTTGTGTCAAGTTGGTGACAGAAGCTCTGTTCAGGCAGGTAATGACATTTTTACATTTCCATATGGACAAGGCCAGCCAGGCTGAGCGAGCCAGAGGCTTTACAGTGATTGCCGGGTTCCCCCACATCCAGGGTGTAATCGACTGCACACGTGTGACCATCGAGGCACCAGCGGGTCAGCCGGGTGCCTTCGCCAACACGAAGGGATTCCACTCCATGAACGTCACTGCCTGGGTGAGGGCTTGCAGGTCCGAGCACTGCCCCAGGATCCCCTGATTCTGTTCCTGAAGGCTGCATCTCCATGAGAGTCACCACTCTCTCAATGGAGGAGGCAGTACACTCGGCCATGAGGGTCAATGCAGTGCTCATGCTCCACATGGACTCCTCCACAACGGAGAACATGGCACGCATACCCTCATGGATCTCCACCAGATCCTCCCACACATCCCCTGGACATCCAGCACCTGCCGCCTAATGGACCACTCCAGAGGTGCATCATCTACCTTTGACTGAGCATCGTCCTGGTCTCCAGCTGTCCTCCAACTGCTGGCGCCCTGGGCACTCTCTGCCTCTGCCTGCTCCTCAAGTGAGTGTGAAGTGTCCTCACCACTGTTCTCTGACATTCTAGCTGAGGATCTAACACTCACTGAGGTGCTGGGATCTGCGCTGGTGCCTGGTTCAGAGAGCGGGTGTGACGCAGGTGCATCTGGAGCCTGGCAGACCTCTGGAGTCAGAGGTGGCTCTTCGGGGTCCTGCATAAAAGTGTGTGCTGCTGAATCTAAGGGAGAACATGGACGTATCATTAGTTAAAGTCATCACACTGTCACTGTGCATGCCATGCACCCTGGTGAGACAGTGGAGATCTGCATCATGGTGCCATCGTCTTCCAATGATCAATGGGGAATCCAGTTTTGAGGCTCCCATCAATGATGAGACTACACAAGAACGTTTGCAGCATCTGAAACTCTCACCTCTGTGCACTGCACTCTTACCTTCGTCTGACACACCAGCCTTTCCACGACCGGTTGACCGAGGAGCTTGGTGCCTCTCCAGCTCCAAGGCATCCTGCTCGATTCTGGGTAGGATCAGGAGGTTTGGGGGGCCTCTGCCTACCTGTGACCTCTCAATGTTGTTATGGCTCACCTTCTCCTGAAAGGACAGAGGGGCATTGATTAGTCCCCTCTTTACCTGCAGCCCCATTGCAGCCTGGCCAACCCCAGCTGAGGAACACCTTGCAGGGCAGATCAGAGTCGTGGCCCTCGAGCCACAAGGCACTCAGTCCAAGCAGCCAGGGCTCAGCCCCTTGGCCAGCTCCGGCATCATTGACAGTCGGCACTGAGACTCTAACACCCCTCCATGGGGGAGGTGGCGGTCCTGAGCACTGCAACACTGATCCATGCCAACACGTATTTACCCTTGCCGAGCGCAGCAGGTTGTTAAACCTTTTGCGACACTGTGCCCATGTGCGCCGCACCACGTCATGGCTGCTGCCCAGGGCTGCCACCTCCTCCCACGCCCTCTTCGTAAGGTGCAGTGGCCTCTTCCGTCCATGTCTTTGGGGAAGGGTGTCCCTCCTGGCAGCCACCTCCTCCAGGAGGACCGCGAGGCACTCGTCCGAAAGCAGGGGGGGGGGGCGGGGCTGAGTGGCCACCAGACCTGCCCTCCTGCCTGGCATCTCCAGCCGCACTTGCAGCCGTAGCTTTGTTATTCAGAACGCTGCAAGTAAATACGTCCTTCCCTGGCAGCCTTCAAGGAGCTGCCTGTGCTGATTTTAAGCTGACAGGACCCCACCCTCGCCTGGCCCTTCCCGGCCAATGGGAAGACGTGTTTCACACTGGGCAGGCCTTAATTGGCCAGCCAGTGGCCAATCCTGGGCAGCGGCCTGTTTCCCAACTGGTCACGGGCCTGCAGATCACGCCCGCCTGCCAAGGGTAAAATTCAGGCCATGAGGTCACAGTCTCAGACAGGGTGACCAACTGTCCAGCATTTGAAGGGATTGTCCCTTGTCTTGACTGTTTGAACCACATCCCTTGTTTCTAAAACAAAAACAGAATTACCTGGAAAAACTCAGCAGGTCTGGCAGCATCGGTGGAGAAGAAATCAGTTAACGTTTCGAGTCTTCATGACCCTTCGGCAGAACTGAGTATAGTTAGCAGAGAGGTGAAATATAGGCTGGTCTAAGGTGGGGGGCGGGGGGGGAGAGAGAAGTTGAGGGTGGGATGATTGTGGAGATAAGCAAGCAGTGATGGGAGCAGATAATCAAAAGATGTCACAGACAAAAGGATCAAAGAGGTGTTGAAGGTGGTGATATTATCTAAGAAAAGTGCTAATTAAGAATGGATGGCAGGACACTCAAAGTACAGCTCTAGTGGGGGTGGGGTGGAAAGACTAACAAAGTTTTAGTTTTAGATTTAAAAATAATGGAAATAGGTGGGGAAAGAAGAATCTATATAAATTATTGAAAAAAAAGGGAGGGGGGAGAAACGGGGTGGGGATGGGGGGAGGGGGAGTTTAAGATCTAAAGTTGTTGAATTCAATATTCAGCCCGGAAGGCTGTAAAGTGCCTAGTCGGAAGATGAGGTGCTGTTCCTCCAGTTTGCGTTGGGCTTCACTGGAACAATGCAGCAAGCCAAGGACAGACATGTGGGCAAGAGAACAGGGTGGAATGTTAAAATGGCAAGCGACAGGGAGGTTTGGGTCTTTCTTGCGGACAGACCGCAGGTGTTCTGCAAAGCGGTCGCCCAGTTTGCGTTTGGTCTCTCCAATGTAGAGGAGACCGCATTGGGAGCAACGAATGCAGTAGACTAAGTTGGGGGAAATGCAAGTGAAATGCTGCTTCACTTGAAAGGAGTGTTTGGGCCCTTGGACGGTGAGGAGAGAGGAAGTGAAAGGGCAGGTGTTGCATCTTCTGCATGGGCATGGGGAGGTGCCATAGGTGGGGGTTGAGGAGTAGGGGGTGATGGAGGAGTGGACCAGGGTGTCCAGGAGGGAACGATCCCTACGGAATGCCGCCAGGGGGGTGAAGGGAAGATGTGTTTGGTGGTGGCATCATGCTGGAGTTGGCGGAAATGGCGGAGGATGATCCTTTGAATGCGGAGGCTGGTGTGGTGATAAGTGAGGTCAAGGGGGACCCTATCATGTTTCTGGGAGGGAGGAGAAGGCGTGAGGGTGGATGCGCAGGATATGGGCCGGACACGGTTGAGGGCCCTGTCAACCACCGTGGGTGGAAAACCTCGGTTAAGGAAGAAGGAGGACATGTCAGAGGAGCTGTTTTTGAAGGTAGCGTCATCAGAACAGATGCGACGGAGGCGAAGGAACTGAGAGAATGGGATGGAGTCCTTACAGGAAGCGGGGTGTGAGGAGCTGTAGTCGAGGTAGCTGTGGGAGTCGGTAGGCTTGTAATGGATATTGGTGGACAGTCTATCATCAGAAATTGAGACAGAGAGGTCAAGGAAGGGAAGAGAAGTGTCAGAGATGGACCATGTGAAAATGATGGAGGGGTGGAGATTGGAAGCAAAATTAATAAATTTTTCCAGGTCCCGACGAGAGCATGAAGCAGCACCGAAGTAATCATCGACGTACCGGAGAAAGAGTTGTGGGAGGGGGCCGGAGTAGGACTGGAACAAGGAATGATCCACATACCCCATAAAGAGACAGGCATAGCTGGGGCCCATGCGGGTACCCATAGCCACACCTTTTATTTGGAGGAAGTGAGAGGAGTTAAAGGAGAAATTGTTCAGTGTGAGAATAAGTTCAGCCAGACGGAGGAGAGTAGTGGTGGATGGGGATTGTTCGGGCCTCTGTTCAAGGAAGAAGCTAAGGGCCCTCAGACCATCCTGGTGGGGGATGGAGGTGTAGAGGGATTGGACATCCATGGTGAAGAGGAAGCGGTTGGGGCCAGGGAACTGGAAAATGTTGATGTGACGTAAGGTGTCAGAGGAATCACGGATGTAGGTGGGAAGGGACTGGACAAGGGGAGAGAGAAGGGAGTCAAGATAATGAGAAATGAGTTCCGTGGGGCAGGAACAGGCTGACACGATCGGTCTGCCAGGACAGTTCTGTTTGTGGATTTTGGGTAGGAGGTAGAAGCGGGCCGTCCGAGGTTGGGTGACTATCAAGTTGGAAGCTGTAGGAGGAAGATCTCCAGAGGAGATGAGGTCAGTGACAGTCCTGGAAACAATGGCTTGATGTTCTGTGGTGGGGTCATGGTCCAGGGAGAGGTAGGAGGAAGTGTCTGCGAGTTGACGCTCAGCCTCCGCGAGGTAGACTTTCAGTTCCAGGCAAGGAGGTGCAGTCGGTGCAGGTAAGATGAACTGTGATGGCCTCCTCCCACTGCTTGCCTCCCTTATTTCTAGGTCAGTCCATGGGAGACCGAGCCCGGGAGTCTCCTCTTGCCTTTGTCTCTTTGCTTTCTTTTTTTTTGCGAGCATGCAACCCCTCAGCCCCACCACCACCCCTCCCCGCCCCCACTCCCTCTGGTCTTCTGGTCACCAGAACCCAGCCTGGCCCCACGTCAAAATGCCCCTTCTAGGCTGGTTACCCTGGTCTCAGGGCTAAGAGGTCAGCCATCCCAGACTGAGTTGCGAAGAAAGGGTTGTCAGTCTCTGGAATTGTCTAACCCAGGGAGCTGTGGATGCCTAGTTGTTGAGTCGTTTCAATGCAGAGATTTTTAGGTGCTTGGGGAATCGAGGGATATGGGGATTGTGGAGTTGAGGTCGAAGGTCAGCCATGATCTTATTGCATGGTGGAACAGGCTCGAAGGGTTGAATGGCCTACTCTGTCCCTATTTCTTAGTGCCTATGAACGTGGTTGTGCTTCACCCTCTTTGTATTCTTTACGCAGACCATCTAAGCAACAAGGAAGAAATCTCTAAGGAACTGATGACGGCAAAGCTCAGACTGAGTCCCCTTCATACCGAGCTGTCATCTGTGTTACAATTCAAGGTAAGGAACAAGAAGCTAGCAGAGCTGACTCTGCATGTGGGGTCCCACTTCCCTTTCACATGGGCTCACTCAATGGCCCCGTTGGTTAGGGCTACTTACATGAGGGCAATCTGTTAGGTAAACACTGATGGTACAAGAGATGTAAAATGTGCAACGATACCCATGGTATATTGCCGTAAACTTTCCCATTTCTACGCTATTAACTTTCACCAATGACAGAGCACTTATCGAATAAAATGAGCTATGGAGGAAAAAGAAGGTTCTAGGTTTCATGCTTTTGTGGACTTTTGACCAGGGACTTCTGGAAAAATGTCCATTTGGATCCATGAGTGCCGCGTATAGCCTGTCATTGGGAGAGGAGGCGGAGGAGTTGACTAGTGTCCAAGTTGCTAAGAACTGGCCGAGAAAAGGAAGCTCATAGGAGAAGGAAGAAAGAAAGATGAGCATTTATGTAGCACTTTTCACCACCACTAGATGTTTCAAAATGCTTAACCCAATGAAGTACTTTTGAAGAGTAGTCACTGTTATAATGTAGGAAATTTGTACACAGCAAGATCCCACAAAGAGCAATGGGATAATGATCAGGTAATGTGATGTCGATTGAGGGATAAATACAGGCAAGGACCCCAGGGAGAACTCCCCTGCTCTTCTTTAAAATAGAGCCATTTACATCCACGTGAGCAGGCAGTTTAACACCTCATCTGAAGGACAGCGCCTCAGACAGTGCAGCACTCCTTCAGTACTGCATTGGAGTGTCAGCCTAGATTTCTGTGCTCAAGGCCTGGAGTGGGACCTGAAGCCAGAACTTCATGATTCAGAGGCAAGAGTGCTACCAACTCAACCACAGGAGGCCTCGCCTTCCACCAGTGTAGAGGTCCAGAAGGTCTAGCTGCAGTTCAATGAGGAGCAGTGGGAGGAGGCCATCACAGTTCATCTTACCTGCACCGACTGCACCTACTTGCCTGGAACTGAAAGTCAATGTGACCCGAATTTGCCTCAGAGTCATTCCAGGTGATATCAGCAACATTAGCCAATCAGCTGTGTCCTAGGCAGGTGCAGATTGTTCTCCGAAGCTGATCTCCATCACCATCTCCATCACAAAAGAGGCCACAGAGTTGATGGGCAAGGCTCTAGGATTAAGAAGAATTGCCAGGCCTGCCCTAGGTGAGGACTACAATCAATAAGCAGCTTTGCATGCTCCAGTGAGAAAGCTTGGAGTCAACGTGAATAGGAAAGGATTTCACTCACTGAACACCCAGCTGGTGTACAGGAACATGTAGCCTATCATGGAAGTCTGTGCTACATTTCCTGGGCCAATATGAGGCCTTCATCCTGCGCTGGTTCACAATGCCCATTCTCCCACCACAACCCCCCCTCCCACTTTCACCCAGACCATTGGTTCAGAAGATGGTTGATTAGGCACAAAATCTATCCTGTCTAGATTGGGGTCTTACCGCCCCTCAGGAACCCGAGCACAGAGGGTAATGGGTGAAGTGTAATCTGCGCTAAGCCTCCCTGACAGAGCAGGCCAGAGGCCTCTCCAAGCAAAGCTTCCGCTGCCTAAAACGGACATGGTAGGGATGTTAAAGCTCTAATTAGGCCACAAATCGAGTTTTCTGTCTAATTCTGGTCACCACACTTTAGGAAGGATATGAGGATCCTTGAGAAAGTGCAGAGGAGATTTACCAGAATTGTCCCAGAGATGAGGAATTTTAACTACAAGGTTAGATTGGGGAAGCTGAGCTCGTTTTCCTTGGAGAAAAGGAGGTTGAGGGGAGATTTGATAGAGGTGCACAAGATTATGACAGGTTTAGATAAGGTAGACAAAGAAAATCTGTTCCCTTTAACTGATTGTACGAGGATGAAAATTTAAGATTTTGGGCAAGAGATGCAGAGGGGAATGTGAGGAAGAACATTTTTATGTAGCGAGTGGTAATGACCTGGCGCTCACTGCCCACAAGGGTGGGGGGGGGCGGAAGCAGAAATGATTAATGATTTCAAAAGGAAGTTGTACGGACACTTGAGGGAAATAAACTTGCAGAGGTACGGGAATAGAGCGGGGGAATGGGACTGACTGGATTGCTCTACAGAGAGCCGCATGGACCCTATGGGCTGAATGGCCTCCTTCTGTGTTGTAATGACTCTGTGGCTCTGTGAGGCAACCTGCATTAAGTGTCCAGAGATCTCAAGGATCATTGCTTTCTGCTGCATGCTCCAGAACTTCACCAACCAGAGGGCCAACCCATCGAGCAACCAGAAGATGCAAAGCCCCATGAGCAAGAGGAAGATACTGAAGATGCTGAGGAAGAGCAAGATCTAACTATCTTGCCAACTGCAAGAGCTCTTTGGCAGGAGCTTATTCAGGAGTTCTTTGGCTAGCACCTTACCATTCCTCTGCACCAGCAGCCCTTCCCAGCGTCAGTCCCATTCTAACCTCTACCCTTAGGTCTACCTTCAACCCAAACAGCAGGATGGATGTTAAGAGAAATGCATTGCCTGATCAACAATAACTCAACAAACTAACTCTGCATATCAAGGTAATTTACAATGGTTTAAACCCATTCAATACTGGTCACCCTGGTGCAATAGTGCCTATCTTAAGTGTTCCTTATAGTCTTATCCATGCCTTTGGTACCTCTAGGCTTGACTACTCCATTTTTCCCTTACCAGTCTCCCATCTTCCATAAACTCGAGCTCATCCAAAACTCTGCCATCTATATCCTAACTTGCACCAAGTCCTGTTCACTCCCTGTCTGCTGACCTCCCCTTGGCTTCTGATCTGCCAATGCCTTGCTTTTAAAGGTTCTCATCCTTGTTTTCAAATCCCTCCCTAACCTTGTTATCTCCTCCATCCCAACACACTCTGAGATCTCCACGTTCTTCCGATTTACATCCCAGATTTTTAATCCCTGCACCATTGGCAGCCATGTCTTCAGCTGCCTGGGTCCTAAACTCTGGAATTCCCTCCCTAAACCTCTCCACCTCTCTCTCTTCCTTTAAAAGGTTACTTCACGCCTTTCCCGTTGACCTAGCATGTGGTCACATCCTAGCATTTCCATGGTGTCCAACTTTTGTTTGCAGATATTCCAGTGAAGCTCCTTGGGATGTTTTACTTCATTACAGGAGCTATATCAATACACTTTGTTGTTGTTATTAAGTGCTTACTAAATACCAGTCACTAGCTCTAGAAGTATATTTCTAACAACGTTGAAGAGTCCATGAACATTTATGATGATGCTGGATCCAGACACAGTAATTTGACACTGATAAGCTCAAGTCATTAGTTTAATTCAAACAAATGCACATGGCTGCTTCTCCATGTCCGAACCTTACTAAACATTATTATGTAAGCCATTATAACTCCGACATTATTTGCACTGGAATACACAGAGGCAAATAGCGCCTCAAGAACAGAATTGCTAATGACCATTAGTGCAAAGGTCTTGTCTTTTACTGACATTGTAAACAGATTCTTAACAAAGCAGTGTTTGAACATAAGGACATAAGGAATAGGGGCAGGAGTGGGCCATTTGGGACCCTCGAGCCTGCTCCGCTATTCAATGAGATCGTGGCCGATCTGATCTTGGTCTCAACTCCACTTTCCTGTCTGTCCCTCTAGCCCTTGACCCCTTGTCAATCAAAATCTTTTTTTACTCAGCCTTGAATATATTCAATGACCCAACCTCCGCTGCTCTCTGGGGTAGGGAATTCCCAAGACTAACGGCCCTCTGAGAGAAGAAATCCCTCCTTACCCCCAACTTAAATGGGAGACCCCTTATTTTTAAAGTGTGCCCCATTGTTCTATATTCCCCATGATAGGAACATCCTCTTGGCATCCACCCTATCAAGTCCCCTCAGGATCTTATATGTTTCAATAAGGCCACCTCTCATTCTTCTAAGCTCCAGTGAGCATAAGTCCAGCCTATCCAACCTTTCCTCATAAGACAACCCCTTCATCCGGGGAATGGTAGAGACCTCAACCTTCTTTCCATCACGTGGCTGACCAGGAATCTCTCCCGTTCTTCCAGCCTGCCATTGGCAATGTGTCGGAAGGATTTACAGGTTGAGAACAAGGGTGCAGAACCTTCAGAATAGAGCTTGACCATTGAGGGGTGATGTCAGAGAGCATTTCTTCACACAAAAGGGGAGTGGAAATCTGAAACTCTCTCCCCAAAAAGATGTTGAAGCTTGAGGGAGGGGTCAATTTGAAAATTTGAAAACTAAGTTTGATAGGTTTTACATAGGCAAAGGCATCTAAGGGTTATGACCTCAAGGCAGATAGATGGAGTTAAGATACAGCTCAGGCGTAATCTAATAGAATGGTGGAACAGACTTGAAGGATGAATGTTGACCTTTGATGTTATGTTCCATGTGATCTATTTGCTTCACTTTCTGTTAAAGAGGCCTGCAACTAGAACATGCAGCCTGGATGGCTTGAAGACCATGACTGGAGACCTGCAGAGCCTAGGGTTAGCCCCAGAAACAGTGACCGATGGAGATGATTCGCCAAGGCAGAGGTGCACTGTGGGTAAGAGCCAATGACAAGTCTATCACTCGCTTAATAATAGGAGGGGGTATCGAAACACAGGGTGGTCTTGTGGCGCATTGGGTAACGTCCCTGCATCTGAGCCAGAGGCTTGGGCTACTAGTGCCACCCCAGGACATGATGGCCACAGAAGGAGTGTTCATAATGCTATCAAGCAGGTTGAGTGTCAGCCTGAAGATCCTTCCAACACATTCCCATGGCAGTCGGTAAGAGCGGGAGAGTCCCTGGGTCAGCCATGACTTATACAAAGTGGTGCCCCTCAAACTATAGCCAGCTGACTCCAGGCTAGCAACCTGTTCCAGGAAAAACAAGCTCCAGAAATAGACGTCGGCGAGTAATTCGTCTGCCTCATGGATCGAGAGGTGCGAGAAGAAGATTGTAACTGAGTTCCAAACTGCTTCGCGTTTCCCTCCGGCCCCAGTGTTAGTCTTTAAATCAAACTGGTGCATTTACCAAGATAGAACTGGAGGTCTGCACCTACAGCTGCTGAAGTGAGCGTCCCACGACAGAAGTCACACATTGGAATTGGGTTTTGGGGTCACTGCTGATATTTTGTCAGGCCCTACGGTGTGGGAATCCCTGGATTTTCCACTGTCCCCTTCCTGTCAGTGGATTTCTGTGAGGATCTCTGAGTACAGGGATTGGGATTTCCTGGGCAGGAGCAGAGAAGATGCTGGTGTCGCATCTTCCAGTGAAAACTGCCCTTTCCCTCAGTAGCTAGATTAGAAATTGGTTTCGTCTCTTGTGCATTGTGTCAAAATTACACTGGAGATTGCTAACATCCGGGGGGATTTTTGCCATTTTTGCTGGGCTAGGTTACAGGTAGGTGGAATTAACATACAACTGGTTACAGGGAGGTGGAATTAACATACAACTGGTTACAGGTAGATGGAATTAACATACAACTGGTTACAAGGAGGTGGAATTAACATACAACTGGTTACAGGTAGATGGAATTAACATACAACTGGTTACAGGGAGGTGGAATTAACATACAGATCACTCTTCATCTCACTTACCAGCAGAGCATGCTTGAAGGGCTGAATGGTCTCTTCCTGCTCCTGTGTTCCAATGGTAGAGCCGGCAGCCAACCTGAGGCAAAATTCTTGGAACAATGGGGTTCAGCAGTTGTAGCACTTTCGCCTTTTAATCAGAAGGTTCCAGATTCAAGACCCACTCTAGGGTTTTGAGTTCAAAAGTCTAGGTTGACACCACAGTGCAGTACTGAGGGAGTGCTGCACTGCCGGAGGTGCCGTCTTTCAGATGAGACGTTAAATTGAGGATTCATCTGCCTGCTTGGGTGGATCTAAAAGATCCCATGACACTGGTGTGAGGAAGAGCAGGGGAGTTCTCTCTGGTGTCCAGACCAATCCTTCAATCAACGTCACATAAACAGATTACCCGGTCACTGTCATGTTGTTATTTGTGGGAGCTTGCTGTGTGCAAATTGGCTTAGTGGCTACATTTCAAAAGTACTTCATTGGCTGTAAAGCACTTTGAGATGTCCAGTGGTTGCGAAAGGCACTATAATAAAGGCAAGTCTTTCTTTCTATTATTTAAAATTCAAACCAAACAAAGGAGAACAAGTAAATGTTCAGTCCACGGAAAGAAGCCATGGCACAAAAACAATGGGAAAAATTCAAGGTCCTCACCAAATGAGTGTTCAGGTAGTTTTACAATGAGATTTCTACAGCCAGCATGGGTGTGCTTTGTGTCAAATTAGATTAGAGGGGACGTAAGGAAAAGGCTGCGGACCATGTGCTGGAAGGTGGGGTTAGAATGGGTGGCTAATTATTTTTTTCTTTTTTGGCCGGTGCAGACATGATGGGCTGAATGGCCTCTTTCTATGAGCCATAACTTTTCTATGGCTCTAAATTCTAAAGGCATATTGTCAGTGCTAGCTTCTGCCAAAGTATTAACACATCGTGGGTCATCAAGGGCACATCTCAAAAACACGCAGGCACACACACACACACAAACACACATCCTCCACCCCCCTCCCGCCCCTCCAATGAATGCTGTAGTGAGGGCTGTGTGTCTGACAGAGTCTACAGTTTGAACATTCAAAAAATTGTGGCTGGTGAAAGTCATGCGCATTGACTCAAAACCCACTCTTCCACCTCTGGTGGTTGCATCATCCCTCCCTGGGAGCCCAATTTCAGCCCCATAGTTTCATAGTCATAGAGTCAGAGAGGTCTAGAGCACAGAAAAAGGCCCTTTGGCCCATTGGATCTGCGCCAGTCAAACAAGGACCTAACTATTCTAATCCCATTTTCCAGCACTAGGCCCATAGCCTTGTAGGCCATGGCATCGCAAGTGCACATCCAAATACTTCTTAAATGTTATGAGGGTATCTGCCTCTACCAGCCTTTCAGGCAGTGAGTTCCAGATTCCCACCGCCCTCTGGGTGAAAAAATTCTTCCTCACATCCCCTCTAAACCTCCTGCCCTTTACCTTAAATCTATGCCCCCTGGTTATTGATCCCTCCACCAAGGGGAAAAGTTCCTTCCTGTCCACCCTATCTATGCCCCTCATAATTTTATACACCTCAATCATGTCCCCCCTCAATCTCTTCTCCAGGGAAATTAACCCCAGTCTATCCAATCTCTCCTCATAATTAAAACTCTCCAGCCCAGGCAATATCCTGGTAAATCTCCTCTGCACTCTCTCTAGTGCAGTCACATCCTTCCTTAATGCGGATCCCAGAACTGCACACAATACTCTAGCTGTGGCCTAACCAGCGTTTTATACAGTTCCAGCATAACCTCCCTGCTCTTATATTTTATGCCTCGGCTAATAAAGGCAAGTATCCCATATGCCTTCTTAACCACCTTATCTACCTGTCCCGCTACCTTAACATGCACACCAAGGTCCCTCTGATCCTCGGTACTTCTCAGGGTCCTACCATTCATCGTGTATTCCCAAGCCTTGTTTGTCCTGCCCAAGTGCATCACCTCACACTTATCTGGATTAAGTTCCATTTGCCACTGATCAGCCCATCTATATCCTCCTGTAGTCTAAGGCTATCCTCCTCACTATTTACCGCCCCACCAATTTTTGTGTCATCTGCAAACTTACTGATCAACCCTCCTACATTCAAGTCTAAATCGTTTATATTTACCACAAACAGCGAGGGGCCCAACACCAATCCCTGTGGAACTCCACTGGACACAGGCATCCAGTCACAAAAACACCCCTCGAACATCACCCTCTGCTTCCTGCCACTCAGTCAATTCTGGATCCAATTTGCTAAACTGCCTTGGATCCCATGGGCTCTTACCTTCGTTATCAGTCTCCCATACGGGACCTTATCAAAAGCCTTGCTGGAGTCCAAGTAGACTACGTCAAATGCATTTCCCTCATCTACACACCTGGTCACCTCTTCAAAAAATTCAATCAAATTGTTCAGACATGGCCTCCCCTTAACAAAACCATTGATTAATCCTTACCTCTCCAAGTGTAGATTAATTCTGTCCCTCAGAATTTCTTCCAATAGTTTCCCCACCACTGAGGTTAGACTGACTGGCCTGCAGTTCTCTGGTTTATCCCTTCCTCCCTTCTTGAATAATGGTACTACATTGGCTGTCCTCCAGTCCTCTGGCACTTCTCCTGTGGCCAGAGAGGTATTGAAAATTATTACCAACGCCCCTGCTATCTCTTCCCTTGCCTCCCTCAACAGCCTGGGATACATTTCATCCGGGCCTGGAGATTTATCTACTTTTAAGTCTACCAGACCACTTAGAACCTTCTCCCTTTCTATGCTAATTTCTTTAATTATATCACAGTCCTTCTGCTGATTTCCACACCCATGTCGTCCCTCTCACTTGTGAACACCGACACAAAGTATTCATTTAGAACCCTACCTATGACTTCCGGCTCTACACACAAATTACCACTATGGTCCTTAATGGGCCCTACTTTTTTCCTAGTTATCCTCTTACTCTTAATGTACTTGTAAAATAACTTTGGATTTTCCTTTATTTTACCTGCCAATGTTTTTTCATGACCCCTTTTTGATCTCCTAATTTCATTTTTAAGATCCCCCCTACACATTCTATATTCCTCTAGGGCTTCTGCTGTTTTGAGCCCTCGGTATCTGCCATAAACCTCCCTTTTTCTCTTTATCCAATCCTGTATACCCCTCGACATCCAGGGTTCCCTAGATATGTTGGTCCCACCGTTTATCTTTACTGGAATATGTTGGCCCTGTACACTCCCTATTTCCTTCTTGAATGAGTCCCACTGCTCTGATGCAGATTTACCTAAAAGTAGCTGCTCCCAGTCCACTCTGGCAAAATATATCTGATCTTATTAAAATCGGCCTTCCCCCAATTTTGAACTCTGATTTCTGGTCCATCCTTGATCTTTTCCATAACAACCTTGAATCTAAAGGAGTTATGATCACTATCTGCAAAATGTTCCCCCACTGATACCTCTACCACTTGCCTGGCTTCATTCCCTAAAATTAAGTCCAGGACCGCCCCCTCTCTTGTAGGACCTTCTACGTACTGACTTAAAAAGCTCTCCTGGATGCTTCCACTCCCTCTAAACCTATCACACTATGACTAACCCAGTTAATGTTGGGGAAGTTGAAATCCCCCACTATTACTACCCTATTATTTTTACACTTCTCTGAAATTTGCCTACATATCTGCTCTTCTATTTTTCTCTGACTGTTTGGGGGCCTATAGTACACTCCCAGCAATGTGATTGCTCCTTTTTTGTTTTTAAGTTCTACCCATATGGCTTCATTTGAGGAGCTTTCTAAGATGTCATCCCTCCTTACTGCTGTAATTGATTCCTTGATCAATATTGCGATACCCCCTCCTCTTTTACCTCCTTCCCTGTCTCGCCTGAAGACCCAGTATCCTGGAATATTGAGCTGCCAATCCTGCCCCTCTCTCAACCATGTCTCTGTGACAGCAATGACATCATACTTCCATGTGTTAATTTGTGCCCTCAACTCATCTGCCTTATTCGTCAGACTCCTTGCATTAAAATAAATACCATCCAACCTTGCCAAACTCCCTTGTGCCTTAACTGGCCTATAATTTCTGTGCCTTCCAGACTCACTTGCTCTCTCTTCTAATTTTGGCTGTGTATCTCCCCCTGTTGAACCTCCTCTCAGGATCCCATCCCCCAGCCAAGTTAGTTTAAACCTTCCCCAACAGCACTAGCAAACCTTCCCGCAAGGATGTTGGTCCCATTCCGGTTCAGGTGCAACCCGTCCGCATTGTACAGGTCTCACCGCCCCCAGAAACGGTCCCAATGTCCCAGAAATCTAAAGCCCTCCCTCCTGCACCATCTCTCCAGCCAAGCATTCATCTGGACTAACCTCCTATTTCTATACTCACTAGCACGTGGCACCAGAAGTAATCCAGAGATTACTACCTTTGAGGTCCTGTTTTTTAATCTGCTTCCTAGCTCCCTAAATTCTGCTTGCAGGACCTCATCCCTCTTTCTACCTATGTCATTGGTACTAATATGCACCACGATCTCTGTCTTTTTGCCCTGCCCCTTTAGAATGCCCTGCAGCCGTTCAGTGACAGCCTTGACCCTGGCACCAGGGAGGCAACATACCATCCTGGAGTCATGTCTACAGCCGCAGGAAAGCCTGTCTGTTCCCCAAATTATCGAGTCTCCTACCACTATTGCTCTTCCCCTCTTTTTCCTACCCCCCTGTGCAGCTGAGCTACTCACAGTGCCATGAGCGTGGCTGCACTCCCCAGAGGAACCGTCACTCTCACCATTTTCCAACACAGAAAAACAGTTCTCCAGTGAGATGCACCCTGGGGATTTCCTGACTACCTGCCTGACACCTTCCTTCTAACTGATGGTCACCCATTCCCTCTCTGTCTGCACTTCCGTAAACTTTGGGGTGACCACGTCTAAAAACGTGCTATCCATGAAACTCTCAGCCTCGCAGATGCACCTCAGCACCTCCAGGTGCTGCTCAAGTTCCAAAACTCAGAGCTCAAGCAGCTGCAGCTGGTGGCACTTCCTGCATACGTGGTCAGTTAGAGCGCAAGGAGCGTCTAGGACTTCCCACGTGTTGCAGGCGGTACATAACACTGGACTGATCTGCCCTGCTATGCCTCTAGTTGAAAGAAAACCCTTACTTTAAGTTAAATACAGTAAGGACAGTTAAATTGTTTATGTACTTTAAATAAAAACTAGAACTCTTACCTTTCCTTAGCTTAATCTATTTAAACTGGAGAAAAACACTTACCCACTACTCACCATTCAACTCTCACCTTTGTGCTGACGTCACTTTTTGAAGGATCCCCGCACTCGCGCTGGTTCTGATCTCTCCGCCGCTCTCTCGTGCTGTCTTGTGATGTCACTCTTGTTTTTTTTTTGGAAAAATATACTTTATTCATAAAATATCTGAAAGAACGTTACAAAACATTTCTAAATGCCCATCACAAAAAGTGCAATCATATTCAACTTTTACACGTGGATCACGAGGTGCATCAATACAATCAATGAATATTACAGACATTTCAATATGATCATTACAGACAGACAGTGCAATGGTATTCGAGTTATCGACATAGATCATGTTGCACACTGAGGTGCTTCAATAGAATTATGATACATTTATTATTCACTATGTACATTTATTGTGAGTCGTACAGCCCGAGGGGTCTATACTTTTCCCAGCCCCTCGGTGCACTATGGCAGAAAGGTCTTAGACAGCGACCTTTTGTTATTTTCAACAAGTACTGACTGCAGGACACTCTTCCCAGACTGCTTCACCGCGATGCTGACTGCAGGACGCTCTTCCCAGACTGCTTCACCGCGATGCTGACTGCAGGACGCTCTTCCCAGACTGCTTCACCACGATGCTGACTGCAGGACGCTCTTCCCAGACTGCTTCACCACGATGCTGACTGCAGGACGCTCTTCCCAGACTTTCTTGGTTGGCCATTGAAACTCTCCAACTGAACAGCACCCAAACATTTGAAAGTCTCCAAGTGAACAGCACCCATATAGGACTCAACCCACTCTCCATATTTTTGACAGTGACTCAACACTCACTCTGCTGGTCACTATCTGCATTACACATGTAACAGCATACCTAACCCAACATAAAATGGAGAAAACGTTTCGAGTCCGTATGACTCTTCTTCAGAGCTCTGAGGACTTGAAACGTTAACTCTTTCTTTCTCTCTCCACAGATGCTGTTAGGCCTGTGGAGCTTTTCCAGCATTTTCTGTTTTTGTTTCAGATTTCCAGCATCCGCAGTATTTTGCTTTTAACAAAATGGAGCAGTTCTCCCGCTTAATCCACTTTCAGCCATTTGGCAGGAGGGCTTTAAGAGCCGTCGGCAGCCCTTTATGTCACCCAGTGTTTACTGTAATGATCGCACAAAGTCAGCACTACACAACACAGGAGAGTGGACACTGACACAGAAGCTGAGGAGCAAACAACATCGCACAGGGCACACGCTATTTACCCTGATATCTACGGTATTTGCATGTTGTGAATTGAACAGTAAGTGGCCGGCACCATGGAAGTAGCACATTGTAGCAGTAACACTTCTCCAGTATTCTTTAATGGAAGTGTCCTCAAACTCCTGGAGCTGTTTTTTTTTAAGCATTTAGTCAATGCCACACCAACATGGCTGTTTCCACAGACGTAGCACACTCAATAGGATCTGTAAAGATTGTCAATTTTGCCAAATCCAGGGCACTAAGAGCTGGAATCCAACTGATCAATTTTTAAAAAAATATATATCTTTTTCACGGGATGTGGGAGTCGTTGGCTGGGCCAGCATTAAATGCCCGTCCCTAATTGCCCTAAGGTGGTGGTGAGCTGCCTTCTTGAACCGCTGCAGTGCATCTGGCGCAGGTCCACCCACAGTGCTCGTGCAGAGGGAGTTCCAGGGATTTTGACCCAGTGACACATGTGATCAGCAGAGATAGGGAACTTTCACTGACCACATCCCACTTTCATTCAAACCCAGTTTTCAAGGTGAAAGAACAGCATTCCACTCTAACTTTCCTTTTAAAAGCGACATTTTATTCTCTCACCACACCCACACTGCTGTGGATGGCTCCAGTCCACACACTCCATTAGCATGAGTTTAAGTCATTGACACAATAATCTATAGTTTAAACATATCCTACCTGAGTCTTTTAGCAACTGCATCTAATTCATGTTTGTGAATCGAACAGCAAAAGGTGCAGTGTGTTGAACAGTCTCCCACTTTATTGATTTGGGAAGTTCTAAGTTACAATACAGAAGGGCCAAATTTTACCGATGCTCCAATAGTGTCTTGGCCTCAGGACATGATCTTTGTTTTTCAGCATCCTACATACCACTGTCAGCTGAGCAGAACAGGAATATAAAAGAAGCGGTAAGACGTTATATGTACGATTCCTCTGAGAGATTTGTGTGCAGCATTTCTGGGAATTTGTGTGGCTGGCAGTGTCTCTCTGACTATAGCAGAACATAAGAACTAAGAGCAGGTGGAGGCCCATTCGCTCCCTCAAACCTGCTGCACCATTCATGGCTGATGTTCTGCCTCAGCTCCACTTTCCCACCCTATCCCCTTCCTTCCTATCCAAAAATCTATCAACCTCTGTCTTGAACATACTCGTAGCGAATTCCAAGGATTCTAAAACCTTTCAGTGGAGAAATTTCTCCACATCTCAGCCCTAAACGGCCAACCTTGTATTCTGAGTCTGTGTTCCCTGGGTCTAGGATTCCCCAGGCAGGGGGATCAGCCTCTACCCTGTCCTTAAGAATTGTCTAGGTCTCAATTAGATCACCTCTCATTCTTCTAAACTCAAGAGAGCACAGTGTTCAGTCACTTCCAGTCCAGTTCGAACCCATCGGTTCACAGTACAAAATGTGTGGGGGCTCATTGCCAGTTTTACAGTTGTGAATTGAACATCTTCCTCACACTTCAGTAAGAGCAGGCAAGAAAATTGGTTACAAAAACAGAATTACCTGGAAAAACTCAGCAGGTCTGGCAGCATCAGATGCTGCCAGACCTGCTGAGTTTTTCCAGGTAATTCTGTTTTTGTTTTGGATTTCCAGCATCCGCAGTAGTTTTTTGTTTTTAAGAAAATTGGTTTCTGTTTCCTATTGGGCCTTGGTCACCTGTTCATTTACATGAACATTCTTCTTAAACTTAGCACAGAGGGTATAAAAAAACTACTCAATATCATCATGGTGATGACTGGAATCACCCTTGCCAGCAAATACACAATTGGTCATGAAATAATATACAGGTACCAAACCTCTTATCCGGTGTCCCAAAAATTGACTACATTCAAAGCTGGGTAGGAATTTGAATAGAACCCTTTTCTTTCTTTACTTTGTGTAGTATAAGCGCATGATGGGCCTAGGACCCAAAATCCGTAAAATCCCTAAGTCCGGCATACAGCCAGTCCCGGGCTTCCCGGGTATGGGGTCCTGTACCTGTAGTTGTATCACTGTCCGTATCTGGAGCTAAAAATCTGAACAGGTTTGGGTTTATTAAAGACATGATATCAGAATCACGGTGATGATGCCTGCTGATATGAGTTTGAAAAGTATTTTTTTATTCATTCATGGGACATGGGCATCGCTGGCTAGGCCAGCACTTATTGCCCATCCTTAATTGCCCTTGAGAAGCCGGTGGGGTGCTGCCTTCTTGAGTGCTACTGAATAACTTGCCAGGCCATTTCAGAGGGCAGTTAAAAGTCAACCACATTGCTGTGGGGTCTGGAGTCACACGTAGGCCAGACCGGATAAGGACAGCAGATTTCCTTCCCTAAAGGACATTAGTGAACCAGATGGGTTTACAACAATTTGATAATTGCATTGTCACCTTTCCTGTTGTTAGCTTTTTATTCCAGATTTATTGAATTTACAGAATGACAGAATCCTTACAGTGCAGGGGAGGCCATTCAGCCTATCAGATCTACACTGGCCCTCTGAAAGAGCATTCCACCTAGTCCCACTCCCCTGTCTTATCCCCGTAATCTTTTTTTTCAGATAAAAATCCAATTCCCTTTTGAGTACCTCGATCCAACCTGCCTCCACCACTCTCTCATGAAGACTCCAACCACTCTTTGGGTGAAAACATTTTTCCTCACATGACATTTCCTCATGTTGCCAATTGTTCTGAATCTAGTTCTAGTTTTCTAGTCCTTGGTGCTCTCTTGAGTGGGAACAGTTTCTCCCTAGCTACTCTGTCCATACCCCTCAGGATCTTGAATACCTCTGTCAAGTCTCCTCTCAGCCTTCTTTTCTCCAAGGAAAACAGTCCCAACATCTCCAATATATCCTCATAGCTAAAGTTCTTTACCCCTGAAATCGTTCTTGTGACTCTCCTCTGTACTCTCTCCAATGCCTTCACACCCTTCCTTAAGTATGGCGCAGTACTCCAGATCCGGCCTAACTAGTATCTCGTACAAGTTCAACATGACCTCCTTGCTCTTGTACTCAATGCCCCTATTGATAATGCCGAAGATACTATATGCTTTATTTCCTGCCCTCTCAACAAGAATTGAATTTAAATTCTCCAGTTGCAAGTGGTGGGATTTGAACTCATATCAGCAGATCATTAACCCATGAGGCCTCTGGATTACTCATCCAGTAACATAGGCCAGGATTTTCCGGCCCCTCTGTGGCGGGACCAGACGATTCAGGCGGCGGGCTGGGCCAGATAGTCCCGCCCATAATCACTGTCCTGGCGTAATCTATAAGTGGGACCTTCTTGAGGCTTCAGGACATGGGTTTGCTGGTCTAAAGTTCTCTGGTGCATTGTGAGCTCCAAGAGAACTGAACCGCACCAGTGATTCCTGTTTATGTCAAACAGGTGCTGTCTGCTACAAATGAACAGTGGAACAGCTCCTACAGACTGGAGGGTAGCTAATGTAACCCCACTATTTAAAAAGGGAGGCAGAGAGAAAACAGGGAATTATAGACCAGTCAGCCTAACGTGGGTCATGGGGAAAATTCTAGAGTCCATTATAAAAGGTTTAATAGCTGAGCACTTGGAAAACAGTGGCAGAATCAGACAGAGTCAGCATGGATTTACGAAAGGGAAATCATGCTTGACAAATCTACTGGAATTTTTCGAGGATGCAACTAGTAGAGTTCATGAGGGGGAGCCAGTGGATGTGGTTTATTTGGACTTTCAGAAGGCTTTCGACAAAGTCCCACATAAGTGATTGGCGTGTAAAAGTAAAGCGCATAGTATTGTGGGTAGTGTATTGAGATGGATAGAAAACTGGTTGGCAGACAGGAAACAAGGAGTAGGAATAAACGTGTCTTTTTCCTAATGGCAGGCAGTGACTAGTGGGGTACACAGGGATTGGTGCTGGGACCCGTTATTCACAATATATATATTAATGATTTAGATGAGGGAATTAAATGTAATATCTCCAAAATTGCAGATGACACAAAGCTGGGAGGGAGGGTGAGCTGTGAGGAGGAAGCAGAGATGCTTCAGTGTGATTTGGACAAGCTGAGTGGGCAAATGCAGTATAATGTGGATAAATGTGAGGTTATTCATTTTGGTAGCAAAAACAGGAAAGCAGATTATTATCTGAATGGTTATAAATTGAGAGAGGGGAATGTGCAATGAGACCTGGGTGTGCTTGTACACCAGTTGCTGAAGGTAAGCATGCAGGTGCAGCAGGCAGTAAAAAAGGCTGATGGTATGTTGGCCTTCATAGACAGAGGATTCGAGTACAGGAACAGGGATGTCTTGCTGCAATTTTACAGGGCCTTGGTGAGACCACACCTGGAATATTGTGTGCAGTTTTGGTCTCTTTATCTGAGGAAGGATGTACTTGCTATAGAGGGAGTGCAGCGAAGGTTTACCCGACTGATTCCTGGGATGGCGGGACTGACATATGAGGAGAGATTAGGTCGATTAGGATTATATTCGCTGCAGAAACCTATAAAATTCTAACAGGACTAGACAGGGTAGATGCAGGAAGGATGGTCCTGATGGTGGGGGAGTCCAGAACCAGGGGTCACAGTCTGAGGATATGGGGTAGACCATTTAGGACTGAGATGAGGAGAAATTTCTTCACCCAGAGAGTGGAATTCGTTACCACAGAAAATTGTTGAGACCAAAACATTGTATGCTTTCAAGAAGGAGTTAGATATAGCTCTTGGGGCGAAAGGGATCAAAGGATATGAGGAGAAAGCGGGGAGCAGGCTATTGAGTTGGATGATCAGCCATGATCATAATGAATGGTGGAGCAGGCTCGAAGGGCCGAATAGCCTACTCCCGCTCCTAGTTTCTATGTTTCTATGAATGAAAATGCTTTGAATTGATGTGCTGTCTTGTTCAGATGCCTCAATTTTGCCTGCCTGATATTCCTTGTTACAAGTGGCCTTGTTTCTTCAGGTGGACACCGAAGAGCCAAGGGACAAGTCTCTAGAGGAAATGAACACAGACGAGGTTTGCGAGTGGTTTAGAAACCTTAAACTGGAGAAGAGCATTCCTTCTATCAAAGGTGACATTAACTCCAAGAATCACGGTCATCAGTCACTGTAACGTTTCATAAATACTGTATAATCTTTTCCTGCTTCTAGTGCGGCCTTTATATCATACTTAAATGCTCAGGGCACTTCCTAATAATTCACTGCACATCAGATCTCCAGGTCATGTGAAATACAAGCTGTCTGTGAGTTTTGATAACCAGTTCTATAAATGGAACAAGATGGTCACTCTCACAAGTGCCAGTAGGATAGATTATTTTTTCCTATTTCTGTTTCTTACCCTTAGCCAGCACCTTCCAAACCCATGACTGCTACCATCTAGAAGGACAAAAGCAGCAGACACATGGGAACACCACCACCTGGAAGATCCCCTCCAAGCCCCTCACCATCCTGACTTGGAAATATATCGCTGTTCCTTCACTGTCGCTGGGTCAAGATCTTGAAACTCCCTCCCTGACAGTACTGTGGGTGTACCTACACCACGTGGGCTGCAGCGGTTCAAGAAGGCAGCTCACCACCAACTTCTCAAGGGCAATTAGGGATGGGCAACAAATGCTGGTCCAGCCAGCGACGCTCACATCCCATAAATAAATAAATAAAACTCTCCAAAATCTCTGCATCCCTCTAATTCTGGCCTCTTGAGCAACCCCCTGACTTTAATTGTTCTTACATTGGCGGCCATGCCTTCAGCTGCCAAAGGCCTAACCTCTGGAATTCCTTCCCTAACCCTCTCTCTTTCTCCAGCTCTCTCTCTCTTTCTTTCTTCGAGACGGTCCTTAAAACCAACCTCTTTGGCCAAGCTTTTGGTTACCTGTCCGAATATCTCTTTATGTGGCTCTGTGCTCTACTTTCTTTCCATTGAGACACTAAGCAAGTCCACTCTCACCTCTCGGACGGATGTGGAAAAAGTCCCAAAGCACCCGGGAGGAGGGAGCATTCTCCTGGTGTTGAGGTGTGAAATGAATGCAAGTTTTTCTCACTTTCTTTGATTGGAAAGCAAGGTGTTGGGAGGATGTTGGTTTCAGAATGGCGTCTCTTAAAGAAGTCTTCATAGCCTTCGGTCAGTTAACTGTAAGTCTTTCAGCTGAACTATTCACACAGGTACTGTAAAGGGTACAGGCTAGGAGCTATCTCCGTGCTTAGGTCTTTACACATCTCTGCTCAACCCCACACTGACCCCTGGGTCTGGGTCATGCGTCTTCTTACATCATTGTGTGGGCGGGACTGTACGCAGTCCCACATTAACCCTGTATGTGCCAGACCCTTATACTACACAAGGCTGAGGGGGAATCTAACGATATTGGTGTCAAGCTGTGCAGTATGACAGTGATCCAGAATATCAGTTAAATGCACCAAAACCCCAGCCTCTCAGTAAGCAGCCTGTGAGTTGCAATAAGATCGAACAATGGCAGCACTCACTGAGTTTCCTCACACAATAAGCGATCAGTGAATATACTTATACAGCATGTCTGATATGTGGGAGGGAGGATCCACATTCTAACCCTTAACCCTCTACTGAGCCAATCCCACGGTTTTCCTTTTCCTTAAACTCATTCACAGAATGTGGACATTGCCGGCTAGGCCAGCAGTTATTGCCCATCCCTAATTGCCCATGAGAAGGTGGTGGTGAGCCACCTTCTTGAGTACCACTGAGTGGCTTGTGAGGTCATTTCAGAGGACAGTTAAGAGTCAACCGCATTGCTATGGGTGTGGTGGTCACATCCAGGCCGGACCTGGTCAGGATTGGCAGGTCTCTTTCCCTAAAAATAAAAGGGGCTATTCTATTCTGTGGTTTGAAGTATAAGTTCCCTACGAAGATAATGTTTAGATAATAGGGCTTTTAGTCTTTTGTTACAGTAAACGTTTTAAGATGTGAAATATTGTGGTGTAGCTCATACAGCTATCAACTGCAAGTTCACATTTCTATTTAACAGTTACCGGTTTCCATGGGAATTGCAAAGGATCCCGTGAAACACCTTGAGCCATTTTACTATGTTCTAGGTACTATATAAATGTAAGTTGTTGTTGTGTAGTGAGTTTTCTGATTGTCCATTCTCTCATTACCTACAACTTGAGGATATTTATGATGGATTTTAATGACAATCTTATGCTCTTAAACACTAATGCTGATTTCTTAATTCCAGATTTATTGGATTAAATTTAAATTCCCCAGCAGTGGGATTAAAACTCATGGAATCCAGATCATTAGTACAGGCCTCAGGGTTAATAGTCCAGTAACATAATCATTAAGTACTGGTGAAAAAAGATACTTCTTATGTCAAAGTTTTTCATCTTGTACTCATCAGGACATTCGCAAGAACACCATGTAAGGGAAATCAACAAATTTATACTGTATGAGAGAAGACTGCTGATTGGTTGGCAAGTGGACTCTGATTGATAGAGGCATTGCCATGGAGAATGTGCCAGTTGATGGTGAGTGACAGTTAACTGCCAAGAATTGTTTGAAATTTAAACTAGGCAACCTGACTCTGACTGGTCAAGGCATGGCCCTGAGGAATGAACCAGGAAATGGCTGACATTGATTTTGTTTCATGAAAACAGGCGCAATGTGTGTACATGCTCTTTCTGTCCACAAAGAACAAGTCCCTGTGTATCAAAATATGTACCTTCCGGTGCACACAAATACTCCACATTGTGAGCCCGACTCACAATCTTAAATTGGTTGTCAGGGTAATCCTTAGCACCCTGAGGATTATTTAGCAAATGTTGTCCAATCACGGAATCACATCTAATGTTGGACACTGTGTTTTGAGTTTTGCAAGCACGGGCTGGTTGGGTACAGTCTGTTGTGAACAGTAGAAGGGACTTGCTGTTTAATGCGATCCACCAGCCTTTGGGACATACAGCCTCCATACCTAGCATCACACTAGCACTGAAATTCATATCCCACATTACTCATTTGTGTGATAGGCAGAACATCTTGTTGGCTTGATGGCAGCACCCTGTTAGTGGCGAATACCACTCGTGTTGCAACAGCTCGCTTCGCCTGTTGCTTAAATTTTTGAGATACCTTGCCCTTCCAGGGTAATATGTGTAGACTGGGCACTTTTCAGGGCTGAAAGTGATGGCTAAAGGGCTGTTCATGAGTTTGTGCAATATACAGCGTGAAATGATCTGATCAAGGTAGCTATTATTCCACAGGATTCCATCGATGCGTCCTACTTCAGCATCAAGTCTGCATGGTGAGCAAATGGCTCAAACACTATTTACGAGGTTGCCGATAAATTTGTTGATTTCCCTTACATTGTATTTTTGCCAATGTCCTGATGAGTTCAAGACGAAAAGCTTCAATAAAAAATGTCC
The DNA here is from genome assembly GCF_964194155.1 of Cetorhinus maximus. Lineage (NCBI taxonomy): Eukaryota > Metazoa > Chordata > Chondrichthyes > Lamniformes > Cetorhinidae > Cetorhinus > Cetorhinus maximus. The sequence goes on from NC_135892.1 coordinate 8,347,698, forward strand.
CTTTTTTTCAGCAATACTCAAGTTCTATACTGCCAAACGACTACAAACATAATCATTCTGCTACCAAACCTCTAGCGTCAAGGAGAAGGCATGAGAGCCCAGGTATCTCACTGGCGCTTGTGAAACGAGAACGATTTAACTCTTTTTTTAAACTTCTCTCTCCCTATCTATTGTTGCTTTGTTAAATATCTTTGCGAGCAAACAGAACGGGATCAAATGAATCTTCGCAATTGTTCCAGCTATTTCCAGACCCTTTACTTTTAAGAGTAATTTTCTGACTTCATGAGCCTTATCAGCCAGGGGTGCACACAATCATGCACAGAAATGCCCCCAAGTTGTAGACAGTGCACAGTCAGAAAAAATCACTACACAACGACAACAACTTACTTTTATATAGCACCTATAACATAGCAAAATGGCTCTCAAGACACTTCACAGGATCTGCTGCGATCACTGTGGAGATTGATAACTCTTAAAAAGAAATTTGAACTTCCAGTTGATAGCTGAAAGAACAACATGACAAGATTTCCCATTTTAAGACGCTTACTGTAACAAAAGGCTAAAAGTTCTATTAACTAAGCATTACCTTTGTAGGGAACTTATGCTTTAAGTCACAGGACAGAATAGCCCCCTTTTATTTTTAGAACAACTGAATAAACACACCTCACAGGTATACGTTACACCGTCTTTTTAAGTAGACGTTTAATTCTCCCAGCATCAGTCCAAAGTTATTCTTCGTTCTCACGCGTTTACTGCTGTTCTTTTCCTATCTCAGCCTGGTAACTTCCAGCCCCAGAGCTGCTCTTCATGGTGAGAGTATTGCTGGAGATCCTCCCTCTAGTCCAAGCTAGATGAATGCTCCAGCTCCTTATAAATTTGGTCTTTTCAATCCAAGTGTGAGTTTCCCTCCACACTCCAGCATGGTGAACCACAGAGACATTTAGCCTCTAGCTGCTCTCTGTCCCAACCCTGGCAGACTAACCTGTCTGTGATGATTTAGGAAAGCCTGTAACTCGACATCACAATGGCTTCCTCCGTACCCTTCCCATCTTAAAGCCCATCACCATGGCAACATGAATCACATGGACCTTGTATCCAGGTAGAGATGCTAATTAGCCATCCTTGAGAACCAAATGGACAGTTTAAAGCGCAAGTGTTTGCAATCTGACATTCTCAACACTTTCCCTGGACTTTGGAGACTCCCAGCCTATCAGCTGTTAGCACGTAGGCTGCTGCCATTGTCTATAAGTATAGACACCTTGCATCTTCTTCCCAGTAAAACAATCTGGGCCCCCTTTAATCTCTATCAATCAAATCACCCAGGCTTGCTGTCAGGCAAACTTGAGAACAGGTCACGTGACCCCCTTCATTTTACCTTAAATTAAAGGCACAGTCCCCCAAAAACATAACTATATTATAAACCTCGTAATTGTAATAGAGCGTTAATCAAACAAAATTTGACACCAAGTTACATTTCCATATGATGTCAGCTCCTCAGGGTACGCTCTCTGCTTGAAATCTTTCTGGAATACATCCCTGCCCCGTGTCACCGGATGGTTCTCCTCCACTGCAGCGGATCTTAAAACTCTTTCGTCCCAGGCCACTGAGGCAGGACAGAAAGACCCCACGGGATCATCCATCAAATCACCCTACCCGCTTTCATTTGCCACCATGAGAAAAATAATCGGACTTAATGGCAATGTATTAATGTGCGCTATCTTGTTATTAAATATCAGAAGTAAATTATTAATTTATGTCAGAAACAAAAGTATAACCATTTTTATATTATAAACATTAACGCTACAAGAGAAAATGCTTCTTTGACACATTCTAATGTGTTTTTTAAAAAATCATCAAATAATCTTCTTCTGAGAAACAAATACTTAACTTACATCCATGTTAGTCAAAAAATTCATCAGTCACATAAATCTTGCTGGTAAAAATACATTGTTGTTGCTCACGCTCATGCCAACTTGTGCCACCCACATTAGACCCAGTAGTCTTTTTGTGTGGCATCCCATGATTGGCGTGGACGTGATTTCTAGTCTATCCCCTCGTGTCGTGCTGTTGTGCAGCAGTGGCTTGCATCTTAGGCCAGTCTGAGGACCACCCGGAGGACCCTCGGGGACCACCAGTGGCTCACAGGCCACGCTTTGCGGTCCACGGTGCTGGAGTGTCAACAAAAGCCAAAATAAGGTCACAATTTTCCCTCTCAAGGGCTTTGCATTAATTGGAATGTGTTAAATTCCACTTTTCATTTCCACCGCTCAGAGGCAAAATTGCAAGGACACCAGTTAGTGTCGATTGACCTGGACACCCTTGACCGGCTCCAACTAACAACAGCCGAGGAGAGAGAGATTCTGCTGTCTTCCATTTACAAAGAGCTCCATCCCTTGGATACAGCCAGCCAAACCTTTGACAAACTGCTCGGTAAGAGGTGACTGTTGCAAAAGAAAGTCAGTAGCTTTGCACCAGGAAATCTGCTCTTGGTTTGCACAGAGCTAAAATATGGCTGAGGGTTTGAAGGGGAAGGTGTAAGTCTTGGGCGGGGGATTAGAGGATGAACGTGAGGGAGAGAGGCACCAAAACATGGGGGGGTGGAGGTGGGGGTGGGGGGGGGGGTGGTGCAGGGAAGGCGTTGACTGAGTGGTGGGAAAAGGAAGGGGAGGAAGCTAGGATGAAAGCAAAAGAAAAGAGATATTTGAAGATAGCAGACAGAGCAGGATAGAGTCCGGGGCACGCGATGGAGGAGAGAGTTGGCAGAGAACAAAGAGTAGCAACCTTCACATTACGACATAGCTGAAGATTAATGCGCCAACACTTGACCTTTTTCTATGAATTTCTTTTGTCTGGCCTGTGAACTGGAGTGTTAGCATGCTAGAAACGTATTGAAAATAAATGGGTTGATGCCTCTGTCAGGGCGGGAAGAAATTGCATTGAGCAACCTGACGTGAATTGTCCCTGGGTTTAATCTCAAAGCCGCACAATCAGTGAGAACTGAATTGGGTTACATGCCACACCAGGTGCTGTCACCAGCTAATGCTTGAATCTTGCAAAGTTGGCAGCAACCCCGATGTACATTTGCCAGATATTTTTGCGGCCATCGCCAGGGAAATGTTTATAGCTGTCTGACAGGTAACTTTAACACACCCAGTCAGTCTGACAGGTAACTTTAACACATCCAGTCAGTTTACTCAGATAACTTTAACACATCCAGTCAGTCTGACAGGTAACTTTAACACATCCAGTCAGTTTACTCAGGTGAGGTCGCTGGCTTCTTGAGGGTTGAGCATTGAGAGCTGGTGGCATTACCACCCATCTTGGCTATCACACACAAAGGATGGTAGAAATGTGGAACTCTCTCCCACAAAAAGCTAATAAATGTAAGATCTGAAGTTGAGAGAATTTTTTGCTGGACAAGGATATTGAGGGATATGGAGCAAATTTGCAAATTTCCTGAATGAGTCCAGGAATGGGAGACCGTTTCAACAGGATGAAACCATAGCCTAAACATGCTTCCATCTTGTGGTCTGAGGTGCCACCTAGTGCAGTAACTGCTGCCTGGTAAATACTTTCAGGAGAAAACTCCATTGTATGAAAATGTTAACACAGGAAAGTGTCTGAAAATGGTTTAAAAATAGAAGTAGCCTCAGAGAGAGAGGGAGAGAGAGAGAGAGAGAGAGAGAGGGAGAGAGAGAGAGAGTTAGCTGCAGCCCTCATGGGATCACACCTTTAGAAAAATTCTGTTTAATAACAGTCTGTGTAATAATGTATTTTTAATTATCTTGTAACTCGCCCATGCCATTGTTTACAATGGGTCAGAATATATTCCGGGGTAGAGACTGGACAGCCTCTGAGGACGGGCGTGACTCCATCAGCTCACTGGACAGACAGACCTCGGGGCCAGCAGAAATTCGTCCTTGGGCATCTTCACCATTATTCTGGTGAGCTGTTGGTGTCAACCGGGTTCCCATGGAAACTGCTTCCTGCTCAGGGCCTGAGCAATTTAACCTAGTGCTGAGGTTTATAGGGGGTAAGTCTGAAAAGGGGGGGGTGCTGGTTGTCATGTTCAATTGTTCGGTGTTTGATTATGCGAGTTTGGTATCTGTTCTCTGTGTGTAACTAGTTAGGCCTGGGTGTGGTTACTGGGAAAGAGAAGTCAAACTGTAGGCAAGCAGCTGTAAGCATGAGAGCAGGCATTTTAATGCACTGAATAAAACTCTTGCACACATAGAACCTGGTGTGTCATCTCTGTATTTCTCCGAGGTATTAAGACACAACACTGGTGGGAAGGTGGGCTGTCTGGCAGATAGCTTGTGGAATCAGAAAGAGTAGCCCAAGAAGCACCCCAAATGTGCTCCACCATCAAATAGGATCATGGCTGCTCTGTATCCTAACTGCATCTACCCAACTCAGCTCCATATCCCTCACTATCCTTGTCCAGCAAAAAAATCTATCAACTTCAGATCTTACATTTATTAGCTTTTTGTGGGAGAGAGTTCCACATTTCTACCATCCTTTGTGTGTGATTCCAAATGTCTCTTCTGAATGGCTTAGCTCCATGTTCCATGTCAATTCCCCTTATCCTAGACCCAGCCGCCAGCAGAAAAGATTTCTCTCCATTGACCCAAACAATTCCCTTCAAAATCCGAAAAGCCACAATCAAGTCACCCAGTACCTTTTCTATTCCAGGGAATACAAACCCTGGTAACAACGTTCTAGTGAATGCACGCTGCTCTCCTTCCAAGGTCGAAATGCCCCTCCTAAAGTATGGTGCCCAGACCTGTACATAGTTACTCCACAAGATGCACAGGAGGCCCAAGTCATAGGACTGAAGGCAACAGACTAGAATGAAGGAATGGAAGAGATTGCACAGGTCAGCTGATCAAGGAGTTAAGAGGATTTTGCAAACAGGGGTGAATTCAATGTGTTGCAGAATTGGGTGTACAATAGGTCAGTGAGGACGGGGGTGGGGGGGGGCGGAGTGTATGGTGCAGGGTGGGGGGTGGCGATGGGTGTGGGGGACCTGTATGGAATAGTGGACTTCTGGAAGAAAAAGCAATTACAGTCTGCAAGTTACACTCATTACCTGGAAACACTAAATCCATTCGACCTGCTTCTGGGAGGGTTTCTTCAACAGGAAGAAATGAAGGGTAGGTTATCTTATTATTAGCTTTTCACTTGTGGCCCTGAGAGGGTTTTCTACATTTTATATTCACCTTTCCAGTTAACTTTACCTAAAAAATCTCAGCATTCTCACTCATCCTTCAGCTCAATGGCTTCTACAAACATGGTATCACTTGAAAAGCAGGACCTGTTACACTTAATGGTTTGGAAATCTCGTTCGAGCTACAGAACATACTCAATTTATGACAAGCGAATTGGCTCCAGTTACTAAGTAAACTCTAGTATTTTAACTTTGTGCGTGGTGTGGAAAGGCTGCCAGTGATATCCATAAGGCAACACCTTCCCTCCGTTCTAACAGCTGTGAGCATTTCCTGTTCTAACCAGCCAAAACTTTTTTCTCTCTATTCTTTTACTCCTCGCTGCTCATTCAAGACACAATAGGGCCTCATGACATTGAGAGATTTACAGCAGCCCTGGTAACTCTTAGTGACTCTCAGTCATCAGATTGGGTCGGCCATCAATCAAAGTTCTCCCATAAGAGGTAAGGGAAGACAATTAGTGAAATGTACCTGTCTCTGGTTGTATACAAAACAGAACTGCTGGGTTTGGATGTCAACAGGTATGTCAGACCATCTCTTTAATGAAGAGTTATGGAGCTGCAAGTTCATTAGATACATTTAATCAGATACGTTTTCGCAAGAAGCGAAGACTATGACATGCTGGATTTACATTAAGGGTTGATCTAGACCTTTCTCATTCATTACAAGGCAGATGGGCTAGAAGCCTTAAGGTTATTGATGAGACATTTCCCTAATGCCAAAGCAGTGAAAGAGTGTTTTACTCTGGGAAAAGTACTGCCCTCAGTGAATCCCTGTCATTCTCGTTAGGAGGTGCTCTCCTCTGGCAATACGCCAGATAGCACAGATGTCTAATGTGAATCTTGCTAAAAAGAGAGACATGTTGCTGACGTTTATCATCTTGCACTCATCAGGACAAACTCAAGAATGCCAAATTTCAAACGATCACAGCGATTTATACTACAGGAGAAAAAGGTGCTGATTGGTTGGCAGGCTTTGCCAGTAGTATAATAGTGCAAAAAATGCTGGTCTAGCCAATGACTCCCACATCCCATGAATGAATACGTTAAAAAAAAATTGTGGTTGTTTGAAATTTGGTATTCTTGCATTTGTCCTCGTGAGTGCAAGAGGATAAGTTTCGGCAACATGTCTCTCTTTTCAGCAATATTCAAATTCTGTAACTGCCAAGAGACCAGTGTATAATTCTTCCATTTATATTGATTATGAAGAAGAATGATTTCTAGGAATTAAAAATTCACTTTTGGCACCGGTGTGCTTTTGGATCTGATTTGAACCTGGAGTGTAAGTCACTGATGTTGTTAGTGTGTGAATCCAGAAGGGGTCTCCCTTTCTCCCTCAGAGACCCTCCCCACACTCAAGTTCGTGACATCAGATTCACAAGTATGTGGTTTAAGCAGACTGACCAGCGAGACTAGTTTCTTCTGATAATTCACAATCGCTTCTTTGGATTACCCACAGCCCTTAGAGAAGGGCTGCATTCAGCAATCACAAAATACAGTTACAATTACAGTTACATTACCAGGAACCCTGTCCCATCAGAGGCTAAACCCCCACCTTGTTCCTAACTTAACACTTACATCTTTATATCCTAACTTAATACTTACAATCACCCCTTGGTTGGTCTTCCAATGGTGTTGTAGGTCCCGCAGCGGTGTTGACCAGACTCTACCAACTTCCTTTACTGCCTGCAGAAAACAGTGGTGTCCCACAATTTCTGTTCCCAGTTATACCATTTCTGCTGCTGACCTGGCCAATCCATTTCAGTGTCCAGTAGTTAGCGCTCAGTTTATTCTATGCATGGTCTAGACAAATATGATCAGCTCACGCTGGTTGAAACAATAGTCTTTCCATGGAAAATGTATCCCAGACCGATATGATCAGCTCTCACATTGTTTAAACAATTATCCTGCTGTTCTGAGGCAACGCAGCACCTGGATCCAAGGTCCATCGAGGTTTGAATGACCCTATTCCTCTCCCCGAGAGGAACCAATCATAGTTGCAATGCCAGATTCCAGCACCATTGTTTGTGATGCAGGCCTTAGTTACATTACAATTCCTTGATTGTATTATATCAATGCAATGTTCCTTGTGCCATTGTATCGGGTAATCAGCCTCTTAATTGCATCAGTCAATGGCAGGTACTAGCACTTCCCTGGTACCATTGTTCTATGTTAACAATCAGTCAATGCTCAAAGCCTTTTGATGAGTCACTGTCCTTTACTAACTGTTTGAATTAACCCCTTGCTGCACTGCCCTGTGCTGTTGGCTGTAGCTTGGTTTCTGTATTGTGTGGTACAAAACATGAGGTCAAAACATGTCCGTGGGTTTGGGTTTTAAACTCCATAAATTTGCCGGTTGGAGGGAATTCCAATCCTACAATCTCCAAGAGATTCAACCTGAAACCTTCCTCGCTTGGGCAGGTTCAGAGCATAGCAGGTGATGCATTAGCCTCACCGAACAAGTGGAATTTTCCCAATCCTGCGGGAGTGAGTGGGCTTCCGACTGGGACAGGGAGGAATTTTTCAAACGGAGGCGGTGGGTCAGTGGTCCGACACATTCCCGCCCCTGAGGAGACCTCCCAGAGACGGGTCAGCGCCTGCAGAGGTTACCTGCCCAACAGTGGTGGGCAGTAAATTTCCACAAATAAATGCCCAATTGTGGGCTGATTGGGGCTGATGGGATCTTCTTGGCAGCGGACACACAGGCCCCCACTGAGGGCCAAACCTGGAAGGTGCCTAAGACAGCTTCCCAGCTGCTGCCTGGCAAAGTGGGGTGGGGGGAAGGGACCGGCGGCTGGGGTGGGGGGGGCTGCTTGTGAGGATTCCTACACTCACTGAACTTCCCCTCCCCTCCCCCCACCCCCCCATAATGATATGTTAATTATACTGTGAAAATACACAGGTGAAGGGCATTAATTGTTTAATTAAGTACTTAGAGCATTTATAAAGAGAGACCGTCGGGACATTGGGTTGGTAGGCAGGGAGCAGACATGGGTTATGCTGCATTCTGTGAATAAATCTATTATCAGGAAAAGTATTAGTGTCTAGTTTCATACTTCACCAAATGGTTTGGGTCGATATAAGCCCCCCTCTCCCACTGGAGCTGCGGCCATCAGCGGGCTATAGCTGTAGCTGCTGGCCATTCTTGGAAGGGGTTTCCTATCCACATGGGAGGCCCCACAGCTGTGGCCAGAGGTTTTTTTGATTTATATTGAATTCCCCCAGCGAGCGCCTCAAGGTGGAGGCGCCCTCATGGCCCCACTCCCCACTCCCCCCCGCCCCCTACTCCCGACAGTGGCAGGATCCATTCTTCCAAGGTTGCAGGCCTACCGATTGGGCCTGGAGCCTCAGGAACTCACCCGTCCTCCTTAACTGGACACAGAGGCAGCCTCTTAATTAGCTGCCTCGGGGAAGATCCCGCAGGTGGGCACCCTGACACAAAAAAGGGGGGGGGGGGGGTAGTCGGAATCTGGAGATGGTCCAGAGTCGTGCTCATGTCCAAAAGGCAGAAGGCTCTGCCCAAGACCTCCTATTTTTGACAATTGAAATATGAGCTGATTTTGCGTCTAATGTGTATTCGCTTTCAGGGAAGATAAACCACTGGAAAATAAGAAATTGAAGAAGTCTCCCATGGTCAATCTATCAGTGAAAGGTAAAATAGATTAATTTTTAATTTGATTTTGATTTTTATTAACAGAGGAACTTCCATGTTTCTAGCATGTAGCCCTGCACTCAGTCAGATTCTATCACTCTTTGGTGTGCTCTTTCAATGGACTCCAGGTCATAAGTCCCCTATGTCAGGTTATTGCCATTGGGGAGGCAGTCTGAAAGGAGTTAGTGACCAGGGGCTGGGGAGACTATTACCCCACCAAACAGAACCCTGTAAATATTTGGGATTCTGCACGCTACAGTGACCTGCACTGGGCAGTGCTCCAACTTGGTCAGCAATACACTGATATCCCACTTCACATGATGTGGGAGTGCGAATAGGCCATAAGGTCCCACAAGCCTGTTCTGCCATTCAGAAAGATCATGGTTTATCTAGCAGGATGACTTGTGGCTCAGACAGGTAGGTTCCCCTGTCTCTGAGTGAGAAGCTCTTGGGTTCAAGTCCCACTCCAGGACTTGTTGGCCACAGGAGGAGTGTTCATGTGGCAGTTCAGTTCAGCAGAAGGAGGATAGGCACTTCCAATAGTTCCCCACTATTCCCCAAAAATTTTTAAAAAGTGATGTGTGCAAAGATACCAAACAAACATGGTTGGTCGTTGAAAAGCAAAATACTGCAGATCCTGAAACAAAAGCAGAAAATGCTGGAAACATTCAGCAGGTCTGGTAGCCTCTGTGGAGGGAGAAACAGAGTTAAAGTTTCAAGGTCAGTGACCTTCTTCAGAACTGGGAAAAAGTTAGGGATGTAATAGGTTTTGAGCAAGGAGTGAGTGGGACAAGGGGAAGAAGTAAGGTCTGTGATAGGGCAGAAGGCAGGAGGTTGAATGACAGAATAGTTCATCCTCCAGGGCCAAATAGAATGGCGATGGGGCGAGAAAAGAAACAAAAGACGTGCCAGAGGAGGTGTGCAGCTGACTGACAGGAAACAAAATGGGGATGAGGTTGTGGTCTGAAATTGTTGAACTCAATGTTGAGTCCGGAAGTGCCTAATCAAAAGACGAGGTGCTGCCTCTCGAGTTTATGTTTAATGTTTATCTTCAATCTCATCTCCACTTTCCCTTATTCCCAATCCCCTTGGTGCCCAAAAATGTAACAGCCTATACCTTGAATAAACTGAACAGCTGAGCATCCACAGCCCTCAGGGATACTATTCCCCCAATTCTGAAGAATCTCTGGGTCTGCAGTTCTGCTCCACCCCCCCCCACCACCCCCACGCCCACCCCAGTGGGAATATTTCATGATCGGAATAGCGCATGTGCTCTTCTTTGTCCTAGCTCTGCCTTTGAACGCCGCTCACTCACTCTTAAATCAGCAATCCTCTCCCACCTTAAACCAGCTTATATTTCACCCCTCTCCTAACTATACTTCAGTTCTGTTGAAGGGTCGTGTGGACTCGAAACGTCGACTCTTTTCTTCTCCACCGATGCTGCCAGACCTGCTGAGTTTTTCCAGGTAATTCTGTTTTTGTTTTGGATTTCCAGCATCCGCAGTAGTTTTTTGTTTTTTCCTCTCCAAACACTGCTCTACCTAAAGTCAAATTGTATTGTTTTACCCGTACAAACAATTATCCTGTAAAATCCCATTGTTTTCAGGTTATTGGGTGGCCATAGTCAAGTTCTTTGATAATAATGTGGTAGTTTGATCCCAGAACGTTACACTCTTCGTTCTGATCAAAATGAGACTTTTATAAGTTAGGTAACAGCTGCAAGGTGCAAGATAGGACTTGTGGTATTTCTTGTCGATGGGCGAGAATCCTCTGTTGGTAAGTTCAATGTACAGATTTATTTCACCCTCTCGTTTGTCTCTCTCTTTTTCTCCACAGCCTTTCAACAAAATCTGCAGTTGAAGGTCCCGAGGGATTCAACGGTTACCAAAGTAATTGACGCTTGTAGGAACATTTTGGGACTACAGGAAGACAGCAGTCACCTGTCTCTGAATATTGTAACCAGCAGAACGGGTAAAGGATTTCCCTGTCAGTTTCATGAGATCAACTGAAGGAATTTTAATGTATTGAACGTTTTTTGTTAATCAATGAGGACTTTTTTTAATATTGTGATGTCATCAACTTTATGTCAGCATTGGTCCTGAGGTTACCCATAGTGGATACTAGGTGAGTTGGCATTGAGGGGGTAAGGGCAAAGATGGTGGGTGAGAGGCATGGGTTGGCATAAGTTGGCATAGGGGCTATAAAGGGCCATAGGGTGAGTGGGGGGGCATGGGTTGGCATAAGTTGGTACTAAGTTGGCATAGGGGCTATAAAGAGCCATAGGGTGAGCATGGGTTGGCATGGGGGCGTATCAGGGGTCATGGGAATGAGTGCCAGATTTGCTGGCAGTTTCATGGCAAATCTGCAGATTGCAAGTTCTACTCATTTAATTAAGTATCTATTTCACAGAATCACAGAATTGTTATGGTGCAGAAGGAGGCCATTCGGCCCATCCTTGCCCGAATGAGCAACTCACCTCGTCCCATTCGCCCGTCTTCTCCCCATAACCCTGCACATTCGTCCTCTTCAGATAACAGTCTAATTCCCTTTCGAACGCTTCAATTGAACCCGCCTCCACCACATACTCAGGCTGTGCATTTCAAACACTAACCTCTCGCTGCGTAAAAAAGTTTCTCCTCCTATCACTTTTGCTTCTTTTACTAATTGCTTTAAATCTGTGTCCTCTCATTCTCAATCCTGCCACCAATGGGAACAGTTTCTCCCTATCTACTCTGTCCAGACCACTCGTGATTTTGAACACCTCTATCAAATCTCCTCTCAACCATCTCTTCTCCAAGGAAAATAGTCCTAACTTCTCCAATCTATCTTCATAGCTGAAGTTCTTCATCCCAGGAACCATGAATCTTTCCTGCACCCTCTCTAATGACTTCACATTTTTCCTAAAGTGCAGCATCCAGAACTGATCACAATACTCTAGCTGAGGCTGAACTAGTGACTTATAAAATTCAACATAACCTCCTTGCTCTTGTACTCTGTGCCCCTATTAATAAAGCCCAGGATACTGTATGCTTTATTAACCGCTCTCTCAACCTGTCCTGCCACCTTCACTGATTTATGCACATATACATGAAGGTCCCTTTGCTCTTCCACTCTGTTTAAAGTTGTACCCTTTATTTTATAATGTCTCTCCATGTTCTTCCTACCAAAATGAATCACCTCACACTTCTCTGCACTGAACTTAATTTGCTATCTATCTGCCCACTCCACTAACTTGTCTATGTTCCTTCGAAGTTCTACACTATCCTCCTCACAATTAACAATGCTTCCAATCCTTGTATCATCCGCAAACTTTGAAATTGTTCCCTGTACACCAAAGTCTAGGTCATTAATATAGATCAGGAAGAGCAAGAGTCCCAACACTTACCCTGGGGAACTCCACTACAAACCTTCCTCCCGCACAAAATACATTCATTAACCACTACTCTCTGTTTCCTGTCACTCAGCCAATTTCTTAAATTTAAATTATTTAAATTTAAATAGTTATTAATAGCTATTTAAATCCCCCCAAAGCCTTGCCCGCCTATCTCTGTAAACTCATCCACCTTTACACCCCTCTGTGATCTCTGCACCCCTCTAATTCTGGCCTCTTGCACACCCCCAATTTTAATCGCTTCACCATTGGCAGCCGTGCCTTCAATTGCCTGGCTCCTAAACTCAGGAATACCCTCCCTACACCTCTTTGTCTCCCTACCTCTCTCTCCTCTTTTAAGATGGTCCTTAAAACCTAACTCTTTAATCAAGCTTTTGATCGCCGAATGTCGTTTAATGTGGCTCGGCGTCAAGTTTTGTTTGATAATTGTTCCTGTGACATGCCATGGGACATTTTCTTACATTAAAGATGCTATATAAATGCAAGTTGTTGCTTTGAAGATCGGTCTTGGAAATGGATTATCATACATAGATTTTAGCTTGGCTAATAGTCTTGCTCAGGGCATATCTCAGTACTGGTCTACATTACGGATCAATTTACAGAGCTTTTCATTGATATTGCAATTCATCTTCTTACTCAATAGTAAAATATTATTGACTATTGAGCATTTCTAAGGCTATTTCCTTAAAGGGAAATTTTACAACCCATGTCTCTCATCGTGATGGTGAAGCGATTAAGAATGAGTCTCAAGGGTAAAGTTGACAATGGCAGTTATGCAACAAATGGGAACAATAGGAACACAAAAACATAAGAAATAGGATTGGAGTGGACTATTCAGCCCTTCAAGGCCATTTTGTCGTTGATTAAGATCATGGCTGCTCTTCCATCTCAACTCCACCTTTCCAGAATACCCCAATATCTTTTAATTCCCTTAATATCCAAAATCTATCGACCTCTGTCTTGAATATACTCAATGACTGAGCATCCACAGCTCTCTGGGATAGAGATCTCCAAAGAGTCATGACCCTCTGAGTGAAGAAGTTTCTCCTCATCTCAGTCCTAAATGGTCGACTCCTTACTCTGAGACTCTATCTCCTATTTCTACACTCCCCAGCCAAGGAAGAGCATCTAATGTCAGGGAATAGCTACTGTAGTAGTACTGATGAAGGTAGGCTTGAAGAAGACGGAGAGAGTAATGAAGGATGGAATCCAGTCGATGATGTTAGCAATCGTGGAGCTGCTGAAGGCAAGTTGGATAGTTAAGGAGCTAAGGTGGGAAAGGGGCAAAGAAGTAGGTTCCAGAGACAAGATGAGTGTGTTGAGGGCCTGGGGGGGGGGTACAATGTCAGGAACTTGAGAACAAGTCAAGAGAGGGCTGGTTAAATGGAGAGTGGGGAGGGGGGTGGATGCGGGGGAGAACTGGAAGATGACAGTGACTCGCGTATAGATTCTGGACACAAAGAAATCAATGCATGCCTCATATGCACAGCCCACTGCAAAGATGGGGATCGTGGGGATGCGAGGTACGAGGCAGCAAACCACAAAACTAAAACTAAGAAATGTATTTGCCAACAGAGATCAAGGAGCTGCAAGCAGAGAAACAAATAGGTGAACTGAAGGTGTTGGAGAAAAAGGAGCTCAAACTGCAACTGTGCAAGAAAGTGAGTGATAACCTCCAGAGGTTGGAAAATCAGGTAGGTGCAACATCAGATCTTAGTGAGTACATGGCTATGAAGATGAAGAATAATGAACGTGAAGATGTGAAGCTAAAAGCCAAGCTGAACTAATGACTACAATTCACCTTTTCATGAAATACAGGACAATTCTACTTTCTCCCCCTTTAGTTAATGACCCACTGACAGAGTCACATTCCTGGAAAGCAGTATTTTAACAAATTAACAGGAATTCTGCTTCATCACTGGTCACAAAATCCAGGCCGATTTTTATCTTACGAGATTTCTGTAAAAGATTTTTCACGTATTTTCTCCACACACCCAGAAAAGTGGGAGCAGAGAAATGAGAAATCTGAAAACAATTTTAAAACAAACTATCGAAGGTGATAGGACAGGTTGAGAGTGCGGTTAATGGAGCATAAAGCATTCTAGGCTTTATTAATGGAAGCATAGAGTACAAGAGCAAGGAGGTTATGTTCGGCTTGTATAAAACACTGGTTCAGCCACAGCTGGAGCATTGCATCCAGTTCTGGGCACCACACTTTAGAAAAGATGCAAAGGCATTGGAGAGAGTGTAGGAAAGATTCACGAGAATGGTTCCAGAGATGAGAAACGTCAGTTATGTAGATAGATTGGAGAAGTTAGGACTGTTTTCCTTGGAGGAGAGAAGGCTGAGAGGAGATTTGATAGAGGTGTCCAAAGTCATGAGGGGTCTGGACAGTGTAGACAGAGAAACTGTTCCCATTGGTGGAAGGATTGAAAGCAACAGGGCACAGATTTAAGATAATTGGCAAAAGAAGCAATGACGACATGAGGAGAAACATTTTCACACAGCGAGTGGTTAGGATCTGGAATGCGCTGCCTGAGAGTGTGGTGGAGGCAGATTCAATCGAGGCATTCAAGAGAGAGTTGGATTGTTATCTGAACAGGAAGAACGTGCAGGGCTAAGGGGAGAAGCGGGGGAAATGGGGCACTAGGTGAGTTGCTCACCTCGGAGAGCCGGTGCAGACACGATGGGCCGAATGGCCTCCTTCTGTGCTGTAACCATTCTGTGATTCACGGTAAGACTAAATATTGTGGGACTACCTTAATTACTGCAGAATGGGACGAATGTGTTTTACTAACAGCCTGGTGTCTATGCTATAAAGTTCTAAACTATTCCATTTAGTTAATATTCCCTGGTTTCATCCATGTTCCTGACTGGCTGTCCTACACCGGACCCAATCTGTTAATGGGCTATTAATGGAACATTAGCTGAAGTGCTCACTCTCTCTCACTCTCGCTGTCTGTCATATCTATTTAGATTACAAATCTTCCTTAAGTTAATTTCTTCCTCCATATTTGCATAGTATTTCTTTGAAATCACAGGGACACCAGGCTACTGTTGCAGTTTTGACAACAATTCAAAAGCTGGTTGATTACAAATTTGCGGTATTAGAGCATGGGCTGTGTTAATAAGAAAAGAGTGGCTTCAGAGGGAAAATAAATACTAAAACCTAGAACGACACTCACTTCAGCAGGATCAAAGAGTAAAGAGGAGAAGTTAATGCAAAATGCCCTGTTTGTTTTGAGAGGAAATGATACCATTGATCCTGGACAAGGTTACTGAATAAGTAAATACTCCTTAAAGACTGACAGCCCTTTCTGGGGCTGTGTGCTCCAGGTTTGGTTCAGCTGGGTCACTTTCATGAGAAGATGTTTCTGTATGAATGTTTAACACATGCCCCCCTTTGCACTTGTTTTTAATTATAGCCATTAAATTGTGGATTAGTTAAATATTCATATAGTAAAATTCAAATATACTCCCTAAAGTAATAACAGGCAGCTATTGCAAATGTACCTAATTTTACTGTAGCGTCAAACTAACTCCACAGTGGAAAAGAACAGAAAACCTCCAAGATAGAACAAAGAAAAGTACAGCACAGGAACAGGCCCTTCGGCCCTCCAAGCCTGCGCCGATCAAAATGCCTGTGTGTCCGTGTGTGTCCATGTGTGTGTGTGTGTGTCCAGTTGTGCGTCTGTGTGTGTGTTTGTGTCCGTGTGTGTGTGTTTGTGTCCGTGTGCACGTGTGTGTGTGTCCGTTCGTGTATCCGTGTCCGTGTGTGTGTGTTTGTGTCCGTGTGTGTGTGTTTGTGTCCGTGTGCACGTGTGTGTGTGTGTGTGTGTGTGTCCGTTCGTGTATCCGTGTCCGTGTGTGTGCATGCATGTGCGCAATCTGTGTTGGAAGTGTCCTGCCTGCCATATTGGTAAAGGATCATGAATAGATGTCCAGAGGCTGAATCAGGAGTTAGGCTCCGTGCCAATGGAATTAGATGGCCTTACACGTGTTCGCGAGAAGGTTTTTTGGCACAGTGGGTAAAGTCCCTACCTCTGAGCCAGAAGCTCCAGGTTTGAGCCCCACTCCAGGACTTGATGGCCAAGGAAGGTGAGCTCATAATGCAGCCAAACAGGTTGAGTATCAATCTGCAAATCCTTCCAACACACGCCAACGGCAGGCAGTGAGAGCGGCAGAGATTCCTGGTCAGCCAGGTGATGGAAAGAATGTTGGAGCCTCTACCATCACCACCCTTGTAAAAGTGTATGTTGCCACAGCAACTGGGGCTCCCTGAGTGGACTGTAGCACATTACCTTTCAGCAAATGGAGCAATGTCAGATAAAATTATTACGCATGAATTCACTGAAGCTCTTGGGGGAAAAAGTGGGCAGGATCCCTTTAGAGTTAAAGTCGCTCCATGATGACACAGTTAGCAATCGGTGTTCAGGAACCCAGTAATCTGATACTGAGGATGACCAGCCAGCAAGCCTAGCTCACTAATGAGCCCAGAGGGACTAAACCTATCACCATGAACCAGAAGTTTCTTTATGTTTGGCACTGAAAGCAATTATACTGATGAGTTAAAGGGGGTCCTAGCCTGCAAGCAGTGGGGAGCGCACCCATGCTGTGAACTGATGGACTGCATGGTTGAAGTTGTTTAAGTGCCATAGTTATGGGAGGAGGCCATTCAACCCTTCAAGCCTGTTCCGTCACTCAATGAGATGATGACTGATCTATGCTTTAACTACATCCGCCTGCCTCAATTCTGTCACCTCTTATATAATTGTCTAGCAAAATTCAGTCGATCTCAGATTTAAAATTATTAATTGAACTGGCATTTACTGCTTTTCCTGGGAGAGACTTCCACGATTTGGCTACTTTTCGTGTGTGGAAGCCTTTCTGAATTTCTCTCCTAAACGGCCTGGCTGTGAGTTTAAGGTTACATCCCCTTGCCCAAAGTCCCTTAACAAGAGAAAGAAGTCTCCCTCTGCTCTGTTAATTCCTTTCAAAATCCTAAAAGCCTTGATCAATGCACCCCTTAACCTTCTATATCAATTCAATTCAATTCAAGCATAATGTGTGCAATCTCTCCTCATAATCTCACGCATGGAGCCCAGATAACACTCTCCAGCAGTATCACATCACACCCCTAAACATCTCCGAGCCGTTACACTGAGAACCTCCACCAGGGCTGTCTGGATTTAGTTGTGAAGGCTGGGAGAGCTTGCAAAGAGGAACCCTTCGGATATAGATTTCCACAGAGCTTGGTTTAGAAACAAAGTGGTAGATTTGCCTCTGCTGTACATGTTATATATCAGAGCTATGCAGAGATGACACTAGTTTCTATGTGTGTAACAGGTTTTATTCCCAGTGCTTTAAAATGTCTGTAGCTTCCAGCTCTTTCTACTGTTTGTTTACTTTTCTCTGAGTCCACACCCAGGCTTAACCAATCGAACACCGAGAATCAATAGTGAACAGATTCACACAACCAAATACAGAAAAATTGAACACCACAGCCACATGTCAAACGCCTGCCTTACCAAATAAAAATATGAGAAAAACACCAAAGGCTGCATCTTTCGGTCGGCGAGTGGGGGCGAGGTCTGCTCGCCGATGTGTAAAATGACGCGGGTTGACGTCGGGCGTGCATCCCGATGTCACCGCGCATCATTTAGATTTTCAGTTCGGCGGGTGCGCAGCCATCAAAGGCCTATTAAGGCCATTAAAAAAGTAATTAAAGTGATTAATGGACCTGCCCGTCCAACCTTAAGGTTGGCGATCAGGCCGGGAGCCCAGGTGGCCTTCAGAAAAAAACATGAAACCTCATCCACGGGCGGGATGATGTTTCTTGGGGTTATTAAAATTTGTATGAAATCTCTAAATAAAAGAAATTGACATGTCCCAGCTCATGTGACAGTGCATGAGGGGACATGCCAATATTTTTTTTTTTCTCATCCTTATTCAATGTTTCAAACCCGAGCCAATCTCCCTGAGGCAGCACTTTGCCTGCACGTGAAATGGACATCACGCTGGGCGGGCCTAAATTGGCCCGCTCACGTTAAATGGTGGCGCGCCCCAACCCGGGGGCGCCGATCGGGAACCCACCCGCCCGCCCGTGCCCACTCCTGCACATCCCGCCCCCCCTCCCCCCGATGGGAGGAAAGTGTTGCCCCAAAAGTAATTCCTAGATTTATTTGGTGAAAGGGGGCAGGGGGCAAACAAAAAGGGAAGATGGGGGTAAATAGCTTTGACCCTGATGGAGCACGAAGTGCGAGACAGTGCAGAAAAACTGCAGACAGGCCGGAAGACAGGAACCAAAACGAAGGTTGCAAAGGAAAATTATTTCGTAAGAAAAGACAATAAATGGATCTCTTCCTGAAAAAAAGGTTTATTTTACCACATACTTTCCACATAAAACAATTATTTTGAATAGTCAGGGAATTTAAGGTTCTTGGCTCTGGTGGAATCTCAGGGGCTTTGACTCCAAACTGGAAATTGCCCTTGTTCCTAATTCACTCCTCTGCTTCACAAATGCGCCGCGTTAAATATTTTGGAAGGCACTCTATAAAATGCCTTTAGCCAGTAGCTGAGAGGGTTGGACTGCTGACAGATACTTGTTTGCACTTGTAAAGCTAGGCAAGTGTTTCTTTAAGGGAAGAATTCTCCAGGCATCCAAGTTTAAAACACGGACAACATTTGGCCTTGAACAGAATGCAAGCGCAATTCCTGTGGGATTTGCATTGACTGGACGAGACAAGTTCGAGGAGGGACAGCTGCCGGGAGGTTTGGAAGGAGCTGTCAGCCGGGTTTAGTCACTGTTTTCCTCCATTCGTAACGAGAGTGAAGCAGTAAGTAAGGTTTGCTCTGGGAAACACCCCCACTCAGTTGAGCTCCGTATTTTCAAAAGCAATGTATAGATCCCAAACACCCGACCTTTATAGAAATTGTTTTTAAGCTACTCTTTTCTCCAGGTTGTTTTTTTTTTTGTAAACCTGTGCATGCAGTCGTGTCAATCCACTATATTGTCATCTATTTCATGGCCTGAAACTCTCGACACTCTAGAAACCTCGACATTGATGCTTTTTAAGCATTTTCTTTCCATCATTCACACCATATGGGCATCGCTGACAGGGCCAGCATTTATAGCCCAACACTAATTTCCGTTAAGATGGTGGGGGTGAGCCAACGGCTTGACAACTGAGCAGCTTGCTGGGCCCATTTCACAGTCGGCCACATCGCTGTGGGGTCTGGAGTCACATATATGGCCAGGCCAGGTAAGGACAGCAGGTTCCCTTCCCTGAACCAGATGGATTTTTACGTCAATCTGTGGGTCACCGTTACTGGTATTAGCTTTCGTTTTAAAATTCCGGATTTATTTAACGAGCTGAATTTAAATTCCCCCCATGCCATGGTGGGCTTTGAATTTAAGTCTCCGGCTTATTGTTCTGGGCGTCTGGGTTACTAGTCCAGTAACATAATCGCTTTGCTACTAACCATTACTATGCAACCACACCCATAAACTTGCGCTTTCTGCTTCAGAAAGAAACAAAATGTTTGTTTGGAAAAAAAGTAGACACGGATAAAGGAAAGCTATCGGCTTAGGCTGAACTGTTTCTCTTGATGCCTCATATTTCCAAATCCTTACCTCAAGTTTTGACATTCTGTTGCAGATATTACCTTGCCTAGCAACTGCAGTTCTCATTGTTTTGTGTGCCCTTCAGCTGATAAGCATCTAAAAATGAAATGAGGGAGAGGCAGTGGCATATCACAGAACTTCAGAATCTTTACAGTGCAGAAGGAGGCCATTCAGCCCATCGAGCCTGCCCTGGCTCTCAGAAAGAGCATTCCACCTAGTCCCAACTCCCCTGCCTTATCCCCCTAACCCGGCACATTCTCTCTTTTCAGGTAGCAACCCCATTCCCTTTTGAATACCTCGATTGAAGCTGCCCTCACCCCCCTTTCAGGAAGTTCATCGCAGACTCCAATCACCCTCTGGGTGAAAAAAACATTTTCCTCGCATCATATTTACTCCTTTTGCCAATTATTTTGAGTCGGTGCCCTCTAGTTCTTGATGTTCTCGAGTGGGAACAGTTTCTCACTATTTACCCGGTCCATACCCCTCAGCATCTTGAATAACTCCATCAAGTCTCCTCTCAGCCTTCTTATATTGTATTGTACTGTATTGTCACTAGACTAGTATACCAGAGACCCAGGGTAATGCCCTGGGGACCCAGGGTCAAAGCCCACCATGGCGATGGTGAAATTTGAATTCAATAAAAAAAATCTGAAATTAAAGTCTGCTGATGACCGGGAAACCATTGTCGATTGTCATAAAAATCCATCTAGCTCACTCATGTCCCTTAGGGAAGGAAATCTGCCATCCTTACCCGGTCTGGCCTACATGTGACTCCAGACCCACAGCAATGTGGTTGACTCTTAAAATGTCCTCTGAACAAAGGAAGTTAGGGATGGGCAATAAATGCTGGTCTAGCCAGTGACCCCCACATCCCACGAATGAATAAATAAAAAGATTGACCTGGAGTCTCCCGAATTGAAGATCAATCTCCAGGAAGCTGCTGTGCGCAATCCTGGAAACAAATCATAGGGACTTAAAAAAGAGAGTTTTTTAATTAATTTCCTTTGAATATATATCTTTACCAGGTATGAAAATATTAAAAATGTGGGGAAAGAAGGGCTGTTTGGCTGGCAGTGAAGCATCGTTCAATGAGTCTTTTTGCTTTCCAACTGGCGTAGGAAGGCAGTGTGTCACAGGGTTGGGTGTGTTGGCCGACTAATGGCTGGAGCGCGAGGGCAAGTCATGTGATGAAACCTCCAGGAATACGTTTAATCACAGTTGGCAACCCTAAATGTAACAACATCATACATCTGAGTGAGAAGTAGGCTGTGGTATCAGACATCCCTTTGAGGCTGCTTTACCATCCAATGAGATGATGGGTGATCCACTAACTCCATTCTACTTTCTTGGTCTTTGGAGAAGCTTGATTCCATTTGAGGAAATTTAGGGTCTACCTTTCTTAACCCCTAACAATTTCCCATTCAAGGATTAGGGCACTAAGCAGCCCTTTCCCGCTTTGGAGAGGGAGAGGATGAGGTGGTCAACGCCCTAGGGATGAAATGCGAACCATCTTGATGCTGGATAAGATGAGGGGCAGGAAGCCAATCTCAGGACTGACAATACAACATTATTCCTGTAGGCTTAGCTTAAGGTGTCAGCCAGGGAGGGGAGTAGATGAAACTGAGGCCAGGGCTACGCAGATGTTGGAGAGGATGGTTGTGGTTGGGATACCATTTGTTTGAAGGAAGTTTGGATTCTTTTAAGTCTCAAAGTCAGATACCCAGTTACGAACAGTAGGAGCAGCCAAGAGATTGTTGGTGAGATAGTGAGGTGGGGGTTAAGGATGCCATTAACATGTGTGCGAAAGCTGACCCCAATTCTTCCCAAATAACATCGCAGAGGTGTAGTGTGTAAATGATGAAAAGAAGGAGGTCAAAGCATCGATATGTACCAGAGCTATCAATGGGGCACGGGAGGAGAAATCAGGTAGGAGTGGGATCAGAGACAGGGTTGTGGAGGGGGGGTGTTCAAGTTACAAACTAATAGAATTTAGGATATAAAATTGAGTTTGGAATACAAGACGATTCACTCTCTCCACAAAAAGTACAACACTCCTCTTTGTTTGTTTACTAATGACAACACCTGAGATTCTAAAACAGTCAAAGAAAATCAGACACTTTGCATGAAAGCAAGGTCCCGTTTAACAATCGGCTTCTGATAAAATTGAGGACACGGCAGCTTCGAATACATCCAAAGTCTTAACTCGTGGTTGGGAAGGGGATTCTGCTGTGGGGGGGGTGGTCTGATCCTAGGGGGAGCACCATTGCCCTTTGGGGTTACCCCTGGTGATCAAGGTCAGTAAAAAGATCACACGCTTTGGTATTTTGATTGTTTGGCTCTTAACCCTTTGAACTCTGAATTTGGTTTGCAAGCTTTCAAGGACGTTCATATTTTCCATATAACAACATCTTTAAAAAGAAGGCAGGGGATTTGAATGATAACTATTTTATTTTTGGCCACACAAGGGATTATTTTTCTCTTCGACAATAACTGTAAATTAAAATGAATTTCCCTGCATGAGTTACAGATCCTCTTTCAGTTAAAGCTGACTGGTGAGGCCTGATATGGAACACACTAGAAATTGGTCCAGGCCTGTTTTTGGGCCCTGAAATGTGTGGCAAGCTACGTGGGGATACACTAGAAGTCAGAGACCTAAGCTTCATCCTGTTAGGCCTTGGGCCCTGGCCATCACTGCATTGCTGCCAAGCTGCAGGCACCATACAGATGCCCAGAGGCAGCTTGCTTGATTTGAAAAGGACCAGTTTTGTGTTGGTAGCTTTTACTGGTCGTCATTGGTAGGTTCCTGGAGCTGGAGAAGTGGGTGAGGGGAGAATGGGTGGGGAATCAGAATAGGCCGACAGTACAGAGCTGTGGAGCTGGGAGAAACAATCCAGCTCTCCCCATAAGGCAAGTTACTTCAATTGTATAGCACAGAAACAGGCCATTCAGCCCAACTGGTCTATACCAGTGTTTGTGCTCCACAACAAAACAAAAACAGAATTACCTGGAAAAACTCAGCAGGTCTGGCAGCATCGGCGGAGAAGAAATCAGTTAACGTTTCGAGCCTTCATGGCCCTTCGGCAGAACTGGAGCATAGTTTCAACAAGGGAGAAATATAAAGTGGTTTAAGGTGGGTGGGGGGGGGGGGGGGGAGGGGAAGAGACACATTGAGGGTGTGGTGTGAGCAGATAATCAAAAGATGTCACAGACAAAAGGGTCAAAGAGGTGTTGAAGGTGGTGGTCTTTGTCTGAGAAAAGTGCTAATTAAGAATGGAAAACAGGATATTCAAAGTACAGCTCTAGTGGGGGTGGGGTGGAAAGACTAAAGGTTTTAGTTTTAGATTTAAAAATAATGGAAATAGGTGGGGAAAGAAGAATCTATATAAATTATTGAAAAAAAAAAGCGGGTGGGGGGGGGAAAAGAAACGGGGTGGGGATGGGGGGAGGGGGAGTTTAAGATCTAAAGTTGTTGAATTCAATATTCAGCCCAGAAGGCTGTAAAGTGCCTAGTCGGAAGATGAGGTGCTGTTCCTCCAGTTTGCGTTGGGCTTCACTGGAACAATGCAGCAAGCCAAGGACAGACATGATGGCAAGAGAACAGGGTGGAGTGTTAAAATGGCAAGCGACAGGGAGGTTTGGGTCTTTCTTGCGGACAGACCGCAGGTGTTCCGCAAAACGGTCGCCCAGTTTGCGTTTGGTCTCTCCAATGTAGAGGAGACCGCATTGGGAGCAACGAATGCAGTAGACTAAGTTAGGGGAAATGCAAGTGAAATGCTGCTTCACTTGAAAGGAGTGTTTGGGCCCTTGGACGGTGAGGAGAGAGGAAGTGAAGGGGCAGGTGTTGCATCTTCTGCGTGGGCATGGGGAGGTGCCATAAGTGGGGGTTGAGGAGTAGGGGGTGATGGAGGAGTGGACCAGGGTGTCCCGGAGGGAACGATCCCTACGGAATGCCGTCAAGGGGGGTGAAGGGAAGATGTGTTTGGTGGTGGCATCATGCTGGAGTTGGCGGAAATGGCGGAGGATGATCCTTTGAATGCGGAGGCTGGTGGGGTGATAAGTGAGGACAAGGGGGACCCTATCATGTTTCTGGGAAGGAGGAGAAGGCGTGAGGGAGGATGCGCGGGATATGGGCCGGACACGGTTGAGGGCCTTGTCAACGACAGTCCGTAGGGATCGTTCCCTCCGGGACACCCTGGTCCACTCCTCCATCACCCCCTACTCCTCAACCCCCACTTATGGCACCTCCCCATGCCCACGCAGAAGATGCAACACCTGCCCCTTCACTTCCTCTCTCCTCACCGTCCAAGGGCCCAAACACTCCTTTCAAGTGAAGCAGCATTTCACTTGCATTTCCCCTAACTTAGTCTACTGCATTCGTTGCTCCCAATGCGGTCTCCTCTACATTGGAGAGACCAAACGCAAACTGGGCGACCGTTTTGCGGAACACCTGCGGTCTGTCCGCAAGAAAGACCCAAACCTCCCTGTCGCTTGCCATTTTAACACTCCACCCTGTTCTCTTGCCAACATGTCTGTCCTTGGCTTGCTGCATTGTTCCAGTGAAGCCCAATGCAAACTGGAGGAACAGCACCTCATCTTCCGACTAGGCACTTTACAGCCCTCTGGGCTGAATATTGAATTCAACAACTTTAGATCTTAAACTCCCACTCCCCCCATCCCCACCCCGTTTCTTCCCCCCACCCCACCCCCCGCTTTTTTTTCAATAATTTATATAGATTCTTCTTTCCCCACCTATTTCCATTATTTTTAAATCTAAAACTAAAACCTTTAGTCTTTCCACCCCACCCCCACTAGAGCTGTACTTTGAATATCCTGTTTTCCATTCTTAATTAGCACTTTTCTCAGACAAAGACCACCACCTTCAACACCTCTTTGACCCTTTTGTCTGTGACAGCTTTTGATTATCTGCTCACACCACACCCTCAATGTGTCTCTTCCCCCCCCCCACCACCCACCTTAAACCAATTTATATTTCTCCCTTGTTGAAACTATGCTGCAGTTCTGCCGAAGGGCCATGAAGGCTCGAAACGTTAACTGATTTCTTCTCCGCCGATGCTGCCAGACTTGCTGAGTTTTTCCAGGTAATTCTGTTTTTGTTTTGTTTTGGATTTCCAGCATCCGCAGTAGCTTTTAGCTTTTTGTTTTTATCTTTGTGCTCCACATGAGCTTTCTCCCACCCCTCTTCATCTAACCCCATCAACATATCCTTCTATTCCTTTCTCTCTCATGTTTATCCAACACTCCTATGCATCTATACTATTCACCTCGACAACCACTGTGGTTGCAAGTTTTACAACACAGGTCCCTGTTCTTTGCAGACAGAAAGAACATGTACATACATTGCGCCTGTTTCAGTTAAACAAAATAAGGGACTGCCATTCACCGACTTATTCCTCAGGGCAATGACTTGACCAATCAGAGTCAAGCTGCCTGGTTTAAATTTCAAACAATGCTTGGCAGTTAACTGTCAGTCACCAGTGGTACATTCTCTATGGCAATGCCACTTGCCAACCAATCAACAGTCTCTTCACATACAGTATAAATTGTTGTTTCCCCCCTCGTTTTGGTATTCTTGCAAGCGTCCTGATGAGTGCAAGATGAAAAGCTTAGACATGTCTCTTTTTTCAGCAACACTAAAGACGTTTCTCCTGAATTCCCAATTGAATTTATTAGACTATTTTTATTTTATGGCCCCAATTTTTTAATCCCCTACAGTTTATTTACAACTACTTTATAAGAACCTAAGAACATAAGAAATAGGAACAGGAGTAGGCCATTCAGCCCCTCGAGCCTGCTCCGCCATTCAATAAGATTATGGCTGATCTGTTTGTGTTTCGATTTCCACATTCCCATCTAACCCCGATAACCTTTGATTCCCTTGCCTAACTAGAATCTGTCTACCTCTGCCTTAAAAATACTCAATGATCCCACCTCCATCACCTTCTGAGGTAGAGAGTTCCAAAGCCGCACAACCCTCTGAGAGAAAAAATTTCTCATCTCTGTCCTAAAAGGGCGACCCCTAATTTTAAAACAGTGCCCCCTAGTTCTGGACTCACCCACATGAGGAAACATCCTTTCGACATCCACCTTGTCAAGGCCATTCAGGGTCTTATATACTTCAGTCAAATCACCCCTCACTCTTCTAAATTCCAGTGGAAACAAGCCCAGTCTGTCCAACCTTACCTTATAAGACTACCCACTCATTCCAGGTATCAATCTAGTAAACCTCCTCTGAACCACCTCCAATGTATTTACAACCTTCCTTAATTAAGTAGACCTAAACTGCACACAGTATTCGAGGTGTGGCCTCACTAATGCCCTGTATAACTGAAGCATAACATCCTTACTTTTATGTTCAGTCCCTCTCGTAATAAAGGATAAAATTCCATTAGCCTTCTTAATTACTTGCTGTACCTGCATATTAACTTTTTGTGACTCATGTACTAGAACACCTAGATCCCTCTGCACCACAGAATTATGCAGCTGTTCTCCATTTAAGTAATACTCTACTTTTTTGTTCTTCCTGCCAAAGTGAACAACTTCACATTTTCCCACATTAAACTCCATTTGCCAGATCTTTGCCCATTCACTCAACCTATCTATATCCACCTGCAACCTCCTCATGTCCTTTTCATAACATACTTTCCTACCTATCTTTGTGTCATTTGCAAATTTAGCTACCGTGCCTTCACTCTCCTCATCTAACTCATTGATGTAAATCGTAAAAAGTTGAGGCCCCAGCACAGACCCCTGTGGAACTCCACTTGTCACATCCTGCCCATCAGAAAAAGACCCATTTATGCATACTCTCTGCTTTCTGCCAGCCAGCCAATCTTCTACCCATGCTAATATGTTACCCCTACACCATGCACTTTTATTTTCCGTAATAATCTTTGATGTGGCACCTCATCAAATGCTTCTGAAAATCCAAATACAGCACATCTACAGGCTCTTCTTTATCCACAGCACATGTTACTCCTTCAAAAAACTCCAATAAATTGGTTAAACATGATTTTCCTTTCACAAAACCATGCTGACTCTTCCCGATTGCCTTGAGCTCTTCTAAGTGCCCAGCTATAACCTCTTTAATGACCGATTCCAATAACTTCCCCATGACAGACGTCAAGCTAACTGGCCTGTAGTTTCCTGTTTTCTGCCTCCCTCCCTTCTTGAGTAGAGGGGTTATATTTGCTCCTTTCCAGTCTGATGGAACCTTTCCAAAATCTAGCGAATTTTGGAAAATTAACACCAGCGCACCAACTACCTCATCAGCCACCTCTTTTAAGATCCTAGGACGTAGTTCATCAAGACCCGGAGACGTGCCACCTTATCATTTTAAAGATTCATAGACTGGGATCTTCTGTGCCTGCTGGCATTGGGCGTGTTCGATGGCGTGAGTGGACAATATGGTGCGATCAGTTTCACGACGGTGTGAAACCAGTTTGCGATCGTTCGCTCAACCCGCTGATGGTGGGTCGCATTTCGCGCCATCAGACATCGGGAACCTCATTGTAATACATCAGTGTATCATTATAAGGCCAGCCCGCCGGACACATTCCCCCAGTTGATGGGAAAACACATTGATGTGTTTCACAACAGCACATAAACGACGTGTACCTGGTGAGCTGCACTTCACTCGGGACTTCGAGGTTTGTTTGCCCACTTTGCTTCAGGCAGCACTTGCGGTCATCAGCCCCAGGCTTCACAGGCAGCACCACATCATGTGAAGGTCTCTACCTACCAGATCAGCCATATGTGAGTGGCTTTTCAATGGCTGCAGGGCTAGGGCTTGCTTGGGGAAAGGGGAGAAGTGGCCTCAGGCAAGGGAAGAGGCTGCAGGGCGAGGGCTGTACTGGGGAAGGAGGGTATCACAGGGTGTGTGTGGGGGGCACATGTTATCTGTGCAAGTGACCTCAAAATAGTGAGGGCTGAGGAGGCAGTCTCCAGAAGGGATGAGGCCAGATGGAGATGTGAGGGTGTGTGTGTGAGAATGGGTGGTGATGTCCCTTGAGCTGGCAGTGAGTGAGATGCCAGTGAGTGTGTGATGGCCTTGTGAGTGTGTGAGTTTAGAGTGATGAGATGGTTGCCTTACCCTGGCAGCATGGATAAGATCATTCATCCTCTTTCTGCACTGGATGGCCAACCTCTTCTGCGCAGCATTGGCACTGACCACCACTGCCAACACCTACCAAGCTGGAGTGACAATGTAGCTGCTCCTCCTGTGGCCTGAGTGAGGATAGAGGACGTCACAACAGCCTCCATGGTGTCCAAAAGGCGCTTGAGGGCTGCAGTCTTCTTGTCTTTCGGGGCCTTTGCCTTTGCTGAAGTCCTGGGCTGGAAGCACTGAGCACGGCTGTATTTTAAATGTGGTGCCTAGTTTGCTGAGGCGGCGAGGTGAAGGTGTGGAGGGTGAATGAAAGCTCGCCTGCCATGGAAACAGTGTATTTCCTGGGAACGCATAAGTGATACGGTGGGTTTGGGATGATACGACATGAAAGCCCGCTATTGCGGACAGCGGGTAAAATGTTTTACCCGCCTGCTTTCGCATTTAGCTCAAATCTGGGATGATTCCGCCCTTAGTTTCAGGCCACCCCCCCTCAGCCTTCTCTTTTGTAGAGAAGAGAGCCCCAGTCTGTTCAATCCTTCCTGTTAGGTATAACCTCTCAGTTCTGGTATCATCCTTGTAAATCTTCTTTGCATCTTCTCTGGGACCTCTATATCCAAATTTTAAAAATATACCTACTTTTTTGGCGTTTGCCTCCAGTGATCTGTGTGAAGCTCATTGCCCAGGCCTCAGTGGGAACCAAACAACTAAGTAACATTTGGACCACAAAAGTGCCAGGCAGTGGCTATCTCCAACAGCAGAAATTCTAATCATCTCCCCAACTGACATTCAACAACGTTACCATCGCTGAAACCCCCAGCATCAACATCCTGGGGGGGGTTACCATTGACCAGAAACTGAACTGGGCCAGCCATATAAATACTGTGGCTATGACAGCATGCTAGGTTGAGGGAATTCTGTGGAGAATAACTCACCTCCTGTCTCCCCAAAGCCTGTCCACCATCTACAAGGTTACAAGCCAGGAGTGTAATGGAATATTATCCAGTCACCTGGATGAGTGAAGTTCCAACAACGCTCAAGGAGCAGTGGAGTGGGATTAATTGGGTAACACAGACATAGTGGGCTGAATGGCCTCCTTCTGTGATGTTTCATTCTATAATTCTATGATGATATAAATACATCCTATACAGGACTGTAACAGGCCGAATTATGAAAAATTCAATCTTCATTTATTGAATTCCACTATTGTGACCATATACTTTGGGGATTTGGACAACGAACAAAATTTGGTCAAATTCATTGTCTCATACAGTCTTTTTTTCAATTTTGAACAGGCGCAATCAGATTTGAGAAATGCTTCTTCCCACACTGCCCAAGTCCCAGAGTCTGTTCTTGCTCCAGTTACACTTCATGCTCATCCACAGATTGGACTCCAGGACTATCAGACAGAATTGAGAGCTAAGGAAAACGAGATAAGGGAATTAAAACAGCTCATAAAGAATCTGAAAGCGAATCATCAGCAGGTAATGGTTCTTGTCACGCTAATTAACACTGGCTGCAGCAAACCCTTCATCTTCAAACGGATCCCTAATTTTGATTGAATCGGCCACTTAACTGTGGAAAAAGGACTTGAAGAGTAATTGTCAAACTCCTTGCCACCTTTTTTCCATTACAGTGCATCAAACACATGTTTTACCTTTCCAAATAAATATCTTCATACTTGAGGCCTGATAAGAGCTTCTGTACGTTTCCACTTAGGATGTGCTAGACTGAAATAACTGCCGTCTTGTACCCATTCACATTGCCCAGTGAAAATAACTCGAACCCATTGGTATCTTGGGCTTTTCTGCCCTCCATGCTTAAATGGAATAGTTTGGGGGTCAGGAATATCTCAAGATGGGGGATTAAAGTGAAGGAAATAATTTTGCATGACTTCGAAGGGGATCAGAGATTGACAGCTGCTTTGCTCTGAATCAAACCGTACCAAATTGCTTAATTATTCAATTAAGGTGGCAGTTATTAGCATCTCCAGCCACATTTGAGAAGCTTGACATCATCCGGGACAAAGCAGCCCGCTTGATTGGAACCCCATCCACCACCTCAAACATTTGTTCCCTCCACCACCGGCACAGAGTGGCAGCAGTGTGTACCATCAACAAGATGCACTGCAACAACTCTGAAAGGCTCCTTAGGCAGCACCTTCCAAATCCACGACCTCTACCACCTAGAAGGACAAGGACAGTGGGTGCATGGGAACACCTCTGCCTGGCAAGCTCCCCTCATACCACCCTAATTTGGAAATATATCGCCGTTGTTTCACTGTCGCTGGGTCAAAATTCTGGAACTCCCGCCTTAACAGCACTGTAGGTGTACCTACACCACATGGAATGCAGCGGTTCAAGAAGGCAGCTCACCACCACCTTCTCAAGGGCAATTAGGGATGAGCAATAAATGCTAGCATAGCCAGCGATGCCCACTTCTCATGAATGAATAAAAAAATTGAAATATTGCAGTGTGAGCTCTTGAAGATTTCTTTCTCTTCAGGTCCTTGAGCTTCAGAAGTGTTTTCACTCTCTGCATCAAGAGGCAGTGGACCTTCTCGTAGAGTCTGCCTGCCCTCCAAACCCACAGGAGGATTCGTGCAATAGTGAAGCGAAACTAACCAGGAAAGAAATGCTTATCCAACACCTAACGCTGGCACATAAAGAGCTGGACAATGAAAGGTACAGGCTTACTAGATACCACATATTAAAATATTAAATCGACGGGTGCATGGGACTATCTAAAGTAAAATACATGTGTCTTCAGCCAGAGCTATTGTGTTTCATTCTGAGCACCCTACTTTAGGGAGGATGTCAAGGACTTGGAGAGGGCGCACGAGAGATTTACTAGAATGGGAGCAGAGGTGAAGGACTTCAGTTCATGTGGGAGACACCGGAGAATCTGAGATTGTTCTCCTTAGGGCAGAGAAGGTTAAGAGGAGAGTTGATGGAGATGCTCAAGATCATGAATGGCTTCGATGGAGTAAAGAAGGTGAAACTGTTTTCAGTGGCAGAAGGATTGGTAACCAGAGGACACAGGTTTAAGGAGAACCAGAGGCAACTTTTTTGTTTTGTGCTGTGAGTTGTTGTGATCAGGAGCGTGCTGGCTGAAAGGGGTATGGAAGCAGATTCAATGGCAACATTGAAAAGGGAATTGAATATACATTTGAAAGGAAACATGTTTCAGGATTAGTGGTAAGAGCAGGACAGTGGGACTAATTGGATAGGTCTTTCAAAGGGGTTTGATGAGCCGAATGGGCTCCTTCAGTGTTGTAGCATTACAAAATAAATTGTTACGATGAAAACACTAATGTTAAATTGTGCCCTTCAGAGTCACTCTGAGTTCTTTGCTGTTTCTCACGATTATTCATTATAAGGTTTACTGGGGCAGCAATACTGTCCAGATGTGTTACCCATCCAGCATCCGTGTCGCTAACATACAATGATATTGGTACTGGAGGATTTACTCCTGTAATTATTGCAGATTTAACAGTGAATATTTTGCATACGATGGCAGGAAGTTCAACGACCTCCATATTGAAGTTAATCTTTCCAACCATCCCACCACCACCACCGCCCCCCACCCACCCCAGTCATCTTCAGCAAAATTGACCAGAATTTCCAATATTTTCAATGTTCTACTGCAAATTCCAGGCATAAAATGGTTGATACGCAGATTCGAGATGGGGTAGTCTCCCATTATGTAGGCTAAACAACTCCTTTTAAAAGGCTTTCAGTGTGTCGTTATGCATATGTTTTAAATGCAATAAAATTATGGGGCATGAAGTATATATTATGATTTAGTTACATTTTTTTAAATAGTACCAAACCCAAGAGGCGAACTCATTTCCCAAAAGACGATTCACTCCTTTGCCTCAGAATGGGAGGTTACCAGCTACTTTTGAACCTTCTGGAAGGGTTACTCATTGGCCTATGGCTGTAATCAGATGGTGTTTCCCGCTAAGAATAATGGCTATATGATATAATTGGTGACTCTAAGAGCCAGAGGTGGCATGAGGAAAAACATTTTTACACAATGAGCAGTTAGGATTTGGAGTGCACGGCCTGATAGGGTGGGGGATATAGATTCAGCCGGAGCTTTCAAAAGAGAATTGGACAAATGCTTGAAGGGGGAAAAATTGTAGGAACCTGACATGAAGCACAAACCAGCAACACTCGGGAATGACTGGTACTGGTCTGAACTGGAGTTCCATTTTAAGGTATACAAGACCAGTTTGAACCAGCAGTCATTTCCCAAGTTTTTTTCGGATTGGGGCTAACTGGGTTGTCTTTAAGAGGGCTGACACAGACTAGATGGGCTGAATGGCCTCCTTCTCTGCTGCACTGTTGTATGACAGGGCTTATGTACATGAAAATGGCTTGTCATGTTGACAGGAAATATCTATAACAAGGCAAACTGCTCTAGCTGGTGAAGCAATTAGGAGCTTTGTTCACTATAGAATCATTGTGCAGAGCCATCTGGTGTACAGACCGAGTAGTTATCTGTAATTTTATGCAGCGGTGATTCTATAAATAAAGACTTCTGTAAATAAAAGCCTTTCTTATGAGGGAATGTTGAGCAGGTTAGGCCTATCCTCATTGGAGTTTAAGAGAATGAGGGGTTGATTGAAACGTATAAGATTCTGAGGGGGCTTAACAGGGTAGATGCTGAGAGAACATTTCCCCTCGTGGGGGAATCTAGAACTAGGGAGCACCGTTTAAAAATAAGGTGTTTCCCATTTAAGATGGAGATGAGGATTTTTTTTTTCTCTCAGGGGGTCTTTAGTGTTTGGAATTCTCTCCCCCAAGAGCAGTGGAGGCTGGGTCACTAAATATGTTCAAAGCTGAGTTCTGACTGACAAGGGAGTCAAGGGTCATTGTGGGGGGGGCAGACAGGAAAGTGGAGTTGAGGCCAAGATCAGATCAGTCATGATTTTATTGAGTGGGAGAACAGGCTCAAGGGGCCAAATGACCAAATCCTGCTCCTATTTCTTATGTTCATATGCTCTAGTTTGGAAGATTCAGGCAATTGTTCCTCCTATAACAAACGGATGATCAATGTGAGGAAATGCAGCAGCAAATTGGGTGTAACATAATTATCAGGTGTTGATCAATTCATTTGTGAATTGCTACAGTTGCTGTGTTGGTCATAAACTGTGCAATAGGATTATTAAGTCCATTGCCTACAGGCAAACCGAATTTCATTTTTTTAGGATTATCTAGCAGGTTTCATTAATTTATCTGGGAAATGCAGTAAATGATTGACCTATTGAAAGGATTTGTTCCTGAATAAATATTATAAAGGCAGACAACTCAACACATGGGAAGAATTAAGCAAATTCATTCAAATAGGACTTGGTTTTAGCACAAAGGCAGCTTCCTACAAAACAACTCAGCTGCTTAAATGAGACTGAGAGGGGCGAGGGCTATACTTCATACAGGAAGCTCAAATCTGCAGCCTAACAACAACTTGCATTTGTGTAGCATCCTTAACATAGTAAAACATCCCAAGACATTTCACAGGAGTGGTTATCAAACAAAATTTGACACCAAGCCATATAAGGAGATATTAGGACAGGTAACCGAAGCCTTGGTCAAAGAGAGGTTTTAAGGAGTGTCTTAAGGGAGGAAAGAGAGATAGAGGGATGGATAGGTTCAGGGAGGGAATTCCAGGGCTTGGGGCCCAGGCAGCTGAAGGCACAGCCGCCAATGGTGGAGCAATTAAAATCGAGGATGCTCAAGAGGCAAGAAATTGGAGGAATACAGAGATCTCAGAGGGTTGTGGGGCTGGGGGAGATTACAGAGATAGGGAAGGGCAAGGCCATGGGGAGAATTTTAAAGTTGAGATGCTGCTTAAACGGAAGCCAATGATCCATGGCGACAGTGGTGATAGAGGAATGGGAATTGGTATGAGTTAGGACACAGAAGGCAGAGTTTTGGATGACTTCAAGTTTACAAAGGGTAAAATGTGGGAGGTGAGCCTTAACAGTGGTAGCCAGGCCAAATGGATCCAGAGGTGAAAAACAGAAATAAAGAG
Source organism: Cetorhinus maximus (assembly GCF_964194155.1). Lineage (NCBI taxonomy): Eukaryota > Metazoa > Chordata > Chondrichthyes > Lamniformes > Cetorhinidae > Cetorhinus > Cetorhinus maximus. The sequence goes on from NC_135892.1 coordinate 8,381,750, forward strand.
CGGGATTTTACCGTCCCACCGAAGTCAGTGGACTTATGAATGGCTCGCCACATTTGACAGCCCTGCCCCCACTGTGACAGGGCCATAAAATTCCATCCAAAGAATATTATTACCCTAATATTTGTCTCTGTGACAAACATGATGCATGTTGACTATGATGGTATTAACTTCTTTCCTTCTATCAGAGTAACAACTCTGTACACGGATGGAAAATGGTCCGGCTGGTACATGGCTGTCTGAGAACAAACATACAGTGATGTGCCTTTATAGATAGCACATAGTCCAGGACAACGCAGCCCACTTGATTGGCACCCCATCCATAAACATTCACTCCCTCCACCACCGACGCACAGTAGCAGCAGTGTGTACCATCTCCGAGGTTCCTTTGACAGCACATTCCAACCCCACAACCACTACCACCTAGAAGGGCAAGGGCAGCAGACACATGGGAACACCACCACCTGGAAGTACCCCTCCAAGCCACTCACCATCCTGACTTGGAAATATATCTCCATTCCTTCACTGTGGCTGGGTCAAAATCCTGGAACTCCCTTCCTAACAGCACACTATATGGACTGCAGCAATTCAAGATGGCAGCTCACCACCACGTTCTCAAGGGCAATTAGGGCTGGGCAATAAATGCTGGCCTAGCCAGTGACACCCACGTCCCATGAATGACTAATAAAAAAAAATTTGGCTCCTGGACCGATTTCAATCATCTCGAGTGAATCAGGGAAGAATTTTCCAGAGTATATTTTTAAGAGGTGGGGTGGGATTTGAAGGGATGTTTAGCCATGTTAGTCCAGCCATGGTTTGAAGGGCATGTTTGACGCACTAGCTGATCTTTCCCTGTTTGCAACAGGTATTTGAGAACGAGACCGGGACATTCAATTCAAATAAAAGACATCCTACGAGTTTCGTTTGAATGTAAATTTGGTTGGTATTCACCCAATTAATGGGAGTGAATTAACACCGTGCAGGCAGAGAGGAATTTCAGGAGAACGAACTAAACACTGAAACACTGCAGCTTTCCTCAATTATGCACATGGTTGAGTTAAGTTCACTCAGTGAGCGGTAATTAAATATACGATTTGTTCTTTTACCTGTGATGTAGTTGCATTGACAAAGGTGTCCTCGAACATATGAAAATGGACTACCAGACCTTGAAGGAGAGAGTCCTCACTTTTTATCAAAAACAGCAACAAGCACAATGGAGGGATCTTCAGGAGTTCCAGAGGACTAAGGTATGTACAGAATCACCTGAATACCTCGCTGTTTCTGGAGCAATGATATGAAAAAATGGTGCCTCTGAATATTAATAAGTTACTGCATTGTTTTGCAGTATGTTGTGACTGAAGGTAGACTGAAGGTTCCTCATGTGACCGCTCTAAAGACTCATCCAATGTAAGAATGTTCTGTATGATGTGATATGTTATATGTATTGATATGCAAATGTGCAGCGGTTTCTAGGCATGTTAGTATATTTTTAACTGCTTCAAATCCCGCAGGAGAATTATCAAACAAAATTTGACACCAAGTGGCATAAGGGGATCTAAGGACAGGAGATCAAAAGCTTGGTCGTAGAGGTAGGTTTTAAGGAGCGTCTTAAAGGAGGAGAGAGAGGCAGAGAGCTGTAGGGAGGGAATTCCAGAGTTTAAGACCCAGGCACCTCAGGGCATGGCTACCAATGGTGGAGCAATGAGAATCAAGGATGTACTAGAGGCCAGAATTAGAGGAGCACAGCTACCTCGAGGGGTTCAGCATTGGAGGAGATTACAGAGCTAGGGAGGGGCGAGGCCTTAGAGGGACTTGGAAATAAGGCTGAAAATTTTAAAATCGAGCTGTCACCGAACTGGAAGCCAATGTAGGTCAGCGAACACAGGAGTGATGGGTAAGAGGGACTGGTGTGAGTTGGGCATGAGCAACAGAGTTTGGATAAGCTCAAGTTTACAGAGGGTGTAAAGTGTGCATTGGGATAGTCCAGTCTGGAGGCAACAAAAGCTTGAATGAGGGTTTCTGCAGCAGATAAGCTAAGACAGGGGTATATAGCAAAAAGGAGCAGGCCCATTGGATAAGGGCCTAGACACTACAGGGTCCTCAACTTGCTTTGAGGACAACCAAAATCCTGAGTTCATTGAGGGAGTAAGTAGGCAGAACATTTAATGCACAAAAATGTACTTTGTGTTGGGTGGAAAAATGGGTGACAGATACACTCCATGAGTTATGCCGAAATGGTTTAAAGTTATTTAGAAATCTTGGTAGGCTTGACAACAAATATGTCCAACCAATGCAGAGCAGCACTCAACAAGGCCAATAGAATGCCATGTCAGTAAAGCAGAATGCAAGTTGAAAGGAGTCATGGTCAAACTGTGTAGTGCTCTGCGTAGACCACTCCCCGAGTACTGCGGCCAGGCCTGGTTACTGAGCTCTGTGCCCAGTACAAAGATGAGATGGATCTTTACTGCCTCGGAGTCTAGGTTATAAGGAAAAATTGGAGAAACATGGGTTTACACAAGACTGTCACTGTGTGTCAGTGACGGAGGGAGTGAATGTTTAAAGTGGTGGACGGGGTGCCAATCAAGTGGGCCTGGATGGTGTTGAGCTTCTTGAGTGTTGTTGGAGCTGCACTCATCCAGCATTTATCACAAGACTACATAATTGATGTTAAAGGAGGATTAAAAGAAATCTTAATAGGATAAAAAGTGTGAGCTGTGAAGACAAACTTCCCTTAGTATTAGGAACATTGAGTTATATTGAACATTGAATGATTCATAGCATACAAGACCATTTGATTGTCAGTTAGCTTCAGTAGGTACATTCACATTTTTTTATACTGATGACTAATGTCATCTGGATAATGTGGTCCAACTTATCCATTTAACGCATTGTAATTACTTGAATAGTTCAGTGACTCTTTCTCCCAGATAATCAACCTGAAGATGAGTGATGTGTCATCACAAAATGTCTGTTATTGTTATAGACTGTCTCAATGATTCCTGCTTCCACCTTGGCATTTTCTGTAGGTGTAGGAGAGTTTGTGGGAAAAGTCAAATGTCCAGGGCTTTTCAGGTCACCTGTTGCTGATCTCAGGAGAGATGAAGCTCTCATCTAGACTCGGAGAGATCAAGATCAGGCCCAGGTGAAAAGCTTTCTTGGGCAGTCTAATAAAATGACCAATTTCCCTGTTTTTTACCCTGTAAAATTGGAGGAACATAGGACTTTGGAGCAGGAGCAGGCCATTTGGCCCCTCGAGCCTGCTCCGCCATTTGGCAAGATCATGGCTGATCTGGTTGTGGTTTCAACTCCACTCTCCTGTCTGTCCCCCTTAACCCCTGACTCCCTCGTTTAATGAAAATCTGTCTAACTCAGCCTTGAATATATTCAATGACCCAGCCTCCCCTGCTCCCTGGGGAAGAAAATTCCACAGGCTAATGACCCCCTGAGAGAAAAAAATTCTCCTCATCGTCGTCTTGAAAGGGAAACCTCTTATTCTTAAACTGGGTCCTCCAGTTCTAGTCTCCCCCACAAGCTGTGCCATTTGGAGTAACTGAAGATATCTTCCCTTAAAACCATTGTTAACTGATCTCTATCCAACACACTATTGCTGAATTGCAGATGTCCATTCCACATCCGTGTGGACAATATCTCTTTTACTTGTGCTCCAGGTGTGGATGATGTACATTCCTAATTGACCTGAGAAGGTGCTGTGACCCTTCTCCTTGAACCACTGCAGTCCTTGTGGTGATGGTGTTCCCACAAAGTTGCCAGGGAGAGGAATTCCAGGATATTGATCCAGCGACGTAAGACCGATATAGATCCATGTTGGGGAACTTGGTGGGGGGGAATTTGGAATGATGGTGTGCCCACAATGTGTTGTTTGTGTGATCCTTGGGTGATGGAGGTTACAGGGGAGGGCGGTGCTGTTGAAGTGACATTGGTGAGCAGTTGCAGAGCGTCTTGTAGAACGTACAGTTCCCAGGTACAGTGTTGTCAGTGATGCTGGGGTTGGATATTCAGCCAGAAGCAGGGGTGCCAATTACATTCGGTCTGCAGCAGCCCTGCTCAATGGCAGTGTAAATCTGACTGGCTGTTTCCTGATAGGATTTTAAGCAGGATGTTGTTGTACTGGCAGGGGTAACTGCAATTTCTATTTAGCTGTCAAGGGTAAAAAAATACAAGTCAAGCGCTAGTGATAAAGGAATATAACCGTGAACAGCCTGGGGATGAACCGAGCTATTCTAGAGCTCACTGAACGGTCAGACACAAGGAACTGACATTTCCTCACATAAAGAGCCACTGCTAGATTTTCACCCTGACTTTGTAACCTGTTGCCTCGTAAAACAGACCTTTTAACCACAGCCAGAAATGTCTTTTAAAGCATTTGCCAAATTTCAATCGCCGTCTGCTTTTGAAGGGATATGTGGAAAGATTGGGTAACCGGGATTGCTTTTTGAAAGAGCCAGGGCAGAGTCAATGGGCCGAATGGCTTCCTCTGTGATTCTTAAGAATAGGCTCCTACAATCGTATTGAAATGGTTGATAAACCATTAAGGTAACCAAGAAGAAAGTAACTGCATTTCATTTACTTCCCGCTCAATCGTACCATTCATTTATTTTTCAGTCTCTAAATCTAACTGGATTGTATTGCCTGCTAATTGTGGCAATATGAAATTTCCCTTGATACTATAATTACTCTCTATAGAGATTAGCAAGGGATTTATGCATTCAACGAAACTTACCTCCTCTAGAAATACCAAGCAAAGAATTTAATACGAACGCATTCACAATTAGGCTAGTCTTCATATGGAATCATTTTGATTGTTCTAATACATTGGGAATAAATGTCACTAAATGATGACATGGGGGAGAATTTCCCCCCCATTCGGGGGGTGGGTTGTGCGGGGACTCCCTGTGCGAGCAGGTGGGTTCCCTAACTCGGGAGTGCGCTCTTTCACACGTGTGCAAAAGAGCGTAGAGATCTCCGAGGCACCTCTGTGCCTCAGGGAGATAAGTGTTAGTTCTAAAAATTTTAATAAAGAAATAAAAAATTTAAGACATGTCCCCTCATGTGAAAGGGTCACACGAGCTGGGACATGTCAATGAATTTTAATGAAAAAAATTATTTAATTTATAAACACTTCTTGAAACCTCATCCCGCCCGTGGATGAGGTTCCATGAAAAATGCGAAGGCCGCCTGGGCTCTTCGCCTGCCCGCCGACCTTAAGATTGGACAGGCATCTTTCTGAATAGGCTTAATTAGTTAATTATTGGCTTTAACAGGCCTTTGACAGTTCGGCAGACGTGCAGCTGAGTCGGCTGCGCGCCTGCCGAATTGAAAATCTAAATGACGCGCGATGACATCGGGACGCACGCCCGACGTCACCCAATTTATCAACCATTTTATGCCTCGGTGAGCAGGCCCCACCCCTGCTCACCGAGCCAAAGATTCTGCCCCATGAGTACAAAAAACACCAAGAATTGAAATAGGAGATTTTTTTTTCATTGAAGGGCTGCAAAAAAATATTTTCCAAAACTTATTCGGTTTGGGGGAAGTTGGAGGGACAGTAGAACCATTAATTATTTCTTCACAATGCAAACACATGATAATGTGCTTCAACAAGATTTACATCATTGCATTATGTTTTTAATCAAGTAAAAACAATTTGCTGGATACATTTCGCGAAGACAGTCTCCCCTTAACTTTAATAAACTTCACCAGTCTTATATTTTGGTGCTATCAATTTTGTCAATGTCCTACCTGCTTCCTTTGGAGTCTTTACCACAATGATGAACACTAGTGCTGAAATATTGAATTATACCTACAAATAAATGCTGGCCCCATATTATATGCTTGATCTATTAATGCTTAAAGGTAAGTTAAAGTGTACGATAAGATCTGTTGTTATGTCATATTCAGCCAGTTTATTAGGGTTCAGAAATTGTTTGAATACTTCCTCTACTGTAGGATGGACAAACATATATCAAGCCCCAATAGATCAAGCTGGTACAAGTCAAATGCAATATGTGGCTTCTTGTGTAATATCCATACGAACATACGAAATAGGAGCAGAAGTAGGCCATTCAGCCCCTCAAACCTGCTCCGCTTATTAGTCAATAAGATCATGGCTGATGTGTTCAGGTTTCGAGTTCCACATTCCCATCTACCCCCAATAACCTGTGATTATCTTGCCTAACAAGAATCTACCAAAAATCCCAACAGTTTTGAGTGTCTGCTTCAGAGAAACCACATCCTTTCAGTCTTTTTCTTTTAATTCATTTTTGGAACTTGAGCATCGCTGGCAAGACCAGCATTAATTAATCACCCCTCATCGTCCTTGAGAATTAAGGCGGTGGTGAGCCACCTTCTGGAACTGCGGCAGTCCAGGTGGTGTAGTTACACCCACGGTGCTATTTTCTGCAGCAGTTTGATACGATCGAGCTGTGTGCTACACAATTTCAGAGGTCAGTTGAGAGTCAACATATTTCTGTGGGCCTGGAGTCACCTGTAGGCCAGCCCGGGTAAGGGTGGCAGATTGCCCTCCTCTGAAGGGCATTAGTGAACCAGATGGGTTTTTAACAACAATCAGTATTTCACCATCATCGTTAATGAGGCTAACAATTTATTCAAGATTTATTAATTACTTGCATTTAAATTCCACCCCCCCAACCACCCCCCTCAATGGTGGGATTTGAACTCATATCTCCACAGCATTAGTGTCTGAGTATCCAGTTCCTGGTTGGATAGACTTTGAAGGCCGCCTGAGATTTCGCCGTGACATTTTATCTGCAATCGCTTTATTGTGAAGGGTGCCTTTCCTTGTGATGACAGCTGGAGCTCACTCTATTTATGTGCATGTTTACAGGCAAGCAGCAACTGGCAGTCGATGACGTTGTCACAGCTCATGGCACCGCGTTCAACTGCAATTCTGGTGACTGTGCAGGAAGTGCCGAGGGCCGATGGCTATGGGTTCACCGTGAGATGGTGCGAAGCTCATGGCCTACAGATTGTGGCAGCAGAGAACTCACATCTACAACCCAACGACAGGTAATTATAACTATATCAAAGCCATTTAACCCGAAACACAAGAAGGTATTGGGATAGTTGAGTCTGGAGGTGACAAAGTCATGAATGAGAGTCATAAACAGATGAGACAGTGGTGGAGGCGAGAGATGTTAAAAAGAGGGAAGTAAGCGTTCTTTGTAGAGGAGAGGATATGGGATCGGTAGCTTAGTTTGGGAGCAAATAGGATACCAAGGTTGCAAACAGCTTGCTTCAAACTGACACAATGGAGAGGAATAGGATTAACAGTGAGGGTATAGACATGGTGAAGTGGGAGGAGGAGTGGGGGTGGCGAGGAGGCAGTAAAGCTTCAACCTTCAATGTGTTCAACTGGAGAAAACTGTGGCTCATCCGTGACTGGATTTCGGACAAGCAGTCTGATAACACAAAGATGGTGGGGGCGTGGGTTGTGGGGTAGGGGGTTGATACAGGCAGCAGAGATGTAGGGCAAGGTGTCCTCAGAGTACAAGTGGAACCTGACCCATTTCTTCAGATTATGATGCCAAGGGGCAGCCTGTAAACAAGGAACAGGAGAGGATCCTTGGGGTCTCCGGAGAAAATGGCGAGGGCATTGAGAAGAGAAGGCATTCATGGTGACATGCTAGATACAATTGCATTGATCAGAGTGGAGCCAAATCAGAGCAATCTCACTCAGCGGAATAAAGGCGGAGAGGCATTAGAGGAGGAGGGTGGTGCAGTTGGCCACTTCAAAGGTAACAGAGAAGTCGAGAAGGGTGAGGAGGGATAGCGCCCCATGGTCATCGCCACAGAGAATGTCATTTGCGCCTGATCATGGCTTGTTTCACCGTTGTGGCCAGGGTCACAAACCTAATTGGAGAGATAGGACCATGGTGTTGAAGCAAAGATGGGCACAGGTTTGGAAAGTGACAGCAATTTAAGGGCTTTGGAGAAGTAAGGGACATTTGAGTTTAGAATGAATGTTTACAAGAACCAATTGATCTGGGATGAGATTTTTGAGAGGGATCGTTGATGAGACGTTTTGAAAGGGAGGGAAACAAGAAGGAAAGTTATAGTATCAACTCGTATGGAGACCAAGAAGGGAGTAGGTTAGTCAATGGTCTTGCAGGAATGGGGTCAAGGGAGCAGTAGATGAGTCTAATGGACAAAATGAGTTCAGAAAGGTGGTGAGTGGAGCTTGGAGGGAAATTAAATCAGACGTGCATTGATCTAGGGAGCTTGAGCTTTCAGTACTAGCAACGATAAGTCCATTTGTCTTCATCACGGGCATGGATAGGACAAGAGGCACATTAGATGACAGTTTCACAGTAGTTCCCTCCTTGCCCTGCACCCCCATCTTATCAATCAGCTCGCATTCTTTCCAAAGCCTCACTGGGAGGTTCCAAAGACGTATCAGGTTTGGTTCTACTGCCACGGTTCAGCTTTAAACTCAGTTGCAGCAAAATGTTTGGCTCTTGCCTTTGAGCAAATCATGTGAACTGAGTCTCCATGTGAGGACGACAAAAGCTCCAGAGGTGTTATTTTGCTGGTTTACAGCCAATTTGTTGCTTGGCTTTTGGACACAGTTACACCTGAAACAATAACCTGACATTGCTGTTATTGCTTATCCTGCCCTTTCTGCCTTTTGAATAATAGGCAAATTAAAGAAGCTTAGCTTGTTGTTTCTGCCAATAATTCTTAATTGCAGCCTATTAGATTACTTGAATTCCATACTAAAGCGCCACCTGTCATGTCGACATGACATTTTCATTGTGCTTAACCTTCTGCATCTCAATTCTGTGGCCAGGGTTTTCCTGCGGCGGGTTTAATGGCGGGTTTAATGGCGGGTTTAATGGCGGGTGACAATACGGCGGGAGCTGAAAATTCGGTTTCCCGCCGGTGTGAAATGATGGCGGGAACGTGCGCTCCGGCCTGTCACGGCAGGTCAGAGGCCGGTGTGACGTCGTTTTATGTCCTGTTAATGGAATGCGGATGAAGTCCTGACCGGAATTAACACCCCCGTCCAATCATCTGCGTCGCCAGTGGGATATCACGTCCAGACCAACGTGGCATGGGCGTGTCGGGACCCACCTGGAAGGTGGTCTGGGGCAGCTCACGGATATTGAAAGATAAAGGCCCCCAGAGACCGTGGACCTTCTCACTGCAGAAGCTCCCAGGATGCGGATCTTCACTCTCAAGGAGCTCCCAGGATGTGGATCTTCACTCTCAAGGAGCTCCCAGGATGTGGATCTTCGACTTGCAGGAGCAGATAGAAGGATAAAGTTCACAGAGACATGTCATTAACAGTGCTTGCTGGTGTCCTCAACACCTAACTCCCTTCCCCCAAACCTCCACCCCCGACAGCATCTGAGTTCTCTGTGTGGAAGGGTCAGGGACTCACAGTGGCCTCTCCACCTGCAGACTATATGGATTGTAGTGGGGCTATGAGACATATGAACAAATATATGAACATATCAATTAGGAGTAGGAATATACCACTCAGCCCGTCAAGCCTGCTCTGCCTCTCAATAAGATCATGGCTGATCCAATTGTAACCTCAACTCCATATTCCCGTCGACCTTCGATAACCTTTCACCCCCTTTCTTATCAAGAAGCTATCTACCTCAGCCTTAAAAATATTCAGACTGCTTACACCACCTTTTCAGGAAGACTTTCAAAGACCCAAAACCTTCAGAGAAATAAAATCTCATCTCTGTCCTAAACGTGTGACCCCTTATTTTTAAAGTGGCCCCTAGTTCTAGATTCTCCCAAAAAAAGGAAATATCCTCTCCACATGGACCCTGTCAAGTCCCCTCAGGATTTTATATGTTTCAATCAAGGCACCTCTTACTCTTCTAAACTCCAGTGGTTACAAGACCAACCTGTCCAACATATCCTCATAAGACAACTCATCCATTCCTGGTATTAGTTTATTAAACTTTCTCTGAATTGCATCCAATGCATTTACATCTTTCCTTAAGAAAGGAGACCAATACTGTACTACAGTACTCCTGATATGGTCTCCCCAGTGCCCTGTATAACTGAAGCATAATGTCCCTACTTTCGTATTCAATTCCCCTCGCAATAAATGATAACATTCTATTAGCTTTCCTAATTACTTGCAGTACCTGCATACTAACCTTTTGCGATTCATCCACTAGGACACCCAGATCCCTCTGCACCTCAGAGCTCTGCAATTTCTCACCATTTAGCTTATATGCTTTTATATTTTTTCCTGGCATACTTTCCCACATTATACTCCATTTGCCAGGTCTTTGCCCACTCACTTAGTCTATCTATATCCCTCTGTAGCCTCCTTGTGTCCTCTTCACATCTTACTATCCTACCCATCTTTGTGTCATCAGCAAATTTAGCAACCATACCTTCAGTCCCTTCATCCAAGTCATTTATATAAATTGTAAAAATTTGATGCCCCAGCACTGATCACTGTGGCACACCATTTATTACATCTTGCCAACCAGAAAAAGATCCATTTATGCCAACTCTTTGCTTCCTGTTAGCTAGCCAATCTTCTAGCTGTGCCAATATGTTATTGCCTACATCATGAGCTTTTATTTTTCGCAATAACCTCTGATGTGACACCTTATCAAATGCCTTCTGGAAATCTAAATACATTACATCCACTGGTTCCCCTTTATCCACAGCACATTACTTCTTCAAAGAACTGGTTAAACATGATTTCCCTTTCACAAAACTATGTTGACTCTGCCTGATTACCCTGAATTTTTCCAAGTGGCCCACTATAATATCTTTAATAATAGCTTCTAACATTTTCCCTATGACAGATGTTAAGCTAACCGGCCTGTAGTTTCATGTTTTCTGTCTCCCTCCCTTTTTGAATAAAGAAGTTACGTTCGCTATGGGGCCTCTTAATTTAGCTAACAGTTCTTTGAGATCTGGACTATTTTGAATTGACTTGAGAAAAAATTTGATGCGTAAATGCTTGCACATCTGTGCTAAGTCCAATTCATTGTCACCTAGATAGGAACATAGGAACAAGAGTAGGCCATTCAGCCCCTTGAGCTTGTTCTGTCATTCAGTTAAATTATGGCTGATCTGTATCTTAACTCTATTTACTCAGTTTTGTTCCATATCCTATAAGTAAAGATTTCTGTAATAGGTTTGAATAAATAATTAAACTGTTGCATAATGAAATTCTAACTATGCTAAAATCTAATGATTCAAAATATCACATGGTTTGAAATAAAATGCCTACGGGCACTAATATTTTTCACTTAAAAAGCATAGTTTTACTAACTTTTGGGGGACTCATACATAGGAAAACAACGTAATAGTCGATTTAGAAATAATATGGCCAACACATTTTCTTCGAGCTCCTGCACCTCAAAATTCCCCACTATGCCCCTGGCCCAGCAGTAATGGACGCAGATGTCACTGTTGCTCTGGAGAGTGCCAATGAACCAGCTCTCTTTCCAATGCCTTCCCACGAGGGTCCAGCAACCCCTGGTTACTGCAGGCACCAGGCTGCTGGAAGCTGGCTCCTCTAGGGCCATGTGTGCACATTGAAAAATTCACAGCCAGAGTGCGTAACAGTACTTTGAGCATAGTGGATTAAACGTCGCAGCAAAAGTCACAACTTAACCGTGAAAGAATAGACAAAGATCCATGTGCAGAAAAAGGAACGCCAACTTTCAGTGGCAACACAAAATGGCACCACTTCAGGGATGCTTAGCAATAGCTCTGAGCATCAGCAATATAGTGGAGGTAATTATTCGGGGCTAAATGGAGTAGGATACGGCAGAGGGCTTAGTCACTGACACTTGACTCACTCTATATATGGTGGAACAGGCTCCTAATAGGCCTTAGAGGGGCCAGTGTTTTTTTTGGGGGGAGCTGATGACAGGTAGTGTTTTTCTTTTGTGAATATTTTAGGTAGCAGCATTTTGTGTTTAACACCCCAAATCAAGCCTTAAACGTGAGATAATTCAGAGACCAATCCAGGGTCGACGCATTAATGGTCAAAATCCCACCCTAAACCTGTTTTTAATACTGATGGTGCTAACAGGACATGCCACATCTTCCTAGCATGTGTCCAAACTTCCCATCCATCATGTGTATAATGTTCTAAGTACAATGATGTGGGCTACATGGATTGTGCTCATTAAAACTCCTCTCCTGACTCCAGCCACAATAGCAGGCTGGAGCAGAAGATCTAGACAGCCACTCCCTGCTACTTAAGCCAGTGAAATTGTCTAGTGGATTTTTGGACCTCACGTATGTAGCTTTATCATTGCATCGTCCTCATTATCACAGATTGGAGTTCCCAAGCAATGGCACAGGTATTTAATGTGTTTGTTTCCTGTTTTCTTGCAGACTGGTGGAAGTAAATGGGATCTGTGTACTCGATGCTTCAGAGGATGAGCTTATGTCATTACTTACAACTCCAAGTGCACAAATTCTGGCACTAAGAAATCCTCCTCCCTCTACCAAAGAACCTTAAACCATGCTGAAACTGAATGCTTGCTTAAACCATACAAGGTGCTGTTAAACAAAAAAGGTGCAACTACGTTTTATTGCAAAGATGCAAATAATATTTTCACTCTACATTGGACAGAGCTCACTGCAGTGAAATTTGTTATAATTCATAAGATGGGCAGTTGCCTCAGCAAATTACCGCAGCACATCACATATTGAAACCTAGGGCTGCATGTTAGAGGGGGGTGCAGATGGCTGACCCCAAACCACCCCCCCACTTTGGAATAAGTCAGCGAGAAGCCGACTCGCTCTATGCCATAACACGCTGCGGGTGGAGTAGATTGCCTGCTAGTATTCCCCCCTTCCCAACTTATGCATACGAACATATGAATTAGGAGAGGGAGGAGTAGGCCACTTGGCCCCTCAAGCCTGCTCCGCTATTCAATAAGATCATGGCTGATCTGATTGTAACCTCAACTCTAATGGTATAAGATTCCACAAAAGACAGGGATGAGGAGAAATTTTTTTCCTCAGGGGGTCAGGAGTCTTTGGAACGCTCTTCCTCAAAAGGCGGTGGAAGCAGTCTTTGAATATTTTTAAGGCAGAGCTAGATAGATTCTTGATTAACAAGGGGATGAAAGGTTATTGGGGGTACCTGGGAATGTGGAGTTAAGGCTGCAGTCAGGTCAGTGATGATATTTTGAATGGCAGAGGAGGCTCGAGGGGCAGAGAGGCCCACTCCTGCTCCTAACTCGTACATTCATATGTACTGGTTTAACAGGACAGGCTCCTTTGGTTTTACCAATCATTCCATTCAATAATGGCAAGTGCTGGAAGAACTCAAATATTAGAAGTAATTCAGTCTCATTTTTATACAACGTCAAAAATTGCTTTTGGAGAAACGCTAAGTCGGTTTATTGGAGACTAATTTGATATCTTTTAATTGACAGCAGTTTAGCACGTGACATTATTAAAAGCAGCTCGAAGCTGCAAACACCATTGATCTACCAACAAAATATTGATTACAACACAAGTCAATGCTCGTGATCATAAACCACTTCTTGCAACATTATCATCAAACATTATACATAGTACCAGTTGGTATCAATTTCAAATGAAAGGGAAAATTATGTACATGACGAATGTTAAGAATGTATAATGACACGCTCGTCAAATTTAATTTAAGGCAATTTTAGAAAGGGACACGCAATTTGAAAATTAATTACATTACAAAATACAGTTTGGATTAAATATCTTTGAAAAATTAGTCATCCGGAATCTTAGGTCAGATTTGTAGAATCTTGTGCATAAAAAAAGTGTAAGATCAAGGTGTGTTGGTAACATTTGGATTTAGTAAAGATAAAGTGCTGCAGTCTGACATCACTCGGAATGCATCTTCTTCTGAGCACTGCAGAGACAGAATGTTTAACACTTAGCACCGGAACACAGATTATCACAGTTCAGCTGCAAAACAGAGTTGTACAAATGAACCTAGCATCAATTCTTCCCTGAATCAAATTTATTTTTTTTTAAAAATAGAGATCCCCATCAATTCCCCTCTGTCCTGTACTTTTGAAGTCTATGTATCCACCAAGGTGGAGGACATCAGTTCTGGAGTTGGAACCTTCGATTCTCAATTCGGTCACCCAGTCATCGTCAGCGCCAATTACATCAGGGTAAATGGGATTAGAGTACATGCACTCCAGTTGAACAGCTGGTACCACAAAGGTATGATGTACCAATGGCACTCCTTTGTATGACTCAATCCACCCAAATAGCACACAGCCAGACACGGATCATTCTGTAGTCTAGTGTGTCAAAAGAATATCTCCTGTGCTAGGGCGCATCACATAACTTCAGTGAGATTAAGTGGCACTAGTGGCAAATCTTGAGGCACCTGACAACTGGGGGGGGGACGACAGCAGACAGGCAGGCACACACGCAGCCTTTCATTTGTAGAGAGGTGAAAGGCTAGTGTACATCCCATTACTAGTCTAGGCAGCCCTTAAAAGTTGTGCTTTTTCCACCAAGTGAGGAAACTATACCTGACATCCAAAAGGATGCAGTTCCAAGCATATTGCAGCCTGAGAAGATGTGAAAACCATAAACATTGCAAATGGAAGCCTACAGCAGCCAATATTCTGAATGATTATTCCCTCAAAAGAATTCCAAGGGACACATGAGCAACATGCCCTTCCCAAAGAGAGTTAACCAAAGTAAATTTAGGAACTTTGACATAAATGACACACTAATCCTAGAGGGCTCAAAGCAAAATCACTATTGATAGATGGTATTTATCCCAGCGTGCTAAGAGAGACTAGGGAGGATATTTACCATTAAGCACAGATTGAGTTGAATCGCTGGGTACTGGGGAGGTACCCCAATAGGTTCAATGCAAGCCAAGTAATGTCCGTGTTTGAAAGGGGGAATAAAACAGATGCTTGTAATTACAGATCAATCTCATATCTATTCCATTAAAAATAATAGAATACCTTGGGAAATAACTCGGGATTATTTATGTAATAACCTAGCAAACGATAGGCAACTTCAATTCATGGGGAAGATAAACTTCTGAGGAAATAATCTCAAGTGGACTAAAAAAAGCCTTTACAAGATTGTGAAATACCTTCTGGAAGGTTAGGGGCACTACCCAGTCATGAAAGGCTATGAGTTAAACTCAAAAATACTGTGGGAATTCAGGGCAAAAAATGGCAATGGATAAGAAACGGGTGGAGAGGGGAGTTATAGAAAATACTCTTTAGAAGAGTTAGGCCGAGGCAGAGCAAGTACGGAGGTGTTTAATTTTGGGGGCCTCCTCAGTAAATAACTAACCCAAGCGCTGAAGAATGTGATCAAATTTGGTGATCACGCCAACCATAAGGGCAGTGCAATCAGTGCTGGAATTAGACTAAATTTCAACAAGCTAAATATATGGGCAGATGAAACTTCATGCAGACAAACGCAAGGTTTTGCATGTAGGACGGAAAAACCAAGCACCATGCATACTCCGTGTAGTTATAGAAATAGATAATGATGAAATAGTAAGGGACCCAGGAACTTCATCTCGACATGAAGGGAAGGTTTACAAGCTCCCGTAACACCGTGAGTAGCAGCAGTACAACTTCTTGACTGGCTGGGGGCGGTCCTACCAGTCGAAAGGTGGAAGGCAGATTGAAGGCAGCTCATTGGTCCTCCTGGTACAGGGGTTATGAGCCAGGTTAAAGCTTGTGTGTGAAAAAATGCCTCACATCACATAAACAAGACAAATCAGCGACAGAGTTCCAAATATAATGAATAACCACACACTGCTGGATGGATGGCAAGATGATACTCTGATCAGAATTAAAAGTATTGCCCTGGCCAGTAGAAGAAATGGCTTGCCCCATGCTCCTAGGCACAGGAGATTAACAAACTAGGAGTCTTGGTGGAGTCGACACTAAACATGTCCAACCAATGGAGGGAAGCAATCAAGAAAAGCACCAGAATGTTCAAGTCCTGAGTCAGAACTGTTAAAAACAACTCAGAGACAGTCATTGTCAGACTGTACAGTTCTCTGGTCAGGTCAAACCTCGAACCTTACGGCCAGCCTGGTTAGCAAGACACAGGGAGACGTGCAAGCACTTGGAGGCAGTACGGAGAATGACCAGAAGTTTGGTGCCAAGATTCGGAGATATGAAGGCTAGAGAAGACTCAAAAGTTTTCATTCTGCAAAGGCGGCATTTGAGGTGATCATATAAAAACAGTAAATGGTATGGAAAAGTTAAATCCAGAATATTACTGTAAATTGAATAGTGGAAAAAGGTCACACTGACTTCAAACCAGTAAAATTTAGGAGTGAATGTCAGCAAGTCCTTCTTCAGGCACTGAGCAAGCGACACTTGGAATTGACTTCTGGAGGAGTGGTTAAAGGCTTGTATGCATTTAATAACAATTCGTACTGGACTAATATAGATCAAATGGTCTTCCTGACCCGTTATCACCTGGTGCGATGTGAACTGTAATTCCAATGTCCTGTTTTGTGCATGTACTGCGTAACAAAACTTACTGACTTCACAAAATTACATTAGGAGAAAAGGGCTGCAGAACAGACTTCCCAGGATCAACAATACGAGAAACATGCAAAAACAGAGAGTTTAAGGGTGAGGGTAGCAAAACATACGGATAACCTAATCTTGCATAAATTGACTGATTCTGGGTTTTTACATCCACCTCTCTACCCAGTATTAAATGAATAGGACATTAAAAAAACAAGGAGCCACTTCTGGTGAAAATTGAGAAATGGTAGTTGTGCTAAAGGTTACTCAATCAGGCTTTTGTTGCCCTAGTCTTTTGACAGTTATGAAATCATGAATACTTCTCTAAATCCACAGTTCAGTATGAATTGGAGTTGATGCAAGCCTAACCCTCCAAAATGTTTCACCTCTCTCTTGGACTTGTATGCTCTGAGTACATGAGCAATTCCACAGCACAGGAGCTCACTGTAAAAGCATTAGCTTACATCAACACCAGAATCCCCAAAGTCAATCCAAAATTAAGCAGGGCAAGGTGTTTAGTGTGTCACCCAAAACTGTTTTTGGAAACAAAGAGCACTTACTTGTATTTGATCAGCCGGCTTCCCTGAATGAGCTGTGCAGTTTCGTTAGTGAAGTGGCAGGCAAACAGCAGCCAATTTCTGGGCTGTACCTTGTAGGCAAAGCGCATAAAAAGCAGAGAGTAGCAGCACAACGCTGTGAAAGAGAAAGGGAGCTGGTCATTTTGTGTGTAAGGCACTGCATTACTAAATGTTTACGCTACATCCACCTCGCGATTGCTAGGCAAATGCTAAACCCAGGGCGGTGGGTGAGCAGTGTTAGATTAAATCTCAACAGACCTATTTATTTGCATCACACTGAACAAATTGCAAGATAACGGTCAACTCAATTTTAAATCAGAGATAATCTATAAAAGGGGAGGTCAGAGGGGGTTATCACAGTTTAAATATTAAGTCATCAAAAGTTTTAAAACAACATCAATCTGCTCAAACACTTTCAGTTTACTGAATCCATGTAAACATATGTAAAATAGAGTGAACTGTTGTCAACAACTGAACAGTTCCCAGAATTCCCGTGAAAAGCTAAATTGTGTGAAATAGAGAAATTTTAAAAGGATGAACAAGGGGAATTACAGCTGTATACAAATGCACTATGGAAGCAGATAGAGCTTCCATAACTTCTCACGCAATTAATCTGTTGCAAACATTCGCACACCACTAACTTCCAGAAGACCATCACTTATTGAACGGAAAACTGCAGGAATCGCAGAAAAAAAAACCTCAGGCTGGAGCAACATCCTAACAGTTACAGGAAAAATCTTTTAAAAAATCATGGTGAATGGTCAGAGATTTGATGATCTCATTGATTCCTGGTTTGAAAGCCTTTGCCACATAGAATTCTTATGTACAATATTGTACATAAACTAATAACAATGCCTAAATAAACACTGTCAATGACATTTATCAATATGAATTGTTACTAACTGGATATATGAGGAATTAGAAAGATGTTATTTTGCTAAACTGTTATATGGAGCATAAGCTCATGGCAAACTGTCAGAACTTGATTAGATAGGGAATAAATAATTATGTGGTATATTGCACTGAGTCAGTTAGGACAAAGATCAGCGTACCAGTGTGTGTACTGCTGATAAGATCTGGAGATCAGTAAACTTGGTAACACAAAGTTTAACTAATTAAAGTTCCAATCAAACTATGGTGAATAAATAAATGAAATTGATAATCGCTCATGTTAAAAAGATATAGATGACTAAAGTCCACCTAAATTACTAACGCAATATAATATAGAGCACGTGGGTGGAAAAACACTGCAGGTCCTGACAAGGGACACACTGTTCAACAAGTTATTACACCATTTCCATTTATATATTGTATTGAACAGAGTCGTTGCTGCATAAGAACAATTTGCTTTAAATTTGAATTTTGTTTACATATCCACAGAATATTAGAGTGCTTGATGTGTGTCAAACGTTTACTTAAAAATAATATCGATACATCTAAGAGCTTTCACAAGTAGCATCTCTTGATTACAAAGGGAATATTGGTAGGACATGTTAGAATACTTTGCCCAAGATCTCCCAATGAAGCAAAGCCACTATGGAGCGATATGGAACAGAACTGCCTCCTTAGAACAAAAATCACCACAAAATTAACCAGAGTTGTTTCCCCGCGCCTTCTAGTCATCAATTAGAGTGGATTTGGTAGTCATGGCACCAAACCATAATCGCCCTGCAGAGAAACCACCGTAGATCTTAAAGCAAGGAGAAAGCACAGACTGTAGAATTAGGATGCATTACATTCCTGGACATCCTTCCAATTTTTCTAGCTTAGATGTTTGAACAGTTCAAGTCATGGATAGCTGCCTCAGAACCATTGATTCAGTTTTAAACAAGGTACAAGTCAAACAGTTTTGAAACACTCCCTGCCTTGTATTCCATGCAATGTCCCTACTTGAATAACGCTGCAGATTGTGAATTTACCATTGTCAAACAAATACGATGACTGAATGAGGGCTTTATTGTAGAATCACTGCTGCACCATTTGCTCACCACACAGCATATAGAGTTTTAGAAAGCTTTGACTTACCAAATGTCATTCTGCCACTGATGATCTCTGGAGTTTTTTTCATATCACTAAAAGCAGCAATGGGCAGCCCCCAGTTAGCAACAGGACCCCAAAAGTGCTACAAAACAAAAGGGAATCAAAATCAAATTAACATATTGCTTAGTTTCTCAATCATAAAAAAAAAATCACAAGCTCAAAAGAATAGCTTGTACTTTTTATAAAACAATTCCTCGTACACCTTAAAATTCTCACCCTTTCATTTACTGTTAATCATTTTGCCTGTTTGTCAACCCATTGAATTTGACTGTTAAAATATAACAGCCGACACAGGAAAGACGTTGCATCCTCTTAAATAGGTCTTATACTGACCCTTATAAAATGTAGGTTAGCAAGCATAGGGGTGAAAGGAACTTGGTGCAAGGTAGGATATGGACAGGGTTTTGGATGAGCTTCTGAAAAAGGTAGAACATGAGACACTCAAAACCCTAACCCATAGATTAGGAATAGTCAGGTCTAGAGCGAACAGAGGTATGGATGAGAGATTTATGTCTCTGTGGGTTTAGTTAGCACTTGCCTAAAATTAGAGTGAGGCCTTCAGGAGAAAAATCTGGAAGCACCTCTTCGCACAAAGGGTAGCAGAAATCTGAAACACTTCCCCAAAAGCCTGCGAATGCTTGCTTACAACACTTAGATCGATTTTTGTTAGACAAGGGTGCAAAGACATATGGAATAAAGTCAGGAAAGAGAGGGCTGAGGTGCAAATCCACTGTTTTAACTGAATGGTGGAATACCCTACTCTTGTTCCCATATGATTGCATTGCTCAGTATCCATGCTCGATTTAATCTGTAAAGTTCAGCGTTAGTTGACAAAGTGCATCACCCATTCAGTCGTCAGATGAGGTCATCCGCATCACAAAATACAGCCCATGATGACCAATAGAAAAGACCGCTGTGTTACGGGGGTGCAGACAGGAAAGTAGAATCGAAACCACAACCAGGTCGGCCATGATCTCATTGAAAGGTGGAGCAGGCTCGAAGGGCAGAATGGCCTACTCCTGCTCCTAAATCTTATGTTCCTAGCCAGTAAGTTCAGGTAAACATTTTTCAAAAGGTTATATAGTTAAAACGTTTCTCTTTTCTTCTCACCATGCAAATGTTTTATTGAAGGGGGGGGGGGGTGGCAGCAGTGTAGAAGGGAAGGAGGTAAAACCCCTTATTTAACAGATTAAGGATATTAATTGACACCTGAGGAAGGTCGAATCGTAATTGAGAAAAATTACAACATTGTGATTGAAGTAATTAAGCAACAAATTTAAAATTTACTCAGGCTTACCGTGCTGATAAATGATCATCCAGTTTATATGGAGCAGAGAAAGAAAAGAAAAAAGACAATTAATTTTTGTAATGTAAAATGGTCAATAATATTGTAAATTCTATACATGATTCCATAATCTAAGCAGCCAGTCAAGGTTGTAATTTGTGCATCTGAGGCAAGCTTCAATGAAACACACCGGAGATGACCGGATCTTATAACAGAGTCCCCAGCATCCTTAAAGTTCACAGGTCATGCCACCTTACCCTAATTTACTCACTCAGCACATCATTGGAGCCACCTTTAAAGGAGGACCAGCTTCGCTTAACAGACAGAAGTGCACAATCATAAAGAAATAAAAGTTAAGCCTGGTCTTTGCAAAAAATTTAAGCAAAACATTTTGGGAGTAACAATCAAAAAGATTATACTCTGCACATCACCCCACCCTTACAATAGTATCATGTACACATCACATTATGATATTTTTCATGGTACCTAATCTATTCGCCCTCTTGGTTACGTAGGTGCAGATTATGTATTGCCCCTGAGGTTGCATAATGATCAAATCAATGCTCCATTTGCACGTGTCCCAAGTTTTAATACTAACTAACGTTGGTTTGCAACTCAGGATGAATTTATTAATGAGGCAACAGCACCAAGCACAGCTTCGCGGCCTGGGATTTTCAGGGTTTGACTTTTTTTGGCTTTGCTGCATTCGGAAACTAAGCTCTGGGCAAACCTTTTTTTAAAGGCAATAATCAGTAAAATTGGCTTTGATTTAAAAAAAAATTAACAAATGCAAAATGCTGACATCTGCCCACTCAGTAATACGCTACTTTATTGGGTGTTATTGGGCAAAGTTTACATTTAGAACAATGATAATTATCTTGCTCTATTTAAGCAATGTAACACCCAAGTTATGATGTTAGTTTCCCCCAAATCATATTTCTTTCAGAAAAGTAATGAAATTAAGAAAATAGGATTACCAATATCCTGCAGCACTGAACACAGTAGCTATATTAAGAAGGTCAAGAAAACAAGACAACATTGCCCACATGAAAACATAACAGGGGCAGGAGTGGGCCCATTCGGCCCTTCAAGCCTCCCCTGCCAGTTAACATAGTCATGGCTGATCTTCCACCCTATCTCAGCCATGGTTGAAACGTTCAATGTTAATGGAACTGTATGTGGTTGGGTCCAGACATTGAGGGCTTAAGAGTCAACGCACACAGCATGTACTGAATTGCCAGGAACACACACATAATCTCGCAGCTGACATCAACAGGCAGTCTGCCCCTAGCTATTACAGAAGTACAGGCAGCTCAAGCTCAAGTTTCTGAATCTAAAATTAGATGCAGGCGCATAATTCCACACAGTTTATGCATCGCCAGTTACTGTGATTCTGCTGCAAGCAGAATTAGGTGAGCGTCTTCATTCTCACTACTTAAAAATTACAAATTGTAGCACAAGTTTGTCAGCAAAATGGTTTTTAAAAAGTGCATTTTTAAAATGTGTTAAAAATAGTTTAATGAAGTTCAACAATGAGTTATTTTAAAACCTGTATAGGACTGCATTTAAAAACAGGTCAAAATATTGAAACACTTCCTGATAACCAAGTGGACATCACACAATAGTTTGGTAGGAATTTTGCTGTTTTGAAAGATCAACTATATATCTGCATTTATGAAAAGTTCTAGCATCAACATCCACCCATAAAATAAGAAAATTAATGAATATTGTTAACAAAATAGTTTACACCATAATCTTTCAACTGACATCGGATATATTTGAATACAATGTCATGGATGATCAATTTGAAGTGCATTAAAAATCTTAGGCCTGCCAGCACTGACTGTCTACTTTTTCCATTATAGGGTAAGTTCTTACATCCAGGTTTAGGATGGAAGTCACCAATGTAAACTTGACATGGTGTATCTGAAACATCCCATAGTCCCAGTGGGCACCGGTACTAATAACAGAAATATTAAAAATTCACACAAAACGGATGACTTTAACTGGGGTTCGGGTTACGTTTGCTCATCTTGGCTCAGTTGTCCCTCACCCTCTGTGACACTGCACATGGCGAGTTGAAGAATATGGGTTCCTCTTACTTGTCATGTTGCTCTTTCTCTTCCAGTTCTGCCTTCTCCTCCTTTTAACTTGTTTTGCCCACTTCATGCACCGTATAGCATCTCACATATACTAAGCATGCTAGAAATTGATACTGTTTCAATGATATCTGGGTTTTCTTCCATAAATGTTCACCTGAAGACCAATTGCTTCTCGACTTTTTTCTGTTACAAATATTTTTCATTTGACTGTCAAAATACAATATCACAACACTGTTTTGAAACATGCACAATGTGTTATTGGTAAATAAGGTTGTGTAATGATCAAGGGGATAAATGATTTAATTTCACGTGCAAAAAAAAGGTCACCGAGTTTTTAGTTGGATGTTGGCAAGGTATTGAAACAACACACAAGACAAAATGAGGATCATTTACAACTTAAGCTACTGTACTGCAGAATTTTGTGGCACTGGTTCAGGTGTCATATGACAAGGCATCCTGTTCAGATTTTCCCCCCACTCGCTAGTGTCAGTCACATTGTATTTTCTTAGAAGTATATCCAACTCCCATTAGCCCTCACCAAACAAGATGCCATAAACTACATTCCACCCCTGTTCATCATGCAGTGTTTCATAGACAGCTTTCATAGCATGCTCCTGACTACATTTCTGGCAACAAATAACTAAAGTCATCAACTCTTAAAATTGAACAAAATTACTTATTAAAAGCAAGGAAACTTCAACAACCTCTCCTAAGCTCTCCATAAAGATGGCATCTTAGGCAGTCACATTTCTTTATTAAATTATTTTCCTATTTAGGTTATTTCTCACACAGAATTCATTCAGGTTTGGATTTTAACAAATTAATTTCACAGAAAGTTTCAGGAACAGATTAAGAGGATTGACTATGTTCCAATTTGTATTAGAAACTAGAACAATTTTCCTGGGATTTCACTGCAGTCCAAATGCTATCATCATGGTAATCTTACACATTGTTTGAATTTGTTGTTGGATGCACTCTTCCATCTCAAAAAAACATTCAAAAGTCTGCATTATTTTGATGGAAAACATTTTGGGAAGTGCAGACTACACAATTCAAAGTCAGCCGATTCAAATTACCTGGATACATTTGTTAAGCATTAAATTACCACTCTGATGTGTTATTTACACCATTTAATTCAAATTCATGGGTAATTCAACTTACAACACACACAAAAATACTTTAAACCACCAGAAATAGATTAAATGGTGCAAAGGTTGTTTGTAAATTTCAAGGAATACCCAGCAGTAGAGAGTAGAGCCTCTATAATCTGGTATAATGGAGTATCATCCATCGCCATTGCACATGATCAAGTGGTGTAGCACATATTATGTAGGCACAAGAATGAAGGTACAATGCTAAAGATATAAATGGAATTTAATGTTTGCCTTGTGCACTTGATTTACAAATATTATTGCCAGTATGATTTATCCTACAAAAATGTGATAGATAATTGGAAAGGAAGATAAGTACAGGGCAGACAGAGGCTTCACTACAGTTTTACAACTAATAAATCTTCTGAGAACTTGCCAGGAAGGCTAGGTCCTCAGAACATGGTGAGGTGACGTGGCCACTCACAGCCAGACTCAGTTCATACATTAGTTAAGGGATCTATCTCTGTGTATTCAAACTTTAAAAAATTATAGAATAATCCACTCAAAACTCTTCAAAGTTCCCAGGAAATAATTTTCTTTCAGAATGACTGCTGATGGTGTCTTTCTAATGTGAGAAATTTTCAATTGGTAGAATTTCAGATGGAGGGGTAAAATGGGTTCATTCACAATCAGCACCCTTAAAACACACGTGAATGAAAAAAATATTAATGCTGTTTCTATTATTTTTCCTATCTGGAGTATATATTTTTTTCTACAGAGTCCTAATTATTATCGACAGAGAAAACTAACCAGGGTGCATCTGAACTAGCAGCAGGGAAACTGAAGTAGCTCTAAGAAGTTGTGAATAAAAGACTTTACATTTATTTTTGACATTGAAAGGTTACTGAAATTAAAACTGTTAACCAGAGGACAACTTAAGAGAAGAGTTTCCAATGGACAAGTCCTTGGGGTCACAACAGTTGGAACACAGGTTTAACAAGATCTCACAGTTAAGAATGGCGATAAAGAAAAAGATGCTAGGAGTCCATTGTCAGGAGCCTACAGCACAAAAACAATGATACAGTAGGGCGTTAAAAGGCTTTCATTAAAGGAAAATTCTTCGAGTAGTCCCACAGTAACTTCAAAGTCCCAAACTGTTTTAATATTGTAGAATTTCAGTTTTTTTTAATTTACTAAATCAATTTAACACTTAAAATATATTCAATTCAGTTTTCAGCACCATTTTAAAGACAACATATGCCCAGAAAGCAACAATAAATGTACCTCTCAAAGTCACTGTACTAAAGCTGAAGGAGACTGAACCACACTTTCAAAAATATAAAGGGATCAGTTAAAATTGCACCATTGAGCTCATACAACTATATTCGGAGAGCTGTACAAAAGGCTATTACTGTGACTCAACAACAGGGTTATGCACAAAACAAGAACAGAGATGGGCTGAGTGACTAAGTACTGGAAAAGAAGGAATGGAAGCCGAGCACTAACAGGTAAAATCAGCTTTCACAAACATTTTCTAGATTAAAAATTATGATACCTTAAATATATTGGATACATGGACTTCCAGAAGTCATTTTCAGGTGCTTCACCCTCCAAACTTGCTAATGACATGGAACATCAGAATTCTGTGCTAACAAAGTAAAAGCTATACATTATGTTCTCTTTGATAAAACATCAAGACTCCTTGGAAGCATCAATCAGGTTTGTGAATCGAGGACAGTGTCAAACCTTCAGAAGGTACACTGGTCCTCCTGGGCATTTTTAAAATCTATCTTACCTCATTTTAATCAGAGAAGGGAGCTTGGAGCACTGTCTGTATTCCGGTACAGACAAGACTCTTCTAGACGGTGCAGTTAAAGTTCTAGCAGAAGCTAAGCAGGAAGGATTCTACCTGGCTGGAACTGAAAACTGTAGTTACCGAGTAACATCGTAAATGCACTCTACTGTAATTATTCCCCAGGGAACACTCCACTTAAACTGTACCATTCATCAGTTACAACTTGGCAAGTGGGATAAATTCAGACATATTTGGAGCAGAATGGCAATGAAGAATGTACAACAGGAGAAGTCAGAACAAGTGACAGTACAGAACTGGTGAATGCTGTGGATTCTTTACATAACCAATTGTTCTGAGCAAAAATTCAGCTCTTGAAATTTTTTGAATTTCCAGAACTGAGAAATCTAGCCACTTTCTAAAAGCCTTTAATTTAGACATCCTACCAGGGGATTACATTAAATAGAATGTAAAGCACAGAAACAGGCCATTCAGCCTCACTTGCTGGTATTTTAAGTTCCACATAAGCCTCCTCACACCGCTCTTTATCTCACTCCTTCAACACATCCAGCTATTCCTTTCTCCCTTGTATTTATTCAGTTTCTTCTGAAATGAATCAGTGCTATTCTCAAACTATTCCTCGTGGTACCAAGTTCCATATTCTCACCACTCTCTGGGGAAGGAGGGTTCTCCTGAATTCCCTCTTGGATTTATTAATGACTGTGTTATATTTATGGCACTAGTTCTGGTTGCCACCACAGATAGAAACACCTCTATGTCTACCCTATCAACATTTTTCATAATCTCAATGATCTTTATCAGGTCCCTCCCTCAGCCTTAATCTTTTCTAGACTGTATTGTGCTGCCTATTACATTAAGGCAAATGTAGAAATTTTGCAAATTGAGGAAATTTGAAAGGGACAGAGATAAATGGCTCCATTTACATTACACAGGATATTATTTTCCTATCAATCACACATATTTATACATTATGGATGATTCCCCCCAACATGGATAATTTCCCATTTACAATGAACAGAATTTTGATGGCATAAGGCAATATGGTGATGTGAGCAGCTTAAAATACATTGAAAAAAAATGTGTTTGCAATGCGATCAATGCAATGTGGAATAAAATCTTGTGTATTTCTTTAGTAGTTTTAAAGTTGCACAATATAAATCATTGAACAGTCTAAAATAATAAACTTATTTTCATTGTGGATATGCTTTGCACAAAAAGAATAATCTGAGTTGGGATGAATAAGGGAAAATAATCCTGCCTGGAGGTATTTAGGTTAGCAATAACATTCTTGCCACGGAGACAAAAGGTCATGGGTTCATGTTCAACTCCAGGACACGGAGTAGGTTATCTAAGCTGACACTTTAAGATGGCACACCCAGGGAGTACGGAGTTCTCAGAAGTGTCATCCTTCAGACCAGACATTCCTTACAAAAGATTTCTGTGGCACTCTTAGGACATAAAAAAACAAAGGAAAGAGATTTCCTGGTGCCCTAGCCAAGATTTATCCCTTAGTCACCATTACCAAAAGTATAAATAAAAACAGAAAATGCTGGAAAAACCTCAGCAGGTCTGGCAGCATCTGTGGAGAGAGAAACAGAGTTAACATTGAGTCCATATGATTCTTCTTCAGAGCTAAAGCTCTGATGTTAATGCTCTGAAGAGTCATACGAACGCGAAACATTAACTCTGTTTCTCTCTCCACAGATGCTGCCAGATCTGCTAAGTTTTGCCAGCATTTTGTTTTTTATTTCAGGTTCCTAGCATCCGCACTATTTTGCTTTTTATCGTCAAAATCATATTTGATTCATTGCAATTTATGGGAGCTTGCGGTGCACAAACTTGGCTTTTGTATTTGTCTACAAAACAGAGAAACAGTGAAATGTCCAGACAACTTTTTGGAACATCCTGGGTGTTTGGGGCGGGGGGGGGGGGGGGGGGGGGGGGGGGGTGAAAGCTGACAGGAATGGGAATTTTTTTGACCAATGTGCAACCCCTTCATGCCTTACTCTCCATGTTCCTGGGCTCCAGAGGATCCTCTTGCTCTATATTAAAATCTGCAAACAAGAGTTAATATTGTACAAAGTTCAGAAAATCCCTAACGTGATCTACCAATTACAGAACCAGTTACCCCTAGCATGTCCAGAGCAATCAAGGCAACTCAGAAGTTTGACTCAGTTCCATCCTGTAAGATACAGGACAGGAAGGTACCAATGTAACCCTATTCCTTAAATAATTCGGATCCTCAATGAAGTATTTAAATGATGCAATTTATATGTACTTCAGTACTTAGAATGTAGGAATGGTGTATTGGCTTGTAATTTTAATATAATTTTACCCTTTTGACATCCTGTTCACTCTTCTGTTACCTGCTGAATTTGTTTCTCTATTTTTGTTACGATTGTTATATGTTTTAAACCTGGTTGCTTCACCTAAATATGAATTTGCCTATGTAAGCTGCACTGCTATTTAGCCTTTGAGCTGTGGATGTTTTTCTTGAATAAAACATCATTACTATTATATTATTTTGAAGAAGAGCTCAAACTGTGACTGTGGCCATCCAAGTCAGACCACCATCCAAATACTGAACTTCAGCCCAAAGAGATCCAATCCTGGTAGGGAAAATCCCAAGATATTCTATAAGTATATCAATGGGAAGAAGATAACCAGGGAAAGAGTAGGGCCCATAAGGGACCAAGGGAGCAATCTATGGGTGGAGCCAGAGGACATTGCTAGAGTGTTGAATGAATACTTCACATCCGTCTTCACCCAAGAGAATGAGGATGAAGGTATCGAACTCGGGGAGACTGCGAGGTTCTTAAGCAAATTGATATAGGGAGTGACAAGGTATTGGAGGTGTTGGCAGGCTTAAAAGTGGTCAAATCTCCAGGTCCAGATGATTTGTGTCCCAGACTGCTGAGGGAGGCAAGGGAGGAGATCGCAGGGGCTCTGATCCAAATTTTTAATTCCTCTCTGGCCACAAGGGGAGGTGCCAGAGGTGTGGAGAACAGCTAATGTGGTTCTACTATTTAAGAAGGGTTGTAGAGATAAGCCAGGGAACTACAGGCCAGTGAGTCTCATGTCAGTGGGAGGGAAGCTATTGGAGAAAATTCTGAAAGAAAGAATGTATCTCCACTTGGAGAGGCAAGGTTTGATCAGGGATAGTCAGCATGGCTTTGTCAGAGGGAGGTCATGCCTGACAAATTTGATTGAATTTTTTTGAGGAGGTGACCAGGTGTGTAGATGAGGGTAATGCAGTTGATGTAATTTATATGGATTTCAGCAAAACCTTTGACAAGGTCCCACATGGGAGACTTATAAAGAAGGCAAATGCATATGGTATACTGGGTAATTTGATAAGGTGGATTCAAAATTGGCTTAGTTGTAGGAGACAGAGGGTGATTACAGAAGGATGCTTTAGTGATTGGAAGCCAGTGTCCAGTGGCGTACCACAGGGATCTGTGCTGGGTCCCCTATTATTTGTCATTTATATAAACGACATAGATGACTATGTGGGGGGTAGGATTAGTAAGTTTGCGGATTACACAAAGATTGGCCGGGTGGTTAACAGTGAGGTTGAGTGTCTTGGGCTACGAGAAGATATAGACGGGATGGTCAAATGGGCAGATAAGTGGCAGATGGAATTTAACCCTGAAAAGTGTGAGGTGATACACTTTGGAAGGAGTAATTTGACAAGGAAGTATTCAATGAACGGCATGACACTAGGAAGTTCTGAGGAACAAAGGGACCTTGGCGTGTGTCTCCATAGGTCTCTGAAGGTCGAGGGGCATGTTAGTGGGGTGGTGAAAAAGGCATATGGGACACTTGCCTTTATCAATCGAGGCATAGATTACAAAAGTAGGGAGGTCATGTTGGAGTTGTTTAGAACCTTGGGGAGGCCACAGCTGGAGTACTGTGTGCAGTTCTGGTCGCCACATTATAGGAAGGATGAGATTGCACTGGAGGGGGTGCAGAGGAGATTCACCAGGATGTTGCCTGGGATGAAACGTTTAAGTTATGAAGAGAGGTTGGATAGACTTGGGTTGTTTTTGTTGGAGCAGAGAAGACTGAGGGGCGATCTGATCAAGGTGTACAAGATTATGAGGGGCATGGACAGGGTGGAAAGGGAGCAGCTGTTCCCCTTAGTTGAAGGGTCAGTCACAAGGGAACATAAGTTCAAGGTGAGGGGCAGGGGGTTTAAGGGGGATGTGAGGAAAAACGTTTTTACCCAGAGGGTGCTGATGGTCTGGAATGCTCTGCTGGGAGGGTGGTGGAGGCGGGTTGCCTCACATCCTTTAAAAAAAGTACCTGGATGAGCACTTGGCACGTCATAACATTCAAGGCTATAGGCCAAGTGCTGGTAAATGGGATTAGGTAGGTAGATCAGGTGTTTCTCACGTGTCGGTGCAGACTCGATGGGCTGAAGGGCCTCCTTTGCACTGTGTGATTCTGTGATTGGTATCAAAATGCTTTGCCTCCTTTCCCTTAGGATGTTCTCTCTTATCATAACACAACTGAGTAGCTTATTCAGGATGTGGACCCCATATTCACCTAGGCAGGTCCATATTTCCACTGCAATCTCATCCGGTGCTACTGCTTTGCTGGTTTTCATTCATTTTTGTAATTTTCTTTGAACCTTTCTCTTTACCAGATATAAAAACATTGAAAATGGAAAAAATGGCTGTTTGACTGGGTAATGAGTCTTTTTGCTTTCCAATTGGCGTAGGAACGCAGCACATCACAAGGATCGATGGGTTGTCCAAATAATGGCTGGAGTGTTCGGGCAAGTCATGTGATGAAACTTCCAGGAATACATTTAATCACAGTTGGCAACCCTACCCTTGAGAAGGTGGTGGTGAGCTGCCTTCTTGAACTGCTGCAGTCCGTGTGGGGTAGATACATCCACAGTGCTGGTAGTTCCAGGATTTTAACCCAGTGATAGTGAAGGGATGGTGATATAGTTTCAAGCCAGGATGGTGGTACTTGGATGGGAACTTGTAGGTGGTGGTGTTCCCATGCATCTGCTGTGCTGCACTTTCTAGATGCCAGAGGTCACAGGCTTGGCATGTGCTGTCGAAGGAGCCTTGGTGAGTTGCCGCAGTGCATCTTGTAGATGGTACACACTGCTGTTGCTGTGCATTGGTGGCGGAGGGAGTGAATGTTGAAGGTAGTGGATGGGGTGCCAATCAAGTGGCCTGCTTTGACCCGGATGGTGTCAAGCTTCTTGAGTATTATTGGAACTGCACTCATCCAGGCAAGCGGAGAGTATTCTATCACACTCCTGACTTGTTCCTTGTAGTTGGCGGACAGGCGTTGGGGAGTCAGGAGGTGAAGTATTTGCTGCAGAATTCCCAGCCTCTGACCTGTACTTGTAACCACAGTATTAATGGTTGGTCCAGTTCAGTTTCTGCTCAACGGTAACCCCCAGGACGTTGATAATGGGGGATTCAGCGTTGGTAATGCCACTGAATGTCAAGGGGAGAGGGCTGAGGGATTATGATTTTGCGGGTGTGTGGTTCTGGCTGATGGGTGTATATAATTATTCTTTTCTTTTACTTTATTTGGAAGTAGACCAACTAGTTTAGACATTTCAATGTTTTGCTGCATTCATCGGTTTCCCATGATAATATACAACACTTCAATACCTTTTTAGGAAATTTTAGCACTTGCTATAAAACATTCTGGTGATTTGCGGAGTTTTTATTTGGAAGCCCAGTGAAAGTTATTCGGTTTTGTGGTGAGATTTGATCTGGCTGCCGTTCAATTCGTAGCTGGTAGAAACCCAGTCAGATTCATTAATTAAGATTAATTTCTGACTATAAATGAGCACACTTTCATTTAGTTTGTCTGTGGATCATTTGCAGTGAAAAGGAGCAGAGAGGAGAAGTTCCATTAGATATCCTGTCACCTCCATTCTGCTTTACATCTCCAGTTATACTTGTTTCATTCTTGCACCGCTTCTGAAGCTATCATTTTAATAAGAGGATTCAAGAACTCATTTTAAAGCTAATTATACCGTTTTCAATTTCAATGTTATTTCTGATGTTCTAATTTAGCTTCTGGGATTGGTGTTTGATAGTTTAAAGCATCATTTCAATTAAATGTGCAGAAAAGAGAGAGATAGACTCCGAGTTATACAGCACAGAAACAGGCCCTGTGTGCCGGCTATCAAGCACCTATCTATTCTAGTCCCACCTTCCAGCACTTGGTCCATAGCCCTGTTGTTGTCAGCTTGTTATCAGGACAGACACACGAATGTCAAATTTCAGAGAAACGCAGCTTGTACAACAGGAGATCAGGCTGCTGATTTGTCAGTGATGATCAATAATTAAACCAATGACCTTAATGCAGAGACAGGAGGACATGAAGCAAGGACATGGCTTTTGGGGGGGGGGGAGAGGTGGAGGAGAGGGGGGAGAGACAGGTGGGGGGGGAGAGACAGGTGGGGGGGGGAAGGGGGAGAGACAGGTGGGGGGGGGAAGGGGGAGAGACAGGTGGGGGGGGAAGGGGGAGAGACAGGTGGGGGGGGGAAGGGGGAGAGACAGGTGGGGGGGGAAGGGGGAGAGACAGGTGGGGGGGGGAAGGGGGAGAGACAGGTGGGGGGGGGAAGGGGGAGAGACAGGTGGGGGGGGGAAGGGGGAGAGACAGGTGGGGGGGGGAAGGGGGAGAGACAGGTGGGGGGGGGAAGGGGGAGAGACAGGTGGGGGGGGGAAGGGGGAGAGACAGGTGGGGGGGGGAAGGGGGAGAGACAGGTGGGGGGGGAAGGGGGAGAGACAGGTGGGGGGGGGAAGGGGGAGAGACAGGTGGGGGGGGGAAGGGGGAGAGACAGGTGGGGGGGGAAGGGGGAGAGACAGGTGGGGGGGGAAGGGGGAGAGACAGGTGGGGGGGGAAGGGGGAGAGACAGGTGGGGGGGAGGGGAGGGGGAGAGACAGGTGGGGGGGAGGGGAGGGGGAGAGACAGGTGGGGGGGAGGGGAGGGGGAGAGACAGGTGGGGGGGAGGGGAGGGGGAGAGACAGGTGGGGGGAGGGGAGGGGGAGAGACAGGTGGGGGGAGGGGAGGGGGAGAGACAGGTGGGGGGGAGGGGAGGGGGAGAGACAGGTGGGGGGGAGGGGAGGGGGAGAGACAGGTGGGGGGGGAGAGACGGGGGGGGGGGAGAGACAGGTGGGGGGGGGGGAGAGACAGGTGGGGGGGGAGAGACGGGGCGGGGGGGGAGAGAGACAGGTGGAGGGGGGGTTACAGACACCCGGGACCGGGACCGGGACCGGGACCCCTCTCAACCCTCCTCTCTTACTGTCCGGAGGCGGGAAGCTGAGGTCGGCAATGCTCACTCACCTCATGAGATAGTCGCGGAAATCCTTGCTCCTGAGGTAGTCTAAGGCCCTACGGGCCAAAGTCCCGGCCATGGCAGCGACCCTGAGGCGCGGACAGAGTACAGGGCGATCCGGGCGCTTCTGAAGGGCAAACAAACCTCTCTACCGTCCTCCTGCTCCGGGCACGCCGGGATAGCCGGGCCGCCCTCGGAGGACCACAGACATCCCAGCTCGTTGATTGGACGCTCCCAAACCCTCAAACAGCCAATAGGAGTTCAAATACAAGGGGGCACGGTTGAGTAGGACTGGTGACGCGTATGGGGGGGGGGGGGGCGGAGCGGGGTCTGAAGAGCCAATGCGCCTGCGCAAGCGGTATCGTTGCTGGCAACCGGGCGACGTAACGTGCAAGACGCTTGGGGTGTGGTGGGGTGTAGGGGGGGGGGGGGGGGTTTGGCCAAGCAACCCCACTGACCCCGCCCCCCCCCCCACCCCGGGCTCTCCGCTGGCGTTGCCTGGCAACCGCGCGGCGTGACGTGATGTGACGGCAGTTCAAGAGCGCGACTGCGCTTACGCCAGCGGTGAGCCGGGCCGTGGAGGGGCGGGTCAGCGGGGTTGCCGCGCAACCTCGTTGTGTGACGCAGGCTGGCGGCTGTCACGTGATGCAGGTAGGTCAACTCCTGAGGTGGGCTTGAGATTGGACTTGTTCACAATGGAAGCCATCACAACATGAATCAAGGGGGACACCAGTCATAAAGAAATTAAACCATTAGGCTAAAGAAACTTTCTTCATAATAATACTATATAAGAACACTCACTACATAAAAGCAAATTTTCCTCATGTAGAGACCATATTCAACAGCTAAATGTCTCCTTCACCTCCTTGCTGCTTGTGGGCTCCTACACCCTGCTATATGGTCCCCAGATTCCTCTGTATGACTGCAACAGCAGCTCACAAATAAAGCTCATTGTAATACATGACCTGTGATGAAATGCTGCGTAAATGCAAGCTCTTCCTCTCTTTGCTATTGCTGCAGCTTGACACTGGATGGCACAAGACACACATCTGTCCTTTTTAGCCCAACGTGGAAATTCAATTTTCCAATTCTACCTTTTGCCTGCAGCTGCCCGTGGAAATCCTGCCTGTACTAATTGGGAAGACCTTGCAAATGATCTCCCGGCGATGCAACTAGTGCATCTGTAGAGCTGCAGGATTGAAATGTAAGCTCGACACAATGCCAGTCCCTCCGGAAAAGTAGAGATTATTTAGTGAGTCTGACAACTTGTTTTAAGTTTATAAAGGCTGACGAGAAAAGCTCTATGATAGAGAAGAAATAAAGTAAAATGAGTTTGCACCCTGATGTTTTGTTTTGCCTAGTGTAAGGATGTATAAGAGGAAGAACATAAAGCAACAATTCCTGTCTCTGTAATCTTCTCCAGCCCCACAACCCTCTGAGATCTCTGTGCTCCTCTAATTCTAGCATCTTGTGCTTACCCAATTTTTATCACTACAACATTGGTCGTCATGCCTTACAAATTTCTTAGGCTCCAAACTCTGGTGTTCCCCCTCTACCCTCACATCCCTCCTTTAAGATACTCCTTAAAACCGCAACCACCCTCACACCTTCCTCTCCCTCCCAGAACCATGATAGGGTCCCCCTTGTCCTGACTTATCACCCCACCAGCCTCCGCATTCAAAGGATCATCCTCCGCCATTTCCGCCAACTCCACCATGATGCCACCACCAAACACATCTTCCCTTCACCCCCCCGGCGGCATTCCACAGGGATCGTTCCCTCCAGGACACCCTGGTCCACTCCTTCATCACCCCCTACACCTCAACCCCCTCCCATGGCACCTTCCCATGCAACCGCAGAAGGTGTAGCACCTGACCCTTTACTTCCCCTCTCCTCACCGTCCAAGGGCCCAAACACTCCTTTCAAGTGAAGCAGCATTTCACTTGCACTTCCCTCAATTTAGTCTACTGCATTCGCTGCTCCCAATGCGGCCTCCTCTACATTGGAGAGACCAAACGCAGACTGGGTGACCGCTTTGAAGAACACCTTCGGTCTGTCTGCAAGCATGACCGAGACCTCCCTGTCACTTGCCATTTCAACACTCCACCCTGCTCTCATGCCCACATGTCCGTCCTTGGCCTGCTGCAATGTTCCAGTGAAGCTCAACGCAAACTGAAGGAACAGCACCTCATCTTCCGACTAGGCACTTTACAGCCTTCTGGACTGAATATTGAGTTCAACAACTCTAAACCATGAACTCTCTCATCCATCCCTACCCCCTTTCCGATCCCCCTTTTTTCTAATAATTTATATATATTTTTCTTTTCCCATCTATTTCCATTATTTTAAAAGTTATTTCCATGCATTGTTTTATCTTTGCCTTTTAGCCTATTTCGATCCCTTCCCCCCACCCCACCCCCACTCAGGCTATCTGTACCTTGCTCGTCCTGCTTTCTACCCTTAATGTCACCATTAGCACATATCTTAGCTAATATCACCACTGTCAACACCTCTTTGTCCTTTTGTCTATGACATCTTTTGGCAATCTCCACCTATCACTGGCACTCTATCCAGCTCTACCTGTCCCCCCCCCCCCCCCCCCCCAAACCTGCTTATATTTCACCTCTCTTCTATTTTTCCTTAGTTCTGTTGAAGAGTCATACGGACTTGAAACGTTAACTGTATTCCTCTCCGCAGATGCTGTCAGACCTGCTGAGTTTTTCCAGGTATTTTTATTTTTGTTTTTGTTTTGGATTTCCAGCATCCGCAGTTTTTTGCTTTTAACCTTAAAACCTGCCTCTTTAACCAAACTTTTGGCCATCTAAAATTTAATATCCCCTTATGCATCTCAGTGCCCCCCTCTTTTGTTTTATAATGCCCCTGCAAAGTGCTTTGGGATGTTTTATTACATTAAATGTGCTATATAAATATTAACTGTGGTTGCTGTAGTTAAGATATTAAAACAAACGAGATGAAACCTTTTATTAAAAGAAACTTTATATAAACAATTGCAAGCATCACCAAGCACAGTCTCAAAAGCCCCACGGCAGAAAGTGAGGGCAATATTGACTTGGCCAAAATGGTTCCTAGCCATGTGATCCCACTGCTCCTCCTGATAGAAATCTAATATAATCTCTAGTGAGGTATTTGCCGTGAGCTTGTCCAGTGAGTAAGCCAAGATGCAAAAACTTTCACCATTATTGCTCATTCTCCCCTAATTGGCGAAACATCCTCAAACAACTGGCAACAGCAGTGACTATTCTGATGTGATGATTCTGCCTTTTCCATGCTTAATGCAGAATAATTGACACAGCAATGAATCTGACGTTCTGTGCAGTAGTTCAGCTGAGGAAGAATAGTTTCTGAAAATAGCGTATGGATTTTTGGGGAATGCTTTGCTTATATAATAGGCTCACTGCTCAGTAAGCAGAAACAAATCTGCTCAAGGTCATGTTCTGGAAACATGCTTCATCTACAATTCAGAAACATAAGTGGCACAGAAACACTTCAGTCACATTGAAAGACTGCAAATGTTCTGAAGTGTAGAGCTTGTCAGTCTCTGGCTACAATCCAGTGAATTTACATTTTCTGGAACATCATAATTCTTGTCATCCGAAGATATTAAGGAATACAGGGCAAAGGTGAGTATATGGAGTTCAGTCACTAATCAACCAGGATCTCACTGAACGGTGGAACAGACTCGAGGGGCAGAATGGCCTCCTCCTGTTCCCATGTTCCAAGACTGGTTGGAAAATTGACAACTCCTCAATGATTCAATTCCATACTGTTTTCATTCCAAAGATAAATTTTAACCATCAATCACAGTATTCAGGTTTAAAGTTATTAATGGCTTCGACCATTTTACATCACCGTTATGAACCAATCTTGTT
This sequence comes from Cetorhinus maximus, assembly GCF_964194155.1. NCBI lineage: Eukaryota > Metazoa > Chordata > Chondrichthyes > Lamniformes > Cetorhinidae > Cetorhinus > Cetorhinus maximus. The sequence continues at coordinate 8,418,378 of NC_135892.1, forward strand.
CTCTAAGTTCTGCACCTGTTGAAAATTTTGCTATACTGTTAGGCAATTAGATCCCTCCTGTCCCGGTCCCACCTCCCACCCACCACCCAACATCCCCCCACAGTTCTTGTGACATTTTTGAATGAGTGTGTGGCAGAAACAGCTGCTCCACTCTCCTGTCCCAGCCAGAAGACAGGAAGGAAATTATATCGTCAACCTGACTACTTTATTAAAATTATGATTTTTTATTTTAAAAATGGACAAGGCTTTACCTTGACTAGCCATGACTCATACTGGAGGAATTTCTAACCTTCAGAAACCAGCGGGGACCTTGTTATCTTTAAAGAGGCGCTGATGCCCTCTGTGACAGCTGACAATCAAATTCGAAAGAAATGCACCAATCCCCTTTACATTTCTAAGGCAGAGCTCCGGCTAACAGAGACGGTATGTCTGCAAAGGACAGAGGGGATCCTGACTCCTCCATTAAACATCTCAAGATTCCAGATCTGGGAAATACATCCTCTGTCCAACATCTAGGAGAAGAAGTGGGAGATATGTCACATGACCTCCCCAAACTGCTAGAACCTGTAATATTGCCGTGTGGAACTGAACCCGGTCTACCATTTTACCATCCAACAGGTAGCAGCAGAAGGTGCTCTGTCCAGGTGAAGTGCCTGGCCCTCATCTACATTGTGAACTGCTGGAACGTTGGAACTTCTGTATCTGTGCCTTCAAGGCGAATCCATCTCTAAGCGCCTTCTCCCATTGTGGAAGTCCTCGCTTCTGGAAAGATGATCACCCTGCAACAGTTTTAGCCTCCTAACTTTTGAAGGAATGCACCACTGGACTTTTGATTCTGGACACTGGACCCACGTGAAACCATAACTCTTATTTTTATCATGGTCCTGCCCTGTACCCCTTTCTTTCCCTTATACCTCTTTTATTGTATGAATGAAAAAAGGGGCGGACATTGCAAAAACCCCCTCCCACGTTTTGTGTGTGTGTGTAAAATAAACCAATCCTCTTATTTTACCTCATCTCCAGTTTGCTGTGGGGTTATTAATAGAGGATTGGATCAAACTGAAGGGTTGGGGAAAACATGGCACCACTTATAAAGAGGGAAATCAGAAATCAAAAAACACCTTTCTGTTTATGGACAGGTAGAGAGAGGAGAAATCAGGGCTGTTTAAATTAATACCCCTCCTGTCCGTAACACTTCACTCTCACTGGAAAGATAAATATAAATTACATTAAGAGAGAGTGGAAAATACAAAATTCACAAAATGTTTAAAATCAAAAGGCATTAACATACAAGAAGCCATTACCAACCTAGATATCTGTCTTGGCTCATGGTAACAACAACTTGCATTTATATAGCATCTTTAATATAATAAGACTTCACAGGCGAATTATCAAACAAAATTTAACACCAAGCCAAGTAAGGAGTGGGACAGGCGACCGAAAGTTTGGTCAAAGTGTAGGTTTTAAGAAGTTCCTAAAAAGGAGGAGAGAGAGGTGAGAGGCAGAGAGGTTTAAGGAGGGAACACCAGAGCTTAGGGCCCAGGCAGCTGAAGGCATGGCTGCCAAAGGTGGAGCGATTAAAATCGGGGGGGTGTGGAACAGGATTGGAGGAGGGCAGAGATGTCCAAGGGTTTGTCGGACTGGAGGAAATTGCAGAGGTAGGGGAGGGGAGAGACCACATGTGGATATAAAAACAAACATGAGATTTTAAAATCGAAACGTCAATATAGGTCAGCGAGCACAGGCATTATGGGAGAACGAGACTTAGTGTGAACTGATCCAGCCAATGGTGAATCAGTAATCCCAACCTGCTTACTACAACTTTACTACTGCAGGTACCTGATGGGATAAAACACCCAAATCTGTTGGTAGCACCTAATTCTTGCCTCATGATTATCACTGACAGTAAGGCTGGAGCAATAAGAGGTTGAAAAGACTGAAATATCTTTTCAGAAACAGGTGCCCAAACCTTACCCACCCAGCTCAGAGATGTCGTTTGCATACAATGACAGAGATCTGTCTGGATGGGGACGGCCTGATGGGAGATGGGTTTTTTTTAAATTTAAAAAAAAAAAATTGCATCGACCTCATCCCCTGTCGATGTTGAAAAAAATTGAAAAGTTTCAGAAGACCAATTGATAATTCGAGGGCTCTTCACACTTATAAAACTGAAAATGTATTCATCAAAACAGAAATGATTAAATGGTCAGCCCTCAGAGATCTGTTTAAAATTTGCAAAGAGAGAATGAATAATGAAAGACTATTTCTACTAATTAGCCTATCGTTAACGAGGAGGCTGAAATTTAAGATAATAAGTGGAAGCATAAAAGGTGAGGAGAGAAATATGTTTTATCCTACAAAGAGTTATTGAAATCTAGAAGGCACGACCACAAGTGGTTGTTGAAGCCAATCACTCATAACGTTTCTGGGGTTAATTAAACATTCAGAGAAGAGAAGTATTAATGGACTGGGGGAAAGAAATTCCACTAGATGCAGAGCTAGCATTGGCAAAGACAGGAAGGGCCAAATGACCTTCTTCCATGCTGAAATTTCCACGGCTTATTTCAATAGTGAACTAATGCCTGATTAGTTCCACGGCTTATTTCAATAGTGAACTAATATGTGAACTAATGCCTGAGCCAAATCCAGCTCCCAAACTCAAGCAACACTTGTATTATTTACTGGCTGGTTTGTCCTCTTTGAATTTCATGTGGCTGGCTGAGTTTGGAAAGGGCTTTGCTAACATTGTTACCCCCCTTCATGGAGAAATCCCTAATCAGAACCTCAACCTCTGAGTATCTCCAGTTTCAGGCTTATGAGGGTAGATGTTGACCTTGAGTTCAGTGGAGGTCAAATTTGGGAGAGATATAAAACAGGTTGCCTATTCACTGGCGCTTGTCTAATTGAACCGCAAATAGTCAGTTTCTTATTATTCATTCACAAGACGTGGGCTTTGCTGGCTAGGCCAGCATTTATTGCTCATCCCTAGTTGCCCTTGAGAAGGTGGTGGTGAGCTGCCTTCTTGAACCGCTGCAGTCCATGTGGAGTAGGTACATCCACGGTGCTGTTAGGGAGGGAGTTCCAGGACTTTGACCCAGCCACTGTGAAGGAACGGCGATATATTTCCAAATCAGGATGGTGTGATTTGGAGGGGAACTTCCAGGTGGCGGTGTTCCCATGTATCTGCCGTCCCTGTCTTTCTAAGTGGTAGGGATGGTGAGTTTAGAAGGTGCTGTCGGAGGAGACTTGGCGATTCACCACAGTACATCATACTGCAACATAGTCAGTGCATCATAGCTGCCACTGAGTGCCGGTGGTGGAGAGAGTGAATGTTTACGGTAGTGGATGGGGTGCTGCTTTTGTCTTGGATGATGTTGAGCTTCTTGATCTACCCCATGCAAGTTTATAGGAACATTGATTTAATCTCTTGCACAGAACTCCATGACAAAAACCTACTCAGAAAGACTGAAAGCTCAGACGCTTCTGCCTACTTCAACATCTCAGCAATAAACCTTGAAATTGTTTCTCCTTGTGTTTGCTGTTTCTCTTATCATTAGAGACCAGGTTGTGCGTTAATTGCCAGGAGGAATATTAAACCTGGTATTTCTAAGACAATTTTCTGATGAATAATCCAAATTATAACCGATGAGCCTATATAGTTAGGCAGAACTCAAGATGGCTGTGAATATAAAACAGCCGTCAGGCATCAGCAACTCATTATTTTAATCTTCCTTTTCCCCTTTACAATCAAATAGGATATTTAAACAGTTGCAAGGCAGTTTATTTAGATTATACCAATCTCCTTTAGGTTTGATGTTGTCCTGTTGGCTGTTGGTTGAAGAGTCAGATGATACAGCTCGATGCATGAGCACGAACAGGAATGCTGTGACAGTGACAAGTTATCAAGATTGCTGCTGTTAAAATGCGGTTTCCCCTAAGAAACTGCAGGTATAAAGCTGAATTGGCAGCGCTGTCATATCTAATAACTCCTCACAATCAGAAATGGTGTCTGTGTTGGTACTGTCAGCTTTTAGCGGTGATGTATTCATTTACAGGACTTCACATTTTTCAGCTTTTTTTTGACAGTTTAGCGTGACTGGAAATATCCTTTGGCTAATGGCATCTGCAACCATGAAAGAAACTTGTAAGCTCTCTCTCTCTCTGTCTCTCTCTCTCTGTCTCTCTCTCTCTGTCTCTGTCTCTCTGTCTCTGTCTCTCTCTGTCTCTCTCTCTCTGTCTCTGTCTCTCTCTCTCTCTCTGTCTCTCTCTCTCTGTCTCTCTCTCTCTCTCTGTCTCTGTCTCTCTCTCTGTCTCTCTCTCTCTGTCTCTCTCTCTGTCTCTCTCTCTCTGTCTCTCTCTCTCTCTCTCTCTCTCTGTCTCTCTCTCTGTCTCTCTCTCTCTGTCTCTCTCTCTGTCTCTCTCTCTGTCTCTCTCTCTCTCTCTCTCTCTCTGTCTCTCTCTCTGTCTCTCTCTCTCTCTCTCTCTCTCTCTCTCTCTCTGATGACCCGCTGAGCTACCTGTCGAGTTGGTGCTTCAGGAAATTACTCCTGTAATTCAGGCAGGATAGTCAGTACAGCCTGGGCTCAAGTTATTAACCCAGCCAAGGGGCAAAGCATGTCTGAATTGTTAAAGAGTGGTCACTATGACCCTCATGCCCAGAAAGGTGCCAGGTGTCAATGTCTTATTGATTTCATTGTTAAGGTTTAATGGCGATTACATTAAGGCAATTACATTATTAATCAGGTGATGGGTAGTTGCACCAAGTCGAGTGCAATGCCTGAGGCGGTGGCTGCAGCTGTGGCTAAGATCGGTGCGTCCCACACGGCATCGAAGAAATCACTGACTAAAGTCACCAAGAAGCCGCCCAAGAAGCGGAGGAAATCTCGCAAGCAGAACTATTCCACTTACATATACAGGGTGCTGACCCAGCTCTAACCTTCCACCAGGATCTCGTCCAAAGCCATGAGTGTCATGAACTCCTTCATTGTCGACGTTTTTGAGCACATCGCCTCTGAGGCTTCTCAATTCATTGACTACAACAAGTGCCACATCATCTCGGCCAGGGAGATCCAGAGCGCCGTCTGCTTCATGCTGCCAGGGGAACTGGCCAAACAGGCCACCTCTGAAAGCAGGAAAGCGGTCACCAAATACACCAACTCTGTTTCGGTCGGTCATTCTGAAGATTATAAATGGGAACAGCTGGAACACTGAGGAATGGGGGAACTTTGCAGTTTTGGGAATAAATCTGTCTTAAGGTACAGGCTGGCTTCAGACTCTATCTTCCCTTATTGTACGAATATTGGATTTATCACCAGGAAGTTAGCAGTGCGTCCATATGGTGAATGGGAGGATGGGACAGTGTGCTCCTGCAGATCCCAAATGATAAGAAGATGCTGACAAGAGAGGTGTAAAAGACCAATTGAGTCCAGTTGCTTGGTGTACATGGGCAGCGGTCCATAAGTTGGCTCCCATTCTGTGTGGGATCTTCAAAAAGAAATCATTACGGCCACCCACCTGCTAACCACCATCGTTTTGCACAGTCTGGAGCTGCGAATGGTTGACAAGACTTTAAACAGAACAGAAGGAACAGAGCAAATGTAGGTGTGTGTAGGTGGTTTAGCTAAATGAATGGAAGAGGTCAAAGAGTTGGGAGGGAGTAGGTTTATATTGATGTCTGAAGTGCACGCGGAAGCTCTACTTCTCCGAGGAGGCTGCTGCAGAGCTGGGTCACTTGCTGTCAGAAAACTGCCGCGCTTGGTACAGTTTTGGCTGTTCCAGTCAAGGTCAGTGCAGCCCTCAATGTTTCTTCATGTATCTTCTTCCAGGACACCACAGAGCGAATGAGTAACACCAGTCTGTCAGCAGTCCATGCTTATATGTTTGTCAGAGCAGATACCTTCACCCCACTCCCAGAAGCTGCAGGAGGAGAGAGCTCCAGCATTTCCACCGATTTGGACAGCCTTTCCCCAGACTAGGCCCACGCGCATCACCCGCAGGATCCTCAGACACCCCTTTTCCCTCCCCCTACGTTCTTCTGTGCTTCTTTCCGATGCTTTCGGGAATCATAATTGCTTCCACTCCATAACGTGTGAGTGGCGTGTGATCATTTAATAGTGCATCACTTAGGCCTGTGACCATTTCTCTGACAGCTGCCACACCACCCTTACATTGCGTGACTTTACTGCTGTGACATTTCCTGCAGTGAAGAGCCTGCTGAAATGTCGAACATTAATTGGAAAGATTAAAATATTACAGAGGCAAAAAAACAATGGAATAATGCCAGGAAAATCTATAATGGGGAGGGGAACTTTCGGTCTTTCTGAACAGGGTGAATTAAAATGGACCCAATCACTTTTCTCTGGGATTCCTGCTCGGAAGTGCATGCACAGACATAGAAAGAGGGAGTAGGTTCAGAATTTGTTGTGCTGTCAATGACCACCTACCTATATTAGCTGTATAGATTCATTAAATATGGTCACTTGACTGAGAAACGAGAGCATTGCTGCTGTTAATGATATAAGTGTCAAAAATGAGACAGTTCTGTCTAGTTTTAGCACAGTGGACGTTCATTTAATCCAGTCGCTAGTTCGAAACAGAACTGAAACAATAATAGCCACGGTCCAAATCTTGTCTCAAAGTTTCGCTCGAAGACTAATATTGTAAGTTTCATCGGTCACCTTTGCAGTTTGAGTGAGGAACCAAACTGCTTTACAACAGCAACAACTTGGCACTTATCCAACGCCTTTAATGGAATAAAATGTCCCAAGGCGCTTCACAAGAACGTAAGCAATCAAAATGTGACACCGAGCCACAAAAAGGAGATGGTGGCGGGACAGGCAGCCAAAAGCTTGGTCAAAGAAGTAGATTTTACGGAAGGTCTTAAAGGAGAAGAGAGGGGTAGAGGGGCGGAGAAGTTAGGGGGCGGTGCGAGGGGTGGAATTAGAGAGCTTCGGGCCTTGGCAGTGAAGGGATGGAATGTTACCCGGGCAAATGGATTTCAGAGTCAGTATTCTCCCACATGGGGGACAGTTATTCAAATTCAGGACGTGCTGGCGGCTGTCTTCATGAATATTTAAGTGGTTCAAATTGAAGGGTCAGCTGGATGTTCCAAGGGATATAGTTCAAATCTGGTTCTCTCACTGCTCAGTGACAAGCAGGAAAGAAAATATGAAAGGTATTTAAAAAAGAAACATTAGCGTTCCAACCTTATAATCTTTTCCTTTTGAGGAGATGCAGGAGGATTTCTACAGTAAATTATATATGTTCATTATATCTTACCATTTATTTGCTTGATTTTATTTTGGCTAAATACATTTATTTAATGTTCGAACATAAAATAAGGTCTGATGTTGCAATGGAAAACTGGGGAAAGTATTTGGGAATATATACATATATGACGATAATTCCATTCCTGTACATTTATTTTTAGAGACTACTTATCAACCTTCATAACCAAATAAATATTTTAATAATCCTCACAGCAATATCAGTTGTGGCTTTGCAAAGTGTTCTCCAGACTGTGAAGCAGTTTGTTGAAATGGTGTTATTTTCATTGGTAATATTGATTAGACGAGCAGCAACAAATTGTATTTCGTTTTTAGAAGATATATAAAATTAAGTTTGGTATAACAAACTGCAAATCTGTAAAACTAAAGCTTTCAAAGAAGATTTGTATCTATCAGCTATCTCGTAGACAGTTTTCAGTACAAGTAGCAGCTATTATGTATGTGTCTCCTTCCCGCTGACAACAGAGATTTATGCATTCATAAAATTCAGCTGGCAAATGCTTGAAGCTACAAGTGATGGCCCCGCATCACAAAGCGCCTTTTCAAAATACATGTGATGGCAACCACCCCCTACACGCCTATTGAGGTGATGAAGTAGATCAGGACCAAGAGCTGCCAGCCTCAGCCCCATACCATTGTTTATTTTGAAGTTTATTTGTTCTACCATTAGGGCGATTTAATACTCAAACTTTCATTCACTCCGTTCAGATGAATATGAACTAACCCGCTGAGCGGGCCCAATTTTTCTCTCCACAACACCTTGCCAGCATCCGTTGCCAGCGTGTTCAGGGAGGGGAGAAATGAGTGGAGGCCTACTATGCTCGGTCTCCACCCCAAGAGGTGGTACACTCCTGAGTTGTGCCTTTTAGATGATGGATAGACTTTGGAAAGTCGAGGAGTTGCAGAATTCCCAACCTTTGGCCTAATTTTGTAGCCACAGTGCTTAAAGACTGGTCTAGTAAGGTTCCTGGTCAATGGTAACTCCAGCCACCCCCCAAGGATATTGACAGTGGGGTATTTGGTGATGGTAATGCTGCTGAACGTCAAGATAAACTCCCTTATTGATGAAGGAACATGAAGGTCATTGATTGACACTTAAGTGGTGTGAATGCTGATGGTAAACATTACACAGATGGCCACACTTTATTCTTTTTTGTGCCTCCTTAAACAATAGGTAGAACTGGAAACAATGTCAATGGGAAATTGCGCCGTAAACAAAAATAGTTATATTCTTAGTACTATATGTTGTTGTGAGAAACCCTCACTGCAGTAGTGGCACATTCAAGGGAGTGTTTGGCTGAGTTTGCGGGTGTAATGGTGCAGTTATGCAACTTAAGTACTCAGGGAACATTTGGGAAAATCAAATTGTATTGTGTTATTAGCGATTCATATTGCTTTGTTTACATGGAGAGGTAAAACAATAGCATGGGCATCAGCACATTTTATTGGTGGTATTGCTGCATCTTACTCTCCCTCGCTGGCACTTGACAGATCCTACCTTTAAGTACTAGGAGATTTACGAGCTGCACACTTTTTCTTCATAATGGAAGAAGCTCAGGTTATCAAAGGTGGTTTAATCTCCTCCCACACTAAGCTGCCCATTCCTGCTTTTCTCTAAGATTCATCTTCACCCTACCACTAGGTCGTGCCTTCAGCTACCTAGGCCCCAAGCTATGGACATACGAACTTATATACAAATAAGGAGCAGGAGGAGGCCACTCGGCCCCTCGAGCCTGCTCCACCATTCAATAAGATCATGGCCGATCTGATTGTAACCTCAACTCCAAATTCCCACCTACCCCCGATAACCTTTCACCCCTTTGTTAATCAATAATCCACCTAGCTCTGCCTTAAAAATATTTAAAGATTCTGCTTTCACCGCTTTTTCAGGAAGAGAATTCCAAAGACTCACGACCCTCAGAGAAAAGATTTCTCCTCATCTCTGTCTTAAATGGGCAACCCTTTATTTTTAAACAGTGACCCCTAGTTCTAGATTCTCCCACAAGAGGAAACATCCTCTCCACAACCACCCTGTCAAGATTCCTGCGGATCTTATATGTTTCAGTCAAGTCGCCTCTTACTCTGCTAAACTCTAGCGGATACAGGGCGAGCCTGTCCAACCTTTCCTCATAAGCCTCCTTGGCCCAACCATCTTCAGCTGCTTCATCAATGACCTTCCTTCCATCATAAGGTCAGAAGCGGGGATGTTCACTGATGATTGCACAATGTTCAGCACCATTCGCAACTCCTCAGATACTGGAGCAGTCCATGTCTAAATGCAGCAAGACTTGGACAATATCTAGGCTTGGGTTCACAAGTGGCAAGTAACATTCGTGCCACACAAGTGCCAGGCAAAGACCAGCTCCAACAGAGAGAATCTAACCATTGCCCATTGACATTCAATGGCATTACCATCGCTGAATCCCCCACCATCAACATCCTGGCGGGTTACCATTGACCAGAAAGTGAACTGGGCTAGCCATATAAATACTGTGGCTACAAGAGCAGGTCGAGGCTAAGAATCATATGACGAGTAACTCACCTCCTGACTCCCCAAAGCCTGTCCACCATCTAAAAGGCTTGAGTCAGGAGTGTGATGGAATACTCCCCACTTGCCTGGATGAGTGCAGCTCCCACAACACTCAAGAAGCTTGACACCATCCAGGATGAAGCAGCCCACTTCATTGGCACCCTATCCACAAACATTCACTCCCTCCACCACCAACACACAGTTGCAGCAGTGTGTGTACCATCTACAAGATGCACTACAGGAATTCACCAAGGCTCTTCCAACAGCACCTTCCAAACCCATGACCACTACCATCTAGAAGGACAAGGGCAGCAGATAGATGGGAACACCACTACCTGGAGGTTCCCCTCCAAGCCACTCACCATCCTGACTTGGAAATATATCGCTGTTCCTTCACTGTCGCTGGGTCAAAATCCTGGAACTCCCTTCCTAAAAGCACTGTGGGTGTACCTACACCACATGGACTGCAGCGGCTCAAGAAGGCAGCTCACCACCACCTTCTGAAGGGCAAATAGGGATGGGCAATAAATGCTGGCCCAGCCAGTGAAGCCCACATGCCGTGAATGAATTAAAAAAAATAAGACAACCCACCCATTCTGGGTATTAGAAACATAGAAACTAGGAGCAGGAGTAGGCCATTCAGCCCTTCGAGCCTGCTTCGCCATTCATTATGATCATGGCTGATCATCCAACTCAATAGCCTGCTCCCGCTTTCTCCACATACCCTTTAATCCCTTTCGCCCCAAGAGCTATATCTAACTCCTTCTTGAAAGCCTACAATGTTTTGGTCTCAACTACTTTCAGTGGTAACAAATTCCACAGGCTCACCACTCTCTGGGTGAAGAAATTTCTCCTCATCTCAGTCCTAAATGGTCTACCCCGTATCCTCAGACTGTGACCCCTGGTTCTGGACTCCCCCACCATCGGGAACATTCTTCCTGCATCTACCCTGTCCAGTCCTGTTAGAATTTTATAGGTTTCTCCAGCGAATATAATCCTAATCGACTCAATCTCTCCTCATATGTCAGTCCCGCCATCCCAGGAATCAGTCGGGTAAACCTTCGCTGCACTCCCTCCATAGCAAATACATCCTTCCTCAAATAAGGAGACCAAAACTGCACACAATATTCCAGGTGTGATCTCACCAAGGCCCTGTACAATTGCAGCAAGGCATCCCTGTTCCTGTACTGTGAAGGCCAACATAGCATTTGCCTTCTTTACCGCCTGCTGCACCTGCATGCTTACCTTCAGCGACTGGTGTACAAGGACACCCAGGTCTCATTGCACATTCCCCTCTCTCAATTTATAGCCATTCAGATAATAATCTGCCTTCCTGTTTTTGCTACCAAAATGGATAACCTCACATTTATCCACATTATACTGCATCTGCCACGCATTTTCCCACTCACTCAGCTTGTCCAAATCACACTGAAGCATCTCTGCATCCCCCTCACAGCTTACCCTCCCATCCAGCTTTGTGTCATCTGCCAAATTTGGAGATATTACATTTAATTCCCTCATCTAAATCATTAATATATATTGTGAATAACTGGGGTCCCAGCACCAATCCCTGTGGTACCCCACTAGTCACTGCCTGCCATTCGGAAAAAGACCCGTTTATTCCTACTCCTTGTTTCCTGTCTGCCAACCAGTTTTCTATCCATCTCAATACACTACCCCCAATCCCATGCGCTTTAATTTTACACGCCAATCACTTATGTGGGACTTTGTCGAAAGCCTTCTGAAAGTCCAAATAAACCACATCCACTGTCTCCCCCTCATCAACTTTACTAGTTACATCCTTGAAAAATTCCAGTAGATTTGTCAAGCATGATTTCGCTTTCATAAATCTATGGTGACTCTGTCCGATTCTACCACTGTTTTCCACGTGCTCAGCTATTAAATCTTTTATAATGGACTCTAGAATTTTCCCCACTACCAACGTCAGGCTGACTGGTCTATAATTCCCTGTTTTCTCTCTGCCTCCCTTTTTAAATCATGGGGTTACATTAGCTACCCTCCAATCTGTAGGAACTGTTCCAGAGTTTATAGAATCTCGGAAGATGACCACCAATGCATCCACTATTTCTAGGGCCACTTCCTAAACACACCCTATATTGGTATAGCAAACTTTCTCTGAGCTGTTGGAATCCCCTCACAAAGCCTCTCCACCTCACTACCTCTCTTGCATGAATAAGGGGTTGTTCTCCTTGGACCAAAGGAGATTGAGGGTAGATTTGATAGAGGTTGTACAAGATTATGATACGTTTAGATAAGGTAGACAAAGAAAAGCTGTTCCCATTAGTTGATGGTACAAGGGCTAGGGGGACACAGATTTAAGATTTTGGGCAAGATGGAAAAATTTGGTGGGGAGGAACTTTTTAACATAGCGAGTGGTATGACCTGGAACTCCTAGAGGGTGGTAGAAGTGGAGCTGGCCAACGATTTCAAAAGGAAACCGGATGGGCACTTGAGAGAAATAAACTTGCATGGCTACAGAGATCGAGTGGGGGAAAGGGACTGACTGGATTGCTCGACAGAGAGCCGGCATGGACTTGGTGTGCCAAATAGCCTGCTCCTGCGCTGTAATGACTCTAAGACTCTCCCTTTAAGACAGTCCTTAAAACCTATTTAACAAAGCTTTGGTCACCTGTCTTAATCTGTCCTTATGTGGTTTGGTGTCAGATTTTGTTTAATGGTCACTCCTGCAGTACACCTTGGGATGTTTTACTGCATTACAGGTGCTGCTATATACATACAAATTGTCGTTTGCTGCATCCACTCCAATGTTGATGAAAATGGCGTATTTTACATTCTGTTCTCTGAGACAGTTCTGGGCAGTCGCATCTTTTGCTGCGAATCTCTGGCTGACACATCCTGAAAATGTATAACCAACAATAACATTAAAGCTTTCTGTTCACTGTTTCATGTTTTAACACCCATTTATCATCAAGCTTTCAAAAAGGAATATGTTAATTTAATTGTATTTATGTTCATAATTATCAGCCAGGCTCACATTTCGGGAATCTTTTGCATTGGTGCGATTTAATCTATGGGCATTTTGGACAAGTTAAATGAAATACGATTTTTATGAGATTCATTAATTCCTTTTAAAGCAGGCTTAATCTATAGAAGGAAGATTGCGAAGGCCACAACTGCAATTCCTGTGGGATAATACATTGAATGCCTTGGTCAATCATGGATTCTGGTGCAGCTAAATATTGCTAAAAGCATCTGTCAGAAAAATCATCCTTTATCCACATCAGGAAGTCAACTGAAGATGTTGCTCGAGTATATGGCTTTGGTCATTTTCACGGTTCCCTTGCTGCATTTGTCCCGTATCTCTACATTTCCTTAGGCACGCAGCAGTGACAGAAACCAGAAACTTTTATTTTTTAAGACAAATTGTTCTGCTTTCCACTTGACTGAGGAAGCTTTTCTCATTATTTTCTCCCCCACTCCTTTCTGAAACCTTGATTTTCTCACATGCAGATGATTCATGCATTTGGATGTCAGATACTCTCCATCCTGCTAAACATGAATTTACCGCAACGTTCTCTCACTCGGCAAATTCAAGCTCCTGCATCACATTCCTTTTCCTTTCGGTTGACCATTAGCAAGGGCCAGATTTTTAAATTCCACCTTCGTACATTCGTTCCTAAACTGAAGCCTCTGTCACTTGAGTGTTAGTAATGCAGCTATCCATCTCTGCCACACTTTCAAACCACCTCATTCGTGAACACGTCTTTTGCTTTTCCCGGTTCCCAGTCTGTTGTGAGTGGTGGCCGAGTTGGCATTATCAATAGAGTTGATCAGCAGACACTTCTTAGGTGAAAACTTTAAGTTTATTTACAAGGTACTCAGCAGCAACTAAATGTGTGCTTTCAGCTCCAACTCTATCTCTACACAACTAACTACTGATTACTGACTACTAAGGTAGCCCGTGCTACACTCCTATTGGGTACTATAAATCATGTGGTCTTCCTTAACAAGCATTATTCTTAAAGGTATTCACACACGAAATAGAACCTTAATTACCACAACCCACCCCCTTTACTCGAATATACATTTTATATTTACAAGTACAACTTCCTCAAAACAACAAAATATTTACAATGGGTAAGGAATTTACAAGTTCAGTCTCTCAGGTGGTTTCCTCTTGCGTGTAGAGCGTCTCAGCTCTACAATTTCAGATGCTTTGTCAGGAACCTCCTTTTCCTGAGTCGCCTGAACATCAGGTGTTTCCGTGGATACCTGCAGTTCTGATTCCTCAGCTCTCACAGGAACCTCAGACATGTCTGCCCTGGGCTGAGTTCTCTCAACAGGAAAAACTGACACAGTCGTGAATACTGGTGGAATCAATTCTTGGTGATTTGTTTCTCTCTTCCTCAAATGATCCACATGTCTCTGTATGACTAGGCCTTCCATCTCCACGTGGTGAGATAGAGGCCCAGTCGCTGCATTTATTTCACCCGGTAACCACTTTGGTCCTCCTCCAAAGTTCTTCATGAAAACCGTCTCTCCCACGGTACATTTCCTCTCATGACCATGCCAATCATTTCTAGTTTTCTGGCTTCCCTGGCTTCTTTTCACCTTCCCCCCTAAATTTGGCATTATTAAGCCCAATCTCGTCCTGATTGGGCTTTTCATCAGTAACGCCACAAGTGTGACACACGTTGTTGTGTGAGGGGTGGTCCTATGTTGGAAAAGAAAGCGTGCTAGCTTGGTTGCTAAGAAATCTCCAGTTAGCTTCTTCATGCCTGTCTTGAATGTTTGAACTGCCCTTTTGGCCAGTCCATTTGAAGAAGGGTGGTACAATGAAGTTTTTACATGAGTGATACCGTTGAGGCTGATAAACTGTTAAAACTCAGCATTCGTAAATACTGTGCTGTTATCAGAAATTCTGGTAGTCTGTTAATGGCAAAACTTTGACGTAGCTTCTCATTTGTAGCAGTCGGCGTTGGTGACTTCGCCTCATATATGTTCATCCATTTTAAGTGGGCATTGACAATAAGAAGAAACATTGTTCGCGTGAAAGGTCCCACATAGTCAATGTGAAACCACACCCATGGTCTTCCTCCCAAGAGTGTAACAGAGCTGTCGATGGTAACTTTTGCCGTTGCTGACATTGCACACAATTCTTCACCAAACTCTCTATTTCGCCATCCATCCCAGGCCACAATAGGTAGCTGCATGCTATGGTCTTCATTCGGGGAATTCCTGGATGGGCACTGTGTAGTTCAATGAACAGTGGCTCCCTTCCCTTAGGAGGTACTATCACTTGTGCTCCCCACAATAAGATGCCATCCTGGCTGGTTATTTCATGCCTTCTGTTGAAGTACGGTTTCATTTTGTCAGATACGGGCTCTTGTGACCAACCATAAAGCACTTGTTCTCGTACATGAGATAGGACTGGGCCCTGGCTTGTCCAGTCTCTGATCTGCCGAGCACATACTGGCAAGGAATCGAAGAAATTTAACAGTAAAACAAGTTCCTGTGGAACTGGGACATCCTCGTCATTTTCTTGTGAAGGCAAACAACTAAGTGCATCAGTGTTTGCGATTTGATTGCCAGGCCGATGTACGAAAGTGTATGCGTATGCTGCCAGGATTAAAGTCCTATTAGTATTTCTGTATCATCTTTCTACATGCCTTCTTCTTTCTAGCGCTAACTTTAATCTCGGCCTTCTTTTCGACTTCACATTTGGCCAGACTTCTTTCAGGTGCGAGCTTGACTTGACTGAGCTCAGTGGTTGAGTCTCCCAGAATTTCATCACCTCTCTGCTTCTTAGAAAATTCTGCGGCTTTTGCTTCCAAAATCTCTTTGGCTTCACGTAGCTGATTCTTCAGCTCCTCTGTCTCTTTTCTGTATTTGTTTGCTGCCTCCTGGAAAATTGAGCATTGTTGTGTCTTCTCTGCTAAATCATTCTTCAGTTCATTCAGAGAAGTGCTGAATTCTTTCTGTTTCTCTTCATACTTTTCCAGAGGTACAAACTTTGACCTGAGTGGATCTTGTAGTGTGCGAAGGTCTTTCAACAGGTTTTCTTTTTCCTTTCGAAGGTTGCTCACCTCGTCTCGAACTCTGCCATCAAGCAGGGTCTCTTCAAGTTCCCGCTGCTGTTCTACCATGTTTTGGCTTAAGACAGCCTGCATTTCTTCAGGATGTTGAGTCCTTACACACTCCTTTTCCAAAACACGAATGTTTCCAGCTTCCTTTTGGAATCTCAGTGGCCACTCAGGCTGATTTCACCCTAGAAGGCTTGGTGCTCTGCCCCTCAATACCATCACTGCTTTGCCAATTGGCCTCCAATATGGACAGTTACTCTACTTACGTCTTTGACTTGAATGTCTTCACCTGTGTATGTCTTTAGTTTGGCAGCCGTTCCTTCTAAATTTAATTTAAGGTCCCCATTATTCAGATATCTGAAGGTATGTTCCCCAATTACTGCAGTGGAAGCTCCTGTGTCCACTTCCATTCTAACAGGTCTGCCATTTACTTTCACTGTTACAAATATTGGCTCTGTCTTTCCAACTTTCAGATTAAACGAGTAAATGTCTGAATTTGCTGTTTCAGGCTCTTCTACATTGTAGATCTCACTGGGTTTTTTCTTTTGTTTGCAAGCCTACTTGAATCTTTTCCTTGCACTGTCTCATGATATGTCCATTTCTGTGACAATAATAACATTGGATTTTTTTAAACTGTCAATCGTTAAAAGACTGCTTGTTTCCAGCTTTATTGAAATTATTCTTTGATTTCGCTGCTAAGTCGTTCTTCCTTATTTTTCGGCTAGCAGGGGCTGCTTCCCACTTCTCAGCAGAGGCTTGCATTCTCGCCCCCTTTTTGGCTGGGGTTTCCTGCCCGATGTGGAGGACAGCGCCATTTTGCACAACACTGAATGGCTTTTGAATCTCTCACTGCGCTTTCCATGGCCAGTGCTATCTCTAGCACCTTCTTGAAATCCAAATTCACTTTGGACCGTGACCTCTTCTGAATTATGTCCTCATTCACACCACACACTAAACGATCTCTGAACATATCATTTAGAGATGTACCAAATTCACAATGTTCTGTTAACTGCTTCAAATTTGCCACATTGCATTCAACTGTCTCCCCCGGGGCTCCATTTCTCGAATTAAACTTGAAACATTTACATCATTTCTGAGGGCTTTGGTTAATAATGACCCTTCACGAAGTCCACCAACTCATCAAATGTTTTTGAATTTGGGGCACTAGGTGCCATCAAACCTCAAAACAAGCTGTCGGTTTTATTCCCACATGTACTGAAGAGGATCGCTCGCCTCTTTTCTTCCCCCGTAATCACGTTTGCATGGAAAAAGAGTGTGAGACATTCAATGAAATGAGACTAATCGTCCGTGGCTGGATTGAAAGATCAATTTTTCTGAATTGCGGCATTTCAAGAGGGCATTACTTTGTCAATTCAAATGGAACTTCTACTTACAATTCCTGGGCGAGGTACAATGCTGATTTCTTTTCACTTGATATCTTCTGTTAAACTTGTTTTATCCTTGTCACCAGTTTATTGTGAGTGGTGGCCAGGTTGGTACTATTGATAGAGTAGATCCGCAGACGCTTCTGAGGTGGAAACTTTAAGTTTATTTACAAGGTACTCAGCAGCAATTACACATGTGTTTTCAACTCAGACTCTATCTCTACACAACTAACTACTGACTACTGAGGGAGCCCATGCCACTCTCCTATTGGGTACTAAAGATCATGTGATCTTCCTTAACGAGCATTATTCTTAAAGATATATTACACACTAAGTAGGACCATAATTACCAAACAATCATTCTTAGAATCTCTCAAATCATGCTCCCACATTTTTGCTACATTTCTTTGCACATAACCACCTGCTCAGCATTTTGCAGTAGGTTTCTGACACCCTCTCCTTGTCTCTGTAATCTCCAGCAACCCATTGGAACTTTCCTTTCCTATGACTTGGGCATCTTGGGCAGGCCTCTTCTAATTGCCCCGCTATCAGGAGCTGTGTCTTCACGTGCCTAAGTCCCTCAGTCTGGAACCCTCCACCACCCTGTTTCCTCTTTCCTTCTCAAAGCTCCAGCTCTTTGGCCTAACCTTTAATCACATACCCCTCCTAATACTCCCTTTCCAAAGAAGAGTCTTATTGTTGCTGAAAAAAGAAACATGTCAAAGCTTTTTGTCTTGCACTCATCAGGACACTTCCCAAGAATACCAATATGAGGTAAAAGAACAATTTCTACTGTGTGAGAAGAGAGTGTTGACTGGTTGGCAAGTGGACTCTGATTGGTGGAGGCGTTGCTATGGAGAATGCACCAGTGATGGTGACTGACAGTTAACTGCCAAGCATTGTTTGAAATTTAAACCAGGCAGCTTGACCCTGCTTGGTCAAGACATCGCCCTGAGGAATGAGTCAGCAATTGGCGGTCGCATATTTTGTTTAGCTGAAACAGGCGCAATGTGTGTAAATGTTCTTTCTGTCTGCAAAGATCAGGGCCCTGTGTATTAATATATGTAGCTTCCAGTACATGCAGCTGTGCCACACTGTGAGCCCAACTGACAATCTTAAATTGGCTGTCAGCATAATTCTTAACACACTGAGGATTATTTAGCAAATGTTGTCCAATCGCAGAATCACATCTAATGTTGGACACTGTGTGTTTTGAGTTTTGCCAGCACAGGCTGGTTGGGTACAGTCTGTATCTTGCCTGTTGTGAACAGTGACTGGGACATGCTGTTTGATATGATCCGCCAGTCTTTGGGCTGTACGGCCTACATACCTAACATCACACTGCCACTGAAATTCATATACCACATTACTCATTTGTGTAATAGGCAGAACGCCTTTTTGATTTGATGGCAGCACCCTGTTAGTGGCGAATACCACTCATGTTGCTACTGCAGCGTGAAACAGCTGGCTTCACCTGTTGCTCACAGTTTTGAGATACCTTGCCCTTCCAGGGTAATCTGAGGTAGACTGGATACTTGTCAGGGCCAAAAGTGTTGGCCTTCGGCCCGTTCATGAGTTTGTGCGATATACAGCGCGCAATGATCTGATCCGGGTAGCCATTATCCCACAGGATGCCTTTGCGCCTTATTTCAGCATCAAGCTGAAATTGCAGTACTTGCTGAGTTCAAATTCCTCTACTCCCAACTATCCTGCCACAAACCAGCGTCCACTGTAGATGCTGAATCCTCAAGTGCGCACACCTAGCTGATCTAGTGCATGCACATTGTGGGATTCGTCATCGATAAGATAGGGCATAAAGGGACATCACTTTTGTGTGTCCTGGCAGCCCATACATATGCAGATGCAGCAAGCCTTGAGGACGAACCCTATCGTATATATCATGTGGCAGCTCATCGTTCTTACACAAGTCCAGCAGGCATTTTTTTTTAAGCTTACTTTCGAGCACGGCTGTCTGGTCATGTTGAGCAGCAGGTCCAGTGGATGCGATTTTGGATCTGTCGTTAAGAACGGCGTGCGTTTTGTTGATATAGTCACGCTTGTTAAAGATGACTATTCCTGTCCCTTTGTCAGATTTACTGATGTATATATTTGGGTTGGTCTTCAGGTCTTGCAACGCTGTAAGCCATTTGCGTCGCATGTGGCAGGGGTCGTGTGGTTAGTGGGGAGGTATCAGGTGGTCGGTGGGCGGGGAGTAGTTGGGTTTTCAGTGGGGGAGATCGGGTGGTCAGTCAAGAGGGTAGTCAGGGGTGGGAGGTATTCGGGGGGAGGGGGAGGCATTGGAGGGGCCAATAGTGGGTAGTTGGTTGGGCTGGGGGGGGCCGTGGTCAGTAATATAATTATCCAGGAATTAGAAGTGTTTTAATTCTTCTAGCTTTTCCTGGGAAACTATTCTGCTAAGACAGTCAGAACCATTTGATCTCTCCAATTTAAATCAGTCTATTGGATGGTTCCCAGTGCAGGATAATTGCCCATCCAAAGTTTGAACTTCCTGGGCAATTGCCGAGCAATCCTTATGTGGGGATTTCCGGGGAGAGTCCAGCCCATCTTCTAGTGTACCTCCTGGGTACAGCCACCCCCCACAACCGGATATCGGAAGTTATGGGCCTATATCGTTTAACTATGCTGACTGAGAGATAAATATTGGTTGGAACCCAGGGAGAACTCCCCTTCACTTCTTTGAAAAAGTGTCATGCAATCTTTTATAAACACCTGAAAGGGCAGTGTAACGTCTCGTCTGAAGGACAACATCTCTGACAGTGCAGCACTCCCTCAGCGCTGCACTGGAGAATCAACCTGGGTTATGTGCTCAGTCCCTGGAGGGGTCGTGAACCCATAACCTCTTACACAGAGGCGAGGTCAATCCATGATGATTCCCTGTTGTTCACGCTGGGAACCTGGGGTGGGAGGTGAATGGAAGGCGAATGATGGAAGCTAAGTAGAGAGCAGGAAAAAAAGGAAGGCAGGACACAATAGAGGTGTCCACATGCAAGGCAAGAGTCCACAAAGGACAAAGAACAAGCATTAAAAATTAAGCAATTATCTGCCATCAGACTCAGTGGGAGAGGGTGAATCAACAGCAAAATGTTTCAAAATAGTCCCAGCTGTATAACACAAGAGTTATAAACAACTGAGTCACGAAGATGAACCCCACAGGAATGGTATACATCAAAACAACAACAGTGATCATTAATTCCAATGAGCGACAGGAGAGATAGATAGAAGACGACACCAAGTAAAGTCTAATTCCACACCCAGTCTCGAGAACACACCAAAAATCAAAACATTTGCTCCTCAAGAAATGGCTTTTCAATGCCCCATTTTTTATGATTGCATGATATATTGGCCCAGGTTTTGCAGTTGTAATGATGGTGAAAAGGTCAGCATTCTTACAACTGTGAAACTGACAGCAACTTCTGCATCTTTTTTTAACTAAACAAAAGCTGGGGGACAGCCATTCCCCGGCTCATTCCCCAGGGCAATGCCTTGACCAATCAGAGTCGACCTGCCCGATTTGAGTTTGAACAAAGCTGGGCAGTTAATTGTTTCATGCTGCATTCTCCATGGCAACGCCTCTATCAGTCAGAGTCCACTTGCCAACCAATCAGCACTCTCTTCTCATGCGGTATGAATTGTTGCTTCCCCTTTACAGTTGGCAATGTTTTGCGAGCTATCCTGATGAGTGCAAGACGGAAAGCTTTGATAGTATGTTACTTTTTTCAGCAATACTCAAGTTCTGAACTACTAAACGGCTATTTAACATGACATTTCTGTACTTGGTGGCACTTTCACCCTTCTATTTCATGATCAAAGTTGGATTGTGCTAGTAATACCCAGCTTCAGTCCACCATTTCTCCTGCTTTCTCTGACTATATCAGGAAGGCATAATTTTACAGAGATAGGGCTATCCCAGCATTCATAGTTTAAGAGAAAGGACCCTACTCTTAACTAAAGGCATCAGTGGCTCTAAGTAGGTGCGTAAGCAGTAATAAGATATTGCACCAGCTTTTCATTACACTTACACTTGCCCACAGACTTTGGGTGAGTTTTTAACTCATTCAATACCCTTTCACTTGCTCAGGGTTAAAATCAGGCCCTCTCTGTGGGCTTTTGACACTGGAGCTTGCCAATCCTAATCACTTGTGTAAAAACGTTAGTATTCATGTCAACTCTGCTCCATTGGAAATAGATAATTTATTCTATTTGAACTCTTCATGATCTTTTACATCTCTATTAAGTCTCCCCTTATCCAAGAACAACAATGCTAGTTTCTCCAATCTATCACTGTAACTACAATTCCTCATTTCTGGAACCATCCTAGTAAACCTCTTCTGGACCTTGTCCGAAGCCATCACATCCTTCCTAAAGTGTGGCACCCAGAATTGGACACAATAGTGCAGTTGAGGCTGAATTAGTGTTTTATACAAGTTTAGCATAAGGGTTAGCTGTGGGTGAGTCGGTAGCATTAAAGTCCCACACCAGGATTTGAGCAAAAGAAATCTAGGCCCGACACTCCAGTTAATTACTGAGGGAGTGCTGCACTGTTGGATGTGCCGTCTTTCAGATGAGGTACCGAGCCTGCTCTCTCGGGCGGATATGAAAGATCCCATGGCACAATTTTGAAGGGAAGGGAAGTTATTTCAAGTGTTCTGTCCAATATTGATTCTTCAATCAAAAACCGATTAGCAGATGATTATAACATTGCTGTGCGTCGGTGTTTGCTGTGTGCAAATTGCTATCACATTTCCTACACTACAACCGTGACCATACTTCGAAAGTGCTTCATTTGCTATAATGTGCTTTGGGCCATCTGGTGGTTTTGAAAAGCCGATTAGAAATGCTTTTCTTTAATATAATTTACTGGGTTTTTTTGTGTTCTCACAGAATTGCAGAGAATGGTCACAGCTCAGAAGGAGGCCATTCGGCCCATCGTGTCTGCACTGGCTCTCCGGGTGAGCAATCCACCTAGTGCCACTCTCCCTGTACCCCTGCACATTCTTCCTTTTCAGACAACAGACTAATTCCCTTTTGAATGCCTCGATTGAACCTGCCTCCACCACACCCTCAGGCAGCACATTCTAGGCCTTAACCACTCGCTGATTGAAAAGTTTTTCCTCAATGTTGCCTTGGCTTCTTTTGCCAATTACTTTAAATCTGTTGACTCTCATTCTCGGTCCTATTTTATGTCTCTATTTATAAATAACCTTACTGTTATTTCAATGGCGAAATTGGGGCCAATGACTTGGTGTAGACCCATAATTGGTTATTCCTGTAGTTCATGTAACAGGCACTGCCTCTCAGACAAAAACAGAAACAGAAATACCTGGAAAAACTCAGCAGGTCTGGCAGCATCGGTGGAGGAGAGCACAGTTGACGTTTCGAGTCCTCATGACTGAGGGCTCGAAACGTCAACTGTGCTCTCCTCCACCGATGCTGCCAGACCTGCTGAGTTTTTCCAGGTATTTCTGTTCCTGTTTTTGTTCTGGATTTCCAGCATCCGCAGTTTTTTGCTTTTATCACTGCCTCTCAGACCTGTGGCTCTGTCACGACTGAACATTCACACCCAAGATCTCCCCAAGGTCGGACTGAAAATTACACAGTCAATTTTCCGAAAGTGCTAAAAGCAGATTGCAGTACACAAGCCGCTTGCAGGAGCATGAGTTTGTAGGAATATTTGCTAAAAAGAGATTCCCTTTTACAGTGACAACTGAAGAAGAGTGAAGAATAAGTTAATGGGAATGCAAATTATAGTGGAGTTTGAACAGGCCACTTTTCGAAATAGGCCTTTCAAATGGTTTGACCTTTACATTTTTCACAATGAGAGGCAGTCGCTATGTAGAGTGCTGATTTACAAATGAGTTCGTTTTTTAAAAAAAAATCAATAATGTAGAAGAATAACTTAAAGCTCCTTGGCTCTGAAGTTCCTCAGACTGAATTGTTAGCTGAGATTGTGTCGTTGGTGCTTTAAAGCTCTGAGCTCGCTGGAGTTTGCAGGGTTAGGGACCACTTACTTCCCATAGTCAGGAGGGCTCAGTAACCACTTAAAATGCATCTCTGACACACACATGACCATGCCTACTGGAAATTATGGTGTCCCCCCCCCCACCCCCCCCCACCAGCCAGCAATGGAGAGGGGACAGGGGTTCCAAAAGCCCCCCACTGCCGTGTCAGTGGTCGCTAAGATCTTCAGGGTGCAAGTCACACACTTGATTGTATGCCTACTAGTGATTGCAGTACCTGTCCAGGTACACCACCACACCGGTGTCCCAGCCATCCATTACTATACTGGGTCCTAGTTCAGCAGAGGGCAAGAAAATTTTGGTTTATGGGGGCCTATTCGTCCCTGATACCCAGCCTGATTACATTGGGCACCCTGTTCTTCCAATATACAAGGAGGTTTGATTGTTAACGCTAAACTCCCCAGGAGATGTAACATGCAACTCTCCAAAATGTCCGGCCCCTTCTTCCCCAGCACCACGACCCAGACGTTCCAACAGTCAGTCAGTAGAATTCTCAGAAACGGTGAACGGGTTTCCTGGGAATTCTGTCAGATTCCAGTCAGAGACGCGACAGTCAAGCTGCATTAAATGAGGTTGGGCATCATTTCTGAAAGCAAAGGAACCACAGAGACATGGAGAAAGGGGGCCCTTAGCACCCTTACAAACGCTTTCAGAATCCATCATTGTCGTTCCATCCCACGGAAACACAGAAAATCTAGGCGCTGGAGGAGGCCATTCAGTCCCCACCCTGACTGATTTGACCATCAGGGCACGCCGGAGTCATTCAAAGCACTGGAGGTGTTCCAGACGGAAACTGCAGGTTGATATCAAGCGTAGAGAGACTGAATTATGATGAAAGTTTGGATAAATATCAGACTTTTCAGCCTTAATAGGAAATGAGCAAGAGAAACTTATGAAGATATGTTACTAGTAAATGATAGAAAAAAATTAAATGATATATAAAAGTCAGGGGGAAAAGTGCCAACAGCGCTGTAAAATGGCCCTTACTTGGACCTCTAGTTATTGCAATTGGCAGCCCACTTCCTTGGAGCGGGCAGCCTATCTGCCTCCTGCCCCACTCATTGGTAAAATGCCCCAAC
This sequence comes from Cetorhinus maximus, assembly GCF_964194155.1. Classification (NCBI taxonomy): domain Eukaryota; kingdom Metazoa; phylum Chordata; class Chondrichthyes; order Lamniformes; family Cetorhinidae; genus Cetorhinus; species Cetorhinus maximus. The sequence goes on from NC_135892.1 coordinate 8,442,761, forward strand.
AGTGGGATCGTGTCAGGGATCCGAGCTGTCTCAGCTGCTCATGGTTTTACCAGCTCCTCGCCTCCCAGTTTGCCTCACGTCGGCTGTAAAATTCAGCCCTGCGTCTTTTGGTTCGCATCCTTATTGCCGGTAGAAACCATTACTCCCTATCCAATCTTATCAAATACACTAACCTTTTCATTAAATCTTTGAAATCTCCTTTTCATGTCCTCTGCTCTAAGTACAATTTCAGTTTCTCTGGTCTCTCCTCCCTGACAGCACTCTAGTAAATCTCCTCTGTAACCTCTCTAAGTCCTTGAAATCCTTCTTAAAATGTGGTATGCAGAACCAGCCTAACCAGAGATTTATAAAGGTTTAGCATAACATCCTTGCTTTTGTACTCCATGTCTCTGTTTATAAAGCCCAGGATCTTGCATGTCTTTTCAACAGCATTGATAGAGGATTGGTTATCGGACAGGAAGAGAGTAGAGATAAATGGGGCAATTTCAAGTTGGCAGGCTATGACTGTTATAAGGAAGCCAAGCCAGATGGTGGAGATGAATCGAGGTACAGATCCTTCACCTGGTGGTCAGTTTATTCACAGAATGTAGCATTACATAATTCTGCCTCCTACCTACCTACCAACCCAGTGCCTCAGCAGTCCCTTTTTACAATTCATGCAGGGAGTCCAAGTTGCTATTACAACATCCACATTGTAGTCGTGGAGCTATTGATAATGATGGTAGGGGCTCCAACATTCTTTGCACCATATGGCTGAGCAGGAATCTCTCCTGCTCTTACCATCTGCCACATGTTGGAAGGGTTTGCAGGTTGATACTCACCTTGTTTGGCCATCAACCCTGGGTGTGGGATTAGAACCCAGAGCTTCTGGCCTAGAGATAGGAATGCTACTCACTGTGCCACAAGACCCCCAAAGCAATGGCAGCCAACGTGGGGCTTGAACCAACGACTCTGAGACTAGGAGCCACATGCTCTTCCCACTGAACTGGCCAAGCATGCCAGTCCCTTTTTACATGTGTTCAAGATACTTAATCAATCAAGACCTTACACCTGTTTATCCTTAGCCTCAACAATATAATTAACATAACATTAAAAGTGACCAGTGGAGTACCACAAGGATAAGCACTGGGGGCCTCAGCTATTTACAATCTATGTTAATGACTTGGACAAAGAGACCAAGAGTAATGTATCTAATTTTGCTGATGCAGGGCTTTGGTGAAACCACACCTGGAGTACTGTGTGCAGTTTTGGTCTCCATATTTAAGGAAGGATGTATTTGCATTGGAGGCAGTACAGTGAAGATTCACTAGACTGGTCCCTTGGATGACATGGTTGTCCTGTGATGAGAGGCTAAGTAAATTGGGTCCATACTCTCCGGAGTTCTGAGTAATGTGAGGTGATCTCATTGAAACATTCAAGGTTATGAAGGGGCTTGACAGGGTAGACACTGAGATGTTGATACCCCAGACTGGGGTATCTAGAACCAGGGGGCACAGTCTCAGGACAAGGGGCTGATCATTTAGGACTGAGATGAGGAGAAATTCCTTCACTCAAAAGGTTGTGAATCTTTGGAATTCTCTACAGGAGAGGGTCATGGATGCTCCATTGTTGAATACATATAAGGCTGAGGTAGACAGACCTTTTGGGTGGAATTTTAAGGCACCGCCATGGCGGGAGTGGGGCTGTAAAATGCGGTCAGCCATTCAAAATCCCGTTGACTTTGGCGGGACTGTAAAATCCCACCGGCATAAAACTTTGCCCTTGGTCTCTTGGGGAGTGGGTGGAAAAGCGGAGTTGAAGCCCAAGATCAGCCATGAACATACAAATGACAGACCAGGCTCAACGGGCTGTACAATCTACGCCTGCTCCTATTTCTTGTGTTCCTTTGTTCTTGTCTTTAACCATCTTTTCAGCTGGTCCTGTCACCTTCAAGGATAAGGTGTGATAAAGTCTCTCCCGACATTTTCAGGCAAACTCTGACTGGAGCTCAATCCTTCAAACTGGGGATCAGAAACAAGGAAGTAAAATTAACCAAACACGAATCCAGACTCCAGTTATTCAGGGCAGCATGAACAAAACCAGATTAATTTGTGAATTGTCTTCCTAATATGGAATCCTGTGCTGCCACGCATTTAATGTGTTTTCAGAGCTAGTGCAGGTACTGATATCTTTCAGTGAAAGTGCACATTGTCTCTGACCTTTTCCTCCTATCAAAATTCCAAATGATGTTCAAATGTATTCTTCTAGGATGGAGCACAATCATTTTTTTTTAATCATTTTTCCTTTGTGGAGTGAAAGAATGGCTGAGTGTGTCAGGGCGCAGCTAATTGAGCGTTGATAAGCAACAGTGTGATGAAGAGGAGTGAAGCTGGGAGTGCAGATGTGTTTGCAGTTACCAGTGGCTCTGAGGATTGCTGTGTGTTGATGAAGTTTGCGGTAAATCTCAGATCAGAGTCCTGAAGCAGTGTTTGACTGACTACTTCATCAAAAGGATTGCCACCCTGAGATTAACTCTTCACCTCTTATTTCTCCTCTGTTGCCTTAATTAATGACCACTGATGCCTCATTTCTATTGCAGGCATGCTCCATGAGGAGTCTAATTTCTATACATACATATCTTTTTTTTCAAAAGACTAATGTTTAACAGAACCTGTCCTTTGGAGAAGTCGCAGGTGGGCTTTAAGATTTCATGGCACTATTTCGAAGGGCACTGGAGTTATCCCCTGTGTCCTGGGACAATATTTATCCCTCAATCAACATCACACAAAAAAAAAAAGCATTGTCTGGTTATCACGGTGCTGTTTGTGGGAATTTCCTGTGCACAAATTGACTGCCACATTTCCTACACTACAACAGTGATTATACTTCAAAAGGTACTTCATTGGCTTTAAAGCACTTGTGGGGTGGGGGTGTCCTGAGGTCATGGAAGACGCTGTACAAATGCAAGTCTTTTCAATTTTAGAAATTAATCTGAGGTGGATTTGCAAGGAGGAAGACTGACTTAAAGGATGAAAACCCAAAGAGAAATTGTGGAGAGGAATAGGAGTCAGGAAAGAAAGTAGAGAAAGGAGTAACAGAGAAAGAGAAAGCATTAGAAAGTTTTTACAGTGTAAACAGAGTGTCAATATTTTATACATAACGAAGGAAAAGATACTTATTTGGCTAATATCTCTGTCATGTCAGCTACATACATGAGGTAGCAATGGTGTATATCTTGTATACAAAGAACCACTTACTATGTGATATGCACACAATGCACTTACAGCTGTGACTTAATGTATTTTTGTTAGAATCATAAGTCATAGAATGATACAGCACAGAAGAGAATTATGCGGTTCATCGTATCTGAATTGGAAGATACTATCCAATACTCCCACTCGTGTTCTTTGTCCATAACCTGCAATTTTTCCCCCTTCAAGTATTTATCCAATTCCCTTTTGAAAGGTAGTACTAAATCTGCTCGTACCACCCTTTCAGGTAGTGTAATCCAGATCCTAACTGCGTTAAAAAATGTCTCCTCATCTAGCCTATGGTTCTTTTGCCAATCACCTTGTAGCTGGTTCTCTGGTCACCGGCCCTCCTGCCACTGGAAACAGTTGCGCCTTATTTACTCTGTTCAAACCCTTTTTGATTCTGAACACCTTTACCAAATCTCCCCTTAACCTTCTATGCTCTGGGGAGAACAACCAAAGTTTCTCTGGTTTCTCCATATAACTGAAGTCCCTCACCCCTGGTACCATTCTAGTAAATCTCTTCTTCACTCTCTCTAAGGCGTGGACATCCTCCCTAAATTGTGGTGTCCAGAATTACACACAGTGCACCAGTTGGAGCAGAACCGATGATTTGCGAAGGTTTACCTGCATTTGTACTCAATGCCTCTGTTTATAAAGTCAAGGATTTCATATACTTTCCTCACAGATTTCTCAATGTGTCCTGCCACCTTCAAAGATACATACATGATGGCCAGGATTTTCAGGCCTCAGAGTGCAGGTCTGCCTGCAGTGAATGCGGTAAGCCAAGCAAAAGTCCGTTGACGTCAGCGGGACCAGAAAATCCCACGCCATGTTTCTTACGATCTTAATGATACATATAAGACCCTGAGGGGACTTGACAGGGTGGATGCTGGATGCTTCCATTTATGGGCAAGGCTAGAACTAGGGAACGCAGTTTAAAAATAAGAGGTCTCCTATTTAGGATGGAGAGAGGAGATTTTTTTTCTCTCAGAGGGTAGTTAGCCTGTGGAATTCGCTTCCTCATACAGCAGTGAAGGCTGGGTCATTGAATATATTCAAGGCTGCGTTCGATAGATTCTTGATTGACAAGGGGGTCAAGTGTATTGGGGGAGTGGTGGGGTGCAGACAGGAAACTGGAGTTGAGGCCACATTCAGATCAGCCACAATCTCATCAAATGATGGTGCAGGCTCAAGGGACCAAATGGCCTACTCCCAATTCATATCCTTATATGTTCTCCGCTCCTGTATAAAATTGTACATTTAATTTATATTGTCTCTTACTTCACATTTGCAGCCATGTGTCTGTGCCCATTTCTCCAGTCAATCAATGTCCTCCCGCAGTCTGTAACTATCCTTCTCACTGTTTGCTTATATTTCTGAGCTATGCATCATCTGCAAGCTTTGAAATCAAGTCCCCTGTACCCAGATATGCCCAGGTCATTAATATATATCAAAAAGAACTGTGGTCCCAACACTGACCCTTGGGAGACACCACCCCACACTTCCTTCCGATCTGAGAAACAACCATTCACCCATTTCTCTGCTCTCTGTCCTTTGGCCGATTTGATAACAATACTACCACTGTCCCTTTACTCATGTAGAGTTCAATCTGGCTAAAAAAGTCTATTATGTAGTGCTTTATCAAACACCTCTTGAAAGTCCATATACCCCTCAACATCAACCTTCATCAACGCTACCCATTACATGTGATACGAAAGGAAGATTTTCATTACAATTCAATCAAGAACAGAGCCTGGCAATGCACAACACAAAATTGATAGGCAAGGAACCTTTTCAGCAAGTAAGTCATAAAAACTCCTTTCGAATGGAAATCATGCAAATTCAGCCAGCGGCGCACGCTACCATTTCTTCAGAGACACATTTCAGGAACGGTTCTAATGTGCTACATTTCGAAGGCTTACCCCGAGGGTGCCGACAGAGCTAATTTTTTTAGATGACCCACTAAGAGAGGCTTCGCCAGTGTTCTTGAGCTGTGCTGCGTCTGACACCGAAACAGGCCCCATGTATCAGCAAAGTAGAACCGCTAATCCCTGATCGCAATTACACAGATTTATGACAGCCAGTTTAAAAAGAGCTGAAAGCGTGTCTCAGTTTTGCAATATCATTGCTGTGGAAAGATGAAGCAGTATTTGTTGAGGAGAAATATGAGGTTACATTTGGAGAAGCAGGTCATGCGAAGGCTCAGCAAATGGCACTTACTATCGGGTTCCCCTACACTAATAAGAGAATTTATCTGAATATAACTAATAGATGATAAACCCAGACAATTGCCTCAGTCGAGTGCTGCATGGCAATGATTGAAAATATTAACTGGTAAATATGATGCTTTAGACAGTTAAGTTACTCCTCTTTTACCAATATTTTATTCTTAGCATAGCAATCTGCCTCTAAAATTCTTAGAAAGCTTGACAGGATAGCTGCTGAGAGGGGGCTGTTTGTCCTGTTGGGAGAGGTTAGAACAAGTGGTCATGGTCTCAGGGCAAGGGGTCAGCCATTTAGGATTGCGATAAGGAGAAATGTCTTCACTCAGAGGGCTGTGAGCTTTTGACATTCTCTAGCCAAGAGGGCTTCGAATGCTCAGTTGCTGAGTATATTTGAGGCTGAGATCAATAGATTTTTGGATACTAAGTGTATCAAGGGATATGAGGTATAGGGCAGGAAAGTGGAGTTGCTGTGGAAGTTCAGTCACAATCTTGCTGCAAGGCAGAGCAGGCCCAAAGGACCACACGGCCTACATCTTATGCTCCTATATCTTATGTTCTTAAACTGCTTACATTGGCAGAAGGGTCAGTTGCCAGAGGGCACAGATTTAAGGTGATTGTTAAAGAACTAGAGACGAGGTGAGGAAACATTTTTCCCTGCAGCGAGTTCTTGTGATCTGGAATGCACTGCCTGGAAGGGTAGTTGTTATAGAGTTGATTTTCCGGGCAACTTTTCTTGGTGGAAACATTGAACTTTATCTACAAGACAACATGCGTACATCTAACTCTATAACTAAAGAAGCACTCCCGCCCAGAGGTTCCCTGCGCTGCTAATTCATTAGTTTATACAGATCATCTGATCTTACAACACACGATTATTCTTAAAGCCACGGTCCTATGTTTATCAGAACTTAAATACTACAGTAGTGGAAGTAGATTCGACAGTAGGTTCAGTTGTGATCTTACTGAAAGGCAGAGCAGGCTTGATGAGCCATGAGACTCTATGGGCAGAATTTTACCACCCCGTTTCAGCGGGGATGGGGCTGTAAAATGCAGCGAGACATTCTAAACCCCATTGACTGCAGCGGGAACGTAAAATCCCCCTGTCGTAAAATTCTACCCTATACTCCTGCTACTATTTCTTATGTTGTTATATCTAAATTGTAAGGCTTGAGGTACCAAACAGTGTCTCTCTCTATCTCTTAGGATAGAAATGGTTTGTTTTTCTTATATTTCATTTCCTAGAGTAACCATCTTCATTGATGACTGTTAAGGTTAAAGTCTCTCCATGCAACTGAAGTTCCCCCATTCTTGGTTCCATTGTAGTAAATCTCCTCTACACCTGCTCCAAGGCATTAGCATCCTTCCTAAAGTGCGGTGCCCAGAATTGGACACAACAGTCCCATTAATGCAATACGCTAGTTACTCATTCGAGATTAATTCTGTGTAGCAAAAACCATGGAATGAATTGTCTCTGTCTCAAAGCACAGAAATGCAGGGGAGTTTAGTAGGACATCTTATTGTTCCTGTTTTCCACGTCCGCAACATCACCCATCTCCATTCTTGTCTCAGCTCATCTGCTGCTGAAACCCACATCCATGCCTTTGTTACCTCTAGACTTAACTATTTTAATTCTCTCCTGACCTCCTACCTTGGACCCTCTGCAAAGCGCTCATCCAAAACTCTGCGGCCTGCATCCTAATGCGCACCACCCCTCTGCTCACTGACCTACATTAGCTTCCGGTGCCACAATGCCTCAATTTTAAAATTCTCATCCTTGTTCTTAAATCCACCCGGCTTTGTTCCTCCCTATATCTATCCTCCTCGAGTCCTACAACCCTCAGAAATCACTGCACTCCTCCAATTCTGGCCTCCTACATGCATGCTCCTGATTCCTTTGCTCCACTATTGTTGACCATGCCTTCAGTTGTCGGGGCCCAAGGCACTGCACTTCCCTCCCTAAACCTCTACAGCTCTCTCTCTGTACCTCTTTCTCCTCCTTTATGACGTTCTTTAAAACCTTCCTTTTGACCAAGCTTTTGGCCTCCTGTCCTAATAGCTCCTTAAGTAACCCACTGTAAAATTGTGTTTGATAATTGCGGCTGTGAAGTGCCTTGGGATATCCTATGACATTAAAGGCACGATATAAATGCAAGTGTTGTTGATGTTGAGGATGTTTCTTTGGCAATAGTTGCCATTCATTGCAGGCACCTCGTCTTTCCTTGCCCTCTGTCTGTGTTGGAGATGCTAGAGAGAGTAGCGAGCTCTGCACTTACGATTGAAAAGATGCATTAAAAATAAAGTGGAGCCCTGTTATGAACTGAGCCCTCTTTAATATCAGGTTCACTCACCAACATGTTTCAAGAAATGCTGGACAAAACAACTGAAGTTAAATGCTAGAGTAAAGATGCTGCAGGAACCTCCTGGTGGGAATTCAATTGAACAGCGGTGAAGTGAAGTAAGATAGGTGGAGGTCAGTAGTTAATAATAATGCTGATGAAAAACGATAAGAGTTTATTCTGTGCCGTAAAGTTTAAGAGTTCTTCCTCTGCATCTTTCCCCGCACTCCTCTCGGATAAGCAAGACTCCAACTCACCTTTAGACTACACTCAACACTCAGAAAGGATCTTGCTGAGGGTGAACAGGAGATTTACTAGAATGATACCAGGGTCGAGGGACTTCAGTTACGTAGAGGGACCAGTGAAGCAGAGATTTCCCTCTTTAGAGCACAGAATGTTATGGGGATGTTTAATGGAGTTGTTGAAAATTATGAAGGGTTTTGGTGGAGCAGAGAGGGAGGAACTTTCCACTGGCTCCAGGGTTGGTGACCAGATGACACAGATTTAAGATAATAAAAAAAGACAAGTGAATTTCTAAATACTTCTTAAATGTTACGGGTCAACCATCCTTTCAGGCAGTGAGTTCCAGATTCCCACCACCCTCTGGGTGAAAAGATTTCTCCTCAACTTCCCTCTTAACCTTCTACCTCTTACCTTAAATCTATGCCCCCTGGTTATTGACCCCTCTACTAATGGATAAAGTGCCTTCCTATCCACCCTATTTATGTCCCTCATATCTTATACACCTCTATCAGGTCCCCTCTCAACCTTCACTGCTCCAAGGAAAACAACCCCAGCCTATCCAATCTTTCCTCATAGCTCAGACCTTCCAGCCCAGGCAGCATCCTGGTAAATCCCCTCTGCACCCTCTCCAGTGCAATCACATCCTTCCTATAATGTGGTGACCAGAACTGCATGCAGTACTCCAGTTGTGGCTGAACCAGTGTTTTATACAGTTCCAACACAACCTCCCTGCTCCTGTATTCTATGCCTCAGCTAATAAAGGCAAGTATTCCATATGCCTTCTTGACCGCCTTTTCTACCTGCCCTGCTACCCTCAGGGATCTGTGGATATGCACACCAAGGTCCCTCTGCTCTTCAGCACTTTCCAGGGTCCTGCCACTCATAGTATAATCCCTTGCCTTGTTGACCCTCCCCAAGTACATTACCTCACACTTTTCTGGATTGAATTCCATTTGCCACTGCTCTGCCCACCTGACCAGTCTTGGCCTACACGTCGCATCTACAGCAATGTGGTGGACTCTTAACTGCCCTCTGAAATGGCCTAGGAAGCCACTCAGTCCAAGGGCAATTAGGGATGGGCAACAAATGCTGGCCTTGCCGACGACGCCTGCATCCCATGAAAGATTTTTTTGGGCACCAGTTAGTTTTCAGTAGATTTCACCACCCGTTCTTGTACTATTTGGCTTCCCTAAGGTTTGGTGAACCAGCTCGAGTTTTTGTCAGCTGCCTCATGCTGGCTATTGAAAAATAAATGACTTGTTCATTCACAACCATGTGATTTTAGGAGTCTACAGCAACGTCTCCTGAATGCAGGAGGGTTATTCCATCAGAAAAATGCAGTCGGTGGGGGACAGTTGTGTAATACAAGCGAGGAGCATAAAATCAACCCCAGTCACTCATGGCATAACTGAGTGGAGAAATGACCAAATCAGCTCCAGTCTGGCAGAGATTTGCTGTGGGACACCAGCATAGCGGTCATGTTATGAGACTAATAATCCAGGAGCCTAGTTCAGTGCTCCAGAGACATGAGCTTAAATCCCACCAGATGGGATTTTGTTTACAAAATTGTGAGGGGTATAGACAGAGTAAATGCGAGTAGGCTCTTTCCACTTAGATTAGGAGAAATAAACACGAGAGGACATGGCTTTAGGGTGAAAGGGGAAAGGTTTAGGGGGAACATTAGGGGGAACTTCTTCACTCAGAGAGTGGTGAGAGTGTGGAACGAGCTACCGTCTGACATGGTAAATGCGGGCTCACTCTTAAGTTTTAAGAATAAATTAGATAGATACATGGATGGGAGAGGTCTGGAGGGTTATGGACTAGGTGCAGGTCAATGGGACTAGCGGAATAATATTTCGGCACAGACTAGAAGGGCCGAATGGCCTGTTTTCTGTGCTGTAGTGTTCTATGGTTCTATGGTTCTATGGGAGAATTTAAATTCAGTTAATTAAAAAATCTAAAAACCCACCAAGTTCATGAATGTCACTTCAGAGCAGGAAAATCTGCCTCCCTTGCTGGGTCTGGACTACACGTGACTCCAGGCTCACAGTAACGGGGTTGGCTCTTTAATGCCCTCTGAAATGGCCTGGCAAAAGCCACTCAGTTGCAGATGGCTCACCAAGGGCAGTTAGGTATGGGCAATGAACGCTGGCTTTGCCAATGCTGCTCACATTCCCAAGAATTAATTTTTTTAAAAAAAAACTTTACATGGCTTTAAAATTAAAGGTTCAAAATTTGTGGGCGATGTGTAAGTGAATTTCTGATTGGTGCAGCCAGTACGAGGTGCACTCCCTACCAGTGCAACAGTATAAAGGCAAAGGGCAGGTTGGGCAAGGGTCAGTCTGAACCACCCCCCGCTTCCCAAGCCCTCCAATGACACTTGCTCGTTGACAATTGTTAATATTGCAGCTATTTGTTTTAAAGATAAACAGCTATAGTAAGGTCATTCAGTGAAAAATGAAGACTGGGTCAATGAGGGAGGAATCATGGAATGATACAGCGTAGGAGGAGAAAAACAAAAATTGCTGGAAAAACTCAGCAGATCTGACAGCATCTGTGGTGAGAAAGACAGAGTTAACGTTTCGAGTCCGTATGATTGGGGAGGAGGTAGAAGCAGGAGGTAGGAGGAAGTGTCTGCGAGTTGACGCTCAGCCTCTGCAAGGTAGAGGTCAGTGCGCCAGACAACAACAGGACCACCCTTGTCAGCGGGTTTGATGACAAAGTCAGGGTTAGACCTGAGAGAACGGAGTGCAGTAAGTTCAGAGAGAGACAGGTTAGAGTGGGTGAGAGGAGCAGAGAAATTGAGATGGCCGATGTCACACCAACAGTTCTCAATGAAAAGATCATGAGCAGGTAAGAATCCAGAGGGAGGGGTCCAAGTGGAGGGAGAATATTGGAGGTGGGTAAAAGGATCCGTTGAACGGGGAGAGGACTCCTGCCCAAAGAAGCGAGCACGGAGACGAAGGCGGCGGAAGAAGAGTTCAGCATCGTGCACCACCAACACCTCTCCCACCTATCACTGGCCCTCTATCCAGCTTCATTTGTTCCATCCACCACCTCCCTTATACAGTATATATCTCACCACATTTCTACTCCTCTTTAGTTCTGAAGCAGAGTCATCGGGACTCGAAACATTAACTCTTCCCCTCCACAGATGCTGTCAGACCTGCTGAGTTTTTCCAGCAATTTTTGTTTTTGTTTCAGATTTCCAGCATCCGCAGTGTTTTGCTTTTATCTCGGTATTGAAGGAGGTTGTTTGACCATTATACCCATGCTCACTCTTTGGTAGAGCTATATAATTAGTCCCAATCCCTTGCCCATTCCCCAAAGCCCAGCAAATTCCTCCACTTCATTCATTTATCCAATTCCCTTTTGAAAGTTACTATTGAATCTACTTCCATTGCCTTCTCAGGCAGCGCATTCCAGGTCACAACAACTCACTGCGTAAGAAAATGTTTCCCTCATGTCATTTCTGCTTCTTTTGCCAATCACAACAAATCTGTGTCCTCTGGTTACTGACCTTCCTGACACTGGAAACTGTTTCTCCTTATTAAGTCTATCAAAACTCTTAATGATCTTGAACACCTCTAGCAAACCGCCACCTAATCTATGCAGTGAGTTTAATCTTGCTGCATAATGGGTGCATGCATTTTGTTTAATGATTTTCCAGACTTTAAAAGAAATTCTGAACATCAATAGGCTCATATATTCTCTTGCTGCAACTATTCCGCTCACTCAGCTTCTGTAAGGCCAATGAGAACATGCACTCAAGCAGTGAACATTTAGTGCTGCTGTCAGTAAAACCCTAATCCAGTGGAGAATAGGTGGCACGCAAAGGGGTTTTGGTTACAGGCAAAAAGCAAAAGGAAGAACAAACTGAAGAAAAACAGAACTAACACAAATCTTCCTTGAAGTTAAGAGTGTGGGTTGACCTGGCTCACCTTCAGGGCAGGGGAACAATGGAAGCTCCCCCCCACCCTAAACCCCCATTCCCCCCCGACACACCCCCGCACCTCCCATCCACCGCACCCCCCCCAAAACCCCGCACCCCCCCCCATCCCCGCCACTCCCCCCACATCGCCACAGAAAGAGCTCAGCGTGAGAAACTGAATCATTTTAACTCTCATTTTGAGTGTTCCCCTTAGGTTGCCAGCTGTGCTGACAGCTGGAGTTGCCAGCTCTCTGAGTTTTGATCAGGCTGACTCGGAAATTTCGGAAGTGTTTTCCGAATGCCAAATATTTGTGGCATCGTTGCTCCCCCCAACCTGCACTACCCTCCTCTCCCACCACTTCTCTGTGTCAATATAAAGGGATTTTTTTTTTTATATCAGTTATACAGACATCGGCACTCAAGTCTTCATTGCACCATTGCCCCATTCTTATCCAGTGATCTTTTCAGTTTGACCCTGGCTACACATGGAACCTTATTCACTGCTGAGGGTTAGAACTCAGTTCCTTAAGGGAAGTCTCCCTGGACTTGGCATTAGTTCAAATGATTCATTGAGGACACACTTGGCATCTGTTCATCTTATAGTGGCTCTATTAGAATCATTGAAAGTAACCAATTGGATGTGTACTCATGGGTCAGGCAGCAATTTGCCATGAAAAGGACTCATAAAGAGCATCACAGCCACTTACTGATGTGAATATTTGTTGGCTCAGGCCCTAGGCCATTTCGAACATTTAACCTTTCATTTTTTCTTCTTATGTTTCACACAGTAATGCCACTGTATAGGGCATTCACATGGTGCAATAATTTGAGTACGTTCTGAATCATTTATCAATGTTCCTGGACAGACAGATGCTAGGGGAATGTCCTGGAGCCTGTGAGTGCAGCCTGTGTGATTTGCCATGTAGTCCTCCCTTGCAATTGAAAATCTAGTCCATGCCCCAGTCCTTCCCTCTGGACAGTCCAACATAGACTGGCAAAGCCAATTTTATAAAATTCTTCAACTGAGCAATAGGCTTGTGCCACAGGTTACAACAATAACATTTACATAGTTCATTTATATAGTGCCTCTAACGTCCCACAGGAGTGATTACCAGGCAAAGAAAATTGGCACTGAGGTGAAGAAGGAGACATTAGGACAGGCGACCAAAAGCTTGGCTGCTTTAGAAATCTTTCTGACCACCCCTCCCCTCTCTCCAACCCTCCACCACTTTCCTTTCCCATCACTTCTCTGTGTCTTTCAATATAAAGGGTTCTTGTTTCTCAGTTGTACAGGCATCAGCACTCAAGCCTTCATCGCACCATTGCCCCGCTCCTATCCAATGACCTTTTCAGTTTGACCCTGGCTACAGGTGGAATCTTATTCACTGCTGAGGGTGAGAGCTCAGATCCGCAAGGGAAGTCTCTCTGGACTTGGCATGAGAGGTACAGGTTTGAGCTTTTATAATTACTTCACAGTCGTTCACTGCTTTCTTTGCCATGTTTTACAAGTTCTCACCCCACTCTTTAGCGGTTTCAAAGGCAGATTTTCCTGGATCTCCACACTCGATTGCCTTGGGGGGAACAACCAGGAGAAAATCGAGTGGATCAGAGTGCTGGCCAGTAAGGGTCCCCATCTGATTTCCTCACATTCCCTGAAATCCATGTAATCCAACGCACTTAGGCACGGACCCAGGAAACCCCCCATTCCATGTGTCAGACGCTGACTGATGGAGAGGAGAGTCATCTTTCTTCCAGGCACTGCCAGATGTGCATTCCAGTCAATTACTAGGCGAGTGTTATGATTGGCTACCAAGCCAAGGTGAGCCAAGAGATCACAGCCAGATTGTTGGATCTTGCTTGACTCCTCCAAATTCTGCTGGTCAATTTAACACCTGGTTCCTGGAGCTGGGAGATACCAGAACTGAGGGACCCAATGCAAATTCTACTGAATCAGAAATGTTGTTTTAAATACTGAACAAAGTATGAGAATGCTAGAAATGTGGGTATTTCGTTCTTTTGCCTCTAGTTAAAGACAATTTGTTCAATAAACAGTTATTTACTTATTATGTTTACAAATCTGATGCTTGTATTCTGTTAACCTAAATTAAACAGTTGGGTAGAATTGGGGCAGTCTGGTGGTTTGGTCAAACTTTTCACATGTGTCTCAGCTCAGGGAACAGCGGGGCTCGATATTAGAGCGTGCGATACCCTCGTGACGCCAGCCTCTCCCCATATCTTAAAGCTGTCACTGCCTCCTGTAGAATGTTAGTGAAACCACAGGTTAGTGATTACATTGGCTTTAAAAAAAAAACAAGGAGCCTCAGCAGTGCCCTTTTGATACTTTATTTAGGCATTGAAATTGCAGGGGACTTAGAACCATAGAACCATAGAACACTACATTGAAATTGCAGGGGACTTCTTGACCAAACCCGCAGGGCAGGGTTTTCCCACAGGCTTCAGAACCCCCGACATCAGGGCCAAATGGGGGTCCTGATTCCGTACCTACCGGCAGTGAGACCTATGGGGCACAGTCTTCTGGGTGGTGGCCTCCTAATTGGCCGTTTCCATGCTTGCCGTCCTATAAAGGACAGTGGGCAGGGTCTCGATGCTGTGGCAGCTCTGGTTCCTCGGCACCCCACTGGGCGCTGCTGAGGTAGATCGGGAACGGCCAGGATGCCTCAGCATGGAGGCACCCTCTGAAACTTGGATCTGAGTTAAAAGTTACGAGGGGCCAAGCTGGGAGAACCCTCGGAGTGAAGGGGAAACCCCTCCCAATGGATTGTTTGGGCTGTGGGTTCAGTCTTTCCTGCCCACAGACTCAACACCGGGCCACGGAGCCTCAGGCCCTGTTTGCCCCCTGGCCTGCTGTAGGGTGGCTGCCTCCTTTGAGCTACAGCAGGGGGCCACTCCGCCAGCTTCAAAATGTTGGTGAGGCTTTAATATTGCCACTGTTGGGGGCATTAACAGTGGTAATAGGCTGATTCCTATGATGAAGGAGTTGTCTTGTGAGGAAAGGTTGAGCAGATTAGACCCATATGCAGTGTATCATAGAAGACTGAGCGGTGATCTTTTTGAAACGTATAAGATTCTGAGGGAACTTGAACCTTCATCAGGGTAAATGATGAGAAGATGTTTCCCCTTGTGGGGAATCTGGAACTAGGAGGCACAGATTCACAATAAGGGGTCTCCCATTTGAGATGGAGATGAGGAAGAATTTCTCCTCTCCGAGGGTCACTAGTCTTTGGAATTCTATTCCACAGGGAGCAGGGGAGGCTGGGTCACTGAATATATTCAAGGCTGAGTTAGACAGATCTTTGATCTGCAAAGGAGTCAAGGGTTATGGAGGGCAGACAGGAAAGTGGATTCCACAATCAGATCACCCATGATCTTACTGAATAGTGGAGCAGGCTCAAGGGGCTGAATGGCCGACTCCTACTCCTATTTCTTGTGATCTTATTGTCTTACGACTGTCTTGGTGGAATGGGTAGCTGATCGTGTTCCCGGGCTGACCTTGGGAAAGTTCCCTGGATGTGGAAATGTGATGGGGAGCCATTTTGATGCAGCTCTCAGCCACTCCGCCTCCAAACCGCACCCCCACCCGCCCCCCCCCTCGTCTCCATAGGGCCGGGAAAGTTCAATCCAGGCAGTGGGAAAGTGAGGAGATTGGTGCTGGCTTTCTGCTCCACATCCTGCCCAATTTTCCATTGAAATCAGTAAGTTCAAAAGTGCAAGATTATTGAATCCATACAGGAAGTGACACTTTGGTGGGTAAACCCTCGAAGTGTTCTTTACTGACTTTTATTCAGCACTACCCCTCTTTCCAAACGCGTACACCACGCTACAGTCTGGTTAACTTCTCAGCTGCTTCTCCTGTCTGTACATAATGGGTTGCTGGGTGAATTTAGCATGTGGTAAAAAAAAATCGGAAGAGGGTTCCAGTAAATAATATTCCATTGCTTTAAGTAGTTCTAACGCTTGTCCTGAGCGCCAATGGACAAGCGAAGTGAGAGGGCAATGCATTTCTGCCTTGAGATGGCCACACTCTTTCTATCTGGAGGCTCATGTGCCCATTTAGGACTGGGAAATGGGCATGGCGAGCTTGAATTTCTTAATCATGTTTTTTAAAAATATATACATAAGAGAGAGACCATGAATTAAATCCCAGCTGTACTGTGTGCAGCTTTGGTCTCCTTACCTATGGAAGTATGCAATTGACTTGGAGGGAGAGCAACAGAGATTCATTAGACTGATTCTTGAAATGAGAGGATAGTCCCATGAGGATCGGTTGGGTAGACTAGGCCGATATTCTCTGGAGTTTAGGATCTCATTGAAATATATAAAATCCATAAGGGACTTGAGAGGGCAGATGCTGAGGAAATGTTTTCCTCTGAATGGGCCACCTAGAACAGGAGGTCACAGTCTCAGGATAAGGGGTCAGCCGTTTGGGACTGAGGTGAGGAAAGGTTTCTTCACTCAAAGTGTTGTGAATCTTTGGAATTCTCTACCCCAGACAGCTCTGTCATTGAGTGCATAAAAGATAGAGGTCGAAAGATTTTGGGCAATTAAGGGATGTGGGGATAGAGGGGGAAGGTGGAATTGAGGTAGAAAATCAGCCACAGTCTTGTCAAATGGTGTAGCAGGCTGAGGGGCCGAATGGTCATACCAGCTATGATTCCTTATGTTCTTATAATATGAGCTTCTTTAACACCCATTTGCATTTATAAAAAGACAGAAAGCAAAAAGATCTTAATGAGTGAGCGTGAAGCACTGTGGAAAATGTTAGAGAATTCTGTCAATTACAGTACTTATGCTATTTTTAATTTTCGTTTTCTACATGTGAAGACAGGAACTAACAGTGAATATGGTATTAATGAGAAAGCATCTGTTTCCCCCCCCCCCGCCCCCTATTAATGGAAGACCTGTCTGTTAGCCTGCCTCATGTAAGAACAGGCTATACAGATCGTGCTTTACATCTGATCAAACGGCCAATTCTTTCAAAAAGTAAGAGTTCCAAACAAATCGGAATAACAGGATGTGCCTCTGATCAATAGTTCTCTCTTGGTATTCCATATCTCCCCTCCTTAGAGTCGCCGCAACTCAATAACGCCATGCCTGAGGTGCTGTGCATAGGAAATCATGTAAATAAGGGAATTCGTTAAAATGTATAGTGGGAAATGCTGGTAAAGTAAACATTGTAATGGGAACTTAATTTACACCAGCAAATGTGTTTTTCCATTCGAATGGGTTTTGAAACACCCCAGATGTTAACTGAGGTTTGATGGGGCCCGTGACTGCACAATTTCAGTACGTTGCATAAATATTTATTCTGTGGTGGCGTCTCACCAGTAGTTCCGCAATTATTTGGGGGCTATCAATTTTAATAATGTAACAATTTGACTTGAATACATTTCCCCTTTCTGTATTATCTCACGTTAAACAGACAGAGGCTTTTTAATTAAATCGTTCACTGCTAAATGTATTTGTACAGCTCCCTTCTTCACACAAGGTCATTCATCATGGTTAATGGTGCGGGATCACAGCGATTTAAATTATCATTTTTTAAACATGTTTAAAGCTAAAGATTGACAGTCTGTTGTTAAAAAAAAAATACTGAAAAGTCCTTTTCCTCCTGAGATCTGAATCCAGCTCACAGCCCATGGGTGAAAACCCTTTCCCTTCTCAGATGGATAAAGACATTTCCTTACGCAAGGCCCCATTGCATACAAAGTATCACAAAGTATGGACAGCACAGAAACAGGCCATTTGGCCCAACAGTTCATGTCAGTGCGTACGCTCCGCTCCTCCCACCCTTTTTCATCTGTCAACAGATCTTTCTATTCCTTTCTCCCTCATATGTTTATTCAGCTTCCCCTTGAGAGCATCTACACTATTCACCTCAACCATTCCCTGTGTCAGTGAGTTCCCCATCCTCATCACTCTGCGGGCAAAGAGGTTTTTCCTGAATTCCCTACTGGATTTATTAGTGGCTACTCTGCATTTATGGTCCCTAGTTCTAGTCTTGCCGGCAGTAAGTCTTCTCTGTATCTAACCTGTCAAACCTTTCGTAATCCTGAGGATGTCCATCAGGTCGCACTGCATATTCTCCCCTTTCCCAGAGGAAAGAGCCCAAAACTGTTCAATCTTTCCTGATAGCTTTAGCTTCTCAGCTGTGGTATCAATCTAATAGATCATTTTTGCACCTTCTCCAGAGCCTCTGTATCCTTTTTTATAACGCGGAGACCAGAACTGTTCACAGTACACCAAGTGCGGCCGAACCAGAAGTTTAACATAATTTCACTATTTTTCAATACGTACAATTTAACTCTGACGTTGCATTTCCCAGTGATAAACTGTAAATTATTTCTCAATAAAAATGCAGTAATGTTACAGTAATCACTAAGTGTACAGTATTTTGTCAGCTGAGGGGAAGATTTCCTGAGCCATATTCATGCATGTTAAAATAGCGTCTGTTTGATTTTCCTACCACCTTCCACAGAGGAAATGAGCAATTAAAACCTCAGCAAAGTCATGGAGAAGGAGGCTGGTGATAGAGGAGTTAAATCGAGTTAAACCAGTCAAACCCTGACAAATTAATTCACTGCCACAGCTAATCTCAAAAGTTAACCCTCAACAGCACCTACTTAACCCTGGGAGCTTTTCTTAAAGGTGTCCCAGGCAAAAACAAAAATACCTCTGATGTGGCCTTTTAGATATACCCATGAAAGGCCGGTAATTTCCTTCAGATGGAACTTTCCTCCCCAGCGAATAGATGAGAAATATAAAGCTGAACTCCTACCCATCTCTCCCAAGCAAGCTCCGATCCCTCATTATTGACAGTGCCCTCACTAACAGTATCGATGCTAATTTATTTCATTCCATTACTGACCGTTGTGAGTGCCACCTGTTAAGTGTACTAAGATGAGCAGCTGCAGCACTGTTTGGGCCCTGCTTTGAGGAGTATCCTTTCTGACTGTTCTCACTTCGCTGCACTTGAACTGTTAGCTTCTCTGCTTCAAAGACCAATCTCCCAGATTTCCCCAGCACAGAGCAGACTGTTCTGGATGGCAGAGGGAACACACACCAAGGTGGACAGCATGGTAGCTTTGGCTTGCCACTGTTTCTGTAAAAGTGCAATGCACCGATCTCAGGACACACACCGCTTGCTGCTATAAGACCAGGCACACGCTCAAACAGCTCTCTCTACAGACGTGATGCTGAGGTGAGGCTTTAACACTGTTTGATTTTGAGTTTTGCTGGCCTCAGTTCCTTTCCACATTCCTTGTGTGGGACATTGGAACATGTGGCCAACCAAAATGGAGAAGGCTCTTTCAGGGAGGCACCAAACGCATCAAGTGACTCTTTTGGGGGCGTGCAGAGGTGAAGTCGAGGCATCGGAGGGAGAGTGCACAAACCTCCAAACAACCCATCTACCCAACCCATCAAGCACCAAGGCTGAGTTACATAGACTTTTGATCGACAAAAGACTCAAGGGTTATGGGGAGTAAGCAGGAAAGTGGAGCTGAGGCCACAATCAGATCAGCCATGATCTTATCGAATGATGGAGCAGCCTGAGGGGCTGAGTGGCCTACTCTTGCTCCTAGTTCTTGTGCGTTCACCACTTCCTCCGCGTGTGGCGAAGTCTGCAGACGTGCAGCCATCGCAGAGCCCATGGAAGTGAAGTGGAAGCAAGTCATCCTCAATCCCAAGGAGCTGCCAAAGAAGAAGGTGTTATATACCCATTATAATGGGAGCACCGTTTTTGATGAGCCGGTTTCCCAGGGGTTGAGGAAGCCAGCAGAGAAAGGGAGGGAGGAGCTGTGAGCTCCACAAGTTTAAGCATGTCTTGTGATCCAGGATTCCAGCAGGAATGCTCCCCCACTAGCAGAATTCCACAAGGAAGTCAACCATTCCCCAGCTCTCCTGAGGTGGAGATGTAAGAAGGTTTGGCAATGTGAGGGAGGTCTCCAATGTAACTATACAGATAGCATATCGATAAACAGCTCCAGTTACTTGCTGCCGTAGGTCAGCATTAGCATCCACAATCTCCAGTGTGTTATCACCTTCAGAAAACTCCAGCTCCCACAGCCTTCCAAGACTTAGGAAATGCAATAGTCTGGCTTTTGCAATAGAAATAATTGAGGCTAACAACTTGGATAGCAACTTCCGGCAACTGTTCATGTCCTCATGTTAAATTTGGAAATCAGGAGGCTGCTGTCTAGTATGCCCTGCACCTCCACAAGCTTCACAGTAAAGGTCTTTCACTGAGAGATTCAGGGCTGAAGTTACTGTACTTAAACCATTGGTCGTCAGTTGAACAGACCAGGAAACATTAGGAGCTGTTCATTCCAGTGTAAATACCCTTTCAACAGAGTGGCTAATCTTAATTACTGCCAAACAACCTATTTGGCACTGAAAATTAACTTTAAAAAGTATGGAGTCTCATTCTTTCAGATTTTAGCTGTTGTTGGAGATTTAACAAAGTAACAATAATGGAAATAACATTTCCTTTTTACTTTATTCTTTGTCTCTTTTATCTCTCTATTCCACTTTCTGTACCTGAATTGATTTTCAATTCAATGTTCTGACACTACCTGATTCAGACTCCGCACTGCTCATTCATACTTCTTTAATCTGATTGGTTAACAAGATGCACAGTGACTTGCCCTGTTCACTCAGGTCACAGGTGCCTTGCAGAGGGTGCCGCGCTGTTTGTATAGTTGGCTGATTGGGACTTCCAGTGCAAAGCCGCAGGGCAAGGCTATGGTCAAATGCAGGTGTGTCGTTCGTTCACCACTGGGACAGCAAAATCCATTTCACCTGCGTTACACAGCAAAATTATGTAGCATACAGCAAAAGAGAATAGTGTCTGATCTTCTGGTCTGTAATTTAGAAAGCCCCTAAATCTGTCAAAGCATCTGAATGGTTGGTTGTTTCACCATACCTATCATATACTCAATGACAGCTCTCATTTATTCTGGATCTCATTGTACCTGTGTTTTGGCAGGTGGACATTATTACTGTAGTAACTAACATTATATTCCCTGGAACTTAGAAGTCTAAGGGGTGATTTGACCTAAGTTTTCAAGATATTAAAGGGAACAGATAGAGTAGATTGGGGAGTCAAGGAGTAGGAGGCAGAGTCTAAAAATTAGAACCAGACCTTGCAGCAGTGAAAGCAGGAAACACGTCCACACAAAACGGCTGGAGCACTCTCCTACACAAAAGCAACTGATGCTAGGTCAATTGTTAATTTTAAATCTGAGATTGACAGGTTTTTGTTAGCCAAAGGTATTAAGGGATAAGGGACAAAGGCGGGCATTAGTTCACCTGATCGGCCACAATCGCATTGCATTGTGAAACAAGCTTGAGCGGTTAAATGGCCTCCTCCAATTCCAATGTTCCTGAAAGTGTCACTGGACGAGTCTGCAGAGGATAGCCATGCTCTCCAAGAAGACAATCTTGCAAGGCCAAACAACTGAGGCATGGAGGATTATTAGCTTATAAATGCTTCACAATTGCTGCCAAGAAGACAGCCATTTTTCTGCGTGGCGGTACAAGCTACTCATTGTGACTTATGAAGGCTTCATACATTGTGACAACTATCTCCAGGGATGGCACCAGGGGCAGAATTTTCTGCCTGCCGGGCGGGCGGGCCCGACCCAATCTCCGGCGGGCGGGGAGCCAGCCAATCTCCGCCGGAGAAGCAGGCCCCGCCGCCATTTTAAGTGGGCGGGCCAATTAAGGCCCGCCCAGCTATGCGCTTCCTGTGCAGGCGGGGGAGGGGGGGGGAATTCCCCAAATGTGAGCGTGCGCTCTTTCCTGCATGCGCACGAATGAGCGCACATCTACCTGAGGCTAAGTGCAGCCTCAGGGAGATCACTGACACTTGTTCAAACATTAAAAATAGAAAAATTTTAAAAATCCTTAACATGTCCCCCTCATGTGACAATGTCACACGAGATGAGACATGTTAATAAATTTCACTAAAACTTTATTAAAGTTTTCTAAACCCTACATGGAACCTCATCCCGCCAGTGGATGAGGTTTCATGTTTTATCAGAAGCCCGCTGGGGCTCCTGGCCTGTCCGCCAGCCTTAAGGTTGGACGGGCAGGTCCTTTAATTGTTTTAATGATTCTGTCAATGGCCTCAATTGGCCACTGACAGGTCGGTGGGCCCGCAGCTGATTTTGCTGCGCCCCCGCCTTCCTGAAAATTTAAATAGGGCGGGATGACGTCGGGGATTCCGCCTGACATCATCCTGCGTCATTTTGCACGTCAGCGAGAGGGCCCCGCCCCCTGCTCGCCGACGGCAAAATCCAGCCCCAGGTCTTCATGAAATCCTGAAACCTGGAGCAAACTTGGGGCTCTCTCCTACTGTGTCCTTTGGAAAGTTACTTGCTGTGGCAGACAATGTGGCAGTCACCTGGAGTACACCTGTATGGAAGGTTCACCAACTCTTCCGAAATAAAATAAGGGACACTTCAGCTGTGGGACCGAGGTGGGTGGGGGAGGGAAGCGTTGGTGGTGATGGGGAGACGGGACAGAGAGCAGCAGGGGGTGCCGGTGACCACGGGTGGCCAACGACCCCAGTAGTACGCATCCTTACAAAAAATAAACAGAGGGGTAAAGGCAAGAAGAGACTCCCAGGCTCCGTCTCTGAGTGGCTACTGTAGAAATAAGGGGTGAAAGGCATCCCTTAAGGCATGCAGGACAAAATAAAATACGGAACAGTTATTCACCCTGCTGTCTGGTCTGCAGATTGGCTGGTGTTGCTGACAGCTTCTGCATGAAGCATGCAACGAGCTCAAAGTGGGCTTGGTTTCCATTCTGCGTGGGAAAGCAGGCGATGCACATCTGTCCAGGAGGGCCGGAGGGAGAGTCCACCGGGGCTGTGTCCAGTTTCGGTCTCCTTACTTAAGGAATGATAAACTTGCATTGGAGGCAGTTCAAAGGAGGTCCACCCAACTGATTCCTGGGATGAAAGGGTTAGCCTGTGAGGAGAGGTTGAGCAAGTTGGGCCTGTATCCATTGGAGTTTAGAAGAATGAGAGGCAACCTCATTGAAACATATAAGATCCTGGAGGGGGCTTGATAGGGTAGCTGCTGAGAAGATGTTCCTCCTTGTGGGGAAGTCTAGAACTAGGGGGCCCCTTATTAAAATAAAGGGGTCTCCCACCTAAGACAGAGATGAAGAATATTTTTCTACCCTCAGAGAGTCATGAGTCGGCAGAATTCCCTTCCCCAGGGAGCAGTCGCGGCTAGGCCATTGAATATATTCAAAGCTGAGTTACAGATAGCTTTTTGACTGACAAGGGGGGGGTCAAGTGTCATGGAGGCAGACAGGAAAGTGGAATTGGGGCCACAATCAGATCAGCCTTGACCTTATCAAATGGCGGAGCAGGCTTGAGGGGCCGAATGGCCTAATCCTGCTCCTAGCTCTTGTGTCCTTGCTCTTGTTTGGCTTAGCCACCTGTATTGGCTTGTCCTCATTAGCGTTCTGCTTGCCCGAATCCCCTCCCCCACCCCCAAAACCCAAAACATGGGGGACCTGGAGCTTTGAGCAGGAATGATCCACCCAGCCCCAAAGACAATGTTCAAAACTTCACTCGCTGGGCTTCCCCTGGCTCTGGCTGCTCTTCTTGGATGGTTTAGCCTGGCAAGAGAAGCCACCACCCGCCTCCACCACTCAGGCATCAGGTTAAGATAGCAGAATAGGCCCTGATTGCATCATCAGAGCCCAATCCGTATGTTGAAAGAGAAATTAGTCAAATATTTAATTAGGTGTAGCGTATCGCAGGGTCACAGAACTATTACAGTGCAGAAAGAGGCCATTCAGCCCATCCTGTCTGCACCACCTCTCTCAATGGGCGATTCACTTAGTGCCATTCTCTCGCCTTCTCCCCGTAACCCTGCAAATTCTTCCTTTTCAGATAACAGCCTAATTCCTTCTTCAATGCTTCAGTTGACCGATTGTTTCTTTTGCAGCAGAATTCCTGTAAATTTAAATTTGTTACAAAGACGAATACTTGGAATCATAAGCAATCTTCTTCTAGCAAGAGCAAAAAATAAACCAGATATTAATATCCATGTCAGGTATCCCAATTAAAACGTTCCAAAGAAGAAGAGTGTGAAAAAGAGTCATACGGACTCAAAACGTTAACACTGTTTTACTCTCTGTTCAGAAGCTGTCAGACCTGCTGAGTTTTTCCAGCATTTTCTGTTTTTATTTGAGATTTCCAGCATCTGCAGCATTTTCCTTTTATTAGAAAACTTTCTGGGTGATGTGGACATCTTGTAGGCTGTCTGCGAGTTTTCTCCAAGGGCAATGTTTGATGGCGCACTCCAGGGTGCGATTACCAGCTTCGCAGTTGTAGCCAGGGCTCCTTCGACAGCACCTTCCAAACCCACGACCACTACCATCTAGAAGGACTAGGGTAGCAGATAGATGGGAACATCACCACCTGGAAGTTCTCCTCCAAGTCACTCACCATCCTGACTTGGAAATATATCGCCGTTCCTTCACAGTCGCTAGGTCAAAATCCTGGAACTCCCTCCCTAACAGCACTGTGGGTGTACCTACACCACATGTGGTGTAGCTACTCACTGTCACCTTCTTGAAGGCAACTAGGGATGGGCAATAAATGCTGGCCCAGCCAGCGAAGCCCACATCCCGTGAATGAATATAAAAAACATGTTTACCACAAGCAATGGGTTTACATTTTGAGATTCTGAATAAAACTCAAGAGAGTTGAGACGCTTTCAGCGATATGGTGGAGTTCCACAAGCAATCAGTGCAATTTGATCCATCTGCGAGAGAGGGGGGGGCATGTTTATTTAAAAACTCTACCTACCAGTTGATTTTTCACTTGCAACCTGGTGAAGAAACCAGAAAACAATTTGTTTCTGGCCTAAAAAGACAAGCAGATGGGGCAGCAGATGTTGGTATAATAAGAGCAAGGAGAGGAAGCCCATCTACTCCCATCAACCTTGAGATTGTGAATATCGAAAGATCACAGGCCCTCCCCACGCAGACACTGGGCTCCATCTCACACAGTGAGAGCTGAGATTCTCAGAATCTATCAATGCCTGTCCAAATCAGAGTAATGGTTGTTTCACTGGGAATTTACAACTAATGGAGCAAGACAGGGCCTGCAAACTATCCCTCTCGATATTCTTCCACAACCCAGCAATGCCATTTGTCCCTAGACTCAGACTGAACCTTTAGCCGTGCACAAACACACTCGCCTCTCCAGCCAAGTGCTGTACCGAAATGTCCAGGAGACTAAATGCCATTTCGTTTGTCTGGGCTGGGGAAAGACACATTAACTGGAAATGTATTTATCTCTCTGAGTTCCTAGAAGTAAGGATGTTGTTTGAAAAAAAATATCTCATTTGCAAGGCCATGCTCTGGCTATAACCTGTCATTTTAATCTAATTTATTTTTTTACAGAGCAGGCTTTTCATTATGAAGTGTCACTCCATCCTGGACCAAAAATAAATTACTGTTGCAAATTCACAAAACTTTAATCATCCAACCTTGAGCAGAAAGTGTTCCAATTCTCAGATCTAATTTCACATTAGAATCCAGTGCTTTTTCAAAACCTCACTTATTTTATTCTAATAGGGAGATGATTTATTAAAATATAAGTGGTGATTAGCTCCCTGTTGAGAGTCCACTTCTGACTCCTTCAAACGCTGTGATATTCAGGAGCTCGAAAATTCTTTGTACTGCTGACTGCATTCACATGGCTGTAAACCTTTTCAGATATTCAGCACTTTCTCTGCGCTGAAGTGGTGAAGGAAGCTCTTGTGGTGCAGTGGGTAGAGTGTCTGCTTTTTGAGCCAGCTGCTCTGAGTTCAAGTTCAAATCTGATCCTAGGACTAAATAGCTAACTTGTAAGTGTTCCCAACACATGCCAGTAGCTGGCGGTATAGAGCGGGAGAGTTTCCTGCTCAGCCATGTCATGGGAAGAAAGCTTTCCTTTTATATTGGATGTGGGTGTCGATCCCTAAGTTGCCCTTGAGAAGGTGGTGGTGAGCTGCCTTCTTGAACCGCTGCAGTCCGTGTGGTAACGCACACATCTCGTAAAATGAATGAAAAAAAGGGCTTTGGGGAGTCAGGAGGTGAGTTACTCGCTGCAGGATGCCTAGCAACTGACCTGCTCTTGTAGCCACCATATTTGTATGGCTAGGCCAGTTCAGTTTCTGGGCATGGCTATCTAGGCCAGCATTTATTGCTCATCCCTAGTTGCCATTGAAAAGGTGGTGGTGAGGTACCTTCTTGAATCGCTGCAGTCCATATGGTGCAAGTACACCCAAAGTGCTGTTAGGGAGGGAGTTCCAGAATTTTGACCCAGTGCCAGTGAAGGAATGGCGATATAGTGCCAAATTTGGACGGTCAGTGGCTTGGAGGGGAATTTGCAGATGTTGGTGATCCCATGTGTCAGCTGCCCTTGTCCTTCTAATAGTAGCGGTCATGGGTTTAGAAAGTGCTGTCTAAGGAGCCTTGGTGAGTTCCTGCAGTGCATCTTGTATATGGTGCACACTGCTGCCACTGTGCGTTGGTGGTGGAGGGAGTGAATGTTTGTGGATGGGGTGCCAATCAAGCGGGCTGCTTTGTCTTGGATGTTGTCAAGCTTCTTGAGTGTTGTTGGAGCTGCACTCATCCAGACAAGTGGGGAGTATTCCATCACACTCCTGACTTGTGCCTTATTTATAGATGGTTGACAGGCTTTGGGGAGTCAGGAGGTGAGTTACAGGATTCTTAGCCTCTCACGTGCTCTTGTGGCCACAGTATTTATATGGCTAGTCCAGTTCACTTTCTGGTCAATGGTAACCACCATTGATAGTAGGGGATTCAGCGATGGTAATGCCATTGAATGTCAATGGGTGATGGTTAGATTCTCTCTTGCTGGAGATGGTCATTGCCTGGCACTTGTATGGCATGAATGTTACTTGCCACTTGTCAGCCCAAGTCTAGATATTGTCCAGGTCTTGCTGCATTTAGACATGGTCTGCCTCTACCATCACTATCCATAGCTCTAGGCTACAACATGCATGTAAAAGTACATGTTGCCATAGCAACTCGGACTCCCTGAGGGAACTGAAAGACCACCACAGTGTAGAAGAATTTAAATTGTGCCAATAGGGAACATTCCTGTGCCATTGAGGATTCTCACTTAGGGACAGCACCAAGCCCATTAAGACACCATTGGAGCTCATGAGGGGTGATATGAAGATGCCTTCAACAGCACCCTCCAAACCCATGACCTCTACCACCTAGAAGGGCAGCAGACTCATGGGAACACCACCACCTGCAAGTTCCCCTTCAAGCCACTCACCATCCTGAATTGCAATTATATTTGCTGTTCCTTCATTGTCGCTGGGTCAAAATCCTGTAACTCCCTCCTTAACAGCACTGTGGGTGTACCTACACCACGTGGACTGCAGTGGTTCAAGAAGGTGGCTCACCACCACCCCCTAAAGGGAAGTTAGGGATGGGCAACATATGCAGGCCTAGCCAGTGACACCCAGTTTTAAAGAAAACCTTCCACACTAAAAGAGAAATTCAGCCTAGTTGGAGATTGATGGAGACTGAATGTTCTCAGTGATACCTAGGTGCGGCCAAATGCAGGAGAAGATTGCACACCGGAGTGAAGGTAGTTGCCACCGAAGCAGCTTCTCGGCAGGGGGCTGCAATATGCATCCCTTTGTGGCTTTAGGTTAGTTAGCCTGTCTGTTAGCAGTAGAAAGAATGATCAATGCTGAGAACCTGCCAAATGGAGGCAAAAACATAGCAGTCGGATGCCATAATGAGAGAGGATAAATGGCCTTGTCTAGCCAATGATTTCCATCATTGTCGTTCTTGTGTTTTATTTGAAGCGTGATAGTTTTTGGAGCAGGAAAAGTGTGGTAAATTCTGAAATGCACTAATGTTACCGCAGAGACCGAGAACAGCAACTAACAGCCTGAATCTGGCTCTGAGATTCGGGCAGCCTCATCGCCATAGCAGTTGACTCCTGTTCCAAGTTGGCAGATTGAATCTGAACCCTGAACGTGATGGACATTTAAAACCAATGGTTCCAAATGGGTGAGTTTCACTTGTTGTCAGATGGGACAATGGATGAAGGAACACCTCAAGCGGAAGAATACTGTGGCTGCTTCCTATAATCACGCTATAAATCTATGCAAACAAAGAGTGTGCTTACATAAGAAATAGGAGCAGGAGTAGGCCATTCAGCCCCTCAAGCCTGCCCTGCCAATAAATAAGATCATGGCTGATCTGCCCCAGGCCTCAACTCCTCTTCCGTGCCTGCTCCTCATCGCCCTCAACTCGCCAATCCTGCAAAATCTATCTACCTCCTCTTTAAATTCTTTCAGTGATCTAGCCTCCACAACTCTCTGAGGTAGAGAATTCCAGACAATCACTACCCTCTGAGAGAAGAAATTCCTCTGCATCTCAATTTTAAATGAGCGTCCCCTTATTCTGGAACTATGTCCTCTAGTCCGAGATTCCCCCACTAGTGGAAACATCTTCTCAACATCTATCCTGTCAAGCCCCCTCAGAATCTTGTACATTTCAATAAGATCACCCCTCACTCTTCTAAACCCTAATGAATAAAGGCCTAACCTGTTTAGCCGTTTTTGATAAGTCAACCCCTTCACCCCAGGGATCAGCCTAGTGAATCTCTTTTGAACTGCCTTCAATGCCAGTATATCCTCTCCTAAATACGGGGACCAAAACTGTACACAGTACTCCAGGTGTGGCCTCACCAACACCTGTACAGTTGTAACAAGACTTCCCTATTTTTAAACTCCAACCCCCTAGCAATACAGGCCAAAATTCCATTTTCCTTCTTAATTACTTGCTGCACCTGCATGCTAACTTTTTGTGTTTCATGCACAGGAACACCCAGATCCCTCTGTGCTGCACTTTTTGGAGTCTCTCTCCATTTAAATAATACTCTGCCTTTTGATTCTTCCTGCCAAAGTGCATGACCTCACACTTTCGTACATCTGCTAAGTTTTTGCCCACTCACTCAACCTGTCTATATCCCTTTGCAGATTCCTTATGTCCTCATCACAACATGCCCTCCCAATTATTTTTGTATCATCAGCAGATTTGGATACATTACACTCTGCCCCCTCCTCCAAGTCATTAATATAGATAGTAAATAATTGAGGCCCTAGGACTGAACCTTGTGGCACTCCACTAGTTACATCTTTCCAACCTGAAAAAGAGCCATTAGTCCTGACTCTCTGTCTTCTGCCTATTAACCAATCCTCAATCCATGCTAATACATTACCCCCAATACCATGAGCTCCTATCTTGCGCAATAACCTTTTATGTGGCACTTTATCGAATGCCTTCTGGAAATCCAAATGCACTACATCTACTTGTTCCCCTTTATTAACCTCTGCTTGTTATATCCTCAAAGAACTCTAGCAAATTTGTCAAACATGATTTCCCTTTCACAAAACCATATTGCCTCTGTTTGATTGCGTTAAGCTTTTCTAAATGTCCTGCTGCTTCTTCCTTAATAATGGACTCTAGCATTTTCCCAATGACAGATGTTAGGCTGACTAGCCTTACAATTTTGCTGCCATGGTGATGGCTCCAAATCTTCCAATCTCCTCTCTTTAAGGTGAGGCATTATATCCCACAAGGGAATGCAAAAGGGAATGGTGGAGAAGTAGGTGCAGTCACACAGTCACAATACTTTGCTCTCCTGATTGCAGCAGGAGAGTAGAGACAGGGAGTAGGATGATAGCACAAGGAGGGGAATAATTAAAGTGCAAAGCTAATGAAAAGGCTTTGTGTTAGCACTTGTATACCACCCACACAGTGTTATAAAAGCCCGATACTTCGCAGAGCCTCTGCACTAGTATAATTTGTTTTCATATCTTCATACACAGATGTGGAGCATGGGCTCCACATACAACCCCTGACTTAGGGTAGTAAGATACCACGCTAACAGTCAATTTCAGCATGCCTGTAAGAAATGTACCTTTAGCTACAACTCATGTTCCCAACAAAGCTGAGAGTTTGATTCTGCTTCTATTCGAACCCGCAACCAAGACACATGCAACGGCTTTCAGCAACATTTCAGTCACAACCAAAAATTACCATCCTGACGCAGAATAACCCTGGGTAGTGGCTGATTTATATCTGCTCTGGTCACTGGTGCTTGTGATCTGTATGCTGTGTGTAGCCATGACCCTTAAATCCCAGCGAAATGGAAGTGGTATGAGATTTCAGAAGCATAGTTAGTGCATTTCCCACTCAATCAACTGGACCAGGAAAGATCAGAGTTTAAACGGGCACAGCCCATTCTCCAAAGGAGTTGTCAAGGATTAAGATTTGCAGAAAAGATTTAGGAGAGTGGTTCCCGGGCTGAGGAACTTCAGTTACGTGGATAGATTGGAGAGGTTGGGACTGTTCTCCTCGGAGAAGGGAAGGTCGAGAGGAGATTTGATAGAGGTGTTCAAAATCATGAGGGGCCCGGACAGAGTAGATGGGGAGAAACTGTTCCCATTGGTGGAAGGGTCGAGGACCAAAGGACACAGATTTAAATGATAGGCAAAAAGAACCAGACATGACATGAGGAAAAACGTTTTTATGTAGTGAGTGGTTAGGATCTGGAATGCACTGCCTGGGAGTTTAGACAGATTCAATCATGGCTTTCAAAAGGGAATTGGATAATTAGCTGAAGAGAAAAGATTTGCAGGACTACAGGGAAATGTGTTGGGGGAGCGGTACTAGCTGAATTGATCCTGCAGAGTGCCAGGACAGACACGATGGGCCGAATCCTTTTGTGCTGTACCCATTCTATAGTCTATTCTATGATTCTATTAGAAACACAGTCACTGCACTGATTCTTCGACTCTCTGTGGATTGAAGTAATAATTCTGCCTCACCTTCAAACCTAAAGGACATTGTCATTAGGATCTTGTGGCTGGGGAGGGGCAAAAGGGACATAACCTGACTGTGCGGGGAATAGGCAAGTTCTAGTCGGAAGGAACCATTTTACACCCTGCCTGATTTTAGTCATCATTGACCTCTCACCATTGGTGGCTGTGCCTTCAGTGCCTAGGCCGCAAACTCTCCCTCCCTTACACCTCTCTGTCTCTCCCTACCTCTCCTTCCTCCTTTAAGACACTCCTTAAAACCAACTCTTTGACCAAACTTTTAGCCACCCGTCCTAACATCCCCTTATTTAGCTCGGTGTCAAAGTTTGTCTGAAACCACTCCTGTGAAGGGTCTTGAAACGGTTTACCACATTAAAGGCGCTATATAAATGCAAGTCGTTGCTGTAGGTAAAAAAAAATGATCTCCTGTGGCAATCACTCGACATTGTAAATGACGTTCGAAACCCCTGCCCTATGTAATTTGAATCACGTCCACATTTCTGAACATTTGTAAAGCAGCCAGCTTACCTAGGGCTTTCACAATGGACTCAACGAAAGTGTGACTGTCAAAAGGACATAAGATGAACGTGTCATGTTTAGGGAGGGTTTACAAAGCACGTTGTACCTATGGGAAGAAGATTTCTTAACCTGGAATTGTGCAGCCCATTCACCAGTTGTAAGAAATGGATCTAATAAAGCCACAAATGATAGGATGTCGCTGAAGCACAATATTGGGGTTGAGTGTAAAACCGTTACTTTGCATTTAACTGCACCATAAGTGACCTGGAAGTGCATGATGTAAACACAGAATGTTAGAGATGGTAAGTGTTCAAATCCCTCAGCTTAATAAACTCAAAGGTTCACAGGGAAAAAGTAATTTTTAAAAATCTGAGGTTTAAATTCTGCACATTTAATTGAAATGATGCTTTAAACTATCAAACACCAATCCCAGAAGCTAAATTAGAACATCAGAAATAACATTGAAATTGAAAACGGTATAATTAGCTTTAAAATGAGTTCTTGAATCCTCTTATTAAAATGATAGCTTCAGAAGCGGTGCAAGAATGAAACAAGTATAACTGGAGATGTAAAGCAGAATGGAGGTGACAGGATATCTAATGGAACTTCTCCTCTCTGCTCCTTTTCACTGCAAATGATCCACAGACAAACTAAATGAAAGTGTGCTCATTTATAGTCAGAAATTAATCTTAATTAATGAATCTGACTGGGTTTCTACCAGCTACGAATTGAATGGCAGCCAGATCAAATCTCACCACAAAACCAAATAACTTTCACTGGGCTTCCAAATAAAAACTCCGCAAATCACCAGAATGTTTTATAGCAAGTGCTAAAATTTCCTAAAAAGGTATTGAAGTGTTGTATATTATCACAGGAAACCGATGAATGCAGCAAAACATTGAAATGTCTAAACTAGTTGGTCTACTTCCAAATAAAGTAAAAGAAAAGAATAATTATATACACCCATCAGCCAGAACCACACACCCGCAAAATCATAATCCCTCAGCCCTCTCCCCTTGACATTCAGTGGCATTACCAACGCTGAATCCCCCATTATCAACGTCCTGGGGGTTACCGTTGAGCAGAAACTGAACTGGACCAACCATTAATACTGTGGTTACAAGTACAGGTCAGAGGCTGGGAATTCTGCAGCAAGTACTTCACCTCCTGACTCCCCAACGCCTGTCCGCCAACTACAAGGAACAAGTCAGGAGTGTGATAGAATACTCTCCGCTTGCCTGGATGAGTGCAGTTCCAATAATACTCAAGAAGCTTGACACCATCCGGGTCAAAGCAGGCCACTTGATTGGCACCCCATCCACTACCTTCAACATTCACTCCCTCCGCCACCAATGCACAGCAACAGCAGTGTGTACCATCTACAAGATGCACTGCGGCAACTCACCAAGGCTCCTTCGACAGCACATGCCAAGCCTGTGACCTCTGGCATCTAGAAAGTGCAGCACAGCAGATGCATGGGAACACCACCACCTACAAGTTCCCATCCAAGTACCACCATCCTGGCTTGAAACTATATCACCATCCCTTCACTATCACTGGGTTAAAATCCTGGAACTACCAGCACTGTGGATGTATCTACCCCACACGGACTGCAGCAGTTCAAGAAGGCAGCTCACCACCACCTTCTCAAGGGTAGGGTTGCCAACTGTGATTAAATGTATTCCTGGAAGTTTCATCACATGACTTGCCCGAACGCTCCAGCCATTATTTGGACAACCCATCGATCCTTGTGATGTGCTGCGTTCCTACGCCAATTGGAAAGCAAAAAGACTCATTACCCAGTCAAACAGCCATTTTTTCCATTTTCAATGTTTTTATATCTGGTAAAGAGAAAGGTTCAAAGAAAATTACAAAAATGAATGAAAACCAGCAAAGCAGTAGCACCGGATGAGATTGCAGTGGAAATATGGACCTGCCTAGGTGAATATGGGGTCCACATCCTGAATAAGCTACTCAGTTGTGTTATGATAAGAGAGAACATCCCAAGGGAAAGGAGGCAAAGCATTTTGATACCAATCACAGAATCACACAGTGCAAAGGAGGCCCTTCAGCCCATCGAGTCTGCACCGACACGTGAGAGACACCTAACCTACCTACCTAATCCCATTTACCAGCATTTGGCCTATAGCCTTGAATGTTATGACGTGCCAAGTGCTCATCCAGGTACTTTTTAAAGGATGTGAGGCAACCCACCTCCACCACCCTCCCAGGCAGTGCATTCCAGACCGTCATCACCCTCTGGGTAAAAAAGTTTTTCCTCACATCTCCCCTAAACCTCCTGCCCCTCACCCTGAACTTATTTCCCCTTGTGACTGACCCTTCAACTAAGGGGAACAGCTGCTCCCTATCCACCCTGTCCATGCCCCTCATAATCTTGTACACCTCGATCAGGTTGCCCCTCAGTCTTCTCTGCTCCAATGAAAACAATTCAAGTCTATCCAGCCTCTCTTCATAACTTAAATGTTTCATCCCAGGCAACATCCTGGTGAATCTCCTCTGCACCCCCTCCAGTGCAATCACATCCTTCCTATAATGTGGCGACCAGAACTGCACACAGTACTCCAGCTGTGGCCTCACCAAGGTTCTATACAACTCCAACATGACCTCCCTACTTTTGTAATCTATGCCTCGATTAATAAAGGCTAGTGTCCCACATGCCTTTTTCACCACCCCACTAACATGCCCCTCCACCTTCAGAGATCTATGAACACACACGTCAAGGCCCCTTTGTTCCTCAGAACTTCCTAGTGTCCTGCCATTCATTGAATACTTCCTTGTCAAATTATTCCTTCCAAAGTGTATCGCCTCACACTTTTCAAGGTTAAATTCCATCTGCCACTTATCTGCCCATTTGACCATCCCGTCTATATCTTCCTGTAGCCCAAGACACTCAGCCTCACTGTTAACCACCTGGCCAATCTTTGTGTCATCCACACATTTACTAATCCTACTCCCCACATAGTCATCTATGTCATTTATATAAATGACAAATAATAGGGGACCCAGCACAGATCCCTGTGGTACGCCACTGGACACTGGCTTCCAGTCACTAAAGCATCCTTCTGTCATCACTCTCTGTCTCCTACAACTAAGCCAATTTTGAATCCACCTTATCAAATTACCCTGTATCCCATGTGCACTTGCCTTCTTTATAAGTCTCCCATGTGGGACCTTGTCAAAGGCTTTGCTGAAATCCATATAAACTACATCAACTGCACTACCCTCATCTACACACCTGGTCACCTCCTCAAAAAATTCAATCAAATTTGTTAGGCATGATCTCCCTCTGACAAAGCCATGCTGACTATCCCTGATATATTCCTGTCAGAGCCCCTGCAATCTCCTCCCTTGCCTCCCTCAGCAGTCTGGGACACAAGTCATCTGGACCTGGAGATTCGTCCACTTTCTTAAGCCTGCCAGCACCTCCAATACCTTGTCACTCCCTATATCAATTTGCTTAAGAACCTCACAGTTTCTCTCCCCGAGTTCGATACCTTCATCCTCATTATCTTGGGTGAAGACGGATGTGAAGTATTCATTGAGCACTTTAGCGATGTCCTCTGGCTCCACCCATAGATTGCCCCCTTGGTCCCTTATGGGCCCTACTCGTTCCCTGGTTATCCTCTTCCCATTGATATACTTATAGGATATCTTGGGATTTTCCCTACTTTTACCAGTCAAAGCTTTCTCATATCCCCTCTTTGCCCTCCTAATTGCTTTCTTAAGCAACACCCTGCACTTTCTGTACTCCACTAATGCCTCCGCTGATTTGCTTCCCTTGTACCTGCTAAAAGCCTCTCTTTTCCTTCTCATCATAACTTGAATATCTCTGGTCATCCATGGTTCTCTGGGCTTGTTACTCCTTCCTATCACCCTAGAGGGAACATGTTGAGCCTGTACCCTCCCCATTTCATTTTTGAATGCCCTCCACTGCTCCTCTGTAGAATTCCCCACAAGTAGCTGTTCCCAGTCTACCTTGGCCAGATCCTGCCTTATTTTACTAAAATCCACTCTCCCCCAATCTAAAACATTTTTTTGCGACTTGTCTACTTCTTTATCCATAACAAACTTAAATTGTACCATGTTGTTGTTGCTATTGCTAAAATGCTCCCCCACCGCCGCCTCAGCCACCTTGGGTCCAGCACTGCGCCATCCCTTGTTGGGCCCTCTACATATTGACCTAAATGTTCGAAGGAAAGGGAGACGCTCAAGATTGCAAAAACTACCAAGGAATTAAACTCCTACCACAAACCTTCACAATACAGGAGAGAATCATGGACCAGGGATTGAGAAAAATAGTGTAAATCCGTGAAGCTCAGTTCAGATTAATACCAAGAATAAACACCACCAACATCATTTTTGTTTTGAGACAAGTGATGGAGAAGAAAGGCCAATAGTCAAGGAACTATCATATTCTTCCTAATATTACTGTGAGATATTTTAAAGCAGGCTTATGTTTGTGTGTGTGTGTATGGTTCTGTGTGTGGGGGGCTAATTTAATTAAACTAGAGACAGTTAGACTGCAAGGTTTACATTATCAAAGGAGTGAGGTGTAAAACCAACGTCTGAAATGGAGATGAGAAGAGCTAGGGTGACATCAGCAGATACAGTGTGAATGAAATTTGCTTTTTTTTTTAGATAAGTGGAGAAGTGTTAGATTTTCAGAGGGACATGGGAAATGTTTACAACTGGCAAGGTAAATAAGGCAAGGTTATTATGTTGATTTTTCTCAGAAGTGCTGGCCGTAATGATAACATGAAAGATTGTCATATTCTGGGAAAAGCAGCTTCTAAACACAACTGGAAACAATGGGATTGACAAATCAAAAGGGATAAAATATATTTAAAGAAAGATGGAAGGTTGTGTGAGGTGTGGCTGTGTGAGATTTTGAAAGGTCACTGTGTGAAACAGACTGGTGGGAAAAAAGCCTCTAACTACCCTGCAGAAGTTTGCTATTCCTGTAACCAAAGTTGGATTAAAAGTCTTTGAAAGTCCATTTTCCAATGGGTGCTTGTCATAAAATTTCTGGATGACTTTATAAATTTGGAATCTATTTGGACTGTTGCCTTAAAGGGGGTGTATAGTTAGGAGTCTGGTTAAGTAGAAATTTTGGGAACTGTTATAACTGTGTAACTGTAATATTGTGTGCATTTAAGTTTTTTCTTCTTTTGTTAATAAATGTTTTAATTTAACCTTCAAAATCTCTAAAGGTGGTCGTGGACTCATTACTTCTGACTTCAGCGCACAAGCCTTTTTGTAATAAATGATAGCCTGGCCAAGTTTCCCTAGTGGATTTGGTCAGCCTGGCAAATACCACCTGCCATATCATAACACAATGCAATATGAAGATTGGCATCAGTCTGGGGAAGGCTTCTGACTGGGCGTCTGGGGGGAAGTCTGGAGATGTGGTGAAATTCGTGGAATCTCTGAGAATTACATACAATTATTACAGGATGTGTACAAGGATTGCTAGACAATAGTAAGAGGCAGTGTGAGGAAGAATGAGAGTTTTGAAGCCAGAGTTGGGTTGCACCAAGGGTTGGCACTAAGCCCCTCCCTCTTCCTCACTGTCATGGATGTTCTAACTGAGCAAGTGAGACAGGAAGTGTCATGGTCAATGATGTTTGCAGATGACATTGAGCTGTGTGGTGGGGATGATGAAAACATGACCAAGTATCTGGAGAGCTGGAAAAAAGCAGTAGAAGACAGGGGTATGAAGATCAGTAGACCCATTTATGGACTGTCCGCTTGAGCCTAGGGAAGAGGATCAGAGTGAAGGTTATGGGTGAAGACTCAGAGAAGATGAATAGTTGCAAGTACCTGGGGTCAGTGGTGACACAAGATGGAAGTATGGAAATGGAAATTAAGCAATGGGTTAGCTCTGGTTGGAGTAATAGGAAGAAGTGCAGCGGAGTGTTATTTGATAGAAAAGTATCACTGAAAATGAAAGGAATAATCTACAAGACAGTTGTGAGACCGGCCTTGTTATATAGTGCAGAAACCCAGGCAACATCAAGAAGAGAGGGATGATGACTGGGTAAAGACAACTGGATACTAATGAGATGCGGATGCTGAGACGGATGTGTGGAATGATGGGAAAAGACGAGATCAGGAACCAGCACATCAGGGGGCCAGTGAAGATTGTTGGAGTGTTGAAGAAAGAGGCTGGGAAAAGATTGAAGTGGTCATCTGTTGTGGAGAGAGAGAGGAAATGTGGTGAGGGGAGTGATGGAGACGGAACTGCCAGGGAGAAGGAGTAGAGGAAGGTCTAAGACCAGATGGAAAGATGCGGTGGTGAGAGACTTAAACGCAGCGGGATTGGAAGGCTGGATGTGCGACTGACAGGAGGAGATGGAGAAGGCCAATCAATCAGCATTGTGGTGACCCAAATAAAATGGGAGAAGCAGAAAGCAGCAGAAGAAGACATTTATTCTTAACCTTTTTTCTTAACCCACTTGGATTAAGTGAGCTTGAGAGTTATATTGTGCATTATGTGGCCATGTTCAAATCAGTATACGCCTCAAATTAGGAAATCAACCATCTGATGTTCTCCTCAAGGTGAGGGAGGCCACTGTTGGAGATGGGACATTTTTACCATCTGGGTTCAACTTCCAGATCACATACAACATACGTAGTCAAGCACCGAGTAAGACCATCCTTCTCTCTGCTACAACAGTGTACCTTACTCGCCCTCAGAGATCACCCTGTAAAGCATCACTTCTCACACCAGCCCCTGAAGAAATGCCAGGCAGTCGTTGATTGATGAGGTTACAGCCAAGGACTAAGATGTATTGTTACCTGTGACGAAATATTGTACAGGAAAGAAAAGAGACGGCTGAGGGATGACTTGAGAGAGGGCCAAAAGTAAAAACAAAGATAAAAATACCTGGAAAAACTCAGCAGGTCTGGCAGCATCTGTGGAGAGGAACACAGTTAACGTTTCGAGTCCATATGACTCTTCAACAGAACTAAGTAAAAATAGAAGAGAGGGCCAAAAGGTTCTTAAAGGGTTTGATAGGAATGACGTAGAGAAGAAAGTTTGCTGGAGGGACCAAAAGTCGGGGTCATAAGCATAAGATAGCCACTAATAAAGCCAATAGAGAATTCAGGAGAAACCTCTTAACCCAGAGAGTAGTGAGAATGCGAGGCTTGTCACCTCAGGAGGTAGTTGAAGTGAATAGTAGAGATTCATACAAGGGGAAGCTGGACAAACAGATGAAGCAGAGAGGATTAGATTATGTTGATGGGGTGAGAAATGAAGAGGGGGGTGGGAGGAGGTGCAGGTGGAGCATAAACACCAGCATAGGCCAGTTGGACCGAATATCCTGTTTCTGTTCTGTAAATAATATGTAATACTTCGAAATACTTTGTAATTGAGGTATGTTTTAAAACGCAGCTGTTCAAACTTGGGAGTCAACCAATGTCTCATGTGAATAGAGGGTTGCCTTTGATCGCCTGTCCAGTGCGGCAACACAGATGGGATGGTGTGGGAGAAAATGATTCTGGAGGAGGGACCACTGTCTATCCCAGAGAGTTTATGGCCCAAGAATAATTGATTGAGGAGCACCGTGTTCGGCACTTTCATCTCATCCCTCACATCTGTGACATACTGAGTCTGTGGCTGTGATCCCCCTCGCAGAGGGTGCCTGTTATTTGTCACAGTGAAGGTGACTACAGCTGTCAATTCTCCACTGACTCTTTGCCAGCACAAAGTTGAGCAAGTGTTTCATTGCAGTGTTTTACAAGGACCTGAAATTAACCAATGCTGTCTGGGAGAAGTTAAGGCAATTTATACATTTTTGCAAAATATGAGCAGTTTTTCCCAAACACTATCATTAAAGTCTTCTCCTGGCTCCTGGAAATACTGCACTCAATGTAAGGACATATGTGGGCATTTAGCTCTGGATCAATGGCCTGTATTAGTGTTGGGGAGATGGCGGTGTAGTGATAATGGGCGGAATCGTCCCAGATTTACACCAAACACGGTAGCGGGCGGGTAAAAGGACGTTTTACCCCACCCCGGCCGCAATGGTGGCTTTTTACACAGTATCATCCCAAACCCGCCGCATTAATCATGCATTCCCAGGAAACACGCCGTTTCCATGGCGGGCGGGCTCTCATTCGCCATAGCCTCACCGCTTCATCATGCTGGGCGCCATATTTAAAGTCCAGACGGCGCACACATCTCGGTGCTTCCAGCCCACAGCTACTACAGGGAAGATGTCCACGAAAGGCAAAAAGACTGCAGCCCCCCCGGTTTAATGACGTGTGACTGGAATGTCTTTTGGACACCATGGAGGCCTGGTGCAATGTCCCCTACCCCCGCTCTGGCAGCAGGATGGGAAGCAACCTCACTAACCCGGCTTGGGAGGCGGTGGTCAGCACCAATACCCTTCAAAAGAGGACAGCCACCCAGTGCTAAAAGAGGATGAATGATCTCTGTTCCGCCAGGGTAAGTCACTCTTCTCATCACTCTCAACTCACACACTCACAAACCCATCACACATCCACAGGGCCCTCACTCACTGCCGGTTCAAAGGACATCAGCATTCAGTCTCTCTCACACTCACCTTCATTGTGCTCATCCCGTCCATGGGACCACTCACCACCCACACATGCCAGGCATACTTACCATCTGGCCTGGTAGGCTTCCTGCTTGCACTCTCTCCATCTCTATTCATGCAGGACAAGCTGGCACACAACCAGAGGGAGAGGTCACAGACCGGTGGAGGAATGCCTGAAATCAAAGTCCTCACAGATTTTGAAAACAGAGCCATCCAGTTGGCCGGCGAGGATCTGGACTGTTCCTGTGCTGACAGTGAGGTCGGCGCTGCTCTACCAAGTGAGGGTCCAGCAGTGCAACATCCATCAGATAACCATGCTGTGAGTGATATGTCCTGTTTCACAGGCCACTGCCATGCACTAATTATCTCTCCTTGCTTTCGCAGGCACATCTGCCAAACATCCGACAGAGTCCATGACCCAGGGCCTCCAATCAAGCTCCAAAGAAACCTCTGAAGAGGAATCTGGAGGCACCCTCCCTGAAGTCCCATCAGCGCGCTCACCCACACCCTCCACCAGTGCAGAGACACACACCTCGGTGGGACCTAGATTTACAGTAGCCTCGGGATCGCAATCTGGTGAGCACATCGCACTGTCTGATCCACAGCAGGTGGAGGCAGAGACTTCCCAGGTGTCCGCCACTCGGAGGACTGCTGGCTGCCAGAAATTTGCTGAGTGCGAGTCAGATGATAAGCCCCTGGATTGGCCATGTCACATTTGCTGGAGCTGCAAAGGCAAGCTCAGGAACATCAGGAAGGGATGTCCGCTGCACTCCTCAGATTGCAAAGCACGATGGAGGAGTCCATCCGCCTTCAGGCTAAGGTGATAGCGCCGGCATTGCTAACGCACCGAGGTCAACACTGGCAGGATGGCGGCCGCCATGGAGACCTTGGTCCAGGACATCACTCCTGCACTGCTGCAGGGCTTAACTCCATTGCTGATGCCATAGTTGGCCTCCAACGTTTGCAAGAGGGGTGCAGGGCAGCTCAATCTCACTCCAGCTGCCCCTTCTCCTCATGGAGTCAGCTGAGAGCTGTTGGGCACCCAGAGGGAGGAGAATCAGCAGATTTACCACCAACCCCCCCACCCACCAGGGCCATCCATCCAGGTGACTCCAGGAGTGTCCGGCCCATCCGAATCCCCTTTACCTGTGACCCCAGCAGCTCCAGCTCCACAGGCCGAGGAGGGTGCCACTGCCACACAGCAGGGTCCCAAAAGCAGGCCGGGGCCCTCCAGGTCTCGGCTGTCCAGTGGACGCCTGTCAAGGTCATCACCGCCCGCTAGTAGCAGTCAGCAGGCTGCCTCCACCCCCACGCTGGATGTCCGGGGAGCACCAAGACGTAGCGGCAGGGGTAGGAATGTTAAGAAGATGTAGTTGCACAGCCTGGACAAGGGTGTTAATCACTTGTACGTAATGTTCACTATTGTCAATAAACTCCTAAGAATGTCTCCCCGCCTGTGGCTCCTTATTCTCATGAGCAGTGTTCGTGTCAGTCGGATGTGAAACCTTGGTTTCTGCACAAGATAAAGGCAGGTGTCTCAGTCCAGGGCCTCTTCCCTGTGCAGTGTGCAGCCTTCAGACCCAAGTGATGGTCCAGCTTCACACTCACTGGAGACATTACTGATGTCTGCACCTCAACGGTGCTGGTCATTGCTGCCAGAATGTTGTGGGCAGGCGTCACAGAGTTCCCTCATTCTCTCTGTGTGCTCTCAGCACCTTTAAGGTGGGGCTGGCCCCCATCTCTTCAGCATCTGTGACCAGTGATGCTGTGCTCCTGAAGAGCTCAGGTGCTGAAGGCTGACAAAGGATCAGATTCTTCTAAAGTTTCATGGCTACGTCTCTGATCACTGAGTGCAAGTGAGCTGCCCTTGGCCAGACAGGAGTCAGACATTCTCAGAGGCTATGTGAAGATCTATGGAATGTCCTCACTGCATGTCATCATCCTCCTCCTGCAACCAAGTGACTATTAGGGCCTCCACTGCATCTCCATGACAGGAGCATTCTCACAGAGGGTATGTGCGTGGCCATAAGCCAGACTGGAATCAAACGTTCACAGATGCAATGTGAGGATCTATGGTGTCTCCTCACTACATGTCATCATCATCCTCCACAAATCTAGCAGCTACGAGGGCCTCCCGAACACGCCTGCCTCATCTGGCCAGTGCGAGGGCCTCTTCCCAGTCATCACCGCCTTCCAGGATCTCCTCACCCTCATATCCGTCGCCATCCGCCTCATCGGAGGAGACCTCCAGCTCCTCCATCTCCTCCTCAGCCAGCTCCAGGTTGTAAATGGCACAGCAGGCAACGCCAATGATGCGTGACACCCTCTGTGGACTCTATTGCAGGGCTCCACCAGATGGTGGGAGTGTGGGGCAGGACCAATTGAGGTCGTGTGATGAAACCAGAATTGGCGGCCTTGTTTTCCTAACCCTGCAAGTGCTCTTGGCCCCCATTCCTGTTTTGCTAGCCTAGAATAATCCCCCTGTTTGACAGAGGCCAGGGGTGTGAGGTGGGCAATTGATTGCCGGCTCCGTCACGATTATATACTCTGCCTGACGATATCTTCCGAAATTTCAAGAGCCAAGAACGGTAGATTTTTGTTAGGCAAGGATACTATGGAACCAAAATAGGCAGGTGGAGTTGCATACAGATCAGCCATGGTCTAATTGAACGAACAGACTTGAGGGGCTGAATGGTCATCTCTTGTTCCCATGTCTCTAGGACAACAACAAAACGCACCTTCTCGAGCAACCCTTCCAATGCCTTTAACTCAGCATGCACCACACTTACATTTAAATCCATCTTTACTTCATTTCAAAGAGGCTAAAGCCTTCCCTAAAATAACAGACTAACGTTTGTGCAAATTCATCGACGATTGGAGAGAAGCAATTCAACTTAAAAAGAGTTCAAGAGATTAGTTTGCGGTAATCTCCTTAAATACAGTTGCAAATTAAGAGTTTGGAGACAAAGGTGAGGTGGTCTTGTGGTGCAGCGGGTAATGTCCCTACCTCTGAGCCTGAAGTTCTGGGTTCAGGTCCCACTCCAGGTGTTGATGGCCAAGGGAGGCGCGTTCATAACTTGACCAAACAAATTGAGCATCAATCTGCAAACCTTTCCAACACACACCGATGGCAGGCAGTAAGTGGGGAGAAATACCTGTCAGCCAGGTGATGGAAAAAGGTTTGGAGCTTCTGCCATCACTACTCATAGCTCCGGCCTACAACATGCAGGTAAAAGTGTACATTGCCACATCAGCTCGAGCTCCTTGGCAAGGACCAGTTGGCTGGATGGCGGGTGTGGATCATACTGATGCCAACAGGGTTCAATTCCTGTTCCGCCGGGGTGGATTCGGGACCTGCCTCTTTGCCCTGCTCATGATGGAGGTCATGGTGGTGTGAGTCAGACCTGCCTTCAGGCAAAGAACTCACGAAGAAGACGAGGTGGGGGGGGGCAAGACTGAAAATCGAAGCATGGCAGAAACACAACAGCTCCCGTAGCGGGAGGTGATTTGCCCTAGTCCTTATGTGGCTGGGTGTCAGGGAACATTAAGATAACGCTCCCATGAAACACCTGGAGCCAATTTGCCACCTTAAAGGTGCTATATAAATGCAGGCCGTTGTTGTAGCTGCGCCACTAGCGAAACACCCACAAATTAAATTAATTTGTGCCACACGAAATATAAAGACACCCAGAGGACCGGAGTTGCTTCAAGCCCATGAATGAAAGCAGCGGTTATGCAATATGAAGCGTTAAGATCTGACAGAAGAAGCTATACGGTGCCAGTTAATTATAACAAGAAGAGTGCATCCTGCTGTAATCCCTCGTCGGCATTAAAAGGAAATATATTGTAGAGTAACATTTGGTTTTGGTGGCTAACCTTGAAAGCTTTTAAAATTTGTGTGCACAAGTCATACTAGGATGCCACCTTATCATGGTGGGTGCATGCACCTGGGGCATCTCTTATGCCACCGTGAAGGGTGTTTTGATTTTTAAAAGCGGCACAAAGTCCCGGTGGACTGGTTAGCCCGGTTGGCAAGATGGCCAGCGTGTGGTTCAGAATAACACCAGCAGCTTGGAGCTCGGTCCCTGGTCTGGCTGAGGTACACTGGGCCTTACTTCCTCATCCTGCCCTGGAGTAAAACTGCAGGATCAGCTGTGATTCGGTGACCCTCTAACACCCGGAGAAGAAGAAGGAATTTTTAAAAAAAAATAAACAAATACAGACAAACACACACAAAAGGCCCCTTTACAGTTTTCCCAAAGTAATGGACACGATCGTGGGATTCAATCCCCAAAATAATGACGAGAAATTCCTGGGTTTTCTTTTCTAAAA
This sequence comes from Cetorhinus maximus, assembly GCF_964194155.1. Taxonomy (NCBI): domain Eukaryota; kingdom Metazoa; phylum Chordata; class Chondrichthyes; order Lamniformes; family Cetorhinidae; genus Cetorhinus; species Cetorhinus maximus. The sequence goes on from NC_135892.1 coordinate 8,487,073, forward strand.
ATATACTTGATCCATAAACCTTGTAAAGGTACATTGCGTAACAACTGAAATTTGACATTACATAAAGTGCAAGTGTATTCTTTCAATACATTTCATGGCACTCTGAGGTACTTCATTGCACTTGCAATTACATTATATTTACAATATACATTTTCATTTCATGTTCAAAAATACCCTGCTGCATCCAGCCCACAGGGTTCTACACAGTTTCTAGCCCCTCAGTGTACTATAACGGGACAGTTTTAAACAGTGGCCTTTCCCCATTGAACCTCTGCAGCGGTTGGGTTGCCCCAAGCTTTAGTTTGTCCCTCTGCATGTAGTCCTGGATCTTGGGATATACCAGTCTGCAACACTCGGTTGGCCGACAGCTTTCGCACTGGAAGGCCAACCAACAAGTTTCAGGCAGACCAGAGAGCACCTCTCACCGAGCTGATGATCCCCCAGCAGCAGCTGACATTCACCTCCATGCAGTGCATCCCTGGGGAAAGCCCTCAGAGTACCTAGTCCTGCCTTACGGCGCTGCTGGGGATGAACCTTGACAAAAACCACCGTATCTCTTTCCAGACATCCTTTGCAAAGGGACACTCCAAAAGGGGGTGAGTGAGTGAGGGTCTCTAGCTTCCCCACCACAGCCACCTTGAGGACTGCATTCAGTGGTTCTGAGACTCTGGGTTGCATGAAGGATCTGGTGGGGAGGGGCCTTCTCACCGCCAGCCAGGCTACATCTTGGTGCTCATTTTAAAGTTCTAGAATTGAGGCATTCTTTGACAGTCTGCACAAGAAACCATCCAAAAGTCCCTGAATACCATTTAATAAAAACAAAACGTTTCTTATCAGGCCACAGTAAATCTTTGAGCTTTATGTTGTGACCTCTTGGCATCAACACCTCTCTTGATACATGTGGTTTACTATGAACAGTGCAATGGAAGAGCTACTCATTAAATAAAATAAGCACAGTTGCATAAGTATTATTATGGAGCCCACGGTCTTACATATATTTGAATCAACATATTTAAGTACTATTATTGTGCTTCCAACAGGCCAGTGACATGGTGTAATAGTATTTAACTGGGATCCAGGAGTGACTGTTGTGCTTGGCAGCAACTTCCCTCTCCTGATATGACTTATCGTTGTGTGACAAAGACCCTGAACAAATCAACATTTCTGTTTTTTCTCATTTAATTGACTGAAAAGAATGATCTTTGGACGCAGTCAGTCAATGATTAAAGATCCAGAAAGCAGAGGATGAATACTTTAAAGCTCGTATTCAGATGAAAACGTCCCAGATCTTACGCTCTCCGGATTGTCAGAGACCGGACATACCTCCCAAGATGCAAAATCCTTCAGAGGTCCCAACGTAATGACTCCATGGGAACTGCCTGCAAACTTTGAAATGTAGAAACATACAGAGAATAGGAGCAGGAGTAGGCCATTCGGCCCTTCGAGCCTGCTCCGCCATTCAATATGATCATGGCTGATCCTCTATTTCAATGCCGTACTCCCGCTCTCTCCCATATCCCTTGATGCCTTTAGTGTCTAGAGATCAATCTGTTCCCTTCTTAAATATATTCAGTGATTTAGCCTCCACAGCCTCTGTGGTAGAGAGTTCCACAGGTTCACCACCCTCTGAGTGAAGAGGTTTCTCCTCATCTCAGTCCTAAATGCCTACCCTGTATCCTGAGAGTGTGACCCCTTGTTCTAGACCCCTCAGCCACAGGAAACATCACCCCTACATCCAGTCTGTCCAGCCCTATCAGAATTTTATACCTTTCAATGAGATCCCCTCTCATTCTTCTAAACTCCAGTGAATACAGACCCAATCTCTCCTCATATGACAATCCTGCCATCCCAGGAATCTTCTGATGGGCAATTCCCCTGCTCCCCGTGACCCTCTGAAAAAGCCTCCAACTCTGAGTTAGAGTCGGAGACTTCGGACAGTTCCAACTTACTCACCTAGTTAGTTACCCAGGAAACGTTAGACTGAAAAACCCTGGTCTAACTCCTGGGTAACTACACAACTGACCCACCCCCTGGCCCGACCTGACTATCCCCCACCACCCGACTCCCTTTGACCCCCGACTCTCCAGCTCCACCCCCACCGACTCCACCCCATCCCCCCCGCCCCGAGCTGACCTGAACTGACCAAACCGCCCTATCCAGCTTCACCTTATCCCCTCAACCACCCTACCCCCTTACCCACCCTACCCCCTTACCCACTCTACCCCTTACCCATGCTACCCCCTTACCCACTCTACCCCCTTCCCCACTCTACCCCCTTACCCACTCTACCCCCTTACCCACTCTACCCCTTACCCATGCTACCCCCTTACCCACACTACCCCCTTACCCACCCTACCCCCTTCCCCACTCTACCCCCTTCCCCACTCTACCCCCTTACCCACTTTACCCCTTACCCACCCTACCCCCTTACCCACTCTACCATCTTACCCACCCTACCCCCTTACCCACTCTACTCCCTTACCCATTCTACCCCTTACCCACTCTACCTCTTACCCACTCTACCCCTTACCCATTCTATCCCCTTACCCACTCTACCCCTTACCCATTCTATCCCCTTACCCATTCTACCCCTTACCCACCCTACCCCCTTACCCACGCTACCCCCTTACCCACACTACCCCTTACCCACCCTACCCCTTACCCACCCTACCCCCTTACCCACCCTAACCCCTTACCCACGCTACCCCCTTACCCATTCTACCCCCCTTACCCACCCTACCCCCTTATCCACGCTACCCCTTACTCACCCTACCTCCTTACCCGCTCTACCCCCTTACCCACTCTACTCCCTTACCCACTTACCTCACCCACCTTACCCCCTCACCCGCTTATCTTCTCTGCGTAGCTTTTTAAAGGAGCTTTGGGGCATTTAAACCCTTTACCTACCGGAATATGGCAGCTGGCGCTACATAGCCAGCACGGTGATGAGGGAAGTTCCATTTCAAGTGCATTTTACCTGGAGAAGACGCGATTGGAAGCTCCAGCCAGAAATTCAGAGCTCATCGCGCACAAAGTAAGAACAGCGGAGCGATCCGACAGCAATTCCCACTCCTTGGAAGATTCGGGCCAACTTCCGAACATGTAGATTCAGGTTACAGTAAAAACAAAGGTGATTTTCTTCGTTTACATTTGTATTTAAAGTCACATTTTAAGTGCAGATTTATGCAGTTTAAGGTTCATATTATGTAACTAAGGCTTTATTTGGACATATTTTGGGGCAGCTTTGCTATTATAATAACAGGACATGTTGCAGCATTGCTCTGCATGAGGGAGAAACATTTTAAAAAGCTGTTTCCCGGATGTTGCTGAGAGTCAGTTAAATTGCTGCTGTATTTTTCTAAGCTTTGCTTCCGTAAACCTTGAACACCTTCATCTGATTTCTATTGAGGCAACAGAAGGCTTCCCCTAAAGGCAGGAACAATAGCTTTGTTGTCAGATTTCATCTGTTGTACCTTTTCAATCTATGCTAGTGTGTGTGATCTCCACTGGCGCTGCTATATCCTCTAGCACTGGCAACCATCCATGGTTTAGCAAAGGCATTGTCAATTGTGTTTGATGAGTCTACTGTTCAGTAGGCAGCACTCTTGATTCTGAAGTAGAAAGTTGTGGTTTCAAGTCCCACTCCAGGAACATGAGTGTGTAATCCAGGCTGACACGCCAGGAACATGAGTGTGTAATCCAGGCTGACACGCCAGGAACATGAGTGTGTAATCCAGGCTGACATGCCAGGAACATGAGTGTGTAATCCAGGCTGACACGCCAGGGACATGAGTGTGTAATCCAGGCTGACATGCCAGGAACATGAGTGTGTAATCCAGGCTGACACGCCAGGGACATGAGTGTGTAATCCAGGCTCATACGCAAGGAACATGAGTGTGTATTCAGGCTGACACGCCAGGGACATGAGTGTGTAATACAGGCTGATATGCCAGGGACATGAGTGTGTAATCCAGGCTGACATGCCAGGGACATGAGTGTGTAATCCAGGCTGACACGCCAGGGACATGAGTGTGTAATCCAGGCTGACACACCAGGGACATGAGTGTGTAATCCAGGCTGACACGCCAGGGACATGAGTGTGTAATCCAGGCTGACACGCCAGGGACATGAGTGTGTAATCCAGGCTGACACACCAGGGACATGAGTGTGTAATCCAGGCTGACACGCCAGGGACATGAGTGTGTAATCCAGGCTGACATGCTAGGAACATGAGTGTGTAATTCAGGCTGACAAGCCAGGAACATGAGTGTGTAATTCAGGCTGACAAGCCAGGAACATGAGTGTGTAATTCAGGCTGACATGCCAGGAACATGAGTGTGTAATCCAGGCTGACACGCCAGGAACATGAGTGTGTAATCCAGGCTGACACGCCAGGAACATGAGTGTGTAATCCAGGCTGACGTTCCATAAGGAGGATGGAGGGCAGTGCTGCACTTTTAGGGGGTGCTGTATTTCGGATGAAACATTAAACCGAGGCCCCTTTGCCCACTCAGGTGGATGTGAGTGTTCCCATGGAAGAGCAAGGAAGTTTTCCCTGGTGCCCAGACCAATATTTTTCCCTTAAATAACATTACATCAAAAAAACAAACAGATAATTTGCTCACGAGCTCATTGCTGCTGGTGGGAGCTTGCTGTGCACATAGGGGCTCCCATGTTTCCTACATTACAAGAGTGATTGTACTTCAAAAAATACTTCATTGGCTGTAAAGCGCTTTGGGATGTGTTGAGGTTGTGAAAGGTGTTATAAAACTGGTAGCCTTTCCTTTCCTTACTCTGGGCTATGGTAGTTTCTGTGATCGTGCCTGTGTTTCTAGATCACTGAGTTGGCTACAACACGAGTGATGTCCTTGGAATCCTAGATGGCAGCTCTCGAGACTGCAGGTGAAATTCTCCTGAGACTTATAAAGAAAAATAGCTTCTTATGCTTGACCTTAATGTTGGCTCATTCATTGAAGCTCAGTGAGAAAAGCATTGGAGGAAAGTTGGGCGCCATTAGAAGACAGGACATGGGATGGGGAGTGTGTGACCATCCTACTATAGTGAGAGATGGTTGTGGAGTCTGAGTGTGGAGTATGAAGTTACATACACGGAGGGTGTTATACCGTGCAGTTTACAATGGGGGAAGCGGGATTTGAACTTGCTACCCCCCCTCTGCTGACAACATGCATGGTTAATATTAACATATCAAACCCAGGTTCCAGTATGCAATCCTTCACTATTTTCATTCCGTGCCAATAAACCGTCGTCACTATTTTATTTGTCAATATCATTAGAAAACATTATTTTAAACTTCTCATTCTTGTTTTCAAATCCCTTCGTGGCCTCGCCCCTCCCTATCTCTGTGATCTTCTCCAGCCCCACAGCCCTCCGAGATCTCTGTGCTCCTCTCATTCTGGCCCCTTGTGCATTCCTGATTTTAATCACTCCACCCTTGCTGGCCATGTCTGGGCCCTGAGCACCGGAGTTCCCTCCCTAAACCTCTCTGCCTCTCTATCTCTCTTTCCTCCTTTAAAATGCCCACTAAAACCTTCCACTTGGGCCCAGCTTTTGATCACCTGTCCGAATATCTCCTTAGCTCAGTGTCAAATGTTGTTTTCTCACACCCCTGTGAAGCACTTTGGGATACTTTTGTTTGCAGACATTAAGAGGAAACCACAACACAATAGGAAATGTGTAATATGAACAACTAGAAAATGTGCGTCACTGGTAATCATACTTCCAGGGCTGTATGTGAGGCTGTAATTCATCTGTGATAGCTGATACCTGCAGGGCAATAGTTGAATGTTATGCTGCTATTATAGTGAAAGTGGAACGTCCTTTCAGAGCAGTGCAATCTGGCTACACGGCAGGATCTGAGCCACCCAGAAACCAAGGCTGTTCATGCAAGTGCATGAATGCAATGCCTGATGTCTGGTCACAGAGGGGGTGGTTGTCCACATTAAAGCGACTTGGCTGAGCTGTCTGCCAAACTTCAATTCTAAAGCATAAAACTTAAGAAGTTTGCTTTGCAAAATACCACGGGCAGTGTGAGACCGCAAGATGGTGGCATAGTGGTAACATCACTGGACGTCCAGACTCCCAGGCTCATGCCCTGGGGACATGGCTTAAAATCCTGTCACAGCAGCTGGTGGAATTTAAATTCAAGTGATGAACCTGGAACATAAAGCTAGTCTCAGTAATGGTGACCCTGACAACTATCATCGATTGTCGTAAAATCCCATCTGGTTCACTCATGTCCTTTAGGGAAGGAAATCTGCCATCCTTACCTGGTCTGGCCTACCTGTGACTCCAGACCCACAGCACTGTGGTTGACTCTTAACTGCCCTCTGAAATGGCCTATCAAGCCACTCAGTTCAAGGGCAATTAGGGATGGACAACAAATGCTGGCCTTGCCAGTGATGCCCACATCCCATGAAAGAATAAAGAAGGAAAATGTGAGATGACCAATGGCCTGGCTTCAGTCAGATGGATAGTTTGTGCCTTGCAAAACTGCGAAAATATACAGTACTGTAGTTCTATGAAAATAACTTAGCCACTGTGAGTTTTGAATTGAAATCATCCCTGAGGGTGCCAATGTAAAACGACAGAACAAAAGGTCTCCATTCTAACAAAACATATTTAGGGTGATCAGCTACCAGTTGCAGCATCTTCTGAACTTAACACCATTAGTCTGCTTTAAGGCATGCCCTTACTAAAATCAACTTAACTCTGCCAACAAGTTAACATTGAAAGTTCCTGGTACCAAAGGATTGTCACGTAAACTTTGTTAGAACCTTTAAAACATGTTGTCAATTGTTTAGGATTTGCAGCTTGGTCCATATAAATCTGGATTTTTGAGTAGAATTCTGCTCTTGCTAGATGCAACATTCAATTATCATTATATGTGCCTCTTAGTGGTTGCTACATCTGACTCCCAGACGGAAAGTTTTCGTTCCAGAGTGGCATTCGCTCAAACTCAGCTCCGCTGATTGTGCACAGATGATTCATTACTTCTCAGTCCTGATCTCAGATGAATCATCGTGTGGGCTGAGGAAGACAACCGGCACCCGTTCACAACATCTCATGCAAGCTGTGCCGCCCGCCTGCCAAGTCATCACTGATAACACATTGCCAGTAGCTGGAGAGAAACCTGCAGAACTGGCCATCCTCCCTGGAAGAGCATTGCAAAGTGGTTAAATGAAATCCAAGGGAGAGAAACAGGAAGAAGCACAAAAGGATACCCAGTGCCACTGTTAGAAATGCAGGTCCCTTTCAGGGTAAACCAGGACAAGATTCAGGGTGAATTGAGAGCAGGTGATGCTCATTGCAGCCTGTACTGAAGAGCTGGGTTTTTTCCCAGCAGTGGGTTTTGCTTCTGGACAGAGAGAGGATCCAGAAAGGAAGAGTTGATGCTGGTATTTGTACCGAACTATATTTTAATAATAAAACAGTTGCGATTCGCAGAATGTCTTCTGCTGCCTGATTCGGTAAATGAAAACCCACCTATTAAACGATGTGGCGAGATCGGAGAAGCTGAGGCCATTCTCCTCAGAGCACAATAGGCGGTTTAATAGTGGTGTTCAAAATCATGGGAGGTTTTGATAGAATAAATAAGAAGAAATAATATAAAGGCTGTTCTATTAATGGAGATTGACTAGAATGGCCCTACGTTCTCTGGGGTTTGGAAGATGGAGTTGATCTCATTAAAACGTGTAAAATTTTTCCAGGGTTTTGACAGGGTAGATACTAGGAGGCTGTTTCCCCCGGCTAGATAGTCTAGAACGTGGGGTCACAGCCTCAAGGTAAGGGGTCGGCCATTGAGGACTGATATGAAGAGAAATTTCTTCGCCCAGAGGCTTGTGAATCTTTGGGATTCTCTACCCCAGATGCTCCATCATTAAGTATATTAAAGACTGAGGCCCGTAGATTTTTGGGCACTAAGGGCGGAATGTTGTGAAGGCAAGCAAGGGCTCGCCTGTCGGCCGGAGAGCTTGTGAGAGACCCACATTGCCTCCTTTGGGGAAGGCCCACCAAACCACAAGCCAATCAGGCAGTTGACAGGCCAACCGAGGGCTTTTCCCTGGGATCAGGACTCCACGGGCAGAAGCTCATCCTGCCGGCCAATCAGAGGCAGCTCCTCTGCTCAGCAGCGCCAGTGGCAGATGGTGGTGGCTGCTGGAATGACACCCGCCCAAAGGCCTCAGCTCAAGGAGTGACCCAGGCCAGGGGTAAGTAACGTGGGAGGGTTTTCGCAGGGTGGGTGTTGCGGGGGGAAGGGTGTACAAGCAGGGTCGGCAGCAAGGGCAAGGGTGTAGCTCTCAGCAAGGCCCTCCCCTTCCCCATGCCAGGTCTCTCGATCAGGCACTGAGTGCCTTTGAAGAAGGGACCCTCCCCTGACTCCCCAGGAGACAATAAGCAGCCCGCACAGGTTTTACTTGTTGTGCTCTGTGCACAACAACAGGCCTGCCTGCATCTCGGTTAATAATAGTGGCAGCAGGATGAGGCCCTTAAGTGGTCATGAATTGCCCACTTAAGGGCCTCATTTGGCAGCGGGTGGGAACCACTTGACTTCCCGCCCCACACTTAATGGGGGTGGAGGAGGGAAAGTGTCGGGGTGTTCACCCACCACCCTCCTGCCTAATTAAATGCCCCCTCCACCTCCAAACACGCCACTAGAGAGGGCAGAAAATTCCACCCTAAGGGAATCAAGGGATATTTGGGGATAGGGCGGGAAAGGGGTTGAGGTAGGAGACCTGCCATCATCTTATTGTTCGGCGGAGCAGGCTTGAGGGCCGGTTGTCCTCCTCCTGCTCCTATTTATTATGTTCTTAAACTGTTTCTAGTGGAAGAATCAATCAGTAACGAGGAGTCACGGATTTAAAGCGATTAGCAAAAGAGTTGACATGAGAAAACTTTTTTTTTTTAACAGAGCGAGTTGTTGTGATCTGAAGTGCATTGCCAGAAGAGTCGGTGAAAGAGGATTCAGTGTTAAGATTCAAAAGAGAATTGGATAGCTGCTTGGAGGGAAATAATGTGCGGAGTTACGGGGAAGGAACAAGGGGAGTGGGACTAATTGGTTAACTCTATCAAAAGAACCAGCACAGGCGCGAGAGGCTGAATGGCCTCCTTCTGAGCTGGATAATTCTACAATTAAAAGCGGGGATACAAACTCCAGAATTAATCGTGAACATTTAGATTAGTGCAGTTGGCAGCTGGAGATGAGGCATCAGGAGAGCAGTTGGTAGCTCAGCAATCGCGTACAATATACTGCAGCCTGAGCCCTGCAGTTCTTGATCAGCTTGACAGTAGCCAACAGAAATGGAGCCTCGTTGGTAACAGTGAAGTCACCTCTACCCTCAGAATGTCGGCATTATCACATCAGACGGATAAATAGAGGTCTGGTTTCATGCCACTTACAGTGCTGATGTTGTATCCTTTTCCTTTGCGTAATGGCCCTGTCACAGGGAGCACACACTAATCGCAAAGCAAATAGGAATTTGGATGCCGCACCTGATTCAGTTAAATGTTATCACTGAGCGCTGTAAGGGAAAACCACATTGAAAACCGACTGCACAGCTATACTGCAGCTAGCTTTCAGTACCACCTCACTACACACCTGGAGAGCACCCAGGCTACGTTTAAGGACAGCAACAAGAAGCTGCATTTATATAGCACGTTAACACGGTTAAACATCCCAAGGGGCTTCACAGGAGTATTATCAAACAAAATTTGGCACTGAGACACGTATGAAGGTATTAGGACAGGTGACCAAAGAGGTAGGTTTTACAGTGCATCTTATAGGAGGAAAGCGAGTTAGAGAGGCAGAGAGGTTTAGGGAGGGAATTTGAGCGTTTAGATGGCACGGCCAACAGTGCTGAGCAATTAAGATCGGGGATGCACAGAAAGTCAGAACTGGAGAAGCACAGAGATCCCAGGGGACTGGAGAAGGTTACGGAGATACGGAGGGGCGAGGACACGAAAGGATGTGAAAACAAAGATGCAAATTTTGGAATCGAGGCATTGCCGGACTGGGAGTCAACACAGACCAGTGAACACAGGGGTGATGGGTGAACGGCCGGGGGCTTGGGGTGCAAGTTAGAACACAGCCAGCCAGGTTTTGGATGAGCTTAAGTTCATTCCGAGAGTAAGATGGGGAGGCTGACCAGGAGCTCGTTTCAATTAAATAGCCAACCTGACATCATGTATTGGAGATGCTGTTTAACTGGAATTAGCTCGGAATCCATCAGATAGAGAACTTCATTGACTTCACAGAGTAATCTGTAGAGTTCCTCACAATGCTGACACACAGAGCATTGCTAAGCAGTACACTCCCTCAAAAGTAGCAGCCTTGGGACCAAGGCCTTGCCGGATTTTGGATTTTGCCGTGTTTCGGGCTGGGCGCTTTGGACAGTGGATGGTTTCGGACAATCTGAGTTGGGCGGGGTCAGTGGTCATTTTGGATGGCGGGAATAGACCGGCACCCAAGTGGTGAATGGGGTAACAAGTCTGACGCCATGCAGTGCCTAGCCGAATTGCCCAGGTAACGATTTTAATGGGGCAAAATATAAAAGAAATGTCGCGTTGGCACATTCTAAAAATTATCCGGTCTTCAGACAACTCTGATTTTTAGACAGCTGATTTTGAGATAATGTACCTGCATTGAGAATGATTGATCTATTCTGTCTATTGACCAAGAAAAACAAAGTTACCAGCACTCAGCATGTCCAATGCCAAGATTTGGGTGTTAACCATTTTCTAAGATGTTGCTTCTAGATTCTTAGATACTTCTCTTGAACTTATGAAACCTGCTGTTATACCTTCATCATCCTGATCGATCCGTAAAATGAGACCAGAAATATCCGCATCGACCCAATCCACATCAAGACAGATTAACTTTCGCCCATGGAGAGCTTCAGAGATCACTCATAATTGCAAATAATGACTCAATGATCTTGGTACTGAAAGCTGAAACCTCATCCCTCACCAGTGACCCCATCAACTTTGCCCATGAAAATGCTTATCTATCTTCCAACTAGCCAGGATATATTTCAGCTTCCCACGCACCCAACACCACATACTTAACCACACAGATATGTCTCTACAGTTGCCAGAACAAATGTATGTTATCAGCTGCACCATTTGCAAATGTTTAACGGAGTTGCGATGAAGGTCAGCCAGGATCTCACTAAATGGGGAAAAGCCTGCTCTTGCTCCTATGTTTATTATCTTCCATTGTGACCATTAGCATTCCAGGGGAGGACAAAGAAAACACTTTGAAGAAGCAGCATTGACCAGTGACTGGGAGGAGCTTGCTGCCAATCGTTCAAAATGGTGCCAAATTGTCCATCCAGCTGCTTCATGTTTTCAGTCTTAATGATGGGGCAGAGCGGTGGCAGAGAAGGAAAGAAAAGGAAGCAAATCCTGCACTCCGAATCCCACTAGCTCATGGGGTCATCCTGCCCCATGTACCCAAAGGTCTGCAGGTCAAGAATCAGCCTGTCCAGTCACATGAAGACCCACGGCAGAAACTTGCAGCCCTGAGTAGACATCGTCCTCGAATCGAGGGACAGCCAGTGACAACATTCATTAGCATTTGAGAACACTGTAGGACACATCAGATCATAAAGGTGTGACTGGTCTTGGCTGGTGCGTCGTGCTAGTGACTTGTAAATCTCTGGTCATTGAGACACATCTCAGGATCTGCTTATTTGCTGCTTTTAATTTTAAACAATATTTTAAGAGAATTGGGCGATGCTGTGGATTAGAAGCACTGTCACTTCATGTGTGAGGCAAGGCAGAGAACGCAGATGGATAGGATGGAAGTTGTTAGGGCCATAGGTGAAATGGGTCACCATCTAAACTCAGTTCCCAGTGTGGTGCAGAGCTACATTTAGTTAACTAATAGGCAAAAAATTTCACTCAGCGGAGCATGAAGGAATGGAAACAGAAAGTGCTGGAAAATCTCAGCAGGTCTGGCAGCATTGGTGGAACGAGAAACAGAGTTAACAGGCCTGAACTTCCTCGGAGTGGGAATCAGCATCAGACTGCTGCTCTATTCCGAGTTTCTTACCTGAAATCCTGTTTCGCCTGACCTTCCGACTCAGGCCGGGTGGGATCCAGGCAGTGCAGTGTAGCGTGTGCCCTGGTCTCAGGGCGAGTGCAGCTCTGTCGAAGGGAAGGAATCCACGCCTCTTTTCTCGTGGCACTAGCTGCCATAAAGCAGGAGAGCTTAAAGGTCCAGTGAAGTTTAAAGGTCCTTGACAGGCCAGGGAGAAGGTAAGTGTCAAAGGTAAAGTGGGTAGGAATTGGGGGGTGGGTTTCAGGGGGGTTGTTGGGCCTCAAGGGGCGGGGGTCAGGCCTAGGATGGTGGGAGGGTGCCTGGGATCGGTCAGGCCTCGGACACAGATGCCAGGCCTCAATGGAGGGGTTGCTGTTGACGTGCCCAGGGGGTGGTGTGGGGATCGGGCCTTGAGGAGGTGTTAGGGGTGAGGGGCTTTGGGGGTGTGGGCATTGGGTTGAGCCTCGGTGTTGGGTTGTGTCGGGTCAGGCTTTAGAGGGGGGCTGTCAGGTCATGTCGGGTTGGGCGTTGGGGGTGATAGTCAGGCCTCGCCGGGGGTGGGGTAGAAGAGTACCTGCGGGAGTGGGGGGAATTCCATGGGCTAGGGAGTTCCTGTCGGGGGCTGTATTCCATTGGGCGTTGGGGGACCCCTGTGGGAAGGTGGTAGTCAGGAAGCAGAAGGAGACCCCAGGGGTGTCGGGGGGTGGAGTGCCCTGGGGCTTCAGGGGTGTGGGGGCAGTCCTGTGGGGGTTGGTGTGGGTCTTTTGGCTTTTGAACCCTAGGAAAGTTACGGTGCAGAAAGAGGCCATTCAGCCCAAAGTGTCTGCGCCGGCCAAAAAGAGAAAAAAGAAACTAGCCGCTCATTTTAATCCCAATTTCCAGCATCTGGTCCGTAGCCTTGCAGGTTACAGCACTTCAGATGCAGATCCAGGTAACTCTTAAATGAGTCGAGCGTTTCAGCCTCAAGCACCAGCTTAAGCAGTGAACTCCAGTCGCCCACCACCCTCTGGGTGAAGATGTTTCTCCTCATGTCCCCTCTAACCCTTCTACCCATCACCTTAAATCTATACCCCCTGGTAATTGACACCTCAGCCCGAAGAAACATCTCTTTCCTCTCTACCCTATCTGGACCCCACATCGTTTTGTACACCTCAGTTATGCCACCCCTTAGCCTCCTCTGTTCTAAGGAAATCAGCTCTAGCCTATCCAATCTCTCCTCACAGCTGCAATTTTCAAGCCCTGGCAACATTCTTGTAAATCTCCTCTGCACTCTCTCTAGAGCAAATATGTCCTTCCTGTAATGTTGGGACCAGAACTGTACACAAAATTCCAGCTGTGGCCTAACCAGCGTTTTATAAAGCTCCAGCATTACATCCCTGCTTTTGTATTCAATACCTCGCCCAATAAAGGAAAGTATTCCATATGCTTTCTTGACCACTTTGTCCACCTTGTCCTGCCACTTTCAAGGACCTGTGTACATGTACTCCAAGGTCTCTCATTTCCCCAACCCCTATCTTTATTCCCCATTTATTGAGTATCCTCTTGCTTTGTTTGCCCTCACCAAATGCATTACCTCACACTTTTCTGGATTGAATTCCATTTGCCACTTCTCAGCCCACTCAACCACACCATTGATACCATTCTGGAGTTGACAGCTATCCTCTTCACAATCTCTTTTTGTGTCATCTGCAAATTTCTCAATCATGCCACCCACATTTAAGTCTAAGAAGAGGTTTTAATTCTTCTAACCTTTTATGGGTGTAACCATCCAAAGATAAAACATCCTTTCCACGCCCACCCTGTCAATACTGCTCAGGGTCTTATATACTTCGATCAAGTCACCCCTCACTCTTCTAAACTCCAGGGGAAACAAGCCCATTCTGTCTAACTTTTCCTCATAAAACAACCCGTTCATTCCAAAATCAATCTAGTAAACCTCCTCTGAACCACCTCCAATGCAACATCCTTCCTTAATTAAGGAGACCAAAACTGCACACAGTATTCGAGGTACAGTCCCACCAATACCCTGTATAACTGAAGCATAACATCCTTACTTTTATGTTCAATTCCTCTCGTAATAAAGGATAGCATTCCATTAGCCTTCTTAATTACTTGCTGTACCTGCATAGTAATTTTCTGTGACTCATGCACTAGAGCACCCAGATCCCTCTGCACCTCGGAATTCTGCAGCTGTTCTCCGTGTAAGTAATACTCTGCTTTTTTATTCTTCCTGCCAAAGTGAACAACTTCGCATTTTCCTACATTATACTCCACCTGCCAGATTTTTGCCCAATCACTCAAAATCTATTTATATCTTTCTGCAACCTCCTTATGCCCTCTTCACAACATACTTTCCTATCTATCTTTGTCTCATCTGCAAATTTAGCTACCCTGCCTACACTCCCCACATCTAAGTCATTGATTTAAATTCTAAAAAGTTGAATCCCCAGCACAGACCCCTGCGGGAATCCACTCGTCTTCTTGTGGGTGAGTCCAGAACTAGGGGGGCACTGTTTTAAAATTAGGGGTTGCCCTTTTAGGGCAGAGATGAGGAGAATTTTTTTCTTTCAGAGGGTTGTGCGACTTTGGAACTCTCTGCCTCAGAAGGTGGTGGAGGCGGGGTCACTGAATATTTTTAAGGCGGAAGTAGATAGATTCTTGTTAGGCAAGGAGATCAAAGGTTATCGGGGGTAGATGGGAATGTGGAATTCGAAACACAAACAGATCAGCCATGATCTTAATGAATAGCAGAGCAGGCTCGAGGGGCTGAATGGCCTACTTCTGCTCCTATTTCGTATGTTCATAGGGCAGCTCGCCACCACCTTCTCAAGGGCAATTAGAGACCGGTAATAAATGCTGGCCAAGCCAGCAATGCCCACAGCCCATGAAAGATTTAAAAAGTTGAAGAGTTCTGAGGATGAGTCAGGTTTGACTCGAAATGTTAACTCTGTTTCCCTCTCCGCAGACGCTGCCAGACCTGCTGAGTCTTTCCAGCATTTTCTGTTTTTATTTCAGATTTCCAGCATCCGCAGTGTTCTGCCCTTATTTCAGTAAGCCCAAACAAACGCCTGATGTGAGAACCAAAAAGGTCAAGGAACAGGCAGGCTGCAGGTAAATTAGTCACAGCAAAAGCTTTATTGTGCATCCAACCTCAACTCGATGCTGAAACCGAGCTCTGAAAGCAAGAAAATGTTTCATTCCCCGGTGCACTCACCCCTTATTTAAAATAAGAAAGACTTGTGTTTATATATGGCGTTTCATCACACCGTTCAGAAAAGCCTGAAAGCACTTGACCCAAAAGGAAGTGCTTTAACATGCAACGTTTGGCATTAGGTAAAATCAGCAGCCATTTTACAGGCAGCAAAATCTCACATCAGCAACAGGACGGATAAAGGAAATGACCTGCCTTTATCTCGAGCCTTTCACAAGTCAGATTATTGCAAAGCACAACAGAGTGAACAAAATACCTTGAATTGTTGGAATGAAGGGATTGGGGCAGCCAGTTAGCGCACAGCAAGCTCCCACAGACAGCAAAGCGATGACCGGATAATCTGTTGATTGGGGGATAAATATTGACCAGGAGTCTCTTCTCAAATAGTGCCACATGGTTGGCAAAGTAAGGACCTCAAGTGGCCCAAGGGTGCGAGGGCTGTCCACTACCTTGCCCGCTGCTGGTAAAATGCCAGCAGTGGGGGACGGGCAATGGGTGTGCCAGCCTGCGCTATCCCACCCAATTTTAAACCCCCCCCCCCTCACCATGTCTAACCACAGTCCACGGAACCCTGTACAATCCGCACCACGTCCTTGGCACTACCCGGTCAATGAATACATTTTCGAATCATTTTTTTTTACGGTATCTTTACAGGCAAAATGGCCAGGCATCAGTATGTTCAGTGTTGTCCTGTTAAGAAGGCAAAAATCACAGGCAGAAGGAGAACCTTCTTGCAAAAATCTACCCTGCCATAAATTGAGATCCATTGTCTGAGACAATTCCTTCAGATGAGCCACGAGAAGCAACAAGGGTTTTGATCATATCCCTCCAACTTTACTTTCGTGGACAGTAACATGACAAAACACCTCTGGCAAACCGGAATAAGCATCAGTACAAATAACCCAGTGTGAATTCTCTGCTAAGGTTTGTGTCTCAATGATGTGTAGAAAACACGACTGAGTCTTTACGCTTGACTGAGAAGCTTTGCAACTCTTGACGCTAGATTTTAATGTTCTTTTCCCGGTTTAGCACATCGACTGCAGCTTATTGCTGACATTTTAATTTCTACGCTGATAAAACATTCTTCAAGTGATGAGCTGTCAATCTTCGTTGCAAAGCCACAGAAATTATAGTTTTGTTTATTCGTTCGTGGGATGTGGGCGTCGCTGGCAAAGCCAGCATTTGTTGCCCATCCCTAATTTCTCTTGAGAAGGTGGTGCTGAGCCACCATCTTGAACCGCTGCAATCTATGTGGTGGAGGTACTCCCCACAGTGCTGTTAGGGAGGTAGTTCCAGGATATCCCTCTCTGTAACATTGTCCAACTTCCCCCCGCCTCAGCTTATTGGCTGATCAAACCCTCATTCATACCTATGATACCTCTAGCTTGACTATTCCAGCACACTTTTAGCTGGTCTCCCACATTATGCCCTCTGTAAGCTTGAGGTCACCCAAAACTATGCTGCCCATGTCTTAACTCGCAGCAAGTCTCGTTCCCCTATCACCCCTGTGTTCACTGACCTACATTGGTTCCTGGTCAAAAGCAATGTCTTGATTTTAATGTTCTCATCCTTGTTTTCAAATCCCTCCATGTTCTCACCCCTCTATTTCTTTGTAACCTCCTCCAGTCCCACAGACCTTTGAGATATCGGCACTCATCCAACTCTGGCCTGCTGAGTATTCCTGGTTTTAATCACGCCACCAATGATGGCCAGGTCTTCAGCTGCCTGAACCCCAAAAACATTTTCCCTCTACCCCTCTCCCCTCCTATAAAACACTCCTTAAAACCTATCTCTTTAACCAAGCTTTTGGTCATCTGATCCAATATCTCTTTACGTAGCTTGGTGTCATATTTTATTTTACAATGCTCCTGTGAAGTACCTTGGGATGTTTCGTTGTGTTAAAGGTGTTATATAAATATAAGTTGTTGATGATGGTACAAAAATAAAGAGCCCAAATTGTAGCTTGTAACAAGCACTTTATTTTAATATTCCATATGTTTATAATATTTCTCAAACAAATTACTTTTGGCTTCCATGGCAGAAATAGACTAGTGCTGTAAAATTGTGGTCATTGTACAGGGTCATCTCGGAGTGTGCTTAAAGCTGGTGGGCTGAATTTTCTGGCTGGCATGGGCGGGCGCTGACCCAATCGCCGCTTGCAGGACGGTCTGTGCCGCCATTTTACGCGGGCAGGCCAATTAAGGCCCGCCCAGTGTACTTCACGATTCCTGTGCATAGCGGGAATGGGTAGGTGGTGGGTGCTCAGCCCACTGGGTCCAATGGCGACCCGGCGGCCTGTATAAAGGAAGGCCTGGCAGCTTTGGAAAGGCTGCTTGTAATGGCTGGGAGAAGGGCTCTGCGGAGGGACAATGGAAGTGACGCAAGTCCGGAGGGTAGACCATCGGGGCAGGCCAGACTGGAGGGTAGGGCAGGGGGTCGCTGTGCCCCTTGTTTTTCAGATGACTGCCTTGTTGCCCTCCTCAAGGAGATGGCAGCACTGGGGGAGGTACTGGTTCCCCAGGATGGGAGGAGGAGGCCCCCCCACATGACGAAACGTGCCTGGGAGGAGGTGGTGGAGGTGGTGAGCTCCCGCGATGTGGTGCGGCGCACCTGGATCCAGTGTCGCAAGCGCTTCAATGACCCGTTGCGCTCTGGAAGGGTGAGGACCATGTTGGCATTGGGCATTTAACCCAGCAGGTCGGCTTTCCCCCCTGGTGACCCCCCCTCCCTCAAGTCTGAGTGCAGTGACTGCATTGAATCATTGACGGGATGTGTCCTTCGCTGGGTGGGCCAGCAGATATTGCCCATGCTGAGGTCACCCTGAGAGGGTGGTGAAGAGATGGGTTCTGCCCCCACAGCATGTGCTACACTGAGACCCACGTGACTGTTTTGGGGGTGACCTGGAGGAGCTGCACCCAGGCGCAGTGCTGGAACTGCAGGACATGTCAAAGTCAGGGTGATGAGATGCTGGGAGGGGAGCTTCAAGGTGGCGTTGGCACCGATCGATCTGCTGCCCTCTGCGCTCCATGTGCTTGTGCCTCCTTGTTATGGAAGGATATATCATGTGGTGCCTAATGTGATGTAGGCAGCATGTGGCTAAGAAGGGGGTTTAGAGGGTGGGGAACAGGCCTAGCATCTTAGTGTGAGTGTTGGGCAGCAGCGGGGTGAGGAGGCTCTGGAGCCCTGATATGTCCCACTCTGGTTGGGGTGGGCTGTGCGTGAAGAGAGTCCATGTGCAAGTTGCACTAATCAATGCTCGTCTCTCATTTTCAGGAGAAGAATGTGCAGAACGCGGCCGAGTGTGTGAGGACTGGCGGAGGACCAGGCACAGTTAGTCACTCTCAGCCGTTTCGAGCAGGAGGCCCTGGATCTGGAGAGGTGCCATGCGCCCAGGTCCACTGGTGTTGCTAAGGTTGGGGTGCCACGGGCAGGTATGTTTGCCCAGCAGTGAGGTCAGCATTGTTCTCCCAACAGCCATGGCAGTGCTGAATGTTCAGTGATTGAAGTTTGCAACATGGCTTGACCATTGCTTATGGAAGGATGAGCGCATAATGAGCCGGGGGACAGGGATGCACATTGACATTGTCTCCACGGTAACTGATCCAATGTCCTTGTTCTTCCTTTCAGCATCAGCGGAGCAGGGCTGGGAGGAGGAGCAGCAGAGGCCCCCTCTCACACCTGAGGGGCCTGAAGTCTCACCAGCGTCACACCATCTCTGCCAGGCAGGCACCAGCGCAGATACTAGCACCTCGGTGGGAATTAGAACATCGGCTAGTGTCCCGGGGCACAGCGGTGAGGGCACTTCACAGTTGCTGGAGGAGCTGGCAGAGACAGAGAGTGCCCATGGTGCCAGCAGTCGGAGGACTGCAGGGGACCAGGTACATGCTCAGTCGGTGCCTGATGATGTGCCTCTGGAGTTGTCCGCGACGCAGCAGGTGCAGGAAATGCGGCCGGGTGTGCGGGAGCATGTGGGGGAGATACATGAGGCTATGCTTGGCTTGATCTCCGTGATGGAGGAGTCTACGCGGACGATCGCTGAAGGAATCTCCTCCGCCCCTCTCCCAGTGAGCGTGTCATCCGGTGAGGCTGCGACCGGGGAGTGATTAAAATTGGGGAGGCTGAAGAGGCCAGAGTTCGAGGAGCGCACAAATCTTGGAGCCTTGTAGGGCTGCGGGGGATTACAGAGATAGGGAGGATCGAGACCATGGAGGGATTGGAACACAAGTCTGAGAATTTATGAGCAGGGTATTCGGGCTCTCTCGGGCTGAACATGTCCTCCTGACCTTGCAGCTCGGAGCCGCACTCAGAGGGGGTGCATTGTGCAAAAAGTCAGGCGTGAACAACCCGTGATTTCCTGTCCATTAAAACTGACGGACGGACAAATCAGAACCTCTGCCTCTGCAATTTTCTGTAACACACCGCCCCCCCCCACCCCCCCAACCCTCCGCGTGACATCATTTCCCACCGAGAGTCAGCTTTTAAATGTCGGATTCTTGCAGACAAGTGACAGAGGAGAAAGTGCAACACATTTTGAACCCCCAAGTCCCAAAATCGACAGAACAGTCTCTATTAACCTGCTTCACCCTTCAATAATCCTATAATATAATTTGCTTAATAAAAGAAACATTTCTAGTGGCAATGACAGACAGACAAAGGCAATTTAAGATAAACTGCTGACTTTTATTTTTGCAATGGCTTAAACCCTGCATGTCGTTAGTTTTATTTTATTGTTGCTATTTGAAGACATTATTTGCATTCAGCTCTGGTGCCCCTTCACTGGAAGGGCAGCAGGTACAAGGCACCTGCATCAAACATTATCGGCATAGCAACATGTCCATTGTGCAGCTTCGGGCCAGCAAAGTTAATGTATTTCCGTACGGTTACATATGGCTCTTATACTTCTGGGTCCTAAGACACAACTTTGTGGTAAGGCAGTGAAATTAAGCGACAGTGAGAGACCGAAACGATGAAGAGGAATGCAACAAGTTTGAGATCGAGATAGCCTTTCATTCAAACCATTATATTTCACAATATCCTCCTCTTTGACTGGGCCCTTAGTTCAACCCCATTCTTCACATTTTGATTTTGGGCAGGATTTAATAATGGTGATGGGGGTCTCACCCACCGGGTTGGGGAGCTGGTGAGAGCCCCACGTTGCCTCCTTTTGGGGAAGGCCCCCATCTCTTAAGCGCCTCACAGGTACCCAAGGGGGCAGTGATGGGCCCTCCCCGAGGTCAAGGACCCCAGGGGCAGAAAACCCACCACTCCCAAAATCTGTCAGCCAGTCAGAGGCCTCGGCTTTTTCATTGCGGGCAGTGCCAGTGGAAGCAGTGGCGGCTCTCAGTCATCTACCCACGGAGGCCCAGAATCGTCGAGGGACCCAGGCCTCAGGTGAGTGAGGCCAGGATGGGGGTCGTGGAATGGAGGTCAAGGGGCAGGGGGAGGAGAGGCTGTCAGCAGCAAAGGCAGGAGTGTGCAGCCCTACCCACCCTTGTCAACGATGGGGTCCTTGACCAGGCGCTGAGTGCCTTTGAACAAGAAGCCTCCCCCGCCCGACCCCGGGAGCCCACAAGCAAACACATTGCCCTGCCCGTAACTGGGGGTTAATACCAGCGGCAGAGGAATGAGGTCTTTAATGTGCATTAATTGCCCACTTAAGATCCTCAGTTGGCAGCGAGGCAGAAAGGCCATTCACGGGTCTTCCCACCCCAGACTTAATTGGGGAAGAAGTGGCAGTGTCCCCTCCCGGCCCCCTCCCACCGGATTAAGTGCCCTCCCCCTCTCCAAACCGGGCCCAGGGGAGAGCATTAAATCCCACCCTTTAAAATTCTCAATCCTTGTTTTCGAATCTCTCTATGGCCTTGACCCTCCCTATCTCCATAATCTCCTCCAGCCCTACAACCCTCTGAGATCTCTGCCCTCACCTAATTCTGGCCTCTTGTACATTCCTGACTTCAAATGTTCCACCATTGGTGGCCATACCTTCAGTTACCTCTGCCCCAAGCTCTGGAATTCCCTCCCTCCACCTCTCCGCCTGTCTCCCTATCCTTCCGGCAAAACCCTCGAGGAAATTGTTTGACTTTACAAGTTCAGTCCTCGAAGGAGCCAATGAACAATATTTTTAAACAGAAAATTCTCCAATCGCAATTGGGATTCTACTGAGTAATAAGATTATCAGTGTGAGTTTTTGCACTTGAATCCACTCTATTAATAACACGTTCCTTTATCCGTAATCATTGCTTTCCCGCCATTTTAATTTTGCATTTATACCCATTAAAGGAAGGTGATGTCAAAAACAAAAATAAAAATACCTGGAAAAGCTCAGCAGGTCTGGCAGCATGTGCGGAGAGGAACACAGTTAATGTTTAGAGTCCGTATGACTCTTCAACAGAACTAAGTAAAAATAGAAGAGAGGTGAAATATAAGCTGGTTTAAGTGGGGGGGTGGGTAGAGCTGGATAGAGGGCCGGTGATAGGTGGAGATAGCCAAAAGATGTCATAGACAAAAGGACAAAGAGGTGTTGAAGGTGGTGATATTATCTAAGGAATGTGATAATTAAGGGTAGAAAGCTGGACGAGTAAGGTACAGATAGCCCTAGTGGGGGTGGGGTGGGGGGAAGGGAAGGGATCGAAATAGGCTAAAAGGTAGAGATAAAACAATGGATGGAAATACATTTAAAAATAATGGAAATAGGTGGGAAAAGAAAAATCTATATAAATTATTGGGAAAAAAAGGGGGGGGGATCGGAAAGGGGGTGGGGATGGAGGAGAGAGTTCATGATCTAAAATTGTTGAACTCAATATTCAGCCCGGAAGGCTGTAAAGTGCCTAGTCGGAAGATGAGGTTCTGTTCCTCCAGTTTGCGTTGAGCTTCACTGGAACAATGCCCTATCACCAGCTTATATTTCACCTCTTTTCTATTTTTACTTAGTTCTGTTGAAGAGTCATACAGACTAGAAACGTTAACTGTGCTCCTCTCCACAGATGGTGCCAGACCTGCTGAGTTTTTCCAGGTATTTTTATTTTTGTTTTGGATTTCCAGCATCCGCAGTTTTTTGCTTTTATCGAAGGTGATGTCAACCTGGAAATGGGACCATTTACTTCAAATTTGAGCAACCAGTTTGAGTTTCAAGCTCTCCTGTGCAAGGCGCAGATGCAGGGTAAGGATGGAACATCTCTGTTCCCAATAATATAACTTAATCCTATCATCCGAATTCTACTCTTGAAAAGATTGCTCCCTTCTTCTGACCAGCCGGACCCTTCTCACCTTTTTACAGGGGGGCGGGGGGGGTGGTGAGGGGGTGGGTGGAGTGTGCTTAAAGCTGGTATTTATCAACAGTGCTAAGAAAAATTCACCTCTATTCTCCCACTGCAACAACAACTTGCATTTATATAGCACTTTTAACATGGTTAAAAAATAGTCCTGAAGAAAGCTTCACAGGAGCGTTATCAGAAACGAATGTGACTCCGAGCCACATAAGGAGATTTTAGGATAGGTGACCAAAAGCTTGGTCAAAGGGATAGGTTTTAAGGAGCGTCTTAAAAGAGGCGAGAGAGGCAGAGAGAATTGTTTCAAACCGAAAGTTCGCTCGAAGGTACAGTGAGCATTTAGGAAGGCAAATGGCATGTTGGCCTTTATTGCAAGGAGATTAAAGTACAAGAATAAAGAAGTCTTGCTACAATTGTATAGGGCTTTGGTGAGACCACGCCTGGAGTACTGTACACAGTTTTGGTCGCCACAACTAAGGAAGAATGTACTTACATTGAAGGTGGGACAGCGAAGGTTAGCTGAATGGTATCTGGGATGAGAGGGTTGTCCTATGATGAGAGGTGGAGTAAGTTCAGTCGATACACTTTGGAGTTAGAAGAATGAGAGGTGATCTCATTGAAACGTACAAGACTCCGAATGAGCTTGAAAAGGTGGAAACTGAGATGTTGTTTCCCCCAGCCTGGGGAATCTAGAACATGGGGGCACTTTCACAAGATGAGGGGGCCGATCGTTTAGGATTGGGATGAGGAAAATTTTCTTTTACTCAGAGGTTCATGAATCTTTGGAATTTTCCATCCAGAGGGTTGTGGATAAATCCACCATTGAATATAGTCAAGGCTGAGACAGATTTTTGATCACTCATGGATTCAAGGAATGTGGGGAGCGGACAGGAAAGTGGAGTTGAGGCAGAAGATCAGCCACGATTGTGTTGAATGGCGGAGAAGGCTCGTTGGGCTGTATGGTCAACTCCTGCTCCTATTTCTTCTCTTCTTATGGAAACAAGTGAAAGTGGCCATTTATGCCATGCCCCTGCATGCAATCCCAGCTGAATGACAGCAGGAGACTGGGACAATCGCTGTGGAAGTTTAGGCCGTGATGTTAAAAACATGGTCTTCCTGACAAACAAGAGAAAGCATTTGCCAATTAATTATTTTTAAGGAAATATTGCCTCCTTTTAAAAAAAAAACCTCCAACAGATTCTACTTCCTGCATAGAGCTGGAATGAAGCCCTTTCTCACTCACCGATCTGTAACTCCCTTTCCTTCAAGCTTCCATTTTAACAATGTTGGACAGTTTAGCACAGTTGAATAAACAATTAGGTCAGAATATGTTATCCTCTCTGTGTGCTATCTCTCTGAGTATCCTTGTAGCAGAAGGCCAATGTCCCTTGAGATCTTACAACCAGCCAAGCAGTCAGTGCCAATGCACCACGTGTCTCCTTGTGGGTACCAGCCACTCTATGAAAAGTGATTAAATTTAAGCCCACCTTGGACAACTTAGACAATGAAGATGGTTTTGCCTCTGGCCTCTTCCGTCATCTATCTGCCCTCTGTTCCTGCCCTCTGACAACTCGGTCATGATCCTCATGCTGGACTGTTAGCTTGTGTAGAATGCGATGACAAAGAATGGGCAGACCTTCCTGAGGATGTACTAGGATCGATTGCCTGTACAAAATAGATACAAAAATATAATCTTCATTTGAATAAATCACTGGTGTATTAGATACAATTTCTGACTGACAGTTCCAATGGGGTTCTTGAACAGCACACTTCCTAAAACATGATTGGGGCTACTCAGTGGCATTGACCAATAGCACCTCAGAGATTGTGTCCTGTGTTGTATATTTTATATATCTCAGAGCAATGCAAAGATGACACTAGTTTCTAAGTGTGCAACAGGTTTATTTACAAGAGTTTTAAAATATCCCTGTAATCACAAAATGTCTGCACTCACGCTCACAGCTCAGCTTCTAGTAGCTTCTCTGGTGTTTGTTTACTTTGCTCTGAGTCCACACCCAGGCTTAATCAATCAAGCAAAGTGAGCATAGATCAGTTACCAGACTCACATAATCAAACACAGATCAATTGAACAAGTGCTATATCCTGCAGCAGTGAGCTGCAAGGGATGAGCGTAGATGCCTCTGTCTCTGAAGAAAGTGGCAATGAATCCTCTTCCTTAACATCCCCATTAATGTCATCACACGGGGAACTTCAGACATGGCCTTCCATGCCATTACTGCCAGAAGTTGGCCCTGGATTCCCCCAAACCATCACCTTCCATCTCACTGTTCCCCACTCTAGGGCAGCATTAACTGGACCCATATCACCCCGTGAGTGCCTTCGAATGGCCAGCTACTGCCTTCATAAATCGCAAAGGATTCCGTTCAATGAATCTGCAACTGGTGTGTGATCACCAGCAGCGTATCCCCCTTGCCTATGCGTGTGTTCCTGGCAGCTGCTGTGATGCTTTTATAATGTGGTAATCCTCCATCTCTCCAACCAACCCACCCCACCACCCCCCATCCCCCTACACCCCCACAAACTGCCTATTACTTTTTCTATCCATACAGAAAAATTGGAAGCTGACTTCCTGGAGAGAGGGGCTGTCCCACGTCCACTTGGGTCCTGATTGATGTTAGGAACAATTAGAAGCTGAACTATACTACAGGCCGAACCAGGGGTCAACTAGGGCTCTCATCAAGGAGACTACTGGAGTCCGCAAGCAAAGGACCCACTGCCTAGGCAGGTTTGGTGGCTTCCTGTATGACAGTTCACTTAGCGTGCCTCATGTGACAGTGGCTTACTGTGCACTGCGTAACTTTAAACTTGGTCATAAAAAGCAGATTGGATCGAGTTAATTACCATCCAAAGCGGCCATCAGGCAGATGCAGTTTTAGGCAGACAAAATGAATGTACCCCCATGTCGGTGGGATATGGTTCTTAGACTTGGGGGTCGAAGACACACCTTCGTGTCAGTAATCAATAGAAAAGATGGGATGATGCGATAGTATGGTGGCGATGTTCCTGGGCCAGTAATCCAGAATCCCAGATTAATGACTCTGAGACATCAGTTCAAATCCCACCCAGGCGGCTGAGAAACTGTAATTCAGTCGATAATTGAGATACATTTGGAACGAAAATCTAGTCTCAGCAACGATGGGTGGAATCTTCTGCTCTCGTTGCTGGAAAGCTTGGAGGGAGGAAGGGCATTTACTTAGGCGGGGTGGTGGCGCACCGGAACCCTGCTTCCACCAAAATTAAGTCCTGGGCCCGAACGCCTATGGTTGACTTTCCCAGCCCGCTGCCAATTGAGGCCCTTAAGTGACCAATTAATGAGCACTTAAGGGCCTCATCCTGCCACCACTGGTATTAACTGAGGGGCAGATGGACCTGTCACCATGCAGCATGCATGAGATGTAAAACCGTGCGGGCAGCTTTTCAATTCCAGGGGGATGGTGGGGGGGCAGGTGTCGCTCAGTCAAAGGCACTCAGTACCTGATCAAGGTTCTCGACATCAGGAAGTGGGTGACCCACTGACAGCCACCGCACCCCCAAACCCCTATACACTCTCTCCCCGCGGCCCCAATCCTGCGAAACCACCCCCACCCCACCCTCCCACACACCCAACAACCAACATTACTTACCTGTGGCCTGGGTCACTCCAAAATCCTGAGACTTTGATAAGTGTTTTTCCGACAGCAGCCACCAGCTCCCCTGTGGCACTGTTTAGCGCAAGAGCTGCCGACCTCTGATTGGCCAGCAGTTCTTGATAGGCAAGACTCCCGACCCCCGGGGTCTTGATTCCAGAGGAAGGCCCGCCAGTGGCTTTGCCTCTGCCTGATTGGCTTGTGGTTCAGCAGGTCTTCCTGGAAAGAGGCAGTAGGGGTCTCTTGCCGGCAGGCAAGACCCCTGATGCCTCAACAAGATTCCACCCGATGACTATGAAGCTACTGGATTGTGATTAAAAGCTATTATGGTCCTTGAAGAAGGAAGTCGACTGAACTCATCAGACTCCAGACTCACTACAATGTGGTTGGCTCTTAACTGACGTCTGAAAATGACTCATTCGTCTTCAACAAGGTGACTCACCACCACCTTCTCAAGGACAATACTTACTGTCCTTGCCAGTGGTCCCCACATTCTGCAAAATAAAAAGACCAGAAGGATCCTCAAAGAAAGAAAGCTGGATGCTCATCTGCATTATGAGGCCATTGTGGAACATTAATAGGCAGGTTCTACTTGGAATTCTGTCGCGGCACGAAACTCCCTGGAGGACAGCGGAAACTCTTTAGGGATGTCCTCAAAGCATCCCTGAAGAGGTCAAACATCCTCATCAACTCATGGCAGCCAACCAAAATGGAGGCGGTTTACTCTGCAAGGCATGGAGAGGCCTCATCGGGAACATGCAGAGATGAAGTTGCGGTATCAGAGGGAGCGCATAAACCCCCAAACAACCCATCTACCCAACCCTTCAAGCACCACCTGACCCCCCCCCCATGCAGTAGAGTCTGCAGGCCGTGCATTAGGCTTATCAGCTGTCTCAGAACCCATGGAACCGTGATGGAAGCAAGTCATCCTCGATCCCTGGGGACTGCCCAAGAAGAAGGCAAATTATTGAGAGCTGGTGGGAAGTTTCACCTTGGCTCAGTAAAGTCTACCAGCTGGACAACCCGCAGAGGTCAGGATAAAATCTTCAGTCCATTCCCTCAGCCAGATGGCACAGCACAAGAGAACGTGAAGCAGAGGCAAAAATAAATCTCCATAACAAGAATTTCTTCCTCTCTGTCATGCATGTTGCATCTGTCATATATAGCACGATTGCTGAGTCATTGCTTAAGTGTTCTTTTCCCCCCTCTTCATTGATTGTGTTTATCTCTTTTATATTTGTCTTTCCACCCCCCTCCCCCTCCCCTCCCTCAGTTACTTTCTGCTTTCATGATTATCGATCATTATACACAAAACTTTCGGCACCATTTTCGGTTTTCTCCGCAATTAGGTCCGAGCAAAAAACTTCTACCCATTGACTTTTCAGCCAAAAAACACCAGCCCTCATCCAACCCGGTTTTGTAAAGACCTGCAATGTTCGGCAGTATTACCTACAGCACACCTCACACTTTGTTCAAAATATCTGCTCGTAAATTGTAAACGTGTTTTCACTGAGGTAGCGCTGGAGCACGACCCAATAGCTTACTCAAAAAGACTCATTCCTCCATTAACCCATCCAGCTCTTTATTCCATTCCTGTCCGTACCTAAAAATAAAATATCCCATAAAATATTCACAGTAAAAGCGAGAAGCCTGCTCAGCAAAGTGGTTCCAAATAGCTTTTCTTCTCCCAGTGGAGTTTGCAAGAGGCACATTTCAAGCTGCAGTCCAGCCCCTCCCAGGAGCAACATGGCAGGAGATGAAATAATATTAGTCGCGCTTTTGTTGTATAATTACATGTGCTTACAAGTAAACCCTCTTTAAAGATAATTGTTGTGCACTGCTGTTGCTAAGATGTTCTCAAGTGTTACTGGTTGTTAATCAAATTGTAGGTTTAGTCTGCATTAGTCAAGTAATAGAAGAGTGCAATTGTTTCTTTGATGCCTTTATTAAGACTAAAATTAAATGGTGTAGGCACCAACTTCCAAGGTAATATTACACCTGATTTAATGTAATATTGATCAGCACTATAGAGATATAATGTTAAACTGATGGAGTTTTGAAAGCCACTGATTATTTGTCAGTGAAACAGTATGAAGTTAAGCTCAGAGCCTTTTTCTATTTTTTAACTCCTGCAAGACCTGGGGTTGAGCATGGTGAGATTACTAGTTTAATGCATGAGTGCTAAATAGGACACCTCCTTATAAAAATATTTGTATTTATGTTTAAGTTTGCCTCATGTACAATACCATGTAATAAATTAGATGCAATTGGTTTCTTTTTATTCGTTCATGGGGATGTGGATGGCGCTCGCTATGGCCAGCATTTATTGCCCATCCCTAACTGCACTTAAGAAGGTGGTGGTGAGCTGCCTTCTTGAACCGCTGCAGTTCAAGGAGTTTAGATAGGGCTGTTAGGAAGGGGGTTCCAGGGTTTTGCTCCAGCGACAGCGAAGGAACGGAGACATAGTTCAAAGTCGAGCTGTTGTGTGACTCGGAGGGAACCTGCAGCTGGTAGTGTTTCCATGCGCTTGCTGCCCTTGCCTTTTTAGGTGGTAGAGGTTGCAGATTTGGAAGGAGAAGTCGAAGGAGCCTTGACAAGTTGTTGCAGTGCATGTTGTTGTAGGTGGTGCATGCTGCCACCCCTGTGCATTGGCGGTAGAGGGCATGTCATGAAGCTATTAATGTATATAATATTATCGGAAAATATTTTTCTTTTAAATTAGAGGCTTAGTCTGTGGTTGTGTCTTAATTGGATTAAAGACAGCTAGTCTGGGTGCTTTGATGTGTACTAGTTTTGAGATGTAAGGGAGGTAGAGTGTATTTGCATTCTTTGAATAGAGCATTCAAGAAGTGGGGTGAAATCTGGCACCTAGTGAGCAGAGACCAAGCAATATGTTTATATTGCGAATATTGTGAATTTGTGAAAAGTGTTTTATTGTTAGAAGGGGCTGGTGATACAATGAGAACTTACATTCAATGGGCTGTGCTAGGTATAACAAAACAACCGTTTTGTGTGTGTAGAGCAGAGGTAATGTGAGATTAAAAACAGCTGGAAGCCTCCAATAGGAACCAAAGTGAAAAGAACCTCATTTTGAATTTGTGAGGTGAAAATGCTTTGCCTGGTGTCTGGTTAAGTCTATGGGTTGCTGCTGCCTTAATGGAGATTAGTTGGGAATTTGTTAAAAGTTATGATAGTAGTAATTTGTAGCCATGTGTATATATTTAACTTGTATAAATTAATAAAATGTTTCATTTAGCTTAATGTAAAACCTCTCGAGAACTGGTGGTCTGATTCCTGAATTTAGAGTTGCATCTCAAACATAACACTTAAAATTATAGGTTATGACAGTTGTTTAAAGTTTCCCTCTGGGGTTTTTAAATAACTCAGCTTCACCAACTGCATCGGTTATAACAGGCCGATGTTATGTACCAGCTTAATCAAAGTTCTAAAAACTCCTCAGGCAATCTATTTTATTCAAAGATCCCCAGATCTGCAAAATTGGCATTCTTTATGTAAATATTTTGTCTTCTTTTACACAACATAGATGTACTTAATTTCCCTGCCTGGGGATATTATGGCCAGTATTTTCTCCCCAGTTGCCATTTGCTTGGCTGCTTTAAGTTGGAAACAAAATGACGCTTGCCAGTGGGCATCACTCTAGCCTCTGACTCAGGGTGCAAGTCCCATTCACATAGCGGGAATTTCCCCTCAGTGCACTTAGTGTGGTGGTGGGTGTGATAATCAGCATTTTACCCGCTGGCCGCAAAGACGGGTTTTCGCAATGTATCATCACTTCCCACCTCATTAAATATGCACACACGGGAAACAGGGTGGACCGCTGGCAGGCAGCCTCTGATGCAGCCACCCTGCCATGAGCTCACCGCGAGGACGTGATCTCCAGAGGAGATGGGGCCAGGTGGAGGTGTGTGGGTGTGTGTGTGTGAGAGTGAGCGGTGATGTCCCCTTGAGCTGGCAGTGAGTGAGCTGCCAGTGAATGTGTGATGGGCTTGTTGTGAGTGTGAGCTGAGAGTGATGAGATGGTTGACTTACCCAGGTGACACAGGTGAGATATTTCATCCTTTTTCTGCACTGGGTCCCTGACTTCTTCTGCGAAGCATTGGTACTGACTACCACTGTCACCGCCTCCAAAGCCGGATCAGTGAGCTTGCTGGACCTTCTGTGGCCAGATTGGGGGGTAGAGAACACAGCGGGGGGCCTCGACTGTGTCAAAAAGGTGTCCCAGTGAGGCGTCACTGAATTTAGGGGCTGGTGTCTTCTTGGCTTTCAGGGCCCTGTCATCAGTAGAGCAGTCCTGGGCTGCAGACATTGAGAATGCTGTGCATGGCCGCACTTTAATTATGGTGCCTGGAGTAAGCAAACCAAATTCCTGAAGAAAACTGGTCTCACTGATCTTTTTATATTTTGAAAACGAGGGATAAACTATTGACCCCAGAAGCACAGAATCCCAGTAACACTTGTAGGATTTTAAAATTAAAAGATTTATTAACAAGAAGAAAATAAACTTAAGCATGCAAGATTTAAAATGACACAATTAAAACAGCCTTACAAAACATTCCCCCCAAAAAAACCCACTTGGTCAGAACACACAAGTGATCTACTTGGCAACAGTCCCCTTATAGATTTTTAACCATAAAAATCTGGTAATATTACTCAAGGCAAAAAAACTGCTGCTACTTCAGTAAAGTATACCAGATGACTTCTCACTGTCTTCCACTTTGCTGCGGAAATCCAAGAATATTCAGAAACAGACTGCTTCCTGAAAACAAAGGCTTTTCTGGCTTGAAACTGGAAACTTCAAACTCGCAGCATTTCTCAGCACAGAGCTGGTCTCAGGACGTCTCCCCCACACAGCCACCACAACTCAACTAAACATCTTCCTTTAAATATCTTTTTCCCCTTTCATCTTAGACTCCATTGTCCTAAGCACCTCTCTGAACTCAACATTTCCAAAATATAAAAATCTTTCCCGTTTTCCTATTACCGTCACTTTCGGGTCAAATAAAATTTAATAACCTTCCCTTGTTCATTTATGAAACCTTTGTAAGTTGTAAAAGTCCCTTATAATCTCTAAACTACCCTTTGAAATTTAACAGCTGAAAAGTCTAGTCCTTACCTATCACCTAATGCAAATTTTAAAACCCAACCTATTCACTCGGACATTCAACTTCACCATAGCCGCTCATTACAAATGCATGCATGTGGCGCCTTTACCTTTCATCTCTCAGTTCCCATAGACAAGCTGTTTCTATGAACCTTCCCCCAGTTTAATTACACACACACACACACACACGACCTTCTTTACAGAATACCACCTTAGTCCCAAAAATATTTTAAAAGATTACAGCTACCTTCACATTATTGTTCACAAATGTAAATAGAATCGCACCCATTTCACGTCTCCTCTTGTATACGCCTCCTTTTTATGATGAGCTGTGTTGCTGTCAGTCAGGTGTGATATCATGGTGCTTCCCCCAACTTATTGTAGATGTCGTTCTCATGGGCCTTTCGTCTATGCGGTATGCTCCCATATCACCACAGTGTGTGCCTCCTTTTCAGATCATTCATGACATCAGTGATGCCTCGACTTTAATGTTCAGTATGCTGGTGGAAAGAACCTTGTTCATATGCTTTGCAGGGTCATGTCATGTTTATTCTTGGATGTGTAAGAATGAGGCAGAGGTGTTCTCCTATCCCATCTGCATTCTTGAAAGGTGAAGGTGTAATATACAAGGAGACATGTTTACACATGGAGAAGGGCCATATACCATCCAACTCCATACGCTCTCTGTCATCCGGCAGTGTTTTCACGCTCTGAGCCCATACTCAGAGCTCGTGTGCGCTCCTGTCTGCCAACCACGTTTCCAACTTTCCGAATGTACATCTGCTAAGCTCGCCAATAAGTGGGGGCACTTTGCCACCTTAAGATGCCGTAGTTCTGTCCCTCTCAGCCACATTATTGCCCTGGTGCTTGAACCTACAACCTTGAGCATTTCTCACCTGTAGTTATCTGCATTGTGGCTACAAGGCTCTGGTCACCATGTTGGGATGCAGCGCAGCGCTGTGTCCCATCACCTAAACACTCACCGAGACGTGTGATGCTAATTGTAAGTGGGGATTTTTGGCGGTCAACAGAGCCTTTAAGCATGTTCTGGAAGTGCACATCATTGCTTTAGACAATGTTGAGGGGAGCAATGGGATAGGATCGAGGATGTACTGAAGCTGAAGTCTGCTCTTTATTAGCAATGACTCATCACCTTGAGGGCTTCATGGTGTCTGAGCATTTTGGAGATCGCAAGGGCCAGGGCTGGTCATGAGGGCACAATGTGTGTCTTAAAGAGGAGGCATTTTAATGTCTGGCACACAAGCGATTGAACGTCATCATTCCCAGGTGGTCCACATGCATAGTAAGGTGAGAATAAAAGCAGCCCAGCATCCTAACTGAGAGTGCTGGGTGTTAATGTGATAGAGAAGAAGGTGACACAGAGGATTGAGTCATCTCTGATTAGATGCACACTGCAGAACATCCTTGGCTGCCTTGGCCCAAGTGTCACCTATCAGCTTCACCATCGAGGTTACACCGGATGCATTGTCCCATTGCTGGAGATGGATCTCCTTGAGCAGGTTCCTCAGATCGAAAGCACATGTCTACCAGCCCATTGAGGATAGTGGAGCAGCTCCTGGCTCTTGTAGGCTGCCACTCCAACTGGGATGCTGGAGAGACGCTTGAAGGGGCAGTATCTTCGGACGTCTGATGCCGGGACTCCCTCCTCCAGTTGGCACCTCATCTCAGCAAGGACACATCTCCCGAGACTTCATCATCCTTCAAAGGATCAGGACAATGTGAGCCTGAGGTGTAACTACTCACTCTCAGAGTGAAGTGAATGGTTGAAATGAGAGGAATGGCAACGCTGGTGTTCATGTTGGCCCATCATAGAGGGCACTTGTCCAAGAGGATACTCACTGCAACTTGTCATCCTCCTCATGGAAACTGGTGGCTATGAGGGCCTCATGTGCATGCCTGCCTCATCTAGCCCATGCTTTGGCCTCTTCCCCTCCCTCAAACTCATTGCCCTCATCCCCTTCGATGTCCTCCTCATCGGGCGAGACGTGTAGCTCCTCCATGTCAGCATCAGGCAAGTCCTTCCCCCCTTTTCAGCGCCAGGTTGTGCAGGGTGCAGCAAGCCACAATGACCCGCGACACTAAGATAAAGGCAAAATACTGCGGATGCTGGAAATCTGAAACAAAGACAGAAGATTCTGGAAAAACTCAGCAGGTCTGACAGCATATGTGGATAGAAAAAAAAACAGAGTTAACGTTTCGAGTCTGTATGACTCTTCTTCAGCTCTTTTCTCTCCACAGATGCTGCTAGACCTGCTGAGTGATCCATGACACCCTCTGGGGACTGTACTGGAGTGCTTTACCAGATCTGTCCAAGCATTGGAATTGCATCTTTAAGCTCCCTATGGTCTGCTCCTACAATGTTCGGGTAGCAGCATGAGCATCATTGTACCTTCTCTCTGCAGGATTCTGTGGCTGTCAACATGGACGTCATCAGCCATTGTCACCAAGGAGCCCTGGAAGGAGCCACTGGTGTAGAAATTCAGAAATTCAGTGGTTACTTTCACAGCCGGTGGTAATGGATGCCCTCCCAGTCCCCGGGCACCAGTTCCTGGAGACTGTGGCAAATGTGAGTCACTAGATCCCTGGACATGTGCAGGCGTCGGCGACAGAGCCTCTCGCTCATCTTGCAAATTCTGTAGCCCCTCGGTCTTGGGAGCCGCCTACACACAATGTCTCTGTGACCCTCGCCCTCGGCATCCAGAGGGGGCCTTGCTGCCCCTTGCTCTTGAGGGTTTAGCTCCTCCCTTTGACGAAGCTGACGCCTCTGTCACAATCTTCTCTTCTTCTCTCCTGCCTGTATGCGATTGTGCAGGCAGCAATAAATCCAGGCTCCGTCTTGTTGATGGTCTCCTCTCTGCAGCATCAGTGAGAACCAGACATGAGTCAGCATCAGCCTGCAAAGCTTCTAATTCTATCAAGGACTCATCAGTGAATGTAGGTTCAAGGGCTTTGCTCCAGCGTCAGAAACTGATTGCCCCAAAAATCCAAACAGCGCAGGTTTCATTTCACCCCCCCACCTTCCCACCCCAACCCGCTCCCCACGACCTCCACCCCCTTTACATGGCTGACTGCCAAGAGGTAGCTTTGGCCAGGCGCTTCAGTCAGGAACTGAGATTATTTGAGGGGGGGGCCTGAGTTTTGTCTTCGGTGAAGCTCCCTGCGCCACGATTGTAACACGCACCTGAAGCTTGTCCAGTCCTGCAATTGCTCTGGAGTTCATTATTGCTCTGGGGAATCTCCACGCTGTGAACAGGAGGTTAATACAAGGAGATCGATTAGTGGCACTTTGTTGGATTGCTGCTAGACCTGCTGAGCTTTTCCAGCCTTTTCTGTTTATGTTTCAGATTTCCAGCATCTGCAGTATTTTGCTTTTATCATAGCTTCACTTTCCCCGGCATTGTCATTGAAAGGCTCCTAACATGTCTCAGCCATGCCTCAATGGGGAATGCACAATTCAGTTGGGTGGCCCTATTACTGCCCCCACCACCCAGCGCATGCACCTGCCCTCAATCGGCCCACAGAGCCCTCACCAGCAGAGTATCTCCACATTTTAAGTTTGTACTGCGCCATCACTACAGGTTGGAAGATGGTGATGCTGAGCTCTCACTGCCAGACCAGCTTGGACCCTCCCTGTGTGCGTGTGGAAACCCCTCCCACTGTCCTGCAGGAGCTTAATGTTCAGGTTTCCCTCCCTCCAAGAACCTCTCAATCCTCCCCCTGTGACCCCATCGTGATTGTGGTGGACATCTCTTTGTGTTACTCCAGGAACATGGTGAGGTAGATGTGCCTATGTCCATAAGGACCTCACCCCTCCCCCATCTTGAGGACACTTGCACAGTATGACATGTACCCCAGCCCCTTCAGACACCCTCGAATGCCCCCATGATACCACTTCCCCCCTCTAACTGACTGAGGGTACCACCTGCGGCCCAGTACCATGCCAGAAACACTCCCCAGCCCCCCGGACCAACGCTCCCTTCTCCTGCCCAGACTGGGACAAGGATAGTCTTTACAAGGTCAACATTGAAGTGCTTCTTCACTCAGCGATCCTCCCATTTCCGGCCCATTACGCCATTTTGTAACCGATTCTCTCCCCATCCAGGCACTGAGGACGATTCCCCAACGCCTCCCCCCCACCAGTCAGGTGTCTGAGTGCAACCTTCCCCACTCTTACCCCCCTGTGGAGCCCTTGCCCTACAACCCCTTCCCTTACCTCCAGGCTAGCTTCCCCCACTTCCCCAGCAGCGCCTTAAAAGCCACCCCCACCTCACCGCTGGGCTGGTAGGCAGAGGCTCTGAGGCCCCCCACCCACCCCGGAAGCGATATGGTTTCCTCCTGCGAAGCTTGGCACTGAGTCGGGGTTGGCACGGGCGCTGCGCGATGCGAGGTAGGTGAACGACCCTCGAAGTCACGAGCCAAGCGCAGTTCACCGGGTGCACGTCACTAATATACCGGTGTGAAGCCCCTCGGTCTAATTGGACGCCGACCTGCCCCCTTGATCCTGTGTACGGGGGGGATAATTCCGGCCAGCAGCCCTTATAATGAGATGCAAATGTATTCAAATGACATTCCCGACATGGCCGCGACAGGAAACGCTGCCCCCTGTGGTTGGAGGCTGGAGCAGGTGATCCGGGGCTGCTTTTTACAATGGCGGTGAACTGATTTTTCCGATCCGGCGATATTTACTGTTCCTGCCCGCCAACAACGCCTGCTGCTGGCGGAGCCGGGAAAATCCCGGCAACCCAGGGGCTTGTGCAAAAAATTCTAAAGCTGATGTTCTAGCGAGGTACTGAGGGAGTGCTACATTGTCAGAGGTGCTGCCTTTTGCATTCGTTAAAACCAAGGCCCCAGCTGCCATGTCAGGCGGGCATAAAAGATCCCATGGCACTATTTTGAAGAAGAGCAGTGGAATTCTTCCCGAGGTCCTGCCAATATTGATCCCTCAATCATCATCACAAGACCAGTGACTACACTTCAAAAAACACTTCAGTGATTGGAAAGAGCTTTTGAGGCCCTCATGAGGTCCATAAAAGGTTCTATATAAATCAAGCCTTTCCTTTCTAAACCAGTGCTTCATGTGCCAGGAGCATTTCACTGGAATTCCAGGATGTATCTGATTCCCAGGCTTATGTGGTAATGAACCCTGTCCAAATTCCCAAATAGAAGCTGAAAGAGCGTCTTACCTTTGGAGCCGCCAGTTCTCACCTCCCTTTCACTGACGGGTTTCCTGACTGCCTGGGGAAATCGGTGCAGCATCGGTGAATTTTGAATCAGGCTCCCAGTTGTGCTGCAGGATCCAATCCACCACCGCCCACCCCCACCTACCCTGACCCTTTCCCACTCATCATGGGAGGGTTCATGTGGAAGCCATCATGAAGACCACCTAGTCCTCACCGTAATATTGCACAACTCCACCCAGCCTTAGCTAACCTGCCGCTCAAACTCTCGCCATTTGTTTGTTACCTTAACTATTCAAAACTCTGCTGGCTGTGTCCTAACTTGCACCCAATCCCGTTCACCCAACACCCCTGTGCTCACTCGCCTACTCTTAGCTTCTGCTTAAACAAAGCCTCGATTTTAAAATTCTCACTCCTGTTTTCAAGTCCCTTGCCCCTCCCTATCTATGTAATCTCCTCCAGCCCCACAACCCTCCAAGATATCTGCCCTCCTCTAATTCTGGCCTTTTGCGCAAACCGATTTTAGTGGCTCCACCACTGGTGGTGCTGCCTTCAGTTGCCTAGGCCCTAAGCTCTGGAATTCCTCCCCTAAACATTTCCACCTCTCTAACTTTCTCTCCTTCATTAAGAAGCTCGTAAAAACCTACCAATTTGATCAAGCTTTTGGCCATTTGTCCTAATATCACCTCATGCGGCTCAGCGTTCATATTTTGTTTTCTAACACTCCTGTGAAGCACCTTGGGATGTTTTACTCATGAAAGGCGCTATATAAATGCAAGTTCTTGAGGGCAAAATCTCTAGATTTCCACAGCCCATACTTCAGCTAAATGCTTTATTGACAGGGGTCATACATTTAATTTAGAGTATTGGGACTCAGGGAAGGCCAGAGTTTGTTGCCCTTGAAGTGAGGGTCTTGCCACACCATTTCAGAGGTCAGGTAAGAGTCAACCACATTGTGCTGGGTCTGGAGTCACATGTAGGCCAGGCCTCATAAGGAAGGCAGATTTCTTTCCCTAAAGGGGCATTAGTGAACCAGATGGGTTTTTACAACAATCAATGCCATTAACTGAGACTAGCTTCTCAACTCCAGATTATTAACTGAATTAACTGAACTCTAGATTACTAGCCCAGCAACATTACCACACTGCCACCATTTCCCCATAGCTCTGTAAGTCTTTGCTGTTCTTGCATTTATCCAATTCCCTTTTGACAGCTACTATTGAATTTGCTTCTGCTAGCTTTCAGGCAACACATTGAGGATCACAGCCACTCACTCCCTACTTAGAAAATGTCCCCTCCTCTCCTCCCTGGCTCTTTTGTCAATTATCTCAAACCTGTGTTCCCCACCAGTTACCGGCCCTCTTGCCAACAAGAAACAGCTTCTCCCTATTTGCTCCAGCAAACCCCAATCCCCCCCACCGCCATCATTTTGAACACCTCTCTCCTTAACTTCCTCTGCTCTAAGGAGCAGACACAATGGGCTGAATGGCCTCCTTCTGCAATGTGGAAATCCTGCGATTTTGTGATTCTGTGAAGGCGAATGGCCCCAGCCTCTCCACATTATTGAAGCCCCTCGTCCCTGTCACTGCTCCAGTCAATCTCCCCCTGAACTTGGCCCTCACGGCCTTCCGAAAGTGTGGCCCCGGGGATTGGACGCGATACTCCAGCTGAGGCCAAACCAGTGATTTTAAAAAATATAGTGTTTAATCCCTGGCACTGCTGACAAAGAATAGCCTTAACTTTAATGTCAATTGTCAATCTCCACAGCGGCCATTACGCACACATTTCCAACCGATTTGTGTTAGACGGGGCAGGTGAATTAATTTGAAGCAAGTCTCCCAAAAACAATTGGAGAGGCGGCGCAACAATTAATTTCTAAGGCTTTAATCCCAACAGCTTTCCCATTCAGAACACCATAACCTTTCACTTTAGCGTTTCAAACGAGGGACCAGTTTTTTTCAGATAGAGTCGAATGTACAGATTTCGACGCTGTTTCCATGGTGATGTTGGTAGAGGGGAGGAGCGATATCTCTGACCCTATTCACAGAGGATTAATTTCTAGTACTTTGATAATCCAAAGGGCTTTTCACTAGCACGTCCAGGCTATGGAATATACACCTAGAAATGCAATGGCTCTGAGCCTGTACTTCAGGCACAAAACTGACCCTTAAGCATTCGGTTTTGAGAGGTCGTGAACTCCTTCCAGCCTTGCAGCCTTGTTTGGGGATCAAAGCTCCCAGCGTTAACTTCCTCTGTGGCCTCTCCCCAGTGGTGACCGAGGTGTTGCCAGGAGAGCTTTCTGTCATTTCCAGGTGAACCGAGGGATTACCCTCCTCCGTTGCATGTTATTTTCTTCCTTCTTCCACGGGTTGTGGGCTTCGCTGGCAAGGCCAGCATTTGTTGCCCGTCCCTAACTGCCCTTGAACCCAGTGGCTTGTTGGGCCATTTCAGAGGGCAGTTGGAAGTCAACCACATTGCTCTGGATCTGGAGTCACCCGTAGGCCAGACCAGGCAAGAATTAGTGCCAAGATAGGTTTTTAACAATAATCGGTGATGGTTTCATGGTCACCTTTACTGAGACTAGCTTTCAATTTTTTTTTTAGTGGTTGAATTTAGGTTCCACCAGCTGCCCTGGTGGGATTTGAACCCATATCCCCAAAGCGCACACGCGCACACACACACACAGTGATAACTGAGAACCTGGGTGTCCAGTATGGACATGCAGCAATAGCACATGTGCCCCACCTTTAAGAGACATCACAGATGCTCGGTTTCTTGCGCCGTGCCCTCCCCAACCCCCACCGCCACCCCCCCCTCACCAAATGGTGACCAGGCCAACGAATGGCACAGGGTGCATGTCGGAGCCATTTCGACAAGATCCCAGCACAAATTTAACCTACCCCCGTGGACCAGATGAACAGACACTTGTTTTCAGCTGCGACCGAATTTTGAAGCCGTTCCAGATTTTGGAAAACCCAATTCGGCGTTCAGACAAGTAGATAGTGAGAATGCAACGATGTAGAAAGAAATATTGTCCATGGTCGCAATGCCATTTAGTACAACACCTGCTCATATTTTAACGTGCAGTTGTTGAGGCAATAAAAAGGTAAGCTACGGAAATGAGCACTTAATGTGTCACCGCAAAGTCAGTGATTCCTACAGCACAAGTCTACAACATCATTTTACAGCAAAAAGAAAGGTCTATACAATATTTACAGAGCACAGCAAGAATGAAACCAAGACAGATGCATTGCAATTATATTTCTGTGGGAAGGAGGGACAACTTCATTACTACAGGGCAAGAATGCATCAGTTCCTTCAACGTTCTTGCCCATTAACGGTAGCTGATAGCACAATGGTGAGGTCAACTTATCACAGAATCACGGAGTTTTAATGGTGCAGAAGGAGGCCATTTGGCCCATCATGTCTGTCCTGGCTCTCCGAATGTACATTATGACCTAGTGCCATTGCCCTGCCTTTTCCCCATACCCCTGCACATTGTTTCTATTCAAATAATCATCTAATGCCCTCTTGAATTAAACCTGCCTCCCCCACACTGCCAGGCAGTGCATTCCAGACCCCAACCACTCGTTGTGTGAAAAAGTTTCTTCTCACATCATATTTGCTTCTTTTGCAAATCACTTTAAATCTGTGCCCTCTCGTTCTTGATCCTTTTAGACTCTCCCTAACTGCTCTGTCCAGCCCCCTCATGATTTTGAACATCTCTATAAAATCTCCTCTTAGTCTTCTTCTCTCCAAGGAGAACAGTCCCAACATCGCCAATCTATCTTCATAACTGAAATTTCTCATCCCTGGAACCATTCTCATAAACCTCTTCTGCACTCCCTCCAATGTGTTCACATCCTTCCTTTAATGTGGTGCCCAGAACTATACACAATACTCCAGCTGAGGTCTAACAAGTGTCTTATATAAACTCAGAATAACCTCCTTGCTCTTGTTCTCTATGCCCCTATTTAATTCATTGATGGGACTGCTGGCTAGGTCAGTATTTATTGCCTGTCCCTATATGCCTTTGGGAATGCAGAGGTGAGCTACCTCCTTGCTGCTACAGTCACTGTGGAGTAGGTACACCCACAGTGCTGTTAGGGAGGGAGTTCCAGGATTTTGACCCAGCAACAGCGAAGGAACGGTGATATATTTCCAAGTCAGGATGGTGTGTGGCTTGGAGGGGAACTTCCAGGTGGTGGTGTTCCCATGTATCTGCTGTCTTTGTCCTTCTAGATGGCAGCAGTCATGGGTTTGGAAGGTGCTATGTAAGGAGCCTTGGTGAGTTCCTTCAGTGCATCTTGTAGATAGTACACACTGCTGCCAATATGTATTGGTGGTGGAGAGTGAATGTTTGTGGATGGGGTTTCAATCAAGTGGGCTGCTTTGTCCAGGATGGTGTCAAGCTTCTTGAGTGTTGTTGGAGCTGCACTCATCCAAGCAATTGGAGAGTATTCCATCACACTCCTGACATGTGCCTTAATTATAGATGGTGGACAGGCTTTGGGGGATCAGGAGGTGAGTTACTTGCTGCAGGATTCCTAGCCTCTGACCTGCTGTTGTAGCCACAGTATTTATATGGTTAGTATTGTTCAATTTCTGGTCAATAGTAAGCCCCAGGATATTGATAGTGGGGGATTCAGCGATGGTAATGCCATTGAATGTCAAAGGGCAATGGTTAGATTCTCTCTTGTTGGAG
The DNA here is from genome assembly GCF_964194155.1 of Cetorhinus maximus. NCBI lineage: Eukaryota > Metazoa > Chordata > Chondrichthyes > Lamniformes > Cetorhinidae > Cetorhinus > Cetorhinus maximus. The sequence goes on from NC_135892.1 coordinate 8,528,282, forward strand.
ATGGTCATTGCCTGTCACTTGTGTGGCACAAATGTTACTTGCCACCTGTCAGCGCAAGCCTAGATATTGTCCAGGTCCTGCTGCATTTGGACATGGACTGCTTCAGTATCTGAGGAGTCATGAATGGTTCTGAACTTTGTGCAATCATCAGCAAAAATCTCCATGTTTGACCTTATGTTGGAAGGAAGGTCATTGATGGAGCAGCTGAAGATGGTTGATCCTAGGACATTACCCCGAGGAACTCCTGCTATGATGTTCTGGAACTGAGATGATTGACCTCCAACAATCACAGCCATCTTCCTTTCTGCTAGGTATGATTCCAACCAGTGTAGAAATTTCCCCCTGATTCCCATTGACTCCAATTTTGCTCGGGCTCCTTGATGCCACACTCGGTCAAATGCTACCTTGATGTTAAGGACAGTCAGTCTCACCTCTGGAGTTCATCTCTTTTGTCCACATTTGAACCAAGGCTGTAATGAGGTCAAGAGCTTTGTGATCCTGGTGGAACCCAAACTGAGCATCAGTGAGCAAGTTATTGCTAAGTGCTGCTTGATAGCACTGCTGATGACCTCTTGCATCGCTTTACAGATGATGTAGACTGTTGGGGCATTAATTGGCCGGGTTGGATTTGTCCTGCTTTTTGTATACAGGACACTCCCACAGCTTTGAGTTTAATTAGTAACCTTTTTATGTGAAACTTTAGGAAGCGCATGTTGAAAGTTTACGTGCTTAATATTGTAGGGTTTACCTCAGTCAGATTGGACTGTCCCTCCCTCAGAGAAATCATGGAGATTTTAGTCAGTTAGCATCAGCTCCATCTAAAGCCACATTGACCACTGTTTACATGGATGTTTGTAAAGGTTTTCTTAAATTTTCTGCTGATAATCAGTTCCATTACTTTACATGGAATTGATGTAAGATTAATACACCTGTATTGCTTTTTTCTATTTTGTCACTCTTTTTGACACCATATTGGTCCACCTCCAAATTACTGGAACATTCCTGGTATCCATTACTTCCCTTATAATTATTCCCAATGCCTCACAAACTAGTCATCCTTCTCTCTCAGCATTCCGGATAAATACCATCTCCCTTCAGGTACCATGCCCTGAAAGGGATTGGTGACCATGGACTCCTGTGTTGGTCCATGATTATGTGTGACAAAGTACAGCAATGGTTTGCCATTGCCTTCTGAAGATGGCTGACCAGGAAACTGTCCCACTCTTACCGCCTGCCATAGGCCTATCAGAAGGATTCGCAGGTTGATACTCAACCTGCTTGGCCACGTCATGAACGCACTTCCCTTGGCCATCAAGTCCTGGGGAGGGACTTGAACTCGGAGCTTCTGTCTCAGAGGCAGGGGTGCTGCCCGCTGCAGCGCCCTGGATAAATACCGTCTCCCCTTATTTGTCTCAAGCCCCTTCTGCTTGAAGTTATAAACTTTCCCTTGGAATTTTTTGGTGGGAAACCTTGCTGCTCATTTTTTTCCCCTAGTGGCTACTTTGGGTAGCATCATTCAAGAGATTCACTGTTATGTGCTCATTTTCAGCTTCAAACCTATTTGCATATTTTCAATGTTCTCTCCTCCTCTCTGACAGCCTTACTGATTTTTTTTTTACTGTTATAGTGTGGTTCTGCAGCTGTGTTTTTTTTATAGATCGCATCTATAATGATCTTATTAACTTTGTTTATTCCACTGGGCCCCCTTTCCTTTCACCCTTCTCTGCTCTTCTTGAGGCAATGGCATGAGCTGGGGCGTAGCTCCACAGGTACCACTTCTCACCAATTCCTCACTCGTCACCTGGCCAGGCATTAAAGCTGACATTTGCCATTTCATAAAATATGGTAGCTTTCAGCCTCCTTGCTTCCCTGGTTTACAATGATACTATTCAAGTAAGCGTGAGACTCTTTTGTAGTGTCGCACACAAAACAGACTTTATTGATATATAGCAGAGTAATTAGCCTAACTGTATACAGAGTGAACAGCTTTTCAATTCCTGTAACTCTCATGGCCTCGGAAGAAGTTTACTTCGGAATACACCTGATAGATGGCCATTCGGACCAACCAGTCCATTCCGGTGTTTATATTCCACTCAAGCCCCCTCCCATCTTTTCTCATGAAAATCTACCATCGTAAACATCTATTCTCTTCTCCCTCAGGGGCTTGTCTATGTGTTGAAAACCAAGCTCCTTTATTCATCATATTTTGCCAACATCAAACGTACATGCCACAGGTAAGACCCCATGGCCCCTCATACCCGCAGTGCCAAGCTATGGCATGTCTATGCCCATCCACCCACTATACACTCTATACAGAACCAATGAACCTTACAGTAACAATAGGGTGTGTGAAAAAGCTTTAAGGAAAACGTTCATTCATAGCTTTCTACTTTCTTTAAAAAAACTACTTTCACTACAGACCTTTAAATGTGTCAATCATCCAGGCCCTTTAAAGTATCAATAGCAAAACCTGCAAGCACTTGAAACATCTTAAATATTATGCAATTGACAGAACAGATCATGGGGCACAGCTGTTTCAACAGTCTAGTGGAGGTCTTAGCTCTCAGCCAAGAATGCATAATGAGGCTTGGCTGAGAGTCCAGACATTTATTACTTTGTAGAAACAGCTGCACCCCAGAGAAAACATTGCTTGATCGGCAGCTCTTGATCTGTGATCTCTCCTGTCAATTTCACAATGTTCATTTACACAAGATAAAGAGGTTTCAAATGCTTGCAGTTTCTGCTATTGATACTTTAAAGGTTCTGGATAATTAACACTTTTATAGGGCTGTAATAAAAATGAGTTTTTTTTTTAATAAAGTAGAAAGTTACAAATGGTTGATTGTTTTATTAAAGTTTTTTCACACATCCAATTGTCACTATAGAGTTCAGTGGTTCTGTACAGGGTGTATATTGAGTGAATGGGCATGTAAGTGCCATGACTTGGCAAGAAGGGTATGAGTGGCCATGAGTGGTGTGCGGAGGGGCATAGCTTGGCATGCGGGGGCATGGGTAAGACCTTTTAAACTTTCCTTTCAAAAGGTCCCCTCATCCAGACTATGGTTTACGACACCTCTGAGGGGCCATTAACCACAAGTTCTTTGAAAGCAGGCCCAACTCCATGAACATTGCAGCGGACCAGGAGATGACTATCCCTACAATGGAACCGGACAGCTCAGGAGTGTAGGAGGAGGATTCACAAACCCTACCAGCCCGCACCCTTAACCTGGTGAAAACTGGGGGTGCCAAGAATTTTTCAAAAATTCGTATGAGCATCACTGGCTAGGCCAAAATTAATTGCCCATCCCTAATTGCCCTTGAGAAGGTGGTGATGAGCTGCCTTCTTGAACCGGTGCAGTGCCTGTGGTGTAGGTACACCTACAGTGCTGTTAGGGAAGGAGTTCCAGGATTTTGAATGGGGTCAGGAATCCCGGCCCCATTCCTTTAGATTGTGGACAGGTTTTGGGGAGTCAGGAGGTGAGTTACTCGTCGCACGATTCCTAGCCTCTGACCTGCTGTTGTAGCCACAGTATTTATATGGCTGGTCCAGTTCAGTTTCTGGTCAATGGTAACCCCCAGGATGTTGATAGTGGGGGATTCAGTGATAGTAATGCCATTGAACATCAAGAGGTGATGGTTGGATTCTCTCTTGTTGGAGATGGTCATTGCCTGACACTTGTGTGGTGCGAATGTTACTTGCCACTTGTCAGCCCAAGCCTGGATATTATCCAGGTCTTGCTGCATTGGACATGGACTGCTTCAGTATCTGAGGAGTTGTGAATGGTGCTGAACGTTGTGCAATCATCAGCGAACATCCCCACTTTTGACCTTATGATGGAAGGAAGGTCATTGATGAAGCAGCTGAAGATGGTTGGAACTCCTGCAGTGATGTCCTGAAGCTGAGATGTCTGACCTCCAACAACCACAACCAGCATCCTTTGTGCTAGGTATGATTCCAACCAGCGGAGATTATTCCCCCTGATTCCCATTGACTTCAGTTTTGCTAGGGCTCCTTGATGCCACACTCTGTCAAACGCTGCCTTGATGTTAAGGGCAGTCACTCTCACCTCACCTCGGAAGTTAAGCTCTTTTGTCCACGTTTGAACCATGTTTGAAGAGTTTGTTAACTCTTCAGGATTTCGCTCAGATCCATGAGATCCTGCAGGATGAGCCAGAGCTCCCAAATCCACAGGTAAAGATGCAGAAATTCTTCCCTATGGAGTCCCACTGAGAAGGGATAGTTTGCCACAGAGTAACGCAGACCCGTGAGCCAATTACCACCACCAGTATTAAGTGGGCAATGGGGGGGAAGCTCCAGCCAACACGGTTATCCTGTAAATGTGGTAGGTAAACACTGCAGGGTCTGATGTTGGTCAGCTTCGTTGCCCAAATATGTCCATGTACCCGGAGGAGCTACCAAACACCCAGCAATCGGGAAGGAAATCCCAGGTTGACTTTTTTTTTCCCCCTGGGCAGGATTTTCCACTCCCGCCAGCGGCAGGAGTAATGGCGGCCAGGAGGGGGGAAGTATAGCGGGAGCACGCAGATCGGGTGTACGCCGGTGTGAAAACAGGTCGCGATCGTCCGCTCCAGGCTGGCTGGCGTTACCCGCTGTGCCATGTCCGGGATGGCATCTGAATACAATCTGAGCACCGTGAGTGCACGTTATGAGGGCAGCTCGGCGGAACCATACCCCCATGCTGGATGCAAAGGCCGCGCCGGTGTCTAATTAGACCAGCGTCGTTCATGATTGGATATAAGGGGTGCGCGCCCGGTGAACTTCACTTCACTGGTGATAAACTCGCCCTACCTCGCACCGCACGTCACCCGCGGCCCTGCCGACTCCGCGCCAGGCTGCGCAGGGAACAGCGCAATGACTCCAGGGTGGTTTCAGAGCCAAGGCTCTGTCTACCAGACCAGGGGATGGGTGGGGCTGTTTATATGAGCTGGAAAACAAAGGCTTGACTTGGGGGGAGATGGTGGGGAGACAAGACAATGCTTAAGGGCAAAGGCCTGACTGGGGGTGGGGAAACGCAGGACCGAGCCAAGGGAAGGGGCTGGAGGGCAATGGTTTTGACTGGGGGTGGCTGGGGGACTACTGGGGAAAGGTGCACCCTGACACATGATTGGGTGGGAGGGGGAATGGAGGGTGGGGATGTGCTCGGGGCCAGAAGGGGTGGAGAACCATGTGAAGAAGTGCTTCAGTTTAGATTGCTGAACTTACAACGACTGTTCCTTGTCCCAGTCCAGGGAGGGGGAGACCATGTCAGTCCGTTGTCAGTCGTGCCCAGTAAGGTGTGCAGGGCCTGGTCACCACTTCATGCATATCGATCCGGGGGGGTGGGGTGGGTGCAGATACTGGGCTGCAGGTGGCACAGTCACAGTCAGGGGACTCAACTGCAACCTGTAAATCCAGAACAGGTGGTGTAGGGGCGGGCGCTCGATGGTCTCATGGCAGGGAGTCTCTGTATGTCGCTGTGCAATAGGCCCCAAGATGGGGAGGGGTAAGGTCCACATGGGACATAGGCACATCCACCTCAAACGATTCAGGGGGTAAGACAGAGATATCCACCACAGTGACAATGGGGTCAAGGATTGCAGGGGGAGGACTGAGAGTTGTTGGAGGGAGGGAGACTTGAACGTTATGCTCCTCCAGGATGATGGGAGGGATTTCCACAGTGGAGGGCCAAAGCTGGCCTGGTAGTAAAACCTCAGCAGCGCCATCTTGCACCCTGAACCCATGGCGCAGTAGAAAATGAAGCAAGGAAAACATTCTGGTGGGGAGGCTTCTTAGGGCTTCTGGGAGGAGTGGATCACTGGACTGGCGGGTGGGCCAGTTTAAGGGGCACCCAGCTGATACCAGCTCATACCCAAATGAGGAGGAATGCACATCTGAGACATGTTAGGAGCATTTTAATAACAATAGATGCTGTCAGGAGCCTTAATTTGTAAGATGCATTTAAGTGAGGTTATTTCCGATTCACGCCACTAATCGATCTCCTTGCAATAACCCCTTGTCCCAAGACTGGAAACTCCCCCAGTTGGGTCAATCCCACATTGTCACCTGCATTGCTTTCTTTCTCATTTCAACCATCCACTTCAACCTGAAAATGAGGAGTTGGTGGATCCCCAACATGGGGTGGAGGCAGCCTGCTGACTGCAACGCCTTCTTGTCTGTGATGAGTTTGGTGGGCGTCCTCTGGAGGGCCAACACTGGAGGGTCCCAGGCTGCTTTGGGTCTCCTGCTGTGGGGCTGGTGCACCCTCCTCGGCCTGTGGAGGTGATGGGGTCACAGGCGGGTGGGGGGATTGGGATCGGGCTGGACGTTCCTGGCGCCGGCTGCCCTGGGGTGTCCAGCTGCTGGTCCTTCGTCCCTATGGGTGCCTGAGGGCCCCGGGTTGATTCCTTGGCACCTGGAGTGAGATCAGGGTGCCTTGGCCCTCTCTCCTTTAACCACTGCTGGATGCTGCCAATGCCTACAGCAATGGAGTGCAACTCCTGCAGCAGCACAGATACAATGTCCTAGACCAAGGTCTCCATGGCAGCCACCATCCTATCGGTGTTGACCCCGGTGCGCTGGAATGCTGGCGCAATGACCTCAGACTGAACGCAGATGGACTCTTCCATCGTACGTTGCACCTGACAGCCCTGCCTGATATTCCCCTGACTGTCGCTGCTGCTCCAACATTTGAGTTAGGACCGAGCCCACAGGCTCATCATCTGACTGAGACTCAGCAGAATCCTTGCCTCCAGCAGTCCTCCGAGTGTCAGTGAACCTTGGAGGTCCCTGCCTTCACCTGCTAGGTTCCAGAATCTGTGCTGTGCTCACCAGATTGTGACACCAAGCCTGCTCTCGATCCAGGTCCCAGCAAAGTGTGTGTCTCTGCGCTGGTGGAGGGTGTGGGTGAGCGCTCTGATGGATCTTCCAGAAACGTATCATCTGGATCCTCATCCGAGGTGTTCTCGGGGCTGGAGGTGAGGGGCTGGCACCTGGTTTGGCTGTGGTGCCAATTAAAGAGAGCAGAGAGAATTAAAGCATGGCAGCAGACTCCTAAACATAACAATGCACTCACAGTGTCGCTGTCTGAAGGAGCAGCTGGTGAAGGGTCCTCACTAGGGTCTGCACCGCCAACCTCACCACGGCCCTGGTCCTCTCTGGCCAGCTCAACAGCACGCTCCTCATTGGGAGTGAGAGCCTTGAGCACAGGATCCCACCAGTAGTCTGGGACCTCTCCCTCTTACTGTGGGCAAGCTTGCCCTGCATAAAGACAGACGGAGAGAGTGTGAGTAGGATGCATGCCAAGGCAGAGGATAAGGATGCCTGCCTTGTGTGGGGGATGAGTGGAGCCGTGTATGGGATGAGTACGCGAGCTGCACAGGACGTGAGCCCAGATGGAGACGTGAGGGTGTGTGTGTGTGAGAGAGTGAGTGGTGATGTCCCTTGAGCTGGCAGTGAGCAAGATCCCTGTGCAGACTCATCCTGCGAATGTCTGATGGGCTTGTGGGAGTGTGAGTTGAGAGTAACGAGATGGTTAATTTACCCTGGCAGAATGGATGAGATAATTCATACCCCTTCCTGCACTGAATGGCTGATCTCTTCTGGGGCGAGTTGGCCCTCACTGACCTGGACACCTCCTTCCAAGCTGCAGTTGAGAGGTTTTTGGGCCTCCTTCTGCCATCATGGGCTAGAGCGCCTTCCAGCAATCCTTGATGGGTCAAGAAGGTAACCCAGCGATGTGTCGCTAAACTTGGGGGCCACAGTCGTCTTCCCTTTGGGGACCATCTCTCTGTCGCAGCAGTCGTGGGCTGCAGACATTGAGAAGGCTGTGTGCAGGTGTGGTTTATACATGGCACCCGCTGCGATGGTCCCCTTAGGTCAGGGCAGGGTGGGTGAATCACAGGCCACCCACCCGCGATGCAACATGTTTCCTCCTGATGCATATTTAATGAGGCGAGAAGTGTACAATCAGGCGTGAAAACACCGCACTTATTCCACGGAGCGGAAAATCCTGTCCCCTGTCTTGAATCCTGCCCCCTCCAGTCTGAACCCTAAAGCCCCTTTACCATCACTATAACTACACGACAATAGTCCACAGAAGACAGGGCTCAGATCCTGCATCTCTCTGGTCTAGATGCTTCCATTTCAATGTGATTGCCAACTGAATCATCAGTGGATCTGGGAGTATAGGCCCTCCTCTATATCACTGAAGTACTTAAGGCAGAAGATCAGCCGTGGCCATATTAAATGACGGAGCAAGGGTCTACTCCTGCTCCTCTTTACCTCCATTGCTTTTTCCATTAATAGCTGTTGCAGGCTGAAGAATCCTTTTAGTTTCTGTGTTCTTCTCCTGCTTTAGTTGCATTGGCATCACAGACTGGTATCTGTATTCTGCCAACGTTTACATGGGTAGCGCCGGCTAAACCAAGCATGACCTGCTGAAATATAGAGCCTTGGTGGGACCACATCTGGAGTATTGTGTACAGCTTTGGTCTCCTTACCTAAGAAAAGATATACTTGCCATGGAGGGAGTGCAGCAAAGGTTCATCAGACTGATTCCCGGGGGCTGGAGGGATTGTCCTATGAGGAAAGATTAAGTAGACAGGGCCTTTATTCTCTGGCGTTTAGAAGAATGCGACTTCCCTCCTCCAAGCTCGCCACCAGAGAGAGCAGAAGATTCTGCCCGGTGACTTAGGAACCAATGGTCTTTGCAGGTTGTGTGAACAGCGACCTTGTGTTTTGTCATTGCCGGAGGGTGCAGGGTACTTGTTTATTTTTCAAATCCCACCCCGTCCAATCCTGCACTGGGAACAGTTAAAATAAAAATGCATCAAAATTAATTTTCCCACCTTCCCCGCCTGAATGGCTCTCTTACTTTCCCAGTGGGGGTGCCACTCTCTCAGTCGGTTCCCTGCACTTTGAGGTAATGACGGCATTGGAGCTCACTTCTGCTGCAGGAAACTCTTTTAGTTTCAGCTTTCCAGGAGACAAACATCTGCCATTGAGCAGATAGCCAAATAGGCTGGAGTCAAGTGGGACCCCTGCTCTCATTTCAGTGTAACAGCTGAGTAAAACATGCAGTCAATCATAGGAGCAAGACTTGCGCTTATAATAAAGACACATGGCAGGCCATCAGAAGCACATATTGTAATAGCATTTGCGTTTTAGCAATTTGCACCAGCATATTACCTGTGACCAATAGAAGACAATCAACACACACAGCTTGTTAATTATGCTGTCAACATTTACTGCTGGGATCCAATGAAATTCAATGAGGAATGCCCCACTGGTTTTATATGCCAATGCAAACACCTAGAGAAATGCACTCTAGATCATTTAATTCTTCAGCCTTTCTCATACTTAGAATAATCTACTGATAATTCATCAAAGATTAACATGATAATATAGCTAAAGGCTTTTACGAGCCTAATGAGGGATATTTTCAGTCTTATGCACGATTCCCCTTTCCTGCGTGTAGCCACGAATAGGATTACTCATTCCTTAAACAGGTTACAAATTCGCAACAACATACATTGGTGGGAAAAGGTATCGTTTCAATGCACTGTCGGCTGATCTACCTGGATGTGCTGGAGTTAATGTTTGTGCTAAATTTGTGCAATGCACTTATCTAACAGCACCCACAGATTTATGGTCATGCTCTTTAGTCTTCAGCAGTGAGTAATCTACTTATCACACATTCCCAATGTTACCGTCTCTTAGCTCGCAAAGGGCTTATTAAGACAAAATTAAAGGCAAATAGGGAGATTTTCTGATTCTTGTCTTCCTGACTAATCTTCCCTCGAGACTGGAGAATTTCTGTTATGTGGAAAGGTTGGATAGGCTGGAGTTGTTTCCTTCGGAACAGAGCAGGCTGGTGGGGGGGTGGCGGGGGAGACCTAACTGAGGGGTATTAAATTATGAGGGACCTAGACAGGTTGGATAGGAAGGACCCATTACTCTTGTTCAAGGGATCCAAATTACCAGGGGGATAGATTTAGGGTAAGAGATAGGAGGTTTAAAGGGGACTCAGTGGGGGTGCAGGTTAGGGGGGGTGGGTACAGGAAGGCAGGGGTAATTTTTCTCACCGAGAGGGTGGTAGGGATCTGGAATTCACTCCCTGAAAGGGTAGTAGAGGCAGAAACTGTCATCATATTCAAAAGTACGTGAAACTTGCACTTGAAATGTTGTAACCTACAGGGCTAAGACCAAGAGCTGGAGAGTGGGGTTGGCTGGATGGCTACTTGTCAGCCAGTACAAACATGATGGGCTGAATGGCTTCATTCCATGCTGTAAATTTCTATGATTCTATGAGTTCTATGATTATAGTGATGACACTTTCTACAACAATGGTGAAGTATTGGAAAGAGATAGCAGAGATTTGTCAGAGAGTTGAGCAGCAGATATGGAAAGAGGTATTTCAATCAGCAATGCCTTTCAATCAATCACTTGCCTGGATGAGTGCAGCTCCAATGCTTAAGAAACTTGGGCTACCCACTAAAAATGTAGCTCTTGATGCCATCATGAAACCCCTATGTATTCAGTAAAGTGCATCTGGCACTCTCTTAATTGAACATTTCACATGCCCACTGTACCATCTTACAGCCATCCCTAGCAACAGTTGGCAGAAGGCCATTGGTGCACTGCATGCGACAGAACATAGGCTTGGAAAGAGATAGATGCTTCCTTGTGGATCAGGGTTAACAAAGAATGTAACAAATTGGCAAGAGGAAAGGAGGCAGAGGAGGGTGACAAGTCAGCAGCGGAGTCAGGGCAACAACTGTGAGAAACTATTTCCTGTTCCACCTTACGAAACCTGAATCACATGTTAAGCTTCCATTCAGTCATTGCCAGTCCTGACCACTGCCTCTCATAAACCTCAGAAATCTCCCTGTGCATTTGTGTTTTGTGTCAGAATACGTGAAACCCTCTGGTGTGTGTGTGTGTATGTGTGTGTGTTTCAAAATATTACAAAGTACAACTATTACAGAGTATTTACAGCACAGAAACAGACCATTCATCCCAACAGCTCCAAATAATGCTGCTGTTAATGCTCCAAATGAACCTCTTCCCAGCCTTTTTCATCTAATCGCACCAGCATATCCTTCTATTCCCTTTTCTCTCATGTGTTTGTCTGGCTTCCCCTTTAATGCATCTATACTATTTACCTCAAATACTCCCTGTGGTAGTGAGCCCCACATTCTCACTACTGGATTTATTAGTCACTGTCTTACTAAGGTTCCCAGTTCTGGTCTCACTTGTAAATGGAAACATCTTCTCCACATCTATCCTATCAAGCCTTTAATAATCTTTACTATTACCCTGTCACCCACTCAGTCCTCTCTTCTCTAGACAAAAGAGTCCCAGCCTGTTCAATTTTTCCTGAGTCAAATGAGGATAATCTATTGCTCCGAGGGTCCAGAGCTTGTTGTTCTTTGGCCTGGCGTATTTACTGTTGTTAGGGGAATTGGGTGGTGGGGAGAAGAAGAGGGGTGGGGTGGTGGGGGGGGGGAGTCCAAAACGGAAGAGATATAACCCAAAATTAGAACGAAGCTAATCAGAGATGATGTCAACCAGGAGCCACTTCTTCACACAAAGGGTAGTGGAAATAATCTGGAACTCTCGCCCCCAAAAAGCATTCAAGGGTGGGGGATGGGGGGGTGGGGGGAAGGGGTCAATGGAGATTTTCACATCGGAAATTGACAGATTTTTGTTAGGCGAGGATATTAAGGGTTACAGAACCAATTAAGAAGGTCAACGAATATAAGATACAGAGCAGCCATGATCTAATTTTATGATGGAACAGGCTCAAGGGGCTGAATGTCCTCCTTCTGGTCTTAAGTTAGACAATAAAAGCATAAGAAACGGGAGTAGGAGTAGGCTACACATCCCTTCCAGTCTGCTCACCATTCACTAAGATCATAGTTGAACTTCTACATCAATCTACTTTCCCGCCCCAGCCCTATAGCCCCTGATTCCCTTAGTGCCCAAGAATCTATCGATCTCAGTCTTGAATATGCTCAACAACTGAGCACCCACACTTCTCTGGGGTAGAGAATTCCAAGGATTAACAACCCTATGAGTGAAGAAATTTTTCCTCGTCTCAGTCCTAAGTGGCCATCCCTTTATCTTAGTTTACTATACCTGTAGCAAGAAGGAATGGCCAATGAATATTTCTTCAGGTTGTCGTTGCAAAGATTAAACATGGCACATTTTATGGTGTATCACATAGTGCTTTACTTAATAATACTCAACAGGAGTTTGGGTATATATTTCCCATTTATAACACTGTCCATGCACTGAGTAACTTCACTCCCTGAGGGAAAAGCTTATCAAAGACCCAAACCCATGCCTGGGCATAAACTAGAGATAATATTCGATTTGGGTGGTGAGAAACATAGAGGCAGGTTCAATCGAAGCATTCAAAAGGAAATTAGACGATCATCTGAAAAAGAGAACGTGCAGCATTATGGGGAGAAGGAGGGGGAATAGCACTAAGGGAATTGCCCATTCGGAGAGCCAGTGCAGACACGATGGGCAGAATGGCCTCCTTCTGTGCTGTAACAGTCCTGTGATTCTGCATTTTTGGAAATCTAAACTTTGAACTTTAGGAGCTTTTAATTTTCTTCAGGGGGATTGTGAGACAAATGTTTTCATTCCCCTGGTCTTCACCCCTCCACGTCTTCACTCTCAGTTCCAGACCCACCCTTTAACACGGTTCACACCTTAGAGTGGTGGAGGGAACACGGGTTTTCATTATTCCAGAAAGCTTCATTTCTGCTCTTTTTCACAACGACTGAACTTTTCACCATTTCTAGAGGTTGTGGCTGAAATGCTGAAGGAGGTACATGGAGTATAGAGATATAAGAGAAAGGGAGACATGCTGCTGCTTTCAGACAACAGAGCAAGTTTAAAGGGCACTGATGAAGAAAGGCCATTTCACTGGTTCTCAATGGGCAGTACAGCCAGTCTCGTTACTGCATAGACAAGCTCTCCCAGAATACATCAAACACCTTTATCACTATGGCTCAAACACTAGAAATAGCAAAGATATTTTAG